>NC_092339.1:54016000-54664500 GCF_046630445.1 Rutidosis leptorrhynchoides
CACCAATCCGAAAGGTTAAATAAGGCGATCCATCTTTCATAATAACCTTCGATTATTAACTCTTAAATTTACCTTTCTCTCTCAAAGATCCCCAAATCTTCAAATCATTCAAGCATTCATCTTTTCAATTCATCAATGGTAGACCAACAACAATCACCACCCATCGAGAACCAACCTGAGAAACAACAGCAATAGCAACAACATCTTGAGGAACCTCAAGTGGAACAACAAACTCCACCGGTACCGGAGGAACAGATTGAACAGACACCATTGTTCAATCTTCATCCAAGCCTTGTTAAGGCTGCTAATGCACCAGCACATGATCTCATTCACCTATCAAGAGGCAATGTTGCACAAGCTCTCTCTATTCCCAAGTTTAAAGCCAACATGGGCTATGAGACTTTGATCGATTACATCAGGCAATGCCCTTTGGCCAGATCGATCACCGGAGTTCCTTCTCGACTTTATCCAGCCTGCTTAGGCAGATTCTAGTACACTGCCACCATGGCCACCACTCAACAGAATGCTCCATGTATTCGTGGCATGGTTACTGAAACCCTAACTTGCTCTATCACCGTTGATGCTATTCGACGTGCTCTTCATTTGCCGGTGGACCATTTGTTAATTCACCAACAAGTGATGATTTCAGGAGGTAACTCCTGGAAGCTATTAGATATACTGGTCCAATTGCTCATACGCCATTAAGGAAGCACATGCCACCATTGTGGTACTATTTTTTTGGACGGCTGACCCAATGCATGGTAGTTTTGATCAATGCTCAGATTTTGAGCTAAAGATGGGTCATGGGCTACTATTCAACAGAAACATCGATTATGCTGCTAAAATCTGCCTGAGGTTAAGGGAAATGGTGCTTGCACCAAAACGAACACATTTGATCTCATTTCCAAGGTTTTTGAGCCTTACTTTTGAAAACGAGCTGGGTGATGCCTATAGGAAGATTGCAGATCCTTTATTTGACCTGCCTCTAAATCAAGGGGGATGCCAAAAGCGAAACCTATTGCTCCATATGCTGACTTGATGCATCAATGCTTGAGTATCTAGCTGCTCAAGGTGGAGTCTCCCAATCGACTGCCTCTGGTAGTGCACCAGCTGAGGGGGTGGGACCTAAGCGCAAGCCAGCTGCGAAATGGAAGAAGTCAACTACCTCAACTAGAACAACCACCATCTCAGATACTGGTAAAGCAGTAGTTGTATTAGAATCTAGTGCTCTCTGATCATAAAGAACAGCCCTAGTCTTATATACTGACTACCCAATTCTAGTGTTGGAATTCGTTGCTTATCTATTTCTTGGTAATAGGCAAATCTAAACGTTCTAAAGCTGGCTCCAAGCATGCCACAGGGGAGGTTGCCCCAGTCTCAACTGCTGCTCCCGAAAAGGATGTTACTATGGTACCTGGTGCGTCTCTTGACCAAACAGCAGAAATCTCTAACTTAATTAAAACTATTTTAACTGCTGACTTGAAAAATGAAAGTGGAGTTAAAGGTATAACCTTGGCTCCCAAGCTGACTGGTTTTAAAACTAGTGTTAAGAAGAGTAGCAACACATACTCTTCTAACCAGGTACTTCCACATTTTTCAAAATTATACTTCAAGAAATATCCTCTGCTGACAGTACAACCAGCAGAGAACATAACTGACCCCCAAAGCAGATTTGAGCTGGCTCCTCATCGTGTTGAACCAGCTCAGACTACTACACAGCCAAAATGTTACTTGGATCATGATAAGAGTCACACTCCTACATCATTACCCGCCAGAACTCTTACACTATCTGAGTCAACATGTGTTGCCAATGAGTCAGCAAAGTCACAACTACACTTATAGACACCTTACTCTATCTCAATCAAAGGGCTGACTAAATCACCAGTCTGTCCCCAAAGACCAACATCAGATGCAATTGTTGAGTCAAATTTATTTGGTTCTACAGTTGTTAACATAAAATGTTCTTTTGTTTCAGTTCTTAGTAGGGTAGATGAACAGGCATAGGGGGAGCAAGAAACGCATGCTATTGTTTATACTAACGAGCTCTCTATTTCTGCTACTGGTGTTGGTACTGCTACTTTTCCTACTGGTGGTGCTGATACTAGTACTGTTGCTTCTACTGCTGCTGGTGATACTGGAGATGATGTGGTTGCTGGTTTCACTATTCTCAATGTTAATGAGGAGTTAGCGACTGTTGATGTTTCTGCTACTCCTCCTGTTGTCTCCAGTATTGCTCTCTCAACTACTGATTCTGAAGTAGTTGATGAGATGTTTGTAGAACCTCCTTCTATTCTTGAAAAGGTCATTGATAATATTGTTAAGGAGGTTCTAGTTTCTGAACCTACTAGTTCTGCTGGTATTCCGGATGTTGATGATCTTCAATCGCGACAATTTATTACTGTAGATTCTGCTGGTAATCTACAGGTTTCTGAGTCAACACCGGATACTTTCTTTAAAGGTGCTGCAGTTACTGTCTCTTCACCTTCTGCACAGTCACCTGTTGCTGATACTGGTTCTATGGAACCAACTATGGATGCTGGTACCTCTACTGCTACTACCACTGACACTACTCAGGCTTCTGTTTCTGGTGAAAAGCCCAAGTATGTGTGCCAGATACCAGATCCAGATGAAGTTGTGCCCAACTTCATCTACATGGGAGCTTCTATCACCCCCAAGGTTTCCCTACTGGTGGATCAGCTAACTATTGATCCTCAAAGTGCGTTAGTGTCAGCCATCAAGTTACCCAAGGAGGAGTTGACTGAACTACTATCTCAGCTTGATCAACCAGCCAGTGAAGAGGTGTATGAGAGGCTGGCCACACTAGAGCAACCTAATGAGCAGCCATACTACCATTACTTTGGTATGGCTACTGCTGATTCTCCATGGCCCGCTACATGGAGACCTCTCAAGTTCATCATTGATCCTGCTACTGGTAAGTGTGTAATGTAAAACATTCCTGATTTGCCAGTACCTTCTGATTCATCATCTTCTTCCTCATCATCTTCATCTGATGATGATGATAAAGGTACTGGTAAGGAAGAGACAGTCATTCATGATAATGTGACTGGTTCCAAGGACAAACTAGTAGATCTCAGTGATGATGATAATGATGATGCTGCTAAGGATACTAGTGGTTCTAAACCTTCGGGTGAAGGTAAAAATTATGGTGATCATGTTGATGAGTCAGATTATGACCTTTCACCTCCACCACCCCACGAAGGTACTCCTGTTGTAGATGCTAGTGATCGCCCCTCAACCAGTAGATCTGTTACCTCTGAGGTGGCTGAAGTTTCAAATCTGGCTGTTTATTATACAGTTGCTGTTATCACACCAGACACCCAGAAAACCATCCACGAAACTCTTACTGACTGCATGGTTGAAGCTATTCGCAGAGCTGGGTTCATTACAACGTCTACTATTGAAGCCCAACTCAAAAAAGTATGTGCCTTTGCAGATTTAGCAGTTGATGCCATTGTCCAACACCATGAAGATGAAGAAAATCTTAAGCGGCGAATCATCTCTCATAATGAATATGTTGCTCATATTATCCGTCTTCAAGCTGAACTTGATGCTGCTAATCGAAGGAATATTTTTCTGAATGAAGAAAATAGGGTATTGGAAGAGAGATTGGAATCGCAGGAACAGCAGATGGCTACAATGATTCCTGCTACTGCTTATGTTCCCATGGTGGAGGCACTGCAACACATGGCTGCTCTTTAAGCTGATGTAAGAGCCAGCGTAAATCAAATGGCCATGGGTGTTGCTAGGAATGAAGTTCGATCTTCAAACCTGTGTCTCAGGCAATATGGCGTGGACCCTGGTGCACATCTCTCTCCTGCTGATGCTGACTGGAACAACTTTGCATTTTCTGTACCAAAGTCAGATAGTGATCTTGATGCACATGTTTCCCTGGATGCTATGTCTGCCCCTGCTAATGACAAAAAGGGAGAGAAGAAAGCCAAGAAGCATAAAAAGAGAAAACAATCTAAGGGAGAGCATGAGCATGAGAAAGCTCCCAAACAGCAAAGGAGGGATGATGGTGGTGGTGATTGTAGTGACCCGAACTTTTCCATGTTTATATATATTAATTTAGATTTATATTTACATGACTAAATGTTTCCAACGTGTTAAGCAATCAAACTTGTTAAGACTTGATTAAATGAAATAAGTTTCATATAGACAATTGATCACCCAAGTTGACCGGCGATTCACGAACGTTACAAAATTGTAAAAACTACATGTTGTGGTATATATAGACATATATATATTGTTGACATAAGATTATGATGAGTAAGTATCTCACTAAGTATATTAACAATGTGTGATATACATAAGAAATGAGATTACTAAGCTAAGAAACTCGAAATGATATATATAACGATTATCGTTATGATAACGTCTACTAAATACATATGTATCATATTAAGATATTGATACACTATATTTAACATGATAAAATGATATTTAAATGTATCATTAAGTGTGTTAACAATGAACTACATATGTAAAAACAAGACTACTAACTCAAGAATTACGAAACAAGACTTATATGTAACGATTATCGTTGTAACGATATTTTAATGTATATATCATATTAAGAGATATTCATACATCATAATATCATGATAATATAATAATTTAACATCTCATTTGATATAATAAACATTGGGCTAACAATACTAATTGAGATCGTTAACTTAAAGGTTTCAAAACAACACTTACATGTAACGACTAACGAATACTTAACGACTCCATTAGAATGTATATACATGTTGTGTTTTGATATGTATTCTTACACTTTTTAAAGACTTCAAGACACATATCAAAGTACTTATACTTAACAAAAATGCTTACAATTACATCCTCATTCAGTTTCATCAACAATTCTACTAGTATGCACCCGTATTTGTACTCGTACAATACACAGCTTTTAGATGTATGTACTATTGGTATATACACTCCAATGATCAGATCTTAGCAGCCCATGTGAGTCACCTAACACATGTGGGAACCATCATTTGGCAACTAGCATGAAATATCTCATAAAATTACAAAAATATTAGTAATCATTCATGACTTATTTACATGAAAATAAAATTACATATCCTTTATATCTAATCCATATACCAACAACCAAAAACACCTATAAACACTTTCATTCTTCAATTTTCTTCATCTGATTGATCTCTCTCAAGTTCCATCTTCAAGTTCTAAGTGTTCTTCATAAATTCCATAAGTATAGTTTCATAAAAATCAAGAATACTTCCAAGTTTGCAAGTCTACTTCCAAGCTTTTTAATCCATTCCAAGTAATCATCTAAGATCAAGGAACCTTTATTATTTATAGTAGGTTATCTTTCTAATTCAAGGTAATATTTATATTCAAACTTTGATTCAATTTCTACAACTATAACAATCTTATTTCGAGTGAAAATCTTACTTGAACTGTTTTCGTGTCATGATTCTGTTTCAAGAACTTTCAAGCCATCCAAGGATCTTTTGAAGCTAGATCCATTTTTCTAATTTCCAGTAGTTTTATCCAGAAAACTTGAGGTAGTAATGATGTTCATAACATCATTCGATTCATACATATAAAGCTATCTTATTCGAAGGTTTAAACTTGTAATCACTAGAACATAGTTTAGTTAATTCTAAACTTGTTCGCAAACAAAAGTTAATCCTTATAACTTGACTTTTAAAATCAACTAAACTGTTGTTCTATATCTATATGATATGCTAACTTAATGTTTTAAAACCTGGAAACACGATGAACACCATAAAATCGGATATACGCCGTCGTAGTGAAACCGGGGGCTGTTTTGGTTTGGATAATTAAAAACTATGATAAACTTTGATTTAAAAGTTGTTCTTCAGGGAAAATGATTTTTCATATGAACATGAAACTATATCCAAAAATCTTGGTTAAACTCAAAGTGAAAGTATGTTTTTCAAAATGGTCATCAAGATGTCGTTCTTTCGACAGAAATGACTACCTCTTTAATAATTGACATGTAACTTAAATTTCTGACTATAAACCTATAATTTTTCTATTTGGATTCTTAAATTAGAGTTCAATATGAAACCATAACAATTTGATTCACTCAAAACAGATTTAAAATGAAGAAGTTATGGGTAAAACAAGATTGGATATTTTTGATCTTTTTAGCTACGGGAAATGTTTAACAAATCTATACAAATCATATCCTAGCTAACTTATATTGTATTATACATGTATTCTAATATATTATGCAATCTTGGGATACCATATACACGTATGCAAATGTTTTGACATATCATATCGACCCATGTATATATATTATTTGGAACAACCATAGACACTCTATATGCAGTAATGTTGATGTTAGCTATACAGGGTTGAGGTTGATTCCAAAAATATATATACTTTGAGTTGTGATCTAGCCTGAGGCGTGTATACACTGGGTCATGGATTGATTTAAGATAATATATATATCGATTTATTTCTGTACATCTAACTGTGGACAACTGGTTGTAGGTTACTAACGAGGACAGCTGACTTAATACACTCAAATCTTTAAAACATAATAAAAATGGTTGTAATTATATTTTGATCATACTTTGATATATATGTACATATTTGTATAGGTTCGTGTATCGATCCGTGGCCAAGTCTTATTTCCGAGGAAGGAAATATCTGTGAAAGTGAGTTATAGTCCCACTTTTAAAATCTAATATTTTTGGGATGAGAATACATGCAGGTTTTATAAATGATTTACAAAATAGACACAAGTACGTGAAACTACATTCTATGGTTGAATTATCGAAATCGAATATGCTCCTTTTTATTAAGTCTGGTAATCTAAGAATTAGGGAACATACACCCTAATTGACGCTAATCCTAAAGATAGATCTATTGGGCCTAACAAACCCCATCCAAAGTACCGGATGCTTTAGTACTTCGAAATTTATATCATATCCGAAGGGTGTCCCGGAATGATGGGGATATTCTTATATATGCATCTTGTTAATGTCGGTTACCAGGTGTTCACCATATGAATGATTTTTATCTCTATGTATGGGATGTGTATTGAAATATGAAATCTTGTGGTCTATTGTTACGATTTGATATATATAGGTTAAACCTATAACTCACCAACATTTTTATTGACGTTTAAAGCATGTTTATTCTCAGGTGAATAATAAGAGCTTCCGCTGTTGCATACTAAAATAAGGACAAGATTTGGAGTCCATGTTTGTATGATATTGTGTAAAAACTGCATTCAAGAAACATATGTCGATGTAATATATTTCTATTGTAAACCATTATGTAATGGTCGTGTGTAAACAGTATATTTTAGATTATCATTATTTGATAATCTACGTAATGTTTTTAAAAACTTTATTGATAAAATAAAGGTTATGGTTGTTTTAAAAATGAATGCAGTCTTTGAAAAACGTCTCATATAGAGGTTAAAACCTCGCAACGAAATCAATTAATATGGAACGTTTATAATCAATATGAACGGGACATTTCAGTTGGTATCCGAGCGTTGGTCTTAGAGAACCAGAAAATTTGCATTAGTGTGTCTTATCGAGTTTGTTAGGATGTATTAGTGAGTCTGGACTTTAACCATGTTTTCTTTAAAAATGATTGCTTAACATTTTTTGTTGGAAACTATATATTATTAACATGTAAATATTATGTGATATATTAATCTCTTAACATGTTTGATATTGTGTGATAGATGTCTACCTCTAACAAAAATTTCATTGACTCACCTAATAATAACGAAGAGTCGAATATATATTGGCAAGATTCACAAGTTCCCGAAGAACCGGAAGAAGAGGAAACGGAACCGGAAGAAGAGGAACCGGAAGAAGAGGAACCAGAAGAAGAAGAGGTTCTGGAGGGTGGAATAGTAGGAACCACAGAAAACCGGCCAAATAAAAGAAAATCCTCATCCAATGGACCAAAGTTAATAATGGTCAATGGTGTTTTCGCTAAGGAAGCAAAATATTGGGAAAATTACCAATTTTCCGATGAATCGGATCCTGATGAGGATTCCGATGATGTTATAGAAATTACCCCGACCCAATTTAATGAGGCAAAAGAAAATAATAAGGGAAAATGCATCAAAATAGAGAAATCTAATTCTGACCCCGATGAACTTTATATGTACCATCAACACCCGTATTTTCAATATCGTGACAATAACCCGGGAACCTCTAAACCACCAGGTTTTTCTAAACCAATGTGGAAAACGACGACTCGTATTAGAGGAACATCATATATCCCTAGAAGATTAGGAAAAAGAACCAAGTCCGAAGAAGAAGAAACTAGTGATTCAGATTAGAGGGGTGTGAGCATGTTGTGTAATAAATGTATTGTAGTGTGCTTGTACTTTTATGTTCTATGTAACAATTGCTTGTATTGTTTGTTATTACGAATCTAATCCTTGTCTATTTTACAGTATAAAAATAAAATGGACATTAAGGGTAGACAACCGAATATTTTAGAAGACCTACCAGAGGATATGATTGAGGAAATCTTGTCTAGAGTCGGTCAGAATTCATCAGCACATTTAGTTATGGCGAAATTAACTTGTCAAACATTTGAAAGACTTTCCAGAAATGCCTTAGTTTATAAAAGGCTTTCCTTTGATAGGTGGGGTATATCACATTGGGGAGACTTTAAGTTACGTCGTGTTTTCTTTAAAGCGTTAAATGCGGGGAACCCAAATGCAATTTTACGCTACGGGTTAAGAACCTATTTTGACTCAACATATCCCAACATAGGATTTTGTGAATTAGAAAGAGCTTCTAACATGAAACATAAAGAAGCATGTTATGCTTACGGGTTAGTGATGTTCGCAAAGTGAGAAAAAGAACATTGGATTGCAGCTTTTAAATAAAACTTTCCCACAAGTGACGGATTCAGTAGTTGGGGTGAGAAACAAGGTTTTTAGATTATTACGGGGCTGTTGGACATTACGAAACCCTCGTCCTTTTGACGACATTACAACATGCTGCCTAGCTAATGGTCATAACGGTTATTTTCCACAAGACCAAGGATGGGAAGTCGTCTTAGTAAAACCAGAATGCATGACTTGTTTCTGGACTTATGAATTACGTGTCTTTATTTTTTTTGCTGAACAACTTGCGTATTAACTAGATTTATCTTCAAAACTGTCATGTATCATAGTGTACTATATTTTATGTTATATGTAATATAGCGAAGTTGTAAGTTTGAAGAATATTTGTATGTGATATATTATTATAATCAGTTTTTCATATGGAATTGTAGTAGTTGAATTGTATATTAGCTACTAAGTATGAACTTAACAGGTAGGTAGTACCCAAATTTAAACTTATAAAACGCTAATATGAAGAAAAAGCTTTTATAAATGAGTTCATATTATGCTACGAGATACTATTGACTACTCTTAATATTCTGTATGATTAAATTGTTTCATTTGACTATTTTGAAGGAAATGGCACCGACTACTCGACACACCTTGAATATGAGCGAAGAGGAATTTCGTGCCTTTCTTGCTTCAAACATAGCCGCAGTACAGGCCGCGCTACATACCAACAATAACTCTGAATCTAGCAATATAGCTAACAGCGCAAGAAATCGTGTAGGATGCTCCTACAAGGAATTCACTGCCTGCAAACCTTCAGAATTTGATGGGACCGAAGGACCAATCGGATTGAAACGGTGGACCGAGAAAGTTGAATCGGTGTTTGCCATAAGTAAGTGTGTTGAAGGAGACAAAGTGAAGTACGCTACGCATACCTTCACAGGTATTGCGTTAACATGGTGGAATACCTATCTAGAGCAAGTGGGACAAGATGCTGCTTACGCGCTACCGTGGTCAGCATTCAAGCACTTGATGAACGAGAAGTACCGTCCCAGAACCGAGGTCAATATGCTCAAGTCAGAACTTAGAGGGTTACGAACACAGGGATTCGATATTACTTCGTACGAAAGACGATTCACAGAATTGTGCCTATTGTGTCCGAGAGCGTTCGAAGATGAGGAAGAGAAGATCGACACGTTTGTGAAAGGGTTACTGGAGAGAATCCAAGAAGATATAAGTTCACACAAGCCTGCCTCCATACAAAAGGCATGTAAAATGGCTTACAAACTAGTGAACCAGATTGAGGGAAGAATTAAAGAACAGGTGGTCGAAGAGGCCAACGTGAAGTTAGTCAAAAGAAAGTGGGAGGAAAACGGTGATAAGAGTCACCAAAACAACAACAACTATCCCAACAATCGCAACATCAATCGTAACTACAACAAACGGCACAACAACAACAACAACAACTACAACAATCATCCCAACAACAATAACAACCGCAACAACAACAACAATCAGAAGCAGCTATGCCAAAGGTGTGAAAAGTATCACTCAGGGTTCTGCACCAAATTTTGCAACAAGTGTAAGAGAAATGGTCATAGCGCGGCAAAGTGTGAGGTCTACGAACCAGGGGTTAATAGAACGAAAGGAACAAATGGTGTCGTAACGAGTAATGGCGGAGCAAGTAGTGTCGGAGCAAGTTATGCCAATGTAGTTTGTTATAAATGTGGAAAACCATGCCACATTATTAGAAATTACCCGAACCAGGAGAACACGAATGGACAAGGCCACGAAAGAGTTTTCAATATTAATGCGGCAGAGGCACAGGAAGACCCGGAGCTTGTTAGGGTACGTTTCTTATTGACAATAAATCTGCTTACGTTTTATTTGATTCGGGTGCGGATAGAAGCTATATGAGTAGAGATTTTTGTGCTAAATTAAGTTGTCCATTGACGCCGTTGGATAGTAAATTTTTACTCGAATTAGCAAACGGTAAATTAATTTCAGCAGATTATATATGCCGGAATCGAGAAATTGAACTGGGTAGCGAAATATTTAAGGTTGATTTGATACCAGTAGAGTTAGGGAGTTTTGATGTAATAGTTGGCATGGACTGGCTGAAGGAGATGAAAGCAGATATCGTATGTTACAAAAATGCAATTCGCATTGTACAAGAAGAAGGAGAACCCTTAATGGTGTACGGAGAAAAGGGCAACACGAAGCTACATCTTATTAGTAATTTGAAGGCACAAAAACTAATGAGAAAATGTTGCTATGATGTTCTAGCACACGTCGAGAAAGTACAAACTAAAGAAAAGAGCATCAATAATGTTTTCGTCGCAAAAGAATTTCCCGATGTATTTCCAAAAGAATTACCGGGACTACCTCCACATCGATCTGTTGAATTTCAAATAGATCTTGTACCAGGAGCTGCACCAATAGCTAGTGCTCCTTACAGACTCGCACCCAGCGAGATGAAAGAACTGCAAAGCCAAATGCAAGAACTATTAGAACGTGGTTTCATTCGACCAAGCACATCACCATGGGGAGCTCCTGTTTTGTTTGTTAAGAAGAAGGATGGTACATTTAGGTTGTGTATTGACTACAGAGAGTTGAATAAACTTACCATCAAAAACCGTTATCCATTGCCGAGAATTGATGACTTATTTGATCAACTACAAGGCTCGTCGATTTATTCAAAAATCGATTTACGTTCTGGATATCATCAAATGCGAGTAAAAGAGGATGATATTTCAAAAACTGCTTTTAGGACGCGATATGCTCATTATGAGTTTACAGTTATGCTGTTTGGATTGACTAACGCACCAGCTGTGTTCATAGACCTTATGAACCGAGTGTGTGGGCCATATCTTGTCAAGTTTGTCATTGTTTTCATCGATGACATACTTATATTCCTCGGTCACATAGTAAACAAAGAAGGTATCCAGGTGGACCCGGCAAAGATCTAAATCGTTGAAAAGTGAGAAACCCCAAAAACTCCGAAGCATATACGTCAATTTTTAGGATTGGCTGGTTACTACAGAAGATTCATCCAAGATTTCTCCAAAATAGCAAAACCCTTGACTGCATTAATGCATAAAGGGAAGAAATTTGAATGGAAGGATGAATAAGAGAAGGCGTTTCAGTTATTGAAGAAAAAGCTAACTACGCCACCTATATTGTCATTGCCTGAAGGGAATGATGATTTTGTGATTTATTGTGACGCATCAAAGCAAGGTCTCGGTTGTGTATTAATGCAACGAACGAAGGTGATTGCTTATGCGTCTAGACAATTGAAGATTCACGAACAAAATTATACAACTCACAATTTGGAATTGGGTGCTGTTGTTTTTGCATTAAAGACTTGGAGGCATTATTTATATGGGGTCAAAAGTATTATATATACCGACCACAAAAGTCTCCAACATATATTTAATCAGAAGCAACTGAATATGAGACAACGCAGGTGGATTGAACTGTTGAATGATTATGATTTTGAGATTCGATACCACCCGGGGAAGGCGAATGTGGTAGCCGACGCTTTGAGTAGAAAGGACAGAGAACCTATACGGGTAAAAGCTATGAATATAATTATTCGTACTAACCTTACTACTCAAATAAAGGAGGCGCAACAGGGGGTTGTAAAAGAAGGAAAGTTGAAGAATGAGTTACCCAAAGGATCAGAGAAACATCTTAATATTCGGGAAGACGGAACCCGATATAGGGCTGATAGAATTTGGGTACCAAGGTTTGGAGATGTGAGAGAAATGGTACTTAAAGAAGTACATAAAACCAGATATTCAATACATCCCAGAGCGGGGAAGATGTATAAAGATCTCAAGAAACACTTTTGGTGGCCGGGTATGAAATCCGATATTGCTAAATATGTAGGAGAATGTTTGACGTGTTCTAAGGTCAAAGCTGAACATCAGAAACCATCAGGTCTACTACAACAACCTGAAATCTCGGAATGGAAATGGGAAAACATTACCATGGATTTCATTACTAAATTGCCAAGGACTGCAAGTGGTTATGATACTATTTGGGTAATAGTTGATCGTCTCACCAAGTTAGCACACTTCCTGTCAATGAGAGAAGATGACAAAATGGAGAAGTTGGCGCGATTGTATTTGAAGGAGGTTGTCTCCAGACATGGAATACCCGTCTCTATTATCTCTGATAGGGATGGTAGATTTGTTTCAAGGTTCTGGCAGACGTTGCAACAAGCATTGGGGACTCGTCTAGACATGAGTACTGCCTATCATCCACAAACTGATGGGCAGAGCAAAAGGACGATACAAACGCTTGAAGACATGCTACGAGCATGTGTTATTGATTTCGGAAACAGTTGGGATCGACACCTACCGTTAGCAGAATTTTCCTACAACAACAGTTATCATTCTAGTATTGAGATGGCGCCGTTTGAGGCACTTTATGGTAGAAAGTGCAGGTCTCCGATTTGTTGGAATGAAGTGGGGGATAGACAGATTACGGGTCCGGAGATAATACAAGAAACTACCGAGAAAATCATCTAAATTCAACAACGATTGAAAACCGCCCAGAGTCGACAAAAGAGCTACATGGACAGTAAAAGAAAAGATATAGAGTTTGAAATTGGAGAAATGGTCATGCTTAAGGTTTCACCTTGGAAAGGCGTTGTTCTATTTGGTAAACGGGGAAAACTAAATCTAAGGTACATTGGACCATTCAAGATTATAGATCGTGTTGGACCAGTAGCTTACCAACTGGAGCCACCTCAACAACTCACAGCTGTACATAACACTTTCCACATCTCGAATTTGAAGAAATGTTTGCTAAAGAAGATCTCACTATTCCGTTGGACGAAATCCAAATCAATGAAAAACTTCAATTCATTGAAGAACCCGTCGAAATAATGGATCGTGAGGTTAAGAGACTTAAGCAAAACAAGATACCAATTGTTAAGGTTCGATGGAATGCTCGTAGAGGACCCGAGTTCACCTATGAGTGTGAAGATCAGATGAAGAAGAAATACCCGCATCTATTTCCATAAGATTCGTCAACACCTTCAACACCTTAAAATTTCGGGACGAAATTTATTTAACGGGTAGGTACTGTAGTGACCCAAACTTTTCCATGTTTATATATATTAATTGAGATTGATATTTACATGACTAAATGTTTCCAATGTGTTAAGCAATCAAACTTGTTAAGACTTGATTAAATGAAATAAGTTTCATATAGACAATTGATCACCCAAGTTGACCGGCGATTCACGAACGTTATAAAATTGTAAAAACTACATGTTGTGGTATATATAGACATATATATATGGTTGTCATAAGATTATGATGAGTAAGTATCTCAGTAAGTATATTAACAATGTGTGATATACATAAGAAATGAGATTACTAAGTTAAGACACTCGAAATGATATATATAACGATTATCGTTATGATAACGTCTACTAAATACATATGTATCATATTAAGATATTGATACACTATATTTAACATAATAAAATGATATTTAAATATATCATTAAGTGTGTTAACAATGAACTACATATGTAAAAACAAGACTACTAACTCAAGAATTACGAAACGAGACTTATATGTAACGATTATCGTTGTAACGATATTTTAATGTATATATCATATTAAGAGATATTCATACATCAGAATATCATGATAATATAATAATTTAACATCTCATTTGATATAATAAACATTGGGTTAACAACATTAATTGAGATCGTTAACTTAAAGGTTTCAAAACAACACTTACATGTAACGACTAACGAAGACTTAACGACTCCATTAGAATGTATATACATGTTGTGTTTTGATATGTATTCTTACACTTTTGAAAGACTTCAAGACACATATCTAAGTACTTATACTTAACAAAAATGCTTACAATTACATCCTCGTTCAGTTTCATCAACAATTCTACTCGTATGCACCCGTATTCGTACTCGTACAATACACAGCTTTTAGATGTATGTACTATTGGTATATACACTCCAATGATCAGCTCTTAGCAGCCCATGTGAGTCACCTAACACATGTGGGAACCATCATTTGGTAACTAGCATGAAATATCTCATAAAATTACAAAAATATTAGTAATCATTCATGACTTATTTACATGAAAATAAAATTACATATCCTTTATATCTAATCCATATACCAACGACCAAAAACACCTACAAACACTTTCATTCTTCAATTTTCTTCATCTAATTGATCTCTCTCAAGTTCCATCTTCAAGTTCTAAGTGTTCTTCATAAATTCCATAAGTATAGTTTCATAAAAATCAAGAATACTTCCAAGTTTGCAAGTCTACTTCCAAGCTTTCTAATCCATTCCAAGTAATCATATAAGATCAAGGAACCTTTGTTACTTACAGTAGGTTATCTTTCTAATTCAAGGTAATATTCATATTCAAACTTTGATTCAATTTCTACAACTATAACAATCTTATTTCGAGTGAAAATCTTACTTGAACTGTTTTCGTGTCATGATTCTGTTTCGAGAACTTTCAAGCCATCCAAGGATCCTTTGAAGCTAGATTCATTTTTCTCATTTCCAGTAGTTTTATCCAGAAGACTTGAGATAGTAATGATGTTCATAACATCATTCGATTCATACATATAAAGCTATCTTATTCGAAGGTTTAAACTTGTAATCACTAGAACATAGTTTAGTTAATTCTAAACTTGTTCACAAACAAAAGTTAATCCTTCTAACTTGACTTTTAAAATCAACTAAAAACATGTTATATATCTATATGATATGCTAACTTAATGATTTAAAACCTGGTAACAAGATGAACACCATAAAATCGGATATACGCCGTCGTAGTGAAACAGGGGGCTGTTTTGGTTTGGATAATTAAAAACTATGATAAACTTTGATTTAAAAGTTTTTCTTCTGGGAAAATAATTTTTCATATGAACGTGAAACTATATCCAAAAATCTTGGTTAAACTCAAAGTGAAAGTATGTTTTTCAAAATGGTCATTAAGATGTTGTTCTTTCGACGGAAATGACTACCTCTTTAATAATTGACATGTAACTTAAAGTTCTAACTATAAACCTATACTTTTTCTATTTGGATTCTTAAATTAGAGTTCAATATGAAATCATAGCAATTCGATTCACTCAAAACGGATTTAAAATGAAGAAGTTATGGGTAAAACAAATTGGATATTTTTGATCTTTTTAGCTACGTGAAATGTTTAACAAATCTATACAAATCATATCCTAGCTAACTTATATTGTATTATACATGTATTCTAATATATTATGTAATCTTGGGATACCATAGACACGTATGCAAATGTTTTGACATATCATATCGACCCATGTATATATATTATTTCGATAGGGCAAGGGATGAACCTCATTTTGAACCCGTGGGTCCTTCTGGCATAGCAGAATCATTCTTCAAATATCCTCCATCTTCCCCAAAATGAAATGATAAATACACAACTTGGAAAGATGATTCAACTGGACAAGGAGTGCCTGATTTGAGAAAGATGAATCCAGACGAAAGAGAGGCTTACAGGCTTGAGATCACTATTCCTGAACTGCTTGAACAAAGAGCAGCAGCTATTCCTGAAAGGATATGCCAAATCAGACTGCTATATCATCCACTTGATCACCAATAGTGGTCAAAGGCTACATAATGATGAAGAGAAAGCTCTCTTTTATGAGGCTTTGCAGTTGGATATGGACTTAAAACAATAATATAATGCCATGACTACTGATGAAGGCAGACAGTTGATTGCTACAGAAAAATCCCTGAACATCATGGTTAATGATTATCTTACAAATGTTCAACTTGAACAGCAAAGAAGGGATGATGCTGAATATGCTGAAAGGCTGGGGCTTAAGGAAGAAGAAGACAAATTGGCTGCTGACTGACAACAAGAAGCTATATGATGTTGAACAAGATAAAGACAAGGATAAAGACATATAGCCTTCTAGTGCTTAAAATTTGTATCTTTTGATTATTTCATATTTCATTATAATGTCTTGTAATTATTGTATATACTCTGTTGTAATGAAAGTGAAATGAGTTTATCTTCAAAATCATATCAATTTATAAGATATAGATAATCCAGCAAAAGATCCCAAAACAAACCAAAAAGGGACAAATTTACTGCCTATTTTTTAGGTCCTTAGTGTTGGCTTTAGTGTTTTCTCTTTATGTCAAAGGTTTTGTCATCATCAAATAGGGGGGAGATTGTTGAGTCCCCAAATTAATTAAGGATTTAATTATGACAAAACAGAAATTTATTTGCACTAAAATATAATGTGCAGCCAGCACAAGTTTGTTTATGTATAGACATCAGAAACTGTTGTGTCGAGTGTTTAGTATGCTGCCTAGTCTACCAGCACAAGGTAGACAGTATTCTTCAATTAGCACAAGATGTGTACCCAGCAATTCAAGAATATCAAGTGACTCACCAGCATAGCTGGAATGCAGCTTACTACAAGACAGCTATGCTCCATTACAAGCATAGTAGTTTCCTGAGTGGTCTACATCAATTGTACTATTCAATAGAAGTCAAAGACAAAGTAGAACAGAAAAGGACACGCGTCAGCGGCTGACAAGTGACCTTACAAGACCATGTGGGAATGCAGAAGTTTAACGCATGTGCAGACATGTGTTATCCTTTGTCAACGCCTAGGGAACATGACATTCTATTTGTTTAATCAAATAGTGGTGCCAAACTAAATTGTGGTGTTCCTGCAAATAACTACCAAAGAGGAAAGAGGAGAGCACACTCTCTGATGCAGTTGTCCCCACAAGTACAGACATTCTATGTACCAGTGGACAATAGAACAATTACACGGTTAATAGGACTACTATAAATTGGTGTATCCACTATTGTAACAACTAGTGGTGTGAGTTTATTTATTTAGAGTCCAAACGTGTAATAGCTTAAGAATATCCTCAATAGCTATACTTAGGTAAATCTGTATCAACCAACTATCATTCCACCAAGGATAGTTGTAATTCTTTGTGATTTAATCAATAAAGAATAAACCGTTGAAAAATTACCTTTGAATCTATTTAATTTACTTGCTTGAATACTCAACTGTCTAAACTCCTTAAGTTAATTAAGAAGACACTACAAGAAAACTGTTATCTTAGGACCCTCAAAAGGGTCCTAAAAAGCCCATTCTTAGGACCTTTGGCCTAATAGGTCCCTCAAACCGTTGGATGTATAGGTGGGCGTCGTATTAACCAAAAAGGGTCCTAATGTCCATAAGACTGTTTTCATGAGTCCTATTAACAACATAAAAAGTGTCCTTATAGAAGACTATCTTAGGACCCTTTATAATATATTATGACACATAAATTTGTATTGTTAGAACATATTAGGACTCCAAAAAAATGTACTAATATAATTTAGTACCACAAAAAAGGTCCTAATATAACTAGATGTTAATTAAGTACCACAAAAAAGGATCCTAATATAATTTAGTACCACAAAAAATGGTCCTAATATAATTTAGTACCACAAAAAAGGGTTCTAATAATACTAGATGTTAATTAAGTACCACAAAAGGGGTCCTTATATAATTTAGTACCACAAAAAAGAGTCCTAATATAACTAGATATTAGTTTGGTACCACAAAAAAGGGTCATAATATAAATAGATGTTAATTCAGTACCACAAAAAAGGGATCCTAATATAAGTAAATGTTAATTTAGTAACACAAAAAAGCGTCCTAACAAATCATAGGAGTTTCGAATATCCGGTTCGAATATTCGGGTCCATTTCGGGTTATAGGCCAAGTTATGCTAATTGGGCCTTTAGGGCCTGGCGCAGCTAATTGGGCCTTTTGGGCCGCTTTTGCTAATTGGGACTTTCAGGCCCAATTTTGATTTTCGTTACAATTTAAAATATATTAAAAATAAATATGAGATAATACACAATTATATTTCAATTTTTATTGGTGCCGGTGATATTGCTGAAGCTGGTACATTTTGCTCCATATTCTCCAAATTTATTTTTCGAGCGCGAAGTTTGTTGACTTCTTCTATTATTTCGGGGTGATTGTCGGTTAGAACGAGCGAATGAATAAGGTTTAGAATTTTAGATAGAATATAATCTTGGCGAGATATTCGGGAAATGAGAGAGAAAATAGTATTACAAACAGGTTCGCCGGTAAGTGTTTCAGGTTCATCGCCAAGAGGTAAATTTGGTTGGTGGAAGGGATCTCCTTCTTCGCGTCTCCATTGATTAAGTCAACTACGATTCCATCAGATGAATTGGGTATGACTGATTGGTTGATTCATTCTGTTGACGCTGATAGGTGAAACTCCATATTGGAATAGCTGTCGGAATCCGAGGAATTCGAACTGGTCGAGGGATTCATCTCGTACGATCAGACGAAGGACTTTCGATAAGAATTAGATTATAGGATGTAGATTAGTACCCTGTAGTACATAATTTACATATACATATATAATACTAAAATCCCATAAGTTACGGAGGAATCTACGGAAGTTGCCAGGCAAAGTCTACAGTAACAGATATGCTAAGATATGAATTAGCAGATACGCTAAGATACGAATTTTGTCTATACACTATTCATGCAATCATTGCAGTAAGATGTGTCTAGACTAAGAATGATAAGCAGGTAATTTCCTAAGGATGATAAACAGATGATTTCCAACAAAAATGATAAGCAAAACTTTTGACATGCAGACACGGTCGAAGTCCAGACTTACCAATGCATCCTAACGACTATCAGTTAGACACACTAATACAAGACCTGGTTCACTAAGACCACCGCTCTGATACCAACTGAAATGACCCGTCCTAATCCATCTGGATGAAATCTTCAACAGTTGGTCCCATTGGGAGGTTCTGACCTCTATATGCCATGAACGACTCCATGTAATATGAGTAAATACACAGCGGAAGATTTCTTTCATACCTGAGAATAAACATGCTTTAAAGTGTCAACCAAAAGGTTGGTGAGTTCATAGGTTTATCTTAAAACAATAAAATTCATCATTTTGATAGACTACAAAATTTAAATACTGCATGGTACAAATGGGCCCGAATCCTATACCCACATGTAATATACATGCTATATCTTATAAATACAGTACATCTTTCTCGTGTACGAAACCATTTTCATAAATCATAGTAACCGTACACATATCTTGTGCACAAAAATAACATACACATAACCTGTGTATAAAATCATTCTCTCGATATATAACATTCACATCAACTGGTGGCAATTATCATATCCACATAATTCAATGGTGGTAATTATCATGTCCACATAATTTAATGGTGGCAATTATCATGTCCACATAATTCAATGGTGGCAATTATCATGTCCACATAATTCAATAATAATCCGCAGAACTTCTGTCTGCATAATAATTCATTCGAGGAATGTTTTGCTTGTGTCTATCTCGTCAAACATTTATAAAAGCATTTCATGTATTCGCAGTTCAAAATATATTTCAAAAGCATTTAATAAAGCAGTTGTAAAAAAACAGCGTATGTATTCTCAGTCCCAAAAATGTAAAGAGTAAAAGGGAGTAAATGAACTCACCATACTGTATTTTATAGTAAAAATATATATGATGACATTAAACAAGTGTAGGGTTGGCCTCGGATTCAAGAACCTATATCATTTATATATATTAACATATATAATTAACATGTAATAATAATCAAACCTATTTGTATATATTAATTTATATATTACTTATTTAAAATAGTAATGTAATATTTATATAGTTATTATATATGTATTTGATATATTTTTGTATAAATAACTTATGGTTTGTTAAAATAATGAATTTACTAATACTAAAATAGTGTTAATTATAATAATAATAATAATAATAATAATAATAATAATAATAATAATAATAATAATAATAATAATAATAATAATAATAATGATAATACTAATTATAATGATAATGATAATACTAATTATAATGATAATAATTTTTAATAACAATATTAATACTTATCATTTAATAATAATAATAATAATAATAATAATAATAATAATAATAATAATAATAATAATAATAATAATAATAATAATAATAATAATAATAATAATAATAATAATAATAATAATAATAATAATAATAATACAAATGATGAAAAATAAAGCTACCTTAAAGGAAAATGGCCTAAAAAAAATTGTATTGCAGCTCCAAGGACTCAAACCCGTGTCCTCTTGGATACACAAGCACCCCTAAACCATTCTTCCCTTTTTGATTTTTCTGTTTTATAATATGATTCAATTCTATTTAACTTGTTGATACTTGAGGCCCAATGCACAACCCATTTAAACTACCAGTCCATTATCAAATTGCACATGTAACCTATTCGATTCCTGGATACTAACCCTAATCATAGCAGTGAACCACAATCCATTTTTCTTCGGTTAACCAAAAAAAAAAAAACACGCTGTTATTTTCTCCATCATCGTCAAACATGGAATCACGATTATCATCTATCAATCTCACTTCGGTTTGCAGTAAAAAAAATCACGAGTAGTAGCATCATAATCTTGCATCTATTATCTCTCTCCATATCATGGTTCATCCAAAAAAAATATATATTGTGAATAAAATAACGGATATTGGTGAACACTTGGGCCCGATTCCATTACTTTTTGATCAAATTATTAGCATGCTCCACTTGATATTTACGCCTATAACCCCACTACCGAATAATCTTTATAAATGGGGTATTCTTACTTGGTAAAGGTTGGCTAAAAGAATAGTAACATGCAAAAAGCAGTTTGAATTTATTATATGCAGGCAATCATTCAATTATATATAGTGGTTGTGTAGTTTATTGGAAAGGTTGTACTCGGTTAATAATAGCAACGTAACATCAATAGCAAAAAGAATAGATTATAGTTGATATATTGATTATGGTTATACGTGTTTGATCAGAAGAAGATTAAGAAGGACAAGCGAGCAATTGGCAGTGAATTACTCGTGATTCATGTTAATAATAGGCTGTGAACGGAAGGTGGAATAGCGGTGAAATATTAGAATAATCTAAGGTGGTGTTTGATAGGTTATGGTGGTTTGCAGCGGTGGTTAAATGGATATATGGTGAGAAACTATAGGTGGTTAAAAGGTGACGGTTTGCCATGGTGGTGGTGAGTTTATGTTGTTAAAAGCGTGTTGCTGCAACTAACTTCATATTCTTGATCACTAGATGGAGAGCGGGTTTGCACGTTTCATCCTCATTTAAAGATCTAGCCATAACTAGTTTTTGGATACGCCTTTTCGTAGCGGGAAGTGGAATGAACGAAGTAAGTTCCAAATTTGTTGAATTTGTTTCTATTTCTATAACTTTAATACTCCGTAATTGTTTTGTTTGCAACTTTTAATTTGTTGTGTGGTGTTTTATTGTAGCGACCCGACCAAATCATGTTTGACGGCGCCGTCTACTTAGGTCCCGTTACGTGATCATAAGTCTTTAAGACAAAGTTTGACCAAAATATGTCGCCTTCATTTCAAAATAAAGATTGTTCCCAAAGTTTACAAGAATTGTTCAACCAATAGTTAAGTTACAACGTTATAATACGAATGAAATCTAGGCGACACGGTTTAAAGTAAAGTCAAAAGACGCTCCATGAAATGCACATATACTCGACATCCAATGCAAGTATCAAATAATGAGCGGAAGCATGTATCATGTATCGTTCAAGGACCTGAGAAAAACATAGAAATCTGTCAACGAAAACGTTGGTGAAATCATAGGTTTAAGTAAGTAAGTACAAGTGAACCACAAGATTTGCATCAATGAAATAATAGTAATACATTCCAAAAATTTGTTTCACGAGCACCCAATTATCAATGCTTAACATTTCCTTCCATTGAACCCCATCACTTAGTGCTAGAACATACACTGTTTCTCGAAAATATATTTCATTCGTAAACGGTAGCGAACCGTTTGAATGAGGGTTTGTCAAACCCATATGGATCCATACAACATAAGTTCTCACTTACACCCGGCAAGTGTAACTAATGATAATCGAATTGAGGATTTTTGTTCTAAACTCGTATGTAGAATGTTTGTTTTCCTGTACTTGTGTTCACTTAGTAAAGAAATGTTTATGTTTTCTCATCCCAAATGTAAGTTCAAAAAGAGTAAAAGTGGGACTATGATCTCACCTTGAGTGCACGAGTAGTAAAGTACTTCAACAAGTAAACGTGTGCAAAGAACAATGCTAGTCTTGACCTAAACAAATAGGTCGTATCAATAACGGTAAACACGATAGGTCAAAGATGTTCAATTAGTCCTATGGCTCGTTAAGACTCGATCATAATAGCATGTGAATCAAATTGTCATGTTTCATGCAAGATACAAGTATAAAAACATGTTAGAACGATTGCACAATTGTTTGGTTAAGTTTGATTAAAAGTCAACTTGGTCGGGTCAAAGTCAACAGAAAAGTCAACGGGGTCGGGTTGGATATCCGACAATTTTTCTAAGTTATATAATCATATATGAGCATGTTGGCCAAGTTTCATGTTAATCGGAGGTCCGTAGCATAGCAAACATTTTCATGTCAAATGACCAAAGCGAACAGCCAGTTTTAGGCAAACGGGACGGCGTCCCAAGTTGCTAGACGGCGTCCCAATATGAAGGTTGGGACGGCGTCTCAGGTTGCTAGACAGCGTCCCAATATGAAGGTTGGGACGGCGTCCCGTGATGCTAGACGGCGTCCTGATCTTTTCCCAGGCCCTGTTTGCTGTATTCCTCAAATGGACGAACCAAAACACAAACAATCACATTTTATGATCCGCAAACAATTAGAACATGTATTTTATATCATCGGAAAGCTCTTTCGACAAGGAACGCAACTAAGCACTTTTCATCAAGCAAAAACATAATATACTATAACCGAAATCCCGTCAAGTGATCAATAGAGGTTTATTTTCAAGTTTCAAGTTTATCAATTGAAATTTAAGTTTCGGGAATCCAATTTATACATATGATATGCCGTTTTGAAGGTAATGAAACATGTAACACAACTAAACACTTATCAATAACATTAACAAGCATTCAACGCATCAAAAGTTCGTTTTAAGAGTTGTCAACCCTAACCAAAAGTTCACAAAATCAATAATCGCGTTCATGAAGTTTTCTAAGGCAACCTACACATCAAATTGAAGCTAGTGATGCTAGTAACACAATTAAAACATCAACTTTTAACATCTAACAACATATGATCATCCAAAATTCAAGAACAACACACCAAAATTCAAGTTCATGCTAGTTACACTAAAACAACGAGATCGAGCATATAAATCATATATTCATGTTAGACTTGAGCCATAGACACTAATTAACACTTTTATAAGTTAAAAACATCAAGAACACAAAATCTAGTGATTTTAGAAAGTTACCCAAATGAGATGAAGTTGGTACCAAAATGAAGAGGATGAAGAGAGGATCACAAATATGTAATTTATTTGGTTGCTAGCTCCCTAATCCGGATTTAGATGATGAATGAATGAATATGGTTTTTGGGTGTGTGTTCTTGCTAGAGAGAAAGAGAGAGAGATGGAGGTGGAAATGAATGGGTGAAAGGGGTTGACCCTTTGACCTAGTCAAGGGTTTGATCCCTTGTCAAGTTTAGTCCCTCAACTTTCGTTCGGGTGCGGGAATTACCTAAACGAGATAATTTAAAACGCGTATCAACGGAAGATGTTATAAACATATAACGGACTTTATATTAGTATAACGAAAAAGTAAATGGAAAAAGGCGGGATGTTACATTACCTACTCCTTAAAAGAAATTTCGTCCCGAAATTTAAGTAGGCGTAGTAGTCGTTGTTTCTTCCTCGAGATCTTGCGTTTCCGAATTCACGAATAGATGAGGATACTTCCTTTGCATTTGGTCTTGTCTTTCCCAAGTAAACTCGGGTCCTCTTTTGGCATTCCAACGAACCTTGACAATCGGGATTCGGCTTTGTTTCAATGTCTTGACGGAGGTGTCCACAATTTCAACCGGTTCCTCCACAAAATGAAGTTTGTCATCAATAGTAAGTTCTTCGAGAGGGATGACGATATCGGGTCTGGCAAGACACTTTTTCAAGTTAGATACATGGAAGGTAGGATGAACGGAGTTCAATTGAGGCGGAAGATTTAAACGATAAGCAACGGTTCCAATACGCTCCAAGATTTCGAAAGGACCAATATACCGCGGATTTAGCTTCCCGCGTTTCCCAAAACGAATTACACCCTTCCAAGGTGCGACTTTTAACATTACTCGGTCACCGACTTGAAATTCAAGATCGTTGCGTCGTTTGTCGGTATAGCTCTTTTGACGACTTCAGGCCGTCCTAAGCCTATCTCGGATTTGAACGATTTTCTCGGTGGTTTCGTGAATGAGTTCGGGTCCGGTGATTTGCACGTCGCCTACCTCGGCCCAACAAAGAGGTGAACGACATCTGCGGCCATATAGCGCTTCAAAAGGTGCGGCTTTAATACTCGCGTGATAACTATTGTTGTAAGAGAACTCGGCGAGAGGTAAGTGCTTGTCCCAAGCTTTTCCGAAATCAACCACGCAAGCTCGTAACATGTCCTCTAAGGTTTGAATTGTACGTTCGCTTTGTCCATCGGTTTGAGGATGATATGCGGTGCTCATGTCTAAACGCGTTCCCAACGCTTCTTGCAATGTACGCCAAAATCTAGAAACGAAACGGCCATCTCGGTCGGAGATAATCGATAAAGGTACACCGTGTCGGGCTACGATCTCCTTAATGTAAAGTTGTGCAAGTTTCTCCATTTTGTCCGTTTCTTTCATGGCAAGGAAGTGTGCGGATTTGGTGAGACGGTCAACAATAACCCAAATGGTATCATAACCGCCCGTCGTTTTTGGTAGTTTGGTGATAAAATCCATCGTTATTCTTTCCCACTTCCATTGCGGGATCTCGGGTTGTTGAAGTAGCCCGGACGGTCTTTGGTGTTCGGCTTTGACCTTGGAACATGTCAAACACTTGGAAACATAAGTAGCTACGTCCCTTTTGATGTTCGGCCACCAATATAGTTGTTTAAGGTCGTGGTACATCTTATTGGCACCGGGGTGAATCGAGTATCGTGACTTATGGGCTTCATCTAAAATAAGGCTTCGTAGATCCCCATAACTAGGCACCCAAATTCTTCCGGCGAAATATCGGAGTCCGGTTTCTTTAACTTCGAATCGAGAGGTGAGGACGTTCAAGTGTTCGAGAGAGATGTTTTCATCCTTGAGAGCCTCATCTTGGGCTACCCGAATTTGGCTATTAAGGTTGGTGTGAATGGTGATGTTTAAAGCTCGGACACGGAGAGGCACCGCTCTTTCTTTTCGACTTAAGGCATCGGCTACTACATTTGCCTTCCCGGGATGGTAACGAAGCTCGCAATCGTAATCGTTTAAGGTTTCAATCCACCTTCGTTGTCTCATGTTTAGTTGTTTTTGATCGAAAATGTGTTGAAGGCTTTTGTGATCAGTGAAGATAGTACTCTTGGTTCCATAAAGATAGTGTCTCCACATTTTAAGTGCAAAGACAACGGCTCCGAGTTCGAGATCATGTGTCGTATAGTTTCGTTCATGAATTTTGAGTTGTCGAGAAGCATAAGCAATGACTTTCGTTCGTTGCATCAATACACACCCAAAACCATGTTTCGAGGCGTCGCAATACACAACAAAATCATCGTTGCCTTCGGGAAGTGACAAGACAGGAGCGGTGGTAAGCTTCGTTTTCAAGATTTGGAATGCGGATTCATGTTCGGTCGCCCAAATGAATTTCTTTCCCTTGTGAGTCAATGCGGTTAGAGGACGTGCAACCAAAGAGAAATTTTCGATGAATCTACGATAATACCCGGCGAGACCCAAAAATTGACGAATGTGAGTAGGAGTAGTAGGAGTCTCCCATTTACTAATGGCTTCGATCTTCGTGGGATCGACTTTAATGCCTTGATCACTTACAACATGACCAAGAAATTGAACTTCCTTCAACCAAAATTCACACTTGGAGAATTTGGCATAAAGTCGTTCTTGTCTCAAGAGTTCAAGCACAAGTCGGAGATGTTGTTCGTGCTCTTCTTCATTTTTAGAATAGATCAATATATCATCGATGAACACAATAACGAATTTATCGAGATACGGTTTGCACACGCGGTTCATAAGATCCATGAACACCGCCGGTGCGTTAGTGAGACCAAATGGCATGACGAGGAATTCATAACTACCATAGCGAGTCCGGAAAGCGGTTTTGGAGACATCTTCCCCCTTAACCCTTAATTGATGATAACCCGAGCGGAGATCGATTTTCGAATATACACAAGACCCTTGTAGTTGATCAAAGAGGTCATCGATGCGAGGAAGAGGATATCGGTTCTTAACCGTCAATTTATTTAGTTCACGATAATCAATGCACATTCGTAGGGATCCGTCTTTCTTTTTAACAAACAAAATCAGAGCGCCCCAAGGTGAATGGCTAGGTTGGATAAAACCACGGTCAAGTAGTTCTTGGATTTGACTTTGAAATTCTTGCATTTCGGATGGAGCGAGTCTATATGGTGCACGTGCTACGGGTGCGGCTCCCGGAATAAGATCGATTTGGAATTCAACCGGTCGATGAGGCGGAAGACCCGGCAATTCGTCGGGAAATACATCGGAAAAGTCACTAACAATTGGCACATCATCGATATGCTTCTCATCGGACTCGACTTTCTTAACGTGGGCAAGGATCGCAAAACAACCCTTACGGAGTAGTTTTCTAACTTTAAGGCACGAAACGAGATTGAGTCTGGTGCAACTCTTATCGCCATAAACAATCAAAGGTTCACCATTCTCGATAGGAATTCGGATTACGTTAAGATCACAAAGGATGTGAGATTTCGTTTTGACTAACCAATTCATACCGATTATTACATCAAAGCTTCCTAGTTCCATGGGTATCAAGTCAATTTCAAATTCCTTACCCAAAATGTTTAACGCACACCCCCGGTAATATGTGTCGGCACTTAATAGTTTCCCGTTAGCCACTTCAATGGTATAAGGGGTATCTAATGGAAGAGGTGGAGTGCTAAAAGAATGAGTCAAAGTCTTGGATACAAAGCATTTATCGGCACCTGAATCGAATAAGCATGAGACATAAGAATTGTTGAGGAGAAACGTACCCGTGACTAGTTCAGTGTCATCCCGGGCTTCCTCGGTGTTGATGTTAAAAGCTCGGCCGCGCGTGTTGGGGTTATCTTTCTTCTTTGGGCATGCATTTCTATAATGACCCGTTTGGCCACATTCGTAACAAGTGCCCGTCTTTGGTGCATTGGGCCACTTTCGAGCAACGGGAGTGGCACTTTTACAATCGTTGGCCTTATGACCAACTCCTTGGCACTGGTGGCAAATTAACTTGCCACACTCACCAAAGTGATGTTTGTTGCATTTGTTGCAAAGAGGTAGGTTCCCGGCATAACCCTTCTTGCCGTCGGAAGTGAAAGATTTCTTGGCAAAGTTGTTGTTGCTTGATTGGGAGGGTTCCCACTTTCTTTTGTTACCGCCCGATTTGTCCTCGGCCTTAGGTGCCGGAACTACGATTTCGTCAACCGTTTCAATTAGTTGGCGAGCCATGTTCATAGCGGCTTGATGAGTAGTGGGTTTGGATGACATCACCCCTTGTTTGATGCTTTTTGGAAGACCGAGCATGTAGAGCTCAATCCTTTGAGATTCGGGGTTAACAAGATTAGGACACATCAAGGATAGTTCGGCGAAGCGTTGATTATAAGCTTTAAGATCGTTTCCGACCGCTTTCAAAGCTCTTAGTTCTTCCTCAAGCTTTCGGGTTTCTTCGCGCGGAAAATATTCAACAATCATCTTTTCCTTTAGATCGGCCCAAGAGAGGGCATGAGCTTCATCGGTACCCACCGATTGAACATAGGTGTTCCACCATGTTAGAGCAATTCCGGAGAAAGTGTGAGTGGAGTATTTGACCTTGTCTTGGTCCCGACGACCGCTTATGCTAAAGACGGCTTCCGTTTGCTCAAACCATCAGGTGAGCACGACCGGTCCCCCGGTTCCATCAAAAGTGTGAGGTTTGCACCCCATGAAAGCTTTATAGGAGCATCCCTCGTTTGAGTTTCCGGCTCCATTGTTGTTGTTGTTGTTGTGGTTGTTGTTATTATTGTTGTTGGATGAGTGACCGGCCATGGCCGCATCTACGGCGGTGGCTATCATCCGTTCGAGAGCTTGTTCGGGAGTTTCATTGCGGCGTACACGACGAGGAGCCATTGTTCCTTCAAGACACAAGAATATCATTGATTAGTATTCTCAATAATACTAACCGTGATATAGAATAAAGATAAAGAGAAGTTTTTCCTCGACTCGCCTTAAATTCTTTATGTCATAATGTCGGAACGTTCATATGAGTCACCGTAATATAATCCCGGAAATTATATTACCCTGATTCATATGTGCATTCGACATCATTTCATATAGTCAAGGTGGCGCGTCAATCAAATTAAACAACGTGAGATTAAGATGAACTAAGAGTAGATATGAGTAGAAGCGTTCGAGTATAAATGCACAAGTAGTCAAGCAATTCCTACTTCAAGTCTATATGCCGGTTGTAGTCTAGACTCACCAATGTACCCTATGACTCGGGGTCGACACCAATGAACTCTAAATCCCTACAACCAACGCTCTGATACCATCTGTAGCGACCCGACCAAATCATGTTTGACGGCGCCGTCTACTTAGGTCCCGTTACGTGATCATAAGTCTTTAAGACAAAGTTTGACCAAAATATGTCGCCTTCATTTCAAAATAAAGATTGTTCCCAAAGTTTACAAGAATTGTTCAACCAATAGTTAAGTTACAACGTTATAATACGAATGAAATCTAGGCGACACGGTTTAAAGTAAAGTCAAAAGACGCTCCATGAAATGCACATATACTTGACATCCAATGCAAGTATCAAATAATGAGCGGAAGCATGTATCATGTATCGTTCAAGGACCTGAGAAAAACATAGAAATCTGTCAACGAAAACGTTGGTGAAATCATAGGTTTAAGTAAGTAAGTACAAGTGAACCACAAGATTTGCATCAATGAAATAATAGTAATACATTCCAAAAATTTGTTTCACGAGCACCCAATTATCAATGCTTAACATTTCCTTCCATTGAACCCCATCACTTAGTGCTAGAACATACACTGTTTCTCGAAAATATATTTCATTCGTAAACGGTAGCGAACCGTTTGAATGAGGGTTTGTCAAACCCATATGGATCCATACAACATAAGTTCTCGCTTACACCCGGCAAGTGTAACTAATGATAATCGAATTGAGGATTTTTGATCTAAACTCGTATGTAGAATGTTTGTTTTCCTGTACTTGTGTTCACTTAGTAAAGAAATGTTTATGTTTTCTCATCCCAAATGTAAGTTCAAAAAGAGTAAAAGTGGGACTATGATCTCACCTTGAGTGCACGAGTAGTAAAGTACTTCAACAAGTAAACGTGTGCAAAGAACAATGCTAGTCTTGACCTAAACAAATAGGTCGTATCAATAACGGTAAACACGATAGGTCAAAGATGTTCAATTAGTCCTATGGCTCGTTAAGACTCGATCATAATAGCATGTGAATCAAATTGTCATGTTTCATGCAAGATACAAGTATAAAAACATGTTAGAACGATTGCACAATTGTTTGGTTAAGTTTGATTAAAAGTCAACTTGGTCGGGTCAAAGTCAACAGAAAAGTCAACGGGGTCGGGTTGGATATCCGACAATTTTTCTAAGTTATATAATCATATATGAGCATGTTGGCCAAGTTTCATGTTAATCGGAGGTCCGTAGCATAGCAAACATTTTCATGTCAAATGACCAAAGAGAACAGCCAGTTTTAGGCAAACGGGACGGCGTCCCAAGTTGCTAGACGGCGTCCCAATATGAAGGTTGGGACGGCGTCTCAGGTTGCTAGACGGCGTCCCAATATGAAGGTTGGGACGGCGTCCCGTGATGCTAGACGGCGTCCTGATCTTTTCCCAGGCCCTGTTTGCTGTATTCCTCAAATGGACGAACCAAAACACAAACAATCACATTTTATGATCCGCAAACAATTAGAACATGTATTTTATATCATCGGAAAGCTCTTTCGACAAGGAACGCAACTAAGCACTTTTCATCAAGCAAAAACATAATATACTATAACCGAAATCCCGTCAAGTGATCAATAGAGGTTTATTTTCAAGTTTCAAGTTTATCAATTGAAATTTAAGTTTCGGGAATCCAATTTATACATATGATATGCCGTTTTGAAGGTAATGAAACATGTAACACAACTAAACACTTATCAATAACATTAACAAGCATTCAACACATCAAAAGTTCGTTTTAAGAGTTGTCAACCCTAACCAAAAGTTCACAAAATCAATAATCGCGTTCATGAAGTTTTCTAAGGCAACCTACACATCAAATTGAAGCTAGTGATGCTAGTAACACAATTAAAACATCAACTTTTAACATCTAACAACATATGATCATCCAAAATTCAAGAACAACACACCAAAATTCAAGTTCATGCTAGTTACACTAAAACAACGAGATCGAGCATATAAATCATATATTCATGTTAGACTTGAGCCATAGACACTAATTAACACTTTTATAAGTTAAAAACATCAAGAACACAAAATCTAGTGATTTTAGAAAGTTACCCAAATGAGATGAAGTTGGTACCAAAATGAAGAGGATGAAGAGAGGATCACGAATATGTAATTTATTTGGTTGCTAGCTCCCTAATCCGGATTTAGATGATGAATGAATGAATATGGTTTTTGGGTGTGTGTTCTTGCTAGAGAGAAAGAGAGAGAGATGGAGGTGGAAATGAATGGGTGAAAGGGGTTGACCCTTTGACCTAGTCAAGGGTTTGATCCCTTGTCAAGTTTAGTCCCTCAACTTTCGTTCGGGTGCGGGAATTACCTAAACGAGATAATTTAAAACGCGTATCAACGGAAGATGTTATAAACATATAACGGACTTTATATTAGTATAACGAAAAAGTAAATGGAAAAAGGCGGGATGTTACATTTATGGTGGCGATTCATGGTTAGAGAGAGAGAGGTGATATGGAAGATGGTGTTCGGTTGTTCCATAGAAGAGAAGAAATAATTCTAATAAGGAAGTGTTTGAGTTATGCTGTAACAAGAATTGGTTGCTTGTTGTATAGATTGGATGCATTCGACAAGAAGAAACAATCCTGACAGAAATATATAAAAAAATATAAAAGTTGAATGAGACTCTTAACTGAATTTGTTTCTGTAATGTGAATTGATATCAATGGTTGTATTGTAGTGTGATCATGGTCGACAGGAATCTTTCAGCAGAAGAAAAAAAATATAACCGATAGGGATGGCTAACAGATTCTGTAATATATCTGATTCGGATATTCATCAATCTAAATTTAAATAATTACATATGTTAATACCCAAATTTCTGTTAATTTCCTTATTATTGATAATAAAGATATTAATAACAATAATAATATCAATAAGTCATTTTTATAATAACAGTAACAATAATTATAACATTTTTAATAGTTTTAGTAATAATATTCTTAATATTAATAATAGTAATAATGATGGTAGTAACTTGTATTATTTTTATAGTAATACTAATAATGATAACTTATAATAATAATGATTATTAATGATATTAATAATAACAATTATAATATTAATAATAATATAATAAATCATAATAATTTATATGTATCTAAATTTACATCTATATATTATATATTGGAAATAATAACATTAATGTTAATATTAATATTAATAATAATAATAATGAAAGTAATAATAGTAATAATATCAATATAATAATTATATTTAAACTTGTAATTAAATTTAATACATTAATATTATCTTTTATTAGTTATGTCATATCCAATAATTATATATTATATTCTATAATATCATATATTGAACACTTAATATTTATACATTTTATATATATACAACCATATACAAATAATAATATTTATGTATAAAAATCATATATACATTCATACTACTATATTTATATGTAATTATGTTTTAAATATAAATTTTTAATTCTTAAATAAATGTATTAATTATATATATATTAAAATAGTTAAACTCTAAGTTTAACATTATATATTTAATACTTTATTAACGTTGACAATTTATGTTTGAAATTATTTATATTCAATTATACCCTATATATTCCAAATAACAAGTTTTAGTTATTTTAAGTTATCTTTCATAATAACTAAATCACATAATCGTTCGTAGATATATTTAATTTATTATATAGAATTATTTACATATATAATTATCTATATACATACATTTCTGTTTACATTTAAAAGTTCGTGAATCGTCAGAAACAGTCAAAGGTCAAATGAATTCATTAAGATAGTTCAAAATTTTTGAGACTTAACATTAGAAACTTTGCTTATCGTGTCGAAATCATATTAAGATTAAGTTTAAATTTGGTCGGAAATTTTCGGGTCGTCACAATACCTACCCGTTAAAGAAATTTTATCCCGAAATTTGAGTGAGGTCGTCATGGTTAACAATAAAAAATGTTTTCATGACGAATATAAGTTGATAATAGAGTTTTATCGTTATTGATAAATATAGATAAAACGATTCGATTATGTGGAGCGTTCGAGTGAAGTTGTCACAAAAATTTGAGATAAAAATCTAACTTTTGATGTAGTCATGTTTGAGTTTAGAAAATAAGGCGCGTCTTAACTTTTGACGTTGCCTTGGTTGAATTCCGGAATTCAAAGGATTTAAAGAAAACCTTCGAAATCTAAAAGATTTGATTCTTCGGCGAATAAGGAGATTAAGATCTCTATAATTAAATACGATGATCTGCCTCGATTACTCTGTCTGATATCTCCATTATAAATTAACTTCTTATGTTTCCATTATTTTCACCATTCCTATACTTTCTTTCTTAGTTCATGCATCCAAAAGATTGTGAAAATGCTTAATCCAGTTCTAATCCTTGATATTTTCCTAATTATCATTTCTATCATCCTTCCTTTCAATCTTCCGCCAGAAGAATCTGTTTACATCTACTATTACCTTGGGGTTATAGTGCTTTTAATTCTCTCGTGTCTTTATGTTGCGATAAACATTGATATTCACGGTTTGTAATTTATGCGTCGTTATCGGGCTTTATATCTCCCCTTATATTTTAATGTCCATATTTCTGTTTCCTATAATCATTGTCATCCACAGTTAATACTCCCTCCTATTTGCTGCAATTTATACTCCAATTTCTATTTCGGAGCTTTGTCCATTCGTTTCTTCTTCTTGCGATTGGGCATCTCTTGTAATGGTCCAGAATTCGAAAATATAAGTTTTAGAATGAACATTGTTAATGTTCTAAGAAGGGAATGGAAATGGCACGATCTTAATTTTGTTAAATTACTAGAATACCCTGGAAAAGACCGAGTCATCAAGAAATATTTTCTTGATATTTTAGAGGTTTAAATAGAATACAAGAGTCGTGTAACATGGCACATGATGACGTTAGAGTCTGTGAATCATCACATTTCATTATAAACTCAGCATGACTTACTGTAATATAATCACGTTGATCAAGTATCATTATATTATACTAACTCACGCATCAATTTCCAACACAAATCCAGAAGTCATTCATAATTTAAACTCGAATTTTAAAGAAGTTTAGAAACTAAAATGGTTTCCTTTATGATGTAATACGGATAGCACGAAGAGATAACTAAATTCGGACAAGAAGAGTTATGAAAATATCCTCAGAAATATCGAAGATATTTATGATGATAATTTGGGATTTCTAATTTCGATGGTTGATGAAGAAAGATTTTACGCAAGATTTTAACATGAGTACGGAGCAAGATATTCGTTGAAGGTTTCATCGGATCTAGAATTACCTAGATTCTTTGAATATAGGGTATGGTCCTTGAATTTGTCTTTGGTCTCCTTCGTGGTTAGCTCAATCCGTTTTCCAGTTCTAACCTTTCTGAGCTTTTCCAACATACTATTCTTTATCATAAAACTTCCGACGATTAATGTCGTTTTACGGTTTTTCTGCTTCATCAGCATTTCGATGACTAGTTCGCAGTTCAGGGTGTTTTTCAGAAACTTCACATTCAACAGATGATAGACGTTATATGTACACATATAACTGTTGGCATAGGCATGCTGCGAGATTTCAAAATACTGATTGCTAATTTCTGGTAATTGGTATGGCAATTCTTGTTACAAGATGTGGATGAGTACATGATAAGACTTCAATAGATAAATATAGTGATTTGTCGGAGGGATTTAAACCAAGGAGCAATGAGATTACTGGTATGCCTGCTGGTAATATGGTAGAATATAAAAGGTTCCCTGGTAACAATAAAAGAGCACGCATATATATCAAGGTTATAATAAGGTTGTTTCGATCGAAAAGTCGAAGTTGATTTGCTGGAGCTGTGACAAAATTAGCTATCTCGATCAGGAGTTGCAAGGTTATTTTCGGTAATAATAACGCCAAAGAAGCTAGCACAGATACGTGTTAAACGTTTACTCAGGTTTTGAGTATTTTCATATACGTGTTAAATGTTTACTCAGGTTTCGTTTACTCAGGTGATCAAGGTATTAAATTCGATCCATCAAAAATCGAAGACATTAGTAAATGGGAGACTCCTACCACTCCTACTCACATTCGTCAATTCCCGGGTCTCGCCGGGTACTATCGTAGATTCATCGAAAACTTTTCCTTGGTTGCTCGTCCTCTAACCGTGTTAACTCACAAGCGAAAGAAATTCATTTGGGCGACCGAACAAGAATCCGCATTTCAAATCTTGAAGACAAAGATAACCACCGCTCCTATCTTGTCACTTCCCGAAGGCAATGATGATTTTGTTGTTTATTGAGATGCCTCGAAACATGGTTTTGGGTGTGTATTGATGCAACAAAAGAAAGTCATTGCTTATGCCTCTCGACAATTGAAAATTCATGAACGAAACTATACGACACATGATCTTGAACTCGGAGCCGTTATCTTTGCACTTAAAATGTGGAGACACTATCTTTATGGAACCAAAAGTACCATCTTCACTGATCACAAAAGCCTCCAACACATCTTCGATCAAAAGCAACTAAACATGAAACAACGACGGTAGATTGAAACTTTAAACGATTATGATTGTGAGCTTCGTTACCATCCCAGAAAGGCAAATGTGGTGGCCGATGCCTTAAGTCGAAAAGAAAGGGCGGTGCCTCTTTGTGTCCGAGCTTTAAACATCACCATTCACACCAACCTCAATAGTCAAATTCATTAAGCCCAAGACGAGGCTCTCAAGGATGAAAACATCACCCTCGAACACTTAAACGTCCTCACCTCTCGATTCGAAGTTAAAGAAACCGGACTCCGATATTTCACCGGAAGAATTTGGGTGCCTAGTTACGGGGACTTGCGAAGCCTTATTTTAGACGAAGCCCATAAGTCAAGATATTCGATTCACCCCGGTGCCAATAAGATGTACCACGAACTCAAAGAACAATATTGGTGGTCGAACATCAAAAGGGACGTCGCTACTTACGTTGGAAAATGCCTAACTTGCTCCAAAGTCAAAGCCAAACATCAAAGACCGTCCGGACTACTTCAACAACTCGAAATCCTGCAATGGAAGTGGGAAAGGATAACGATGGATTTTATCACCAAACTACCAAAGACGGTTGGCGGTTATGATACTATTTGGGTTATTGTTGACCGTCTCACCAAATCCGCGCACTTCCTAGCCATGAAGGAAACCGACAACATGGAGAAACTTTACATTAAAGAAATCATAGCCCGACACGGTGTACCCTTATCGATTATCTCCGACTGAGATGGCCGTTTTGTTTCTAGATTTTGGCGTACTTTACAAGAAGCGTTGGGAACGCGTTTAGACATGAGCACCGCATACCATCCGCAAACCGACGGACAAAGCGAACGCACAATCCAAACTTTGGAAGACATGCTACGAGCTTGTGTTATCGACTTTGGAAAAGCTTGGGATAAGCACTTGCCTCTCGCCGAATTCTCCTACAACAATAGTTATCACGCGAGTATTAACGCCGCACCATTCGAAGCTTTATATGGCCGAAAATGTCATTCACCTCTCTGTTGGGCCGAAGTAGGTGACACACAAATCACCGGACCTGAACTCATTCATGAAACAACCGAGAAGATCGTTCAAATCCGAGATAGGCTTAGGAAAGCCCGAAGTCGTCAAAAGAGCTATACCGACAAACGATGCAATGACCTTGAATTTCAAGTCGGTGACCGTGTAATGTTAAAAGTCGTACCTTGGAAAGGTGTAATCCGTTTCGGGAAATGCGGGAAGCTAAATCTGCGGTATATTGGTCCTTTCGAAATCTTGGAGCATGTTGGAACCGTTGCGTATCGTTTAGATCTTCCGCCTCAATTGAGCTCCGTTCATCCTACTTTCCATGTATCCAACTTGAAAAAGTGCCTCGCCGAACCCGATATCGTCATCCCTCTCGAGGAGCTTACCATTGATGACAAACTTCATTTCGTAGAGGAACCGGTTGAAATTGGAGACACCTCTGTCAAAACGTTAAAACAAAGTAGAATCCCGATCGTTAAGGTCCGTTGGAATGCCAAAAGGGGACCCTAGTTTACTTGGGAAAGACAAGATCAAATGCAAAAGAAATACCCTCAATTACTTGGGAAGGAACAACGACGGCTACGCCTATTTAAATTTCAGGACGAAATTTCTTTTAAGGAGTAGGTAATGTAACATCCTGCCTTTTTCCGTTTACTTTCCGTTTAACTATTTTAAAGTCCGTTATATAATTATAACACCTTCCGTTAATACGCGTTTCTAAATTATCTCATTTAGGTAATTCACGCACCCGCAACCGAACTCGAGGGACTAGTTTCGCCAATTGATCAAAGGTGTGACTAGATGGACTAGTCAACACCCACCACCTCTTTTCATTTCCCATTTCATTTTCCTTTTCTTTAATACTTTCACTAAATTCTCTCAAACACCAATCCAAACATTCATCATCTAAATCAAATCGAGCAAGCACCAATCCAAACAAATTACATATTCGGAATCCTTGCATCTTCCTCTTCAAATCCATACCGATTACTTCTCATTTGGGTAACTTTCTAAAATCACTAGATTTTGTGTTCTTGATGATTTTTACTTGTAAAAGTGTTAATTAGTGTCTATGACTCAAGTCTAACAAGAATATGTGATTTATATGCTCGATCTCGTTAGTTTAAGTAATTATCATGAACTTGAAAGTTTGGTGTGTTTGATCTTGAATTTGGTTGCTTAAATGTTGTTAGATGTTATAAATGCATGTATTAATTGTGTTACTAGCATCACTAGCTTCAATTTGAGGTGTAGGTTGACTTGGAAGGACTCCATAAACTTAATTGCAAAAATTGTGATTTTGGGTTAGGGTTTGATAGGAGTAAAATGGATTTTTGATGCACCAAATGCTATGCAATGTTGTTTGTAAGTGTTTAGTTATATTGTATGCGTAATTACCTACAAAACAGCATATTATATGTGTGCATTTAATTCTTAAATCATCAAAGTGCATTTATGAAATTGAAGCATTAATGATGAGCATTTATTTGATCATTTAATTTGGAAACTCGATATTTGTAAATGATGTTTTTGATTGATGAAACGTGTTTAGTTGTGTTCCTCGTCAAATTTTCTTTCCAATGATATAAGATACGTGTCGTAAGAGTTTACGCTTTGTGTTTTGTGTTTAAATGAAGTTTGGATTTGGACTTGGACAATTGAAACTGACCAGGCACCAGACCACGTTAATTGTCGCGGCGCGACATTTGCCGTGTTTGGGTTCTGACCTACATGGTCAAAATTCGAAAAATGTTTGCTATGCTACGCACCTCCGATTCACATGTAACTTGTTCTAACATGCTTATATATGAATAAAAACCTCAGAAAAATAGTTCGGGGCCCGACCCGAACATGTTGACTTTTTCGTTGACTTTGACCAGACCAAAGTTGACTTTTAATCAAACTTAACCAAATACTTATGCAATCATTCTAACATACTTTTATACTTGTACCTTGCATGAAACTTGATAATTTGATTCACATGCTATAATGATCAAGTCGTGTGACGACCCGAGAATTTCTGACCAAATTTAAACTTAATCTTTATATGGTTTCGGCACGATAAGCAAAGTCTGTAATGTTGAGTCTCAAAATTTTGAACTGTTTCATGTATCCAATTACCCTTCGACTGCTCTCGACGATTCACGAACAATTAACTGTAAATAGATATGTGTGTATGTATATATAAATAATAATTCGAAATATAATTTGAATTATTATATGTTGTTGTTATTAAAAATGAATAAAATAAAAATAGAATATTATAATAATTATTATTTAAATATATCTCTATATAAAAAATAAAGTATATAAAAAAAATAAATATTATATAATTGTAATACTCATTTGATGTTTTGATTGATATTAAGCAAGTCAAATTCAAACTATTGTAATTTTAAAATAAACAGTGATACGAAAATGAGTTCTATAAATTTTATGCTTATTAAAATTATATTTAGGACCTAGTTATTAAATTTCAACACTTTTTATTTTTCACTCATAAATGAGAGGGACAGTTGAGGTAATTTTTATTTAACAAGTTAATGCTTGAATTCTATACCATAATGACCAAAATAAATAAATATAGTTAATCTAAAAGTTTGAGATTTTTATGAGACCTTTTTATCCCCCACTTATTCACAACGGGATACGAAATAGTAGTCCGTGTCGGTAGAAGAGTTTAAAATTGAGGCGGCTTGCTATTACCTTTTCATATTCACACGTTTTTTTTTTAAATTATTAATTTCATTGATTTTTTTCTATATATTACTTCCACTTGAAAGTGGTTAAACAAGACACAAGATACATTATCGTTTATTATTAACTTTATATATATGTTTGGATTGCAAAGAAATTTAATAAAACTCAATTGATCACCCTTGAACCATCCTTGCTTCTGTTTTATGTATCATACACAACCACAACAATCATTAACCACCATTCTCGGCTAACTTTCCACGACCACACCTGACCACCTCTACTTGCAACAATCACCTTCGGTCATCTCCACCATCACAACCATAGACCAACCACCCATAACCGTCAACGGCTTTTTGCTTGTATATATTTTTCTCTTTTTCTTTGAGCATCTCCGCCACCATAACCCATCACCGGCCACCCTACAACACCCACGATCACAACCACCACCACCATTGTCTAACATACTACTACTCAATTTCTATTTCGATTTTAAACGATGAAAATGATGTTATAAGCTGTGATGATGGTAAAGAATATAATACACGAGAAAGACGATGGATAGTGTTAAAGATGATGATGGCGACTGTCATGATGATTATGATACGTAAATGGTGACTAACGGTGAATGATGACGATGAACATAAATCCACTCCATCCCACCACCATTTTCCTCGAACCACCAGTCTACCGCCACCATCGAATCATTTTTTTTGTTGTTTGAGTTTTTGTTTCGGTTGTAAGCCGAGATAAATACAACCACTCGTCTACGTTATTCAGTTCCGAAAATTTAAACTCCACAATTACAAATAATCCATTGTAAAAGACACTCTTAGCTAGAGCGGAGATAAAGAACGAGGCTAAGAACAAAAAGTTTTACCTATTCGATTCGGTGTTATCGTGAAGGTATAACTTTATCCTAACTTGAATATATTAAATTACTAGATTTTATTAATCATACAATATTCATATTCGGGATCGAAACAAATCGAAACCAACCAATAAAGTTGTCAATTTTGAGTCCAATGTCAAAAAGTGTATGTAGTAAGTAATATTCGCTCATCATAACCGAAATCCACAGAATATACATATATTGTAAAACCCTGATCTATGGTTGGTTTCACTAAATTATATACACCTAGAAGTTATAAAAAAAAATATATATATTCAATCTTGCTGTACGAGCTAAAAGAATGAAGATGACATGATAGTTTTTTTTAGGTCCTCATACTGTGTTACCATTCACATATATATATCTTCAATGATTAAAATATATATTCTCTTTATTGTCCACCTTTTTTTTATAATATCATGATTTCTAGCATGCATAGAGTTTTTCGACTTAATTGAATGTCTCTTATACTTGATCAAAATATTGAGGAAAATATAAATGGTTTAGATATAGAACTAATGAAACTTCGTAAAGAACTTAATTATGAAATACAAATTACAATGAAGTATGTCTAAAGAATAATAATGGGTTAGATTCTGACACCAAACATTATAAAGTAGTCCTAATTAATAAGTAGGATTAGACAAAAATAAATAAATTAATACTCCCTCTGTCCCTATATAGTTGTCCACTATTCCATTTTGGGATGTCCCAAATTAATTGTCCACTTTCATAAATGAAAAGGAAAGAAGATATTTCATTGAGGGAGTAAAAATAAAGCAAGTTGCATGTAAGTTATATTTTGGGTCCCTGAAGCATTTACAATGTTACAATATAAATTATAAGAATGTTAAACATACTTGTACACCCCTTGAAATACCTTTGTCTTACGAAAATAATTATCAACTTTTGTAAAAATTATACTTAAGCACAACGATATGAAAATTTAATAATAAATATTAATTAATTATTTAAAATAGATAATATAAATACATATAATTTATTAATATAAAAAGTATATTACTAAATAAAAAAAACTAAAAACTAAAAAAAAAAATTAAAAAAAAAAACTTGTACGATTACTATTATATATTTTAACATATATATGTGATATAGGTTCGTGAATCCGAGACCAACCCTACACTTATTCAATGACGTCATATGTATTTTTACTACAAAATACAGTATGGTGAGTTTCATTTGCTCCCTTTTATATATATTTTTGGGACTGAGAATACATACGCTATTTTTATAAATGTTTTACGAAATAGGCACAAGTACTAAAACTAATTCTACGTGGGTTTAAACCAGAAATATACCCTTAGCTTGGTAACATTAAACTACTTGTCTATGTACGGTAGGCGCGAATCCTAAAGATAGATCTATTGGGCCTGACAAACCCCATCCTGACTATGAGATGCTTTAGTACTTCGAGGTTATTTTAAACACACCTGATCTGGTGTACTTCAGAGGGTAAAACATGAACGTTAAGGCTTGTTACCGGGTGCCTACAACTTATAGAATACTTTTCATACACTTACGAGTGTATTATGTTTATGATAACGGAAATCTTGTGGTCTATTAATATATTGAAATGATTGTTATGACAAACCTATGAACTCACCAACCTTTTGGTTGACACTTTTAAGCATGTTTATTCTCAGGTATGAAAGAAACCTTCCGCTGTACATTTGCTCATTTTAAAGACATTATTTGGAGTCGATCATCGCAATGGGACCAGATGTGGGTGACTTCGTCCAGATGGATTAGGACGAGGTCATCACAGGTGGTATCAGAGCGGTGGTCTTAGTGAACCAGGTCTTGCATTAGTGTGTCAAACTGGTAGTTGTTTAGATGCATTAGTGGGTCTGGACTTCGACCGTGTCTGCATGTCAAAAGTTTTGCTTATCATTTAGTGTCGAAAATTATTTGCTTATCATCCTTAAAGTCTAGACACGTCTTACTACCTCTATTGCATAGACAGTGTATAGATAAATTCATATCTTAGCGTATCTATTATTGTTACCTTTGCCTGACAGCTTCCGTAGATTCCTCCGTAACTTATGGGATTTAAGTATTATATGCATATGTAAATCATGTACTGCAGGGTACTAATCTACATCCTATAATCTATTTTTATCGAAAATCCTTCATCTGATCGTACGAGATGAATCCCTCAACCAGTTTGAGTCCCTCAGATTCCGATAGCTGTTCCGATAGTTATTCCGACAACTATTCCGATATGAATTTTTACCTAAGCTCAGAAAGCAGTGTCACCAGAACGAATCAACCAATTTATTTGATGGGTTCGTAGCCTACTTAATAATTGGAGACAAAAAGAATGTGATCCTTTCCATCAACCAAATTCACCTCTAGGCGAAAAACCTGATGCACTTACCGGCGAACCTACCCGAAACACCAATTTCAGCCTCATTTCCAGGGTAGCTCGTCACAATTATATTCTACCCACAATTCTAAACCTTATTCATCCACTCGTTCCGACCGACAATCATCCCGGAATAATGGAAGAAGTCAACGAGCTTCGCGCCCGAGTTGTAGTCTTAGAGAATATGGTGCAAAATTTCCCAGCTTCAGCAACATCACCGGCACCAACAGTACCATCAATAATTCATACCTCAACATCTCATTCTGTACCTCGAGTACAATCATCGTTCTACATGACGTTCTACATCATTTATCTTCATCCGACATGATAATTATGTAATGTCTAATGTTTTAGAGATTATGTACTCTAGTTCTAACCAAAAAGCAAATGAGATTAATATCATGTTAACTCATTAAATCTATGATTACATCTGAAGAAAATATATATGTATATATGTTTTCATAAAGATTGTAATTAAAAATTCTTTTGTACAAAATGTTAATGGTGAAAATATTTTAACGGGTAGGTAATACCCGAGGAATATTTAGATTTCACATTAATAAGTTACATTGTACATTCTTCGAATCTGATTCAGCAGTCATTTACTATCCTATTTACATTCACCGATATACGAATCTGTTCACCACAAAATAACCATTTTTATTCAATTTCATATTTGAATTTTGACTTCTCAGAATCCAACAAGTGGCATAATGAAGAAAACATTGGACAAAATAAAATTTGTTAGAAACAAACGAATTGACTAATTGAAATTTTGTTAAGAATTCACGCTAACTGTTCCTAGCTAACTGTTCCTAGCTAACCGGTTACATTTTATTTATCGCAATTTAATTATCGCAATTTATATTCTCGCAATTTTATTTATCGTCATTTAATTTCTGTTATTTATTTTACGCACTTTAAATATCGGGACACGTATACAAGGTTTTGACATATCATATCGACGCATCTATTTATATTATTTGGAATAACCATAGACACTCTATATGCAGTAATGCGGGAGTTAGCTATACAGGGTTGAGGTTGATTCTACAATAATACATATACTTTGAGTTGTGATCGAGTCTGAGACATGTACACGGGTCACGATATGTATTAATTAATTCGAATGTTATATATTAAACTATATAAGAATTATTGAATTGCTAACTATGGACTTTGAACTATGGACTATCAACTGTGGATAATTAAAATGAATTAAAAAAAATGAATATAACATATGAAACTAAACAATTCTTCAAGTTTGCCACTTGATTTCATCTTAAACCTCATTTGTATCTTGACAATTCCAATCTCAATTCAAACCTTTCATGATTCTTGAAGACACCTCAATCGAGAGGATGAACCAACCGTATTTCATCTACGAAAGAAAAGATTGATGCATATAGTTATGCACCTGAAAAACTCTCGGAAACTGAGAAATCGTTTAACATGTAGCTGTGCTAATTCTTTTACTGTTATTATTACCCAAAATAATTTGGTAATCCCTTTCAAAGTGGCAAATTTTGTCACAGCTCCAGCAAGTCAACTTCAATCTTTCATCCGAAATTATATACCTCTTCGTGCTATCTGTATTACATTATATCGGAAATTTCTATAAAACCTAACTGTGAATTATGAATGTTTCTGGAGTAGTGATGGGAATTGAAGCATGAGTTAGTATAATATAATGCGCTTGGCCAACGTGATTATATTACAGTAAGTCATGCTGAATTTCTAATGGAACATGATGATGGTACACAGATCTTACCTTCATTATGTACCATGTTACATAACTCTTCCATTCTACTTAACCTCCGAACATATCAAGAAAATATATTCTTGATAGTTCTATCCTCGGTGATTCTGGTAATTTACCAAATCAAATCGTGCTACTAGGATCCTTCCTGCTTAGAACATTATGATCATTCGAAACTCTATATCTATGAATTCTGGACCATTATTCACTTGTCTTGAAGTCGGGAAGAGAAAACAAAAGCATGGAACTACTAAAAATAACGGAAAATATAAAGCCCGACAACAATACAGAAATTACAAACCGTGTATATCAATACGTATTGCAACGTAAAGACACGGGATAATTTAAAATATTATAACCCCAAGGTAATCATAGAAGTAAACAGATTCCTCTGGTGATAAACGAAAGAGAAGAATGACAGAAGCGATAGTCAGGAAAATACAAAGTATTAGAACTGGATTAAGCATTTTCACAATCTTTTGGAAGTATAAATTGAGGAGGAAAGTATAGGTGTGATGAAAATAATGGGACGAAAGAGGTTAATTTATAACAAAATGTCACACGTAGTAATCGAGACAGTTTACCGCATTCAATTATATAGGATACTAATTCCTTATTCACCGAAAAATCAAATCTTTTATAGATTTCGAAGCTTATCTTTAAATTTCGTGAATTTCAGAAATCCACCGTGACTACGTCAAAAGTTAAATCTTTATCTCATTTCACTATTTAGTGATAGCTTCATTCGTACGCTTCCCATAAACAAATTGTTTTATCCATGGTACTCACTGATGATACAACCCTAATTTTCAATTCATATGAGTCATGAAAACATACTTATTGTCAGCCATGACTATTTCACTCAAATTTCGGGACGAAATTTCTTTAACGGGTAGGTACTGTGACGACCCGAGAATTTCTGACCAAATTTAAACTTAATCTTTATATGGTTTCGGCACGATAAGCAAAGTCTGTAATGTTGAGTCTCAAAATTTTGAACTGTTTCATGTATCCAATTACCCTTCGACTGCTCTCGACGATTCACGAACAATTAACTGTAAATAGATATGTGTGTATGTATATATAAATAATAATTCGAAATATAATTTGAATTATTATATGTTGTTGTTATTAAAAATGAATAAAATAAAAATAGAATATTATAATAATTATTATTTAAATATATCTCTATATAAAAAATAAAGTATATAAAAAAATAAATATTAAATAATTGTAATACTCATTTGATGTTTTGATTGATATTAAGCAAGTCAAATTCAAACTATTGTAATTTTAAAATAAACAGTGATACGAAAATGAGTTCTATAAATTTTATGCTTATTAAAATTATATTTAGGACCTAGTTATTAAATTTCAACACTTTTTATTTTTCACTCATAAATGAGAGGGACAGTTGAGGTAATTTTTATTTAACAAGTTAATGCTTGAATTCTATACCATAATGATCAAAATAAATAAATATAGTTAATCTAAAAGTTTGAGATTTTTCTGAGACCTTTTTATCCCCCACTTATTCACAACGGGATACGAAATAGTAGTCCGTGTCGGTAGAAGAGTTTAAAATTGAGGCGGCTTGCTATTACCTTTTCATATTCACACGTTTTTTTTTTTAAATTATTAATTTCATTGATTTTTTTTCTATATATTACTTCCACTTGAAAGTGGTTAAACAAGACACAAGATACATTATCGTTTATTATTAACTTTATATATATGTTTCGATTGCAAAGAAATTTAATAAAACTCAATTGATCACCCTTGAACCATCCTTGCTTCTGTTTTATGTATCATACACAACCACAACAATCATTAACCACCATTCTCGGCTAACTTTCCACGACCACACCTGACCACCTCTACTTGCAACAATCACCTTCGGTCATCTCCACCATCACAACCATAGACCAACCACCCATAACCGTCAACGGCTTTTTGCTTGTATATATTTTTCTCTTTTTCTTTGAGCATCTTCGCCACCATAACCCGTCACCGGCCACCCTACAACACCCACGATCACAACCACCACCATCATTGTCTAACATACTACTACTCAATTTCTATTTCGATTTTAAACGATGAAAATGATGTTATAAGCTGTGATGATGGTAAAGAAGATAATACACGAGAAAGACGATGGATAGTGTTAAAGATGATGATGGCAACTGTCATGATGATTATGATACGTAAATGGTGACTAACGGTGAATGATGACGATGAACATAAATCCACTCCATCCCACCACCATTTTCCTCGAACCACCAGTCTACCGCCACCATCGAATCATTTTTTTTGTTGTTTGAGTTTTTGTTTCGGTTGTAAGCCGAGATAAATACAACCACTCGTCTACGTTATTCAGTTCCAAAAATTTAAACTCCACAATTACAAATAATCCATTGTAAAAGACACTCTTAGCTAGAGCGGAGATAAAGAACGAGGCTAAGAACAAAAAGTTTTACCTATTCGATTCGGTGTTATCGTGAAGGTATAACTTGAATATATTAAATTACTAGATTTTATTAATCATACAATATTCATATTCGGGATCGAAACAAATCGAAACCAACCAATAAAGTTGTCGATTTTGAGTCCAATGTCAAAAAGTGTATGTAGTAAGTAATATTCGCTCATCATAACCGAAATCCACAGAATATACATATATTGTAAAACCCTGATCTATGGTTGGTTTCACTAAATTATATACACCTAGAAGTTATAAAAAAATATATATATTCAATCTTGCTGTACGAGCTAAAAGAATGAAGATGACATGATAGTTTTTTTTTAGGTCCTCATACTGTGTTACCATTCACATATATATATATATCTTCAATGATTAAAATATATATTCTCTTTATTGTCCACCTTTTTTTAATAATATCATGATTTCTAGCATGCATAGAGTTTTTCGACTTAATTGAATGTCTCTTATACTTGATTAAAAGATTGAGGAAAATATAAATGGTTTAGATATAGAACTAATGAAACTTCGTAAAGAACTTAATTATGAAATACAAATTACAATGAAGTATGTCTAAAGAATAATAATGGGTTAGATTCTGACACCAAACATTATAAAGTAGTCCTAATTAATAAGTAGGATTAGACAAAAATAAATAAATTAATACTCCCTCCGTCCCTATATAGTTATCCACTATTCCATTTTGGAATGTCCCAAATTAATTGTCCACTTTTATAAATGAAAAGGAAAGAAGATATTTCATTGAGGGAGTAAAAATAAAGCAAGTTGCATGTAAGTTATATTTTGGGTCCCTGAAGCATTTACAATGTTACAATATAAATTATAAGAATGTTAAACATACCTGTACACCCCTTGAAATACCTTTGTCTTACGAAAATAATTATCAACTTTTGTAAAAATTATACTTAAGCACAACGATATGAAAATTTAATAATAAGTATTAATTAATTATTTAAAATAGATAATATAAATACATATAATTTATTAATATAAAAAGTATATTACTAAATAAAAAAAACTAAAAACTAAAAAAAAAAATTAAAAAAAAAAACTTGTACGATTACTATTATATATTTTAACATATATATGTGATATAGGTTCGTGAATCTGAGACCAACCCTACACTTATTCAATGACGTCATATGTATTTTTACTACAAAATACAGTATGGTGAGTTTCATTTGCTCCCTTTTATATATATTTTTGGGACTGAGAATACATGCGATGTTTTTATAAATGTTTTACGAAATAGGAACAAGTACTAAAACTAATTCTACGTGGGTTTAAACCAGAAATATACCCTTAGCTTGGTAACATTAAACTACTTGTCTATGTACGGTAGGCGCGAATCCTAAAGATAGATCTATTGGGCCTGACAAACCCCATCCTGACTATGAGATGCTTTAGTACTTCGAGGTTATTTTAAACACACCTGATCTGGTGTACTTCAGAGGGTAAAACATGAATGTTAAGGCTTGTTACCGGGTGCCTACAACTTATAGAATACTTTTCATACACTTGCGAGTGTATTATGTTTATGATAACGGAAATCTTGTGGTCTATTAATATATTGAAATGATTGTTATGATAAACCTATGAACTCACCAACCTTTTGGTTGACACTTTTAAGCATGTTTATTCTCAGGTATGAAAGAAACCTTCCGCTGTACATTTGCTCATTTTAAAGACATTATTTGGAGTCGATCATCGCAATGGGACCAGATGTGGGTGACTTCGTCCAGATGGATTAGGACGAGGTCATCACAAGTCGTAACGAGCCATAGGACTAATTGAACACTTTGACCTATCGTGTTTACCGTTATTGATACGACCTATTTGTTTAGGTCAAGACTAGCATTGTTCTTTGCACATGTTTACTTGTTGAAGTACTCTATTACTCGTACACTCAAGGTGAGATCATAGTCCCACTTTTACTCTTTTTGAACTTACATTTGGGATGAGAAAACATAAACGTTTCTTTTTACTAAGTGAACACAAGTACAGGAAAACAAACATTCTACATACGAGTTTAGAATAAAATCCTCAATTCGATTATCATTAGTTACACTTGCCGGGTGTAAGCGAGAACTTATGTTGTATGGATCCATATGGGTTTGACAAACCCTCATTCAGATGGTTCGCTACCGTTTACGAATGGAATATATTTTCGAGAAACAGTGTATGTTCTAACACTATTGTAATGGGGTTCTATGGAAGGAATGTTAAGCATTTATAATTGGGTGCTCGTGAATATTAACTTTTGGAATGTATTACTATTATATCAATGTTACAAATCTTGTGGTTCACTTGTACTTACTTACTTAAACCTATGATTTCACCAACGTTTTCGTTGACAGATTTCTATGTTTTTCTCAGGTCCTTGAACGTTTTGTGATACATGCTTCCGCTCATTACTTTTGATACTTGCTTGGATGTCGAGTATTCATGCATACGTGGAGCGTCTTTTGGCTACTTTTAAATTTTGTCGCATATGTTTCAATTGTACTTTAAACTTTGTAATGTAACTAGTTGTCGAACTACTTTATAAACCTTGAACATCTTTACTTTTGAAATGAATGCGACATAATTTTGGTCAAACGTTGTTTTAAAGACTTATGACCGCGTAACGGGACCTAAGTAGGCGGCGCCGTCAATGACGATTTTGTCGGGTCGCTATATAACCTTATACCCTAAACCATATACCCCAACCCTAAACCCCAAACCATAAACCCTAAACACTAAACCTAAAACCCTATACCATAAATCCTAAACCATTAACCATATACCCTAAACCATATACCCTAATGAAATGCCCTTCATATACAATATAAACAATTCACAATAGTTGATTACATCGCGAGGTAAATGACCTCTATATGATACATTTTACAAACATTGCATTCGTTTTTAAAAGAAAAACTTTCTTTACATCGAAAGTTGACGGCAAGCATACAATTTCATAATACCTCCAACTATAATTGACTTAATAATAATCTTGATGAACTCGACGACTCGAATGCAACGTCTTTTGAAATATGTCATGAATGACTCCAAGTAATATCTCTAATATGAGTAAATGCACAGCGGAAGATTTCTTTCGTACCGGAGAATAAACATGCTTTAAAGTGTCAACCAAAAGGTGGGTGAGTTCATTAGTTTATCATAAACATTCATTTCCATCATTTTAATAGACCACAAGAATTTCATTTTCAGTTCTCATAAATATACGTCCCATGTATAGAGACAAAAAAATCATTCATATGGTGAACGCCTGGTAACCGACATTAACAAGATGCATATAAGAATATCCCCTATCATTCCAGGAAATCCTTCGAACATGATAAAAAATGAATTTGAAGTACTAAAGCATCCGGTACTTTGGATGGGGTTCGTTAGGCCCAATAGATCTATCTTTAGGATTCGCGTCAATTAGTAGATCGATTTAGTAATTCTTAGGTTACCAAGCAAAAGGGGCATATTCGGCTTCGATCATTCACCCATATAATGTAGTTTCAATTATGTAAGACCCTAATCTTCATTATACAGCAGGGTATATATGGTGCATAGCATGTGGGTGAAGTTGTGTAATCGAACAGAAGTCAGAAGCTGAGCTGGGCTAGGTGCGCTCAGCGCACACCTAATGGTGCGCACCGCGCACTCTCTACTGTAGCCGGATTCAGCTCTTTTATTTAGATATTTTGATGGACTTTTTGGTAATTTCACTTGTGGACGAGTTGGAGGTCAGTAGGTCAGATCTTGGGGTATCATTCACTCCATTTCCAACAACCTCATCCTATCCACTCAAATTTTAGAGAGAGAAAGTGACATTCTTGTGTAAGAAAGCTCAAGCAAAGGAAGAAGGAGCTAGTTTTGAGTCTTAGCTCGAGTTATAAAGTTGTTCATCTCTTCTCTAGCTACGTTTTGGTTGTAGTGGTATGTTCTAACTTTAATTTCCTTACTTTGATCTTGTGTAAGGGTTAGGGTTTGGGTAAATGAAGAACATAAAACCCATATTTGGTGATTTTGGGTGTTCTTGGGTAAGATGGAGTCATAAAGACTCAAGGGTAACTAACCTAGGGTTTCAAAATGTTAATTGATGTTTATGAGTTCTAATAGGTTAGTTAATCACTAGCACACCTAGTTAATTAGTAAATGGGTGTTAGATGGGTTAGTAGATAACCCGAAATGGGTGTGTTGACTTTAAATTAGTCAAAGGGCTAATGATTGATCTAATTGGGAAATATGGGTATGAAACACCCTAATTGTGTAATGGTTAGTGTTGTTGGACCTTAATCACTAGCTTTTAAGTGATTAATGATGGTCTTGAACCTTAAAGGGCGGTTTTGGTGAAAATGGGGCATTTAATGCATTTAAGTCATTAAATGCACATAAGTGAAATTGTTGGCATTTAGTTCAACTAGTTTTTGTGAGTTGATTGAAGTACTTATTATATTAGGTACTTTGCTTTGAAGCTTGCGAAAGTATAAAACCGTCACCAAATTGTTAAAGGTGAGTGGAATGATTATATGCATATGTATGTAATGCATTTATTTGTATGCTATGGTATGAACCAAAGAGCCGGTAGTGCCATAGTATGTGGGAGCGTGCTATGATGTGACCAAATAGCCGGTAGCGTCATAGTACGTGTGTTATAGTGTGAACCAAAGAGCCGGTAGCGCTATAGCACGATTTGTTAGGGTGTGAACCAAAGAGCCGGTAGCACCTTAGCATTGTTAGAGTGTGAACCAAAGAGCCAGTATCACTCTAGCGTGAGTATGACTCGAGTTGTGATGTGAACCAAAGAGCCGGTAGCATCATGACAAATGCGTATGGTGTGAACCAAAGAGCCGGTAGCACCATGACGCGAGAATGGTTAATCATGGTTGTGTATTGTTTTGTAGCATATTATATTATGTCGATTATATGTTATTGATTACGCTAGTAGCAGTTTGTTGGAGATTATTAGCTTTGTACTTGAGATGGTATGCTAATTGTATTGCTAGCGTGTATGCGGTATATGGGTAAGTGATTGCAAGTAGGTATGTTATATATATATATATGGGTATAATTATTGCATTCACTAAGCTTTGCTTACCATCTCGTTGTTTATCTTTTTATAGGCTCCGGCGTTGACAAGGATAAGGGCCTTCGATTGGATTAGAGATCCCGCTTGTTGTTTAGGGGACGCTTTTGAGATGTGATGGCTTTTGGAGTTTGACCGAGATATGGGTAGTTTAACCCCAAACACCATGCTGTTAGTGTCGTTTGGAATTTAAACTAGTGCGGTCGAAACTCGAACTTTTGTATGAAACTCGTAAAACGGCCGATGTGGGCCCCGTTTTGTAAATCTCATTTTATTATTGAATCGTGTGAGTTTTAACCATTATAACATATAACATATTGTGAAAAGCGTTTCGTCTAAATATGTCGGGAAGTGGGAGATCTTTAATTGATAATTGACGAAATCGGACAAAACTGAATGTGGGCCTGTGCACGCCGTGCACCCTGAGGTGTGCGCGTGAAGCACTTCACTGTATATAAAAAAAATTATTACACATGTTCGATTGTATATTGGGTTGGGTTGTTACAAGTGGTATTAGAGCATGGTCTAAGGGATTTAGGTGACTTGAGATAGGTGCCTAGACTTAGATTTAATTGTATATGCGCTTTATGCGGGACTTGTAGGAGACGGGTCGGATAGGGAGTTGATTAGTGCTTAGGTTTATGTGAACTAACGTTGCGCTAATTGTTTTGTGTTGTGTTAGCAATCCTCAAGCAAGATAGACGTTGTACTAGCAAGTTAATGCGGCGTGCTCGCGTAACAATGATTAGCTACTATTGTTACGGGTTCAAATCGTGTCAAACAAGCGATGTACGATGATTGTTGAGCAAGATGGAGTAGTGTGGTGTATATGTACATTCATATGTGTTAGGTTTTCTCGTTCATTGCTTAACCATTTCCGTTTTATAGTATGAAGACGAGAAACGGACCCGGGATCAATGAAGGGGGTTCGAGCGAGGATGTTGAGTTTACGGTCAAGGTTGAGGCCATTATGCAAAGGCGTCATGAGGCCTTCTTAGAGGATGTTAAGAAGATGTTCTTGGATTCGATTGACGAACAAGTAGTCAATCTAGTCAAGGAACAAGTTAAGATTGTTCTTAAAGAGGATAACGCGGGAAGACGAGACTTCCACTATAAAAACTTCAAAGATGCTCAACCTCCCACCTTTGAAGGTGAACGAGACCCACTCAAGAGTGCTCGATGGATCTCCGATATGGAGGGGGATTTCCGTACTAGTGAGTGCCCTCTCGATAAAAAGACGAGATTTGGTAGTAGCATGATGAGGGGTGATGCCAAGTTGTGGTGGGACACAAAAATCCGACTTTATGGCGAAGAACAAAGTATGAGTTTGACGTGGGACGAGTTTAAAGAAGAATTTTTCAAGGAGTACCGAACTTCGGCCGATCTTTCAAAGCTTAAGGACGAGTTACGTACTTTAAGGCAAGGGTCAATGGATTTGAACACTCTCAAGTCCACTTTCTTATCAAAGACCCAATTTTTCCCGGAGTATGACGGGAACGATCACATGTTGAAAGAAGATTTCTACCGAACCTTGAATGATAACTATCAAGAAAGGATTAGTAGGAATTCGGCGAAGACTTTTGATGAGCTATTTGATATCGCTAAGGGTTTTGAGTCGCTTGCTCCAAGAAAGAGTGACTTCACCTTTGGCAAACGAAAATTTGAAGCTACTAGCCACTCGAACAAGAAGAACAAGAGTGTGACCGAGAGCGTCAGTAGTGCGAAAAAGGGGGCTTCTAAGAGTTTTGGGCCCACGTGCTACAATTGTGGTCGACAAGGGCACTTGGCTCATGATTGTACGAACTCATCCTCCAACAAAATCGTTTGTTTTAATTGTAACAAAGAGGGGCACAAGAGGCCGGAGTGTCCCGAATTGTGCAACGATAATGTTAAGCGGCTAGAGAAGGCGGCGGGTACGGCTAGGGGTCGAAATTATTTGATGACCAATGAGGAGGCCAAGCAATCTAGCGAAGTTGTCTCAGGTACTTTCATGGTTAATTCCAATCCGGCAAGGATACTCTTTGATAGTGGTGCAAACTTGTCGTTTGTGTCACCAAAATTTGTGCCCAAACTTAATAAACCGTTAGCTAAGTTAAGTCATCCGGTAGAAGTTGAAATAGTGGATGGCAAGACGGTGCTAGTGGTTGAGGTGTGTAAAAATTGTAATGCTGTGTTTGGTGTCGAAAACTTTAAAATTGATCTCATCCCGATGACCTTGGGTGATTTTGATATCATTGTTGGTATGGATTGGCTCGATCATAATAGAGCCGATATTGCATGCCATGAAAAATCTATTCGAGTGAAGACCCCTAGTGGGGGAGAGTTAATTATTCATGGCGATAAACGAAGAAGACTTGTGCCGATATGCACTTTTGCACGGGCACGTCGTTTTCTTGTTGGTAGTGGCATGGCTTTTCTTACCCATGTTGTTGATACTCAAGATGAGCCACCATCCATTCGCGAAATTCCGGTGGTGAGTGAATTTGAAGACGTTTTTTCGGATGAGTTACCGGGTGTTCCGGCGGAAAGACAAGTTGAATTTCGCATTGAGTTGGTTCCGGGGGCTACCCCCATTGCTAAAACTCCTTATCGTTTAGCGCCGACAGAAATGCAAGAGTTGTTAAATCAAACCCAAGAGCTACTTGAAAAGGGTTTTATCCGACCGAGTGCTTCGCCATGGGGCGCTCCAGTTTTATTCGTGAAGAAGAAGGATGGTAGTATGCGGATGTGCATCAATTATCGGGAGTTGAACAAAGTGACGATCAAGAATCGTTATCCATTGCCTAGGATTGACGATTTGTTCGACCAACTCCAAGGTGCAACGTATTTCTCTAAAATCGACCTACGGTCCGGCTATCACCAAATGCGGGTCCGTGAGGAAGACATCGAGAAAACGGCTTTTCGAACGCGTTATGGGCATTTTGAATTCGTAGTTATGCCTTTTGGTCTTACGAATGCACCGACGGCATTCATGGATCTTATAAACCGAGTGTGCCAACCTATGTTGGACAAGTCGGTAATTGTGTTCATCGACGACATACTTGTCTATTCGAAGAGTATGAAGGAACATGAACATCATTTGCGGGGTGTGTTAAAGACGTTGAGGAAGGAGAAGTTGTATGCTAAATTATCCAAATGTGAATTTTGGCTAAGGGAAGTTCAATTCCTTGGCCACATTGTGAACGAAAATGGTATTCAAGTAGATTCGGGGAAGATAGAGACGGTAAAGAGTTGGGGACGACCGACTACGTCTACAGAAATCCGAAGTTTTCTCGGATTGGCCGGTTATTATCGTCGGTTTATCCAAGACTTTTCCAAGATTACTTCTCCATTGACGAAGTTAACGAGAAAGAATGCGAGATTTAATTGGGAGAACGAGCAGGAAATTGCTTTTCAATTGTTAAAAGAGAAGTTGTGTCAAGCTCTGGTGCTAGTTTTGCTGGAAGGGGTGGAAGACATGACGGTCTATTGTGATGCTTCTTTAAATGGGCTCGATTGTGTTCTAATGCAAAGGGGTAAAGTCATCTCTTATGCCTCTCGACAATTAAAGGAACACAAAATGAGATATCCGACTCATGATCTTGAGTTGGCGGCGGTTGTTCATGCGTTGAAAATTTGGCGCCATTACTTGTATGGTGTCAAGTGTACGATTTATTCGGATCACAAGAGTTTGAAACATCTTTTTGATCAAAGAGATTTGAATTATCGTCAACGTAGATGGATGGATGTGGTGAAAGACTACGATTGTGAAATACTTTATCATCCGGGTAAGGCGAATGTCGTCGCGGATGCATTAAGTCGAAAGAGTCAACATCTGGCGATACGAGTAGGATCGTTACGTATGATTATTACTAATGATTTTCTTGAAAAACTTGGTGTGATTCAAATTGAAGCTTACGTTCACAACAAGCGTGCGGAACGAATTGTGGGGCAATCGGAGTTCATTACTATGGGCTCGCATGGTTTGTTGTCTTTTCAAGGAAGAGTGTGGGTGCCTAAGATGGGTGATTATCGACAAGTGCTACTTGATGAAGCACATAAGTCAAAGTATTCCATTCATCCGGGCACGACGAAAATGTATCTTGACTTAAGGAAAGATTATTGGTGGCCGGGCATGAAGCGTGATGTGTAAAGTATGTTGAGCAATGCGTCACGTGTTTGCAAGTTAAGGCCGAGCACCAAAATCCGTATGGTAAGTTACAACCATTAGAAATCCCGAAATGGAAATGGGAGCACATTACCATGGATTTCATCACAAAGTTACCTAAAATGGCAAGAACCCAATTTGATTTGATTTGGGTTATAGTTGATCGATTGACGAAAAGTGCTTTGTTTCTTCCCATTCGGGAAGCGATATCGTCGGAGACCTTGGCTAAGTTGTTTATCAAGGAAGTCATCTCTCGACACGGAGTTCCTATATCTATTATTTTCGATCGAGATACTCGCTTTACATCTCAGTTTTGGGAAAAGTTTCATGAAGATATGGGTACACAATTGAAATTGAGCATGGCGTATCATCCTCAAACGGACGGTCAAACCGAATGTACGAATCAAACATTAGAGGATATGTTGCGGGCGTGTATTATTAATTTCGGTGGTAGTTGGGATGAGCACTTACCTTTGGTGGAATTCTCGTACAATAATAGTTATCATACTAGTATCGGGATGCCACCTTACGAGATGCTTTCTGGGCGGAGGTGTCGAACTCCGATTTGTTGGGGTGAAGTTGGTCAAAAAGAAATCGGGAGTACCGATTTGGTCTTAGAAATGAATAGTAAGATTGACATGATTCGAGATCATTTGAAAAAGGCGCAAGATAGACAAAAGTCGTATGCCGACAAGCGTAGACGAATGATCGAATTTCAAGAAGGTGACATGGTGATGCTTAAGGTTTCGCCATGGAAAGGTGTTATTCGGTTTCGAAAATGGGGAAAGTTAGCTCCTAGGTTTATTGGGCCATTTAAGGTTTTAGCACGTGTTGGTGAAGTCGCGTATCGTTTGGAATTACCCGAAGAGCTTGCGGGGATCCATAATACATTTCATGTTTCCCATCTCCGTAAGTGTCTTGCGGATGATTCATCATGGGTGCCGTTAGACGAGATTGAGCTAAACAATAAGTTAGAGTATATTGATGAGCCGATTGCCATACTTGATGAGAAGGTTAAAAGGTGGAGAAATAAAGAAGTGAGAACTTATAAAGTTCAATGGCGTCGTAGTAAAGGTTCTGAGTTTACTTGGGAGTCCGAAGAATTCTTGTTGGTTTACCTTCCCTCTTGACATGCGGCTTGGATCGTGAAGACGCACTCTGATTCAAGTGGGGGAGAGTTGTAAGACCCTAATCTTCATTGTACAGTAGGGTATATATGGTGCATAGCGTGTGGGTGAAGTTGTGTAATTGAACAGAAGTCAGAAGCTGAGCTGGGCTAGGTGCGCGCCGTGCACTCTCTACTGTAGCCGGATTCAGCTCTTTTATTTAGATATTTTGATGGGCTTTTTGGTAATTTCACTTGTGGACAAGTTGGAGGTCAGTAGGTCAGATCTTGGGGTATCATTCACTCCATTTCCAACAACCTCATCCTATCCATACAAATTTTAGAGAGAGAAAGTGACATTCTTGTGTAAGAAAGCTCAAGCAAAGGAAGAAGGAGCTAGTTTTGAGTCTTAGCTCGAGTTATAAAGTTGTTCATCTCTTCTCTAGCTACGTTTTGGTTGTAGTGGTATGTTCTAACTTTAATTTCCTTACTTTGATCTTGTGTAAGGGTTAGGGTTTGGGTAAATGAAGAACATAAAACCCATATTTGGTGATTTTAGGTGTTCTTGGGTAAGATGGAGTCATAAAGACTCAAGGGTAACTAACCAAGGGTTTCAAAATGTTAATTGATGTTTATGAGTTCTAATAGGTTAGTAAATCACTAGCACACCTAGTTAATTAGTAAATGGGTGTTAGATGGGTTAGTAGATAACCCGAAATGGGTGTGTTGACTTTAAATTAGTCAAAGGGCTAATGATTGACCTAATTGGGAAATATGGGTATGAAACACCCTAATTGTGTAATGGTTAGTGTTTTTGGACCTTAATCACTAGCTTTTAAGTGATTAATGATGGTCTTGACCCTTAAAGGGCGGTTTTGGTGAAAATTGGGCATTTAATGCATTTAAGTCATTAAATGCACATAAGTGAAATTGTTTGCATTTAGTCTAACTAGTTTTTGTGAGTTGATTGAAGTACTTATTATATTAGGTACTTTGCTTTGAAGATTGCGAAAGTATAAAACTCTCACCAAATCGTTAAAGGTGAGTGGAATGATTATATGCATATGTATGTAATGTATTTATTTGTATGCTATGGTATGAACCAAAGAGCCGGTAGTGCCATAGTATGTGCGAGCGTGCTATGATGTGAACCAAAGAGCCGGTAGCGTTATAGTACGTGTGTTATAGTGTGAACCAAAGAGCCGGTAGCGCTATAGCACGATTTGTTAGGGTGTGAACCAAAGAGTCGGTAGCACCTTAGCATTGTTAGAATGTGAACCAAAGAGGCGGTAGCACTCTAGCGTGAGTATGACTCGAGTTGTGATGTGAACCAAAGAGCCGGTAGCATCATGACAAATGCGTATGGTGTGAACCAAAGAGCTAGTAGCACCATGACGCGAGAATGGTTAACCATGGTTGTGTATTGTTTTGTAGCATATTATATTATGTCGATTATATGTTATTGATTACGCTAGTAGCAGTTTGTTGGAGATTATTAGCTTTGTACTTGAGATGGTATGCTAATTGTATTGCTAGCGTGTATGCGGTATATGGGTAAGTGATTGCAAGTAGGTATGTTATATATATATATGGGTATAATTATTACATTCACTAAGCTTTGCTTACCCTCTCGTTATTTATCTTTTTATAGGCTCCGGCGTTGACAAAGGTAAGGGCCTTCGATTGGATTAGAGATCCCGCTTGTTGTTTAGGGGACGCTTTTGAGATGTGATGGCTTTTGGAGTTTGACCGAGATATGGGTAGTTTAACCCCAAACACCATGCTCTTAGTGTCGTTTGGAATTTAAACTAGTGCGGTCGAAACTCAAACTTTTGTATGAAACTCGTAAAACGGCCGATGTGGGCCCCATTTTGTAAAACTCATTTTATTATTGAATCGTGTGAGTTTTAACCATTATAACATATTGTGAAAAGCGTTTCGTCTAAATATGTCAGGAAGTGGGAGATCTTTAATTGATAATTGACGAAATCGGACAGAACTGAATGTGGGCCTGTGCGCGCCGCGCACCCTACACTCCACTGTATATAAAAAAAAAAATTATTACAAATGTTCGATTGTATATTGTGTTGGGTTGTTACAAATTACTTGTGTCTATTTCGTAAAACATTTATAAAAATTGCGCATGTATTCTCAGCCCAAAAATATAAAGGGTAAAAAGGCAAATGAAACTCACAATCCAATATTTTGTAATAAAAATATTCATACGACGATACTGAACAACGTAGGGTTGGCCTCGGATTCACGAACCTATATTATTTATGTATATATTAACACATATAATTGAAGTCAAATAATTTATGTATTATTATTAATATAACTGTTATTTTAGTAATTCATGTGTAAATATATTTATTTTATTAATTTATAAGATATAATTTTATTAAGTAAATTTTATGTAACTAACTTTTATTGTAATAATAATAATAATATTAATATTAATATTGATAATACTAACAATATAGTTGTATTGGTAAAAGTAATTATAATAATGATAGTAATAATATTAAAAATAATAAAAATATTAATAATAGTGTTAATACCAATAATGATAAAAATAATAATAATTTTAATGAAAATATTAATTTTTAATAATGAGGATGATAATAATAATAATAATAATAATAATAATAATAATAATAATAATAATAATAACAATAATAATAATAATAACAATAATAATAATAATAATAATAATAATAATAATAATAATAATAATAATAATAATAATAATAAGTAAATGGCGACTTAAACTGTGAATATATATATATATATATATATATATATATATATATATATATATATATATATATATATATATATATATATATATATATATATATATATATATATATATATATATATATATATATATATATATATATATATATGGCTCATGACCCACTCCTTCCATCTTACTATCATTTAAAAACAAAAATAAAAATTTACGATGCAGCAGCTTTCGGTTTAGGTGCGTGATGATGGTTTGAAAAGAAAACAATAGTAGATGGTTACCGGATTGGTGGTGTTTGGTTCCTCTAAGGCTCGAGCAGAAACAGTTAACGATTTAAGGTGTTAACTGGCTTTGAACAGAAACAAAGGTATCGTACAGTAGGTTAATCTTTAGTGGTTGTTTTACAACAATTGAAACAGCAATCGTTGTAGCATAAAACAGATGCTATATTAATAAGAAAGGTGGCGATTTGATGATTGTTCATGGTTGGTTTGTAGGTTGAATGAAAACAGAAAAATATAAGTAAGTTTCGATTAACATGGCAGGGTTATGATTGGGTTGTTGTTAATTGTGGTGTTTTTGGATATAACCTAAACGGTAGTAGCAGTTTTTGATTACAGCAGAAAGTTCTATGGTGATGATGGGTTGTCATGGGAAGTTTTGGTTTGATCGAGAAGCAAACAGATACAACAGTAGTGTTAGTTGTAATCCGGTATTTTACAAGTTGGTTCGGTTGGTGTTCGAAATCTTGATGATGGTTTCGTTGATGGTGTATGCCGAATCATAAAGTGGTGGAGGTTGTGTTTGTGACTCTCATCAATATTAGTATGCAGAGAATATGATATGGTTGATTGATTTTTATAGAGTTGTTGATCGACAAGGAATCATAAGTGATGCAAGAAATCAAATAAAATTTGATTTGAAGTATAACTAATCTGTACTGGGAATCGATCACCTACATTTATATTGACAAATTTAAACACATTTGAATCCTATGATTTAATTACAGATTAATCTGTATTTATATTTGTATTTAATTGTATTTACATGCACATATATATAGCTGTATTTATATTTATATAGTATATTTAATCTTATTAACTAATACATATAACATTAATAATACTATTCTTAATATTGTAATTAATAACAATAATAATAAATATTTGTAACAACATAAGTAATAATAATAATATTATTGCTAATAATAATAACTATAAGATTTATAACATTAATATTCTTAGTAATAATATTAATAACAATACTAATTTTATTAATGATAATAATACTATTAATAACTAATACACTTTGTTCTTTATCACACTTCATGTATATATGTCATATATTGAATTTAATAATATTAATGATACTGATATAATAATAATTTAATAATAATGATAGTAGGGTGTATCTTACAATTTTTAATATACGTAAATTCGTTGTTAACTTCGTAAAGAAGTTAACGGGATTATATAATGAACTCAAAGTTATCATGTTATAATATATATAAATATATATGCATCTATATTCATATACACATAATTATTTACAATTAATTGTTCGTGAATCATCGAAAATGGTCAAAGGTTCACTGAATCCACATAAGTAGTTCAAAGGTAGAATGTATGCATGAACACAGTTCAATGTTTATGAGACTTCAATATTACAAACTTTGCTTATCGTGTTGGAAACATATAAAGATTAAGTTTAAATTTGGTCGGAAATTTTCGGGTCATCACAGTACCTACCCGTTAAAGAAATTTCGTCCCGAAATTTGAGTGAGGTGGTCATGGTTATCAATAAAAATGTTTTCATGACGAATATGAGTTGATAAATAAAGTTTTATTATCATTGAGTAATGTGGATAAAATGATTCGATTAATCGAAGTGTATGAATAAAGCTTTCACAAAAGTTCGAGATGAAGAAATGGAGATTTTTTATAACTTTTGACGTAGTCATGATTCAATTCCGGAATTCAAGGGATTTAAAGAAAATCTTCGAAAACTAAAAGATTTGATTCTTCGGCGAGTAAGGAAATTAAGATCTCTATGATTAAATATGGTGATCTGCCTCGATTACTCTGTCTGATATTTCCATTGTAAATTTACTTCTTCCGTTTTATTATTCTCACCATCCCCATACTTTCTTCTTTAATTCATACTTCTAAAGCTTGTAAAAATGCTTAATTCAGTTCCGATCCTTGTCCTTATCCTAACTATAGCAACAATCATTCTCCTTTTCCAACTTCCACCGGAGGAATCTATTTTCTTCTACTTCGCCCTTGGGGTTATAATGTTTTTAATTCTCCCGTGTCTTTATGTTACGATAAACATTGATATACACGGTTTGTAATTTATGTGTTGTTATCGAGCTTTATATTCCCCCTTATATTTTGGAGTTTCATACTTTGGTTTTCTCTTCCCGACTTTAAGTCAAGCGAATAATGGTCCAGAATTTATAGGTATAAAGTTTCGAATGAACATGACTAACATTCTAAGAGGGAAATTGTAATAGCACGATCTTGATTGGTTATATTACCAAAATTCAAGAGAAAAGATAGAACTGTCAGGAAGATATGTTCTCGATATGTTTGGAGGTTAGGTAAAGTGTAAGAGTCGTGTAACATGGTACATGATGATGTTAAAATCTGTGAATCATCACGTTCCATTACAAACTCAGCAGGACTTACTGTAATATAATCACGTTGATCAAGTGTCATTATATTAAACTAACTCATGCATCAGTTCCCAACATTACTTCAATAACATTCATATTTTAAGCTCGAAAGTGTACAGAATATAGATACTAACAGTTTCTATATGATGTAACACTGATAGCACGAAGAGATTAATGATTTCAGATACGAATAGTTATGAAAATATCTTCAGAAATATGGAGGATATTTATAATGAAAGATACGATGATATCTTGGAATTTCTAATATCGAAGGATGATGAAGAAAATTTGTCCGCAAGAATTTGGAGTCAGAAGCAAGGTATTCGCTAAAGATTTCATCAGAAACAGAATCATCAGGATTTTTAATGTACAAGTTTAGTCCTTACGATTTGTTCAGAGACTCCTTCGTAGTTTGCTCAATTGCCAACATACAATTCTTTATCATCAACTTTTGGCTGTTGAGGTCGTTTACAGTGTTTGTTGCTTCATTCAACTTTTCAAAATTCAGAGTATTAATTCGTAGACTGGGTGCTTTTCAGAATTTCAGAATGGAAGATCATAGTTCTAAGAGATAAATGTTATATGGATACATATAATTGTTGATGTGGAAATGTTGCGAGACTCACCATACAGATTTGTTGATTCCCGGTAATTGGTATGGCAATTCTTGTTACAAGATGCGGATGAGTAGATGATGAGACTTCAATAGATAAATATAGTGATTTGTCGGAGAGATTTAAACCAAGGAGCGATGAGGTTGCTGGTATATCTGTTGGTAATATGGTGGAATATAAAAGGTTCCCCGGTAACAATAAAAGAGCATGCATATATATCAAGGTTATAGTAAGGCTAGTCCTACTGAAAAGTCGAAGTTGACTTGCTGGAGTTGTGACAAATTTGGCTAATTTGAAAAGGAACTGCAAAGTTATTTTCGGTAATAACAATGCCAAAGGAGTTAGAACAGATAAGTGTTAGATGTTTACTCAGGTTCCGAGTGTTTTCAGGTGCATCACTATATGCATAAATCTTTCCTTCCGTAGATGAAGTGCGGTTGGTTCATCCTCTGTATTGAGGTGTCTTCAAGAATCATGAAAGGTTTGAACGCAGATTGTAATCGTTAAGATACAAATGAGGCTTAAAATGAGATCAAGTGGCAAACTTGAAGAATTGTTTAGTTACATATGTTATAATCAATATTTTTAATTCATTTTAATTGTCCAATGTTATTAGTCCACAGTCGATAGTCCACATTTGACAGTCCAATAATTCATATAGTTTAATATATAATATTCAAATTAATTTAATATGTATCATGACCCGTGTACATGTCTCAGACTCGATCACAACTCAAAGTATATATATTATTATAGAATCAACCTCAACCCTGTATAGAGAACTCGATCATTACTGCATATAGAGTGTCTATGGTTATTCCAAATAATATATATATATATATATGCGTCGATATGATATGTCAAAACTTTGTATACGTGTCCCGATATTTAAAATGCGTAAAATAAATACAGAATTAAATGAAGATAAATAAAATGCGTAAAGTAAATAATATAAATTAAATGACGATAAATAAAATTACGATAATTAAATTGCGATAAATAAACTGCGATAAATAAAACGTAATCAGTTAGCTAGGAACAGTTAGCTAGGATTTTGTTAGCGTGGATTTTTAAGAAAATTTCATAGTTAATTTGTTTGTTTCTATCAAGTTTTTATTTCGTCAAATGTGTTCTTCATTATGCCACTTGTTGGATTCTGATAGATTAAAATCCAAATATGAAATTGAAAGAAAATGGTTATTCTGTGGTGAATCAGATTCGTATATCTGTGGATGTAAGTAGGATGGTAATTGACCATTGAATCAGATTCGAAGAATGTACAGTGTAACTTATTAATGTGAAATCTAAATATTCCTCGGGTATTACCTACCCGTTAAAATATTTTCATCATTAACAGTTTGTACGAAAGAATTTTTAATTACAATCTTTATGAAAATATATATACATATATATTTTCTTCAGATGTAATCATGGATTTAATGAGTCAATATGATATTAAACTCATTTGATTTACCGTTAGAACAAGAATATATAATCTCTAAAACATTAGAGATTACATAATCGTCATGTCGAACGAAGATAAATGATGTAGAACGATTCGTAGAATGATGATTATACTCGAGGTACAGAATGAGATGTTGAGGCATGGATTGTTGAAACTTGAGTTATTGGTGGTACTAGTGCCAATGGTGCTGAGGCTAGTGATGTTACCGGTGTTGGTGATACTGCTGGTGCTTGCAAATTGTATACCGTGCTCTCTAAAGTTAATACTCGAGCTTGGAGTTCTCTAACTTCTTCTACTAACCCTGGTTGATTATCAGTGTGAGGTAGAGGTCGAATTTCTTCTCTAGTTCCGTTAATGGTAGCTTCAAGATGAAAAATTCTTGCAAATAGGTTATAAACGGTGTTGCAAACGGGTTCGCCGGTGAGCGGTTCAAGTACTCCAAGGTTAGGTGGTAGATTTGATTCATGATATGGAGTACCTTCTACCCTTCTCCATAGGGTGAGTATGTCATGAACCCACCCCCATTTTCTCCAGTAATCACTGTAGTTGATTGGTTGGTGTGCTCCTGTCATGCTGTCTTCGGAGTCAGAGGAACTTGGTCGATTCGTAGAGGCCATCTTACATGATCTCAGGAAAGATTTTTGGTATGAAGAGTTTAGTGACAGCAATTGATAGTTGGATGGTATTCTTAATGCATAATTTGCATAGATATATATAGTACCAGGATCCCTTAAATTAAGGAGAAATTTACGAGAGATATCAGGCAAGGTCTACAGTAACAGATACGCTAAGATATGAATTGTCAGATACGCTAAGATATGAATTTTGTCTATACACTATTCTTGCAGTCAATGCAGTAAAACGTATCTAGACTAAGAATAATGAATAGGTAATTTCCTAAGGATGATAAGCAGATGATTTTCGACAAAAAATGATAAGCAAAACTTTTGACATGCAGACACGGTCGAAGTCCAGACTCACTAATGCATCCTAATGACTATCAGTTAGACACGCTAATGCAAGACCTGGTTCGCTAAGACCACCGCTCTGATACCAACTGAAATGCTTCGTTCATATACAATATAAACGATTCACAATAGTTGATTACATCGCGAGGTAAATGACCTCTATATGATACATTTTACAAACATTGCATTCGTTTTTAAAAGACAAACTTTCTTTACATCGAAAGTTGATGGCAAGCATACAATTTCATAATACCTCCAACTATAATTGACTTAATAATAATCTTGATGAACTCGACGACTCGAATGCAACGTCTTTTGAAATATGTCATGAATGACTCCAAGTAATATCTCTAATATGAGTAAATGTACATCGGAAGATTTCTTTCGTACCTGAGAATAAACATGCTTTAAAGTGTCAACCAAAAGGTTGGTGAGTTCATTAGTTTATCATAAACATTCATTTCCATCATTTTAATAGACCACAAGAATTTCATTTCCAGTTCTCATAAATATACGTCCCATGCATAGAGACAAAAAAATCATTCATATGGTGAACACCTGATAACCGACATTAACAAGATGCATATAAGAATATCCCCTATCATTCCGGGAAATCCTTCGGACATGATAAAAAACGAATTCGAAGTACTAAAGCATCCGGTACTTTGGATGGGGTTCGTTAGGCCCAATAAATCTATCTTTAGGATTCGCGTCAATTAGTAGATCGGTTTACTAATTCTTAGGTTACCAAGCAAAAGGGGCATACTCGGCTTCGATCATTCACCCATATAATGTAGTTTCAATTACTTGTGTCTATTTCGTAAAACATTTATAAAAATTGCGCATGTATTCTCAGCCCAAAAATATAAAGGGTAAAAAGGCAAATGAAACTCACAATCCAATATTTTGTAGTAAAAATATTCATACGACGATCCTGAACAACGTAGGGTTGGCCTCGGATTCACGAACTTATATCATTTATGTATATATTAACACATATAATTGAAGTCAAATAATTTATGTATTATTATTAATATAACTGTTATTTTAGTAATTCATGTGTAAATATATTTATTTTATTAATTTTTAAGATATAATTTTATTAAGTAAATTTTATGTAACTAACTTTTATTGTAATAATAATAATATTAATATTAATATTGATAATACTAATAATATAGTTGTATTGGTAAAAGTAATAATAATAATGATAGTAATAATATTAAAAATGATAAAAATATTAATAATAGTGTTAATACCAATAATGATAAAAATAATAATAATTTTAATGAAAATATTAAATTTTAATAATGAGGATAATAATAATAATAATAATAATAATAATAATAATAATAATAATAATAATAATAATAATAATAATAATAATAATAATAATAATAATAATAATAATAATAATAAGTAAACTACCTCAAAAGAGTAGTCCTAGAAAAAATGACCAAGTCCGGGTTTGAACCCGCGACCTCTCGCTTAAAGACAACCACTCCAAACCATTCCTCTAGTTGTCCATTTCTGATTATATCACAACTTAAATATATTTAACCATATATTTCATTTCCATCATCATAATACGCACGGCATCACCATTATCTATCCGTTATCAACACAATTCGTATCACCATCATTGATGTGTTAAGACGTAACCTTTAAAATGTAGACAATCTGCTTAATAATTAACACATAATACAGGCAACTAAAACCCGATCATGCAGTAACTAGCAAGTAAATTGACCAGTTCGATTCACAGGGAGAAGTTTGTTTTAAGGATTTCACAACGATTAATTATTCTTAAAAGGGGGTTTTGTGTTTGAAGTTGTATTTTCGTTTAACGAAAAAGTAAATAAATATAGTAATTAACAAGAATGAGAATGCGGTGTTTACTTCTATGCTTGATAAATGACAGGGATTGTTCTTTTGTAATTAAATTCGTTATGAGATAGTTACAATAGAACAGTTTATATCAATTTCACAATTTCTATAAATTTAAGAGCTATGTTTAATCAACAAGATTCTTTCATGGTTGAATTCACATAAAACCTAGTTTATTAAGATCACTCTAGGTAAACTACATGATTGTATATCCTAAATATCGTTCAATTAACATCCTATATTCACATATAGGTGGCTAGATCACTAGGTGTTGAAGTATAAGCTATAGTCTTTGATAAACTCACATAAACCAAGTCATAACTTACATAATTGAACTAAAATACAAGAATGATTACAACAATGGATCTTTTGAAAGAACATGGTGATTTAGATTAATTAACTAACTAGATCCAACCCGGTTAAACTCACGTAAAACCTAAATTACAACAATCACTTGAGGTAATTTCATAACTATGTTGCTTTAGAACTTATTCAATTACCAAATTAAACACATAACAAAATCACTTAAGTGTATGTATCTAATCGTCTAGATTACTCGGTGTATTGAAGTATAGATTGTTTTCCTAGTTAACTCACATTAATAGGTTTGTAATCTATATAATTGAAGTAATGATCTAAACAAGCATAACAATGGTTCTTACGGTTGAACTAGATAATTTAATCAATCAAACATATGTATAACTAGCATAACATCAAAGTATAGAACAATCCCAAGCCATAAATCTTACATTGAAGCAAACACACAAGGCTTTTAGCCTAACATAATCATAGTAGAACTAATGAAACAGTAAATACAAGTTGAATTCATGTTAAAAAGATATAGAACAATAGTACCAATTGCGATAAACGATCCTAGCTTAATCTTGATGTCGAAAGAGTGGAGATTTACTTGCAGCCTTCCTTGAACCGTGAAAATCGTCTTAGAACTGAGGGAGAATGTAGTAGTGAAGGTGTATGAAGTAAGTAAACAAAGGCTCCATTAAATAGCCTCAAAAGTTAGGTATTTTGGCCAGAAAGTGACCAGATGTGCCGCATCTCTTTGGGATGCGCCGCATCTCTTTACGTTCAGTAGATTACAGCTCGATTTTGCACTCAGGACTGTCGGCAGGGGGTCAGATGCACCGCATCTGGGACAGATGCGCCGCATCTGGCTTGGATGCGCCGCATCCATCTCAGATGCGCCGCATCTGAGGCTGTTTTGGTCCAGAAGTCTGCATGCTCCGCATCTGAAACTGTCGGGAGTTATTTGGTGCATAGATGCGCCGCATCTAAGAGAGATGCGCCGCATTTGGACCTGTTTCAGTGGTTTCGGGCTGTTTTGCGCGTTCAATCTTTATTTTAACTCTGTTTTTGCTGTTGGTCTTCATTTATTCATTCACAATGGACTTTTACAAATATACATGAATTACAATACATATGTACAACAATTACATACAAATGGAACAACTTTGGATCAAAATAACGGCAATAAACATGTATAATTTTGGCGTTATCAAAATCCCCACACTTAAACCTTGCTTGTCCTCAAGCAAGACTTACAAGAATTTGAAATTTACTATAGTACATACACTTATTTAATTGAGAACACAAAAATGGGACTCACACTCACTCGATATAATACACAAGACACACAAGTTATTTTGGAACACAATAACTCACGCTATATGGAACACACACTCAGGTCACAATATATACACACTCACACTTTTGAGTATACACACACCTTTGGAGTACACACGCTTTTATTTATTTCACAATGTAATACGCACACTAAGAGTACACACACGAAATGAAATCACACCAAAGTCGAAAGATGGGTCTTAAAGTCCACATTTCTTAAAAATTTGGATCCTTAGAGAAATTGGGACCTTTGCGAAAAACCTTTTATATTTTGAAAATTAGACATGTTAGTTTTTACACTAACAAGTTTTCCGGTTTTAACCTCAAAGTCCGATTGAGGGTAACTGAAAATCGAAGCCTCAGTTGGCACTTAGCAAGCTACTCGCCCCCATGATTGAAGTATCATGGAACTTGAAACCGGATGTCCTAAAAAATGGTTTTACACAATATAGTTCATAAAATAGCATAAGTTTTTAGAAGAAACTATATCATGTCCAAATATCATCGGTGAACCATGAGTTTGCACACCTCACTTTGTTATGGCATATGTATGTTGGCCGCAGTCAACATAGATGCGGTTGATCTTTACGGAGATCATCCATCTGGGGATTAGATTCATTAGTCTTAAAAGCTAATTTGCAATGTGCCCCCCCATTGTACGAGACAGATCCATCTCATGGTTAGGATAAGTCTGACCACCAAAAACTCTGTTTGATGCTGGGGTGAGGTGGATTTCCAGCCGATGATAGAGATGACTTTTCAAGATTTTTCGTCAACCTACAGCTGTTCTGGACTACATCTTCTAATATAAGTTAGCAAGTGTGTCATATTGGAAGATTTGACTTCCTTCACAATCATTACATAGATGAGCATTGGATTAGATTGTTAGAACAACAATTTACTTGATGATTCTTTTTCATTCAGAATGTGGTATAGCATGATGATTATATCTTTTATATGACTACTAGCTTTATGATTTTTAACAAAATAAACTCAATCATTTGGTTGTTTCTTAATTTGTTTTATGATAATAATTTCGGTGTATACACCTAGTTTTAAAATCTACAAATTTTAAACAAAATTTTGAATTTATGAAGATAAAAGTTTAAAATTTTCACCATTTTAAGCCTTTTTAACCAAAATCAAAAACCCGAAAGAATTTATAACTTCCTCCCCACACTTGATTTCATGTATTGCCCTCGTTACATGAAATCAAAAAAATTTAAATGCAAGAGGGTTAAAGAGTGTAAGAGAGTTTATTACTTTCAAGGTCTAAAACCGAAGTTCACGGGATGATGGCGCTGAACTGAATGCCAGTATAAGAACATCATCCGATTCTTGCAACCACAAAACAATCACCAATCAAGAATGTGCTGAACTTACTGCCAGTCTTTGTAAAAATGCAGCATATAGCACAATGCTCACCTGTATCAATTCAAACAAAGGAACCATACGATTCACACAAATAAATGGGGGTGTACTCCATGTACTAAAAACCCCACTTATAATAATCTAAATTATTCAAATTACAATCATCCAAAATACTATCAAGTTATTACACAACAAACATAAAGATAAATTGTTTTTGAAACAAACCAACATCAATCAAACCGTTCACACACTTCACCAATAATCATGCCAAATTTAGAAGAATCCCCAAAAAGAGTTAGTTGGGCCAGCTCCACCTTCGCTTTGGTTTCCCGCGTCGTCGTCCTGAAATATTGAGGGGTTGTACCCCTAATAAGTTCCTTGAGCAGGGACGACAGCAGTGTCTTCAGTAGGCAGGTTAGGAGGAGGAGGATAAGGCGCAGGATATGGATCACCCATTCGAACCCAAGGTTCGTATGCAGGCCAAGGAGAGGGGGTATAGTTAGCGGGATCTGCAGCGTATGACACTGTCTGTTCATGTATCCAATTAAGCTGATTTTGTTGCCCCGCTTGAGTGTACCACGTTCGATCATTCCCTACATCAATGTAATGTTGCATCTCCCTGTTACCTGCATCGTAGTGATCAATTACCCTTTGGGTGTTTTGATCATTATGGAGTCTCATATCTGAAAACTGTCACGCCATGTAAGCCTCCCAATCATTTCCCGGACCGAAACTACTTCCAACATTCGGTTGTAGATCTTGCTGCGATTGGGGTTTTTCTGGTTTCCTGTTCACGAGATCCTCATACCTAGTTAGAAGGCCGTTCGACCCCCTAGTCAAAATGTTTGCCCTTGTATAGCTTACTCTATCAAAGGCAATCATATGTTTCTCCTCTAACCCGCTTGTATTGATACAAAAATGTTGGGCAATCCTGGTTACAAAATGGCCGTCCATGATTGGTGTAATCTTTTTCCTTTCTTCCAGAAGGAAAGTGAGAATCATTCGTGGAATATGAACATGAGAGTGATCCATTATCGCGTGAATATACTAGATATCCAAGTTGGTAACTTTTTCGCTACTGTCTTTTCGACATTTTATGGTACTTGAAATGAATCTTTGGACACATCGATGCTCGTAGGAACATAGCTTGCTACAAGTCTGTTTGCTTGTACTATATGCGCTATTGCTCATGTCCACCCATGCTTCTGAATGATTAAAAGAAGAAACATAGTATATACATTGATTAAAGTAATTTTGAATCAATTGATGTGGCATCCCTTCATAGATATCCAACGCCTTTACAAATTGTAGCAGTGTTAATGTTCGGTCTTGTCCTCCAAGACGAAATCTCATAAAGGTACCGGATGTTGATGACGTGTAATCAACCCTAAGTGAACCAACGAATTCTTTGACTAAAAGTGGGTATACTCTTTCTTACATTCTGAACAGGTTTTCCCATGCATATATTCGATAGCCTTGATACGTTACTCGGAAAAGGTTGCGAAAATTTTGATATTCGCCGGCTTCTTCTAATGGTGTCCAATCGATATATTTCCCCGGATATACGTCTTTGTGTAGAAGTGCCTTCATCCGTTCATGATATTCCGGATGCCTCAAAACTGCATTGATCTATGGATCCGGAGTGGTTAATCCACGGACATTTAACTGTCGGTTGTCAATATCCATTTCTTCCTCTTCAACAGCATGTTCTTCTTCACTTGTTTCCTCATCTACAATTGCCGGGGCTTTTTGCTTCTTTGATTTTGGGTTTGATGATGATGCTCTAGTCTACAAAAACACAACAAAACCAAACAAACAAAACAACAAACCAAGTTGATTAGCGTTAAAGAAATTCAAAACATCTTTCATATTGCACATCCAAAACCATGTAGTACATGTTATATTATACGCATAACACAAACTCTCATGTCAAACATATCGAACATCATGAAATAAGTATATGAAACCATTAGCATTCATCAATAATCATGTCAAACAATATGCAATCAATGGTTATCATACATTTAGACACTAAAACCGACTCAAGTATACATTTTCATCAAAAAGCCTAAGCATACGATCCTTAACTTCCGCAAATATAACTTCTCAATTCGAACAAACACTAAGTTAAGGCATATATGAGTTTAGCATAATCAATGAATTGCTTTAATTCCACTTAGAACACTCACTAGTCAACAAAAGTTAAAATCCCCAATTTAAGAACCCTAAAATTCAATAATAATTTGTGTAATCGTGTAATTCAACTAAGGTTCATGCGGATTTGCTAATGTATACTAGTAATTGAACTCTAAAACATACCAATTTAAACAAGTAATGGTCATTTTATTCGAAATCCCTAAATTCATGAAGAACCCTAATTTCTAAAGTAAATTTTTGAGCAATTAAGCATGAAATTCGAGCATGAATAAGGATTAGTAACAATAATATAAGCATATAATGACCAAAACATGAAGATTTAAACATCCTCACACTTAGAACAAGCTAAATCCGAATTTGAGAATGAAGAACACAAGAACCATGAAGAAATGAAGATTAATCTTACCTTTCTCATGTTGATAGACGGATTAGATGCTCAAAGATGGGTTTAATCGGTTGATTTGGTGTTTAGAGATGGAATCCTTGAGAGAAAATGAGATGAAGTTCGGAGTTGTAGGTGAAAAAATGAATAAAAATGATAAACTCCCGTATTTGTGCAAAAAAAATGGGCAGACTCCAACATTCAGACACACAGATGCGGCGCATCTGGCTCAGATGCGGCGCATCTGAAGCAGATGCGGCGCATCTGGTGGCCCAAATGCGGCGCATGACCTATTCTCGACGCATTTAAAACTGTCGGCTTTTTTCTTGTGTTTAGATGCGGCGCATCCAGCATAGATGCGGCGCATCTGACTCTGTTTCATCAGTTTTTGCTATTTTTTCGCGTTTTAAGCATTGCGGAAGGTCCGAAAACAACTTGGTTCGTACTAAAACTCGAAAAATCACTCAAATCACTCAAATCACTCAAAACATTCAATCCTAAGAAACGAACACACCGAAGGAAAGTATGTACACGTTGTGAAGTTTATTAGCGAGTCGTTCACGCGACTCCTTCCCAAGCTAATTAGCGTTGGGGGAGAAAGTGATGTCATCTGGAACCGTGGTAGTAACTCCATCAAAATAGAGTTTTAATCGATGACCATTCACTTTAAAAGTATTTCCGTTTCCAAACAACTCAACATATCCTGATGGAAATGCTTGTTTCACCAAATAAGGTCCCGTCCATCGGGACTTCAACTTTCCGGGAGAAAATTTAAACCGTGAGTTAAAAATCAAAACCTTATCACCGGTTTTAAACTCTTTCACTTCTTTCAATCGGGCATCATGCCACCTTTTCGTTTTCTCCTTATACGAGCTCGAATTCTCGTATGCTTCTAACCTCAACTCTTCCAATTCATGCATTTGCATGAATCGGTTTTCACCTGCCTTTTGCATGTCTAAATTACAGAGCTTCAATGCCCAGTATGCTCTATGTTCCACTTCAACCGGAAGATGGCATGCTTTACCGTATACAATTCTAAATGGTGTGGTACTGATTGGTGTTTTAAAAGCAGTCCTAAAGGCCCACAACACATCATCTAACTTACTTTGCCAAATCTTAGGGTTGTTATCAACCGTCTTCTCAAGTATGCGTTTCAAGACACGATTTGTGTTCTCCACTTGACCACTCATTTGCGGGTGGTACGGAGTAGAGAAACGATGAGTTACACCATACTTCTTCAACACCTTTTCAAGAAGGTTGTTGGAAAAATGTGTTCCTCGATCGGATATGAGCGCCTTTGGGATTCCAAAGCGCGAGAAGAGATTTTTCAAGAAGTTCACCACCACCCTAGCATCATTCGTAGGTAAAGCTTTTGCTTCAGCCCACTTAGATACATAGTCAACGGCTACTAGGATGTACTTGCACTTATGGGAACTTGGAAATGGCCCCATGAAATCAATTCCCTAAATATCAAAGATTTCAAAAACTTGGATGCCGGTTTGAGGCATCTCATCCTTTTTCGTGATGTTACCCGTTCGTTGGCATGCATTGCAAGTCCGAACGAAATTATGGGCTTCTTTAAAGATCGTGGGCCAATAAAAGCCCGAGTCAAGGATTTTTCTAGCGGTGTGGTTTGGTCCGAAATGACCGCCGGTGGGCCCTTGATGACAATGCTCAAGAATTTATTGAGCCTCTGTTCCGTACATCCCTTTCTAAATTCTGAATCGTAGCTTGTTGATTTCGAATTTGCTGAGTTTGAAGTTCCGCATTTTGCTCGTGTTTAACCATAAAATCTCTCAAAAGATCTTCTAAACCGGATTTCTTCTCGGGTTTTGTTTGTACATGTGCTTGTGGTTGTAGTTGTGGTTGATTGTGTTGGAAATTATTTTGGTAATTTCGTGGAGGTTGATTACGATTGTTTAGATGATTGTACCCCGGTGGTGCATTTCTTTGATTTTGATTTTAGAAATTCCAGTTATTTTGGTAACCTGCATTTCCTTCGTGGTAATTGTTGTTTGAACTTGAAGGTCTCCCTATTTGATAACTGTTGACGGGAGGATATTTCCGGTTCATTGCTTCAACCGCCGGAAAGTCGTCAAAATTCATTTCACCTTTGCGCAAGTAACCTAAGAAATTTGCTTGCTCTTCCATCGTTGTTTGGTCGCAATCTCGCGTGAGATGGGGACCTTGGCACAACTCGCACCCTACCCTGATAGCGTGCATTTCTTTGGTTACCTTCTCGATTTGCCTTGCTTGATTTGCCAATTGAACTTTTAATGCAGCGATTTCATCATTGCTTTCGACATTAGCAACTGTTAACGATCTAGAGAACTCCATCTCCTGATGCAAATTATGAGAATGGGCTGCTATATCGGCAATTATCGTGTGAGCGTCTTTGGGTATTTTTTTCATGATTGATCCTCCTGCTGCAACATCTATATCATTCCGGGTAGCCACATTGACTCCTTTATAGAAAATTTGGACTTTTTGGAATGTATTCAACCCGTGTTGAGGACATACCCTAAGCATTTTATTAAATCGGGTCCAAGCTTCATAAAGAGTCTCGTTAGACTTTTGCTTGAAGTGATTTATATCACTTTGCAATTTTGCTGCTTTCGAAGCAGGGAAGAATTCTGACAAAAATTTGTCCATCATGTCATTCCAATCTTCAATATAACCTTCCGGTAATGAGTCTAGCCAATCTTTTGCATCATCCTTTAGGGACCATGGAAAGATTTTTAGACATGCAACTTCATCGGAGACATCTTTGATTTTGAAAAGCTTGCAAATGCTTACAAACTTACGAAGATGCGCATTAGCATCTTCATTTGGGGCTCCACCAAATTGGCATGTATTAGTCACCATGTGGAGAAATTGCCCCTTTATTTCAAAACCATCAGTCATCGTAGGTTGAACAATTGCGTGGCCTTGTCCTGTCCTTGTTGCCTTCATCAAAACATCCATCGTTTGATTTGTAGCAGTCATCTCTTCCTCTTCTTTAATGACTGGCTCGATGATTGGTTGAACAATTGGTTCAAAGTTAGAATCTAATGAAAGTGATTCTAAACCCTGAGCAAGAGATTATACTTCTTGATCTCTTAAGCGTTCGTGAAGTTCTCTTTCAGGCTCAGGATATGAAGGAATTAAATTAGAGTTGGAAGAACGTAGATTCATGCACTAATACCTATCCTGCAATCACAACACCACAAACAAACCAATTGCAAAAACACAAGCTTACAATAAAAAGTAACTTTTATAGGAATTCAATTCCTACAAAAGGATCGAATAATTCAAAGTTTATTAAAATCTTTTAACAAAATCGCTCCCCGGCAGCGGCGCCAAAAAGTTGATGTGTTAAGACGTAACCTTTAAAATGTAGACAATCTGCTTAATAATTAACACATAATACAGGCAACTAAAACCCGATCATGCAGTAACTAGCAAGTAAATTGACCAGTTCGATCCACAGGGAGAAGTTTGTTTTAAGGATTTCACAACGATTAATTATTCTTAAAAGGGGTTTTTGTGTTTGAAGTTGTATTTTCGTTTAACGAAAAAGTAAATAAATATAGTAATTAACAAGAATGAGAATGCGGTGTTTACTTCTATGCTTGATAAATGACAGGGATTGTTCTTTTGTAATTAAAATCATTATGAGATAGTTACAATAGAACAGTTTATATCAATTTCACAATTTCTATAAACTTAAGAGCTATGTTTAATCAACAATATTCTTTCATGGTTGAATTCACATAAAACCTAGTTTACTAAGATCACTCTAGGTAAACTACATGATTGTATATCCTAAATATCGTTCAATTAACATCCTATATTCACATATAGGTGGCTAGATCACTAGGTGTTGAAGTATAAGCTATAGTCTTTGATAAACTCACATAAACCAAGTCATAACTTACATAATTGAACTAAAATACAAGGATGATTACAACAATGGATCTTTTGAAAGAACATGGTAATTTAGATTGATTAACTAACTAGATCCAACCCGGTTAAACTCACGTAAAACCTAAATTACAACAATCACTTGAGGTAATTTCATAACTATGTTGCTTTAGAACTTATTCAAATACCGAATTAAACACATAACAAAATCACTTAAGTGTATGTATCTAATCGTCTAGATTACTCGGTGTATTGAAGTATAGATTGTTTTCCTAGTTAACTCACATTAATAGGTTTGCAATCTATATAATTGAAGTAATGATCTAAACAAGCATAACAATGGTTCTTACGGTTGAACTAGATAATTTAATCAATCAAACATATGTATAACTAGCATAACATCAAAGTATAGAACAATCCTAAGCCATAAATCTTACATTGAAGCAAACACACAAGGCTTCTAGCCTAACATAATCATAGTAGAACTAATGAAACAGTAAATACAAGTTGAATTCATGTTAAAAAGATATAGAACAATAGTACCAATTGCGATAAACGATCCTAGCTTAATCTTGATGTCGAAAGAGTGGAGATTGACTTGCAGCCTTCCTTGAACCTTGAAAATCATCTTAGAACTGAGGGAGAACGTAGTAGTGAAGGTGTATGAAGTAAGTAACCAAAGGCTCCATTAAATAGCCTCAAAAGTTAGGTATTTTGGCCAGAAATTGACCAGATGCTCCGCATCTCTTTAGGATGCGCCGCATCTCTTTATGTTTAGTAGATTCCAGCTCGATTTTGCACTCAGGACTGTCGGCAGGGGGTCAGATGCGCCGCATCTGGGACAGATGCGCCGCATCTGGCTTGGATGCACCGCATCCATCTCAGATGCGCCGCATCTGAGGCTGTTTTGGTCTAGAAGTCTGCATGCTCCGCATCTGAAACTGTCGGGAGTTATTTGGTGCATAGATGCGCTGCATCTAAGAGAGATGTGCCGCATTTGGACCTGTTTCAGTGGTTTCGGGCTGTTTTGCGCGTTCAATCTTCGTTTTAACTCTGTTTTTGCTGTTGGTCTTCATTTATTCATTCACAATGGACTTTTACAAATATACATGAATTACAATACATACGTACAACAATTACATACAAATGGAACAACTTTGGATCAAAATAATGGCAATAAACATGTATAATTTTGGCGTTATCAATCATCATCATACTAATATAGTATAACAATATTATCATGCATCATATCCACGATCATCTTCATTCAAATCGTAACATCATCAATTCGTTTCCCCTTTATCATTGTATACATATTATTGTTATTTCAACAGCCATATACGCAGGTTCTTGGCTTAGAATCACGGATCAAATAAAACAGATTAGCAGCCCACATAAGCAGCCCGTTAACAAAAGGAATACGTTTTAAAATTTGTTGAAGTTTATAATTACCAACTCCTAGCCAAAATGGTCGGCCATCATGTACCATGTCCCACTCGCCTAATCATTTAAATATATCAGATCAATACTTGATGTAATCATGCCAATCTATTGTGGTAGGAACATTTGGAAAGTTTGGATATCCCACATCTTCATCTAATGTCCAAAAGCAAACCGAAGTGGGGCACATTTTGATGATTAAAGCATAAGAACAATTCGAGTAGGTGATGGATTAGGTAAACAAAGCTCGATGAGCAAATGGTTGTGGGGTTCGGTTGGGACGTGCGTAGGGTTCATCTAGGATTAAAATATAAACATCACAATTATTCTAAATGGAACGTACCCCTTTTTCTTTTAGTGATTAAATCTGTCGGCCATCATAGTGACAATTGGTACCACCTAATCCATTATATATTACAGAGTACATTAATTCATTCAATGGCGACTTAAACTGTGAATATATATATATGGCTCATGACCCACTCCTTCCATCTTACTATCATTTAAAAACAAAAATAAAAATTTACGATGCAGCAGCTTTCGGTTTAGGTGCGTGATGATGGATTGAAAAGAAAACAATAGTAGATGGTTACCGGATTGGTGGTGTTTGGTTCCTCTAAGGCTCGAGCAGAAACAGTTAATGATTTAAGGTGTTAACCGGATTTGAACAGAAACAAGGTATCATACAGTAGGTTAATCTTTAGTGGTTGTTTTACAACAATTGAAACAGCAATCGTTGTAGCACAAAACAGATGCTATATTAATAAGAAAGGTGGCGATTTAATGATTGTTCATGGTTGGTTTGTGGGTTGAATGAAAACAGAAAAATATAAGTAAGTTTCGATTAACATGGCAGGGTTATGATTGGGTTGTTGTTAATTGTGGTGGTTTTCGGATATAACCCAAACGGTAGTAGCAGTTCTTGATTACAGCAGAAAGTTCTATGGTGATGATGGGTTGTCATGGGGAGTTTTAGTTTGATCGAGAAGCAAACAGATACAACAGTAGTGTTAGTTGTAACCCGGTATTTTACAAGTTGGTTCGGTTGGTGTTCGAAATCTTGATGATGGTTTCGTTGATGGTGTATGCCGAATCAGAAAGTGGTGGAGATTGTGTTTGTGACTCTCATCAATATTAGTATGCAGAGAATATGAGATGGTTGATTGATATTTTGTAGAGTTGTTGATCGACAAAGAGTCACAAGTGATGCAGGAAATCAAATAAAAGTTGATTTGAAGTATAACTAATCTGTACTGGGAATCGGTCACCTACAGTTATATTGACAAATTGAAACACATTTGGATCCTATGATTTAATTACAGATTAATCTGTATTTATATTTGTATTTAATTGTATTTACATGCACATATATATATATATATATATATATATATATATATATATATATATATATATATATATATAGTATATTTAATCTTATTAACTAATACATATAACATTAATAATGCTATTCTTAATATTGTAATTATTAATAATAATAATAATAATAATAATAATAATAAATATTTGTAACAACATAAGTAATAATAATAATATTATTACTAATAATAATAACTATAAGATTTATAACATTAATATTATTAGTAATAATATTAATAACAATACTAATTTTATTAATGATAATAATACTATTAATAACTAATACACTTTGTTCTTTATCACACTTCATGTCTATATGTCATATATTGAATTTAATAATATTAATGATACTGATATAATAATAATTTAATAATAATGATAGTAGGGTGTATCTTACAATTTTTAATATACGTAAATTTGTTATTAACTTCGTCAAGAAGTTAACGGGATTATATAATGAACTCAAAGTTATCATGTTATAATATATATAAATATATATGCATCTATATTCATATACACATAATTATTTACAATTAATTGTTCGTGAATCGCCGAAAATGGTCAAAGGTTCACTGAATCCACATAAGTAGTTCAAAGGTAGAATGTATGCATGAACACAGTTCAATGTTTATGAGACTTCAATATTACAAACTTTGCTTATCGTGTTGGAAACATATAAAGATTAAGTTTAAATTTGGTCGGAAATTTCCGGGTCATCACACCTAATCCCTAAACCCCAAACCCTAAACCCTAAACCATAAACCCTAAACGTTATACCCTAAACTTCAAACCCTAAACAATATACCATAATGTGATGACCCGGAAATTTTTGACCAAATTTAAACTTAATCTTTGTATGATTAACATTTTCGACACGATAAGCAAAGTCTGTAAAACTGAATCTCAAAATTTTTGAACTACTTTTATATATTTAAATACCCTTCGGTTATTTTCGACGATTCGCGAACAATTATATGTAAATAGATACATATATACTATAACTTGAAAAGGTAACAATGTATTAATTATTTGATACCGTACATTAAATTTATTGGTTTAAATATCTATTTGAATATATATGATAAGTTGAAATATTTATTATTAAAATTTATTTATAAATAACTTCCAATGTGTATTTAAAAACTGATTTATGTATATTAAAAAAAATATATACATATATATAATTTCAAGTTATTTAGTAAACGATAGTAACATTTTCAAATTGCTACAGTACCCAAAATGCTACAGTGTTTTCGAAAATCACTATTTGCTACAGTGAAATTGACTTTGCTACAGTGAATTGCTACAGTAAAAATTGACTTTGCTACAGTAACTTTGCTACAGTAAACACTATTTTAAAATGTATTTCAAAAAACATAGTGAGACGATGATTTATAGAAGTAAATGACCAAAACACTCAAATGTATAAGTTATATTTTGAGAGGTATAATTTAGGGATAATCTAAGTCTATATTTTGACAAGTGTACGTGTTACAAAACGTAAAATGCTAGTTTTCTAAACGTACGAAAATGCGTTTGAAAATCCGGAACCGGGACCCGAGTCAAGAAGAAACGCCCGACGCAACGGACCAAAAATATCTAGTCTACTATGCACAAGAATAAAATATAATATATAAATAATTATATTAATTATTTATATATTTATATTTATTTTATATTATGTCGACAAGCTAGGAGCCAAAACAATGTGAGCTGTCCCTGGTCCTCATGCGAGTCGCATGGCCAGAAGGCCATTTCCATGCGAGTCGCATGACTCCAGATTCCAGGCCAGGTACTATAAATTCAGGTGTTTTGCTCGGATGAAAAATCAAACACACATACACAAATATATATTACTCCGTATAATATTTATTATTATTATTATTATTATTATTATTATTAAGATTATTAATTATTAATCTTATTAATCTTATTATTAGTATTATTATTTTTGCGATACAAAAATAATAATGTACATAAAATATTACGACGGAGTACTGTCCAAGTAATTTTCAAAACGAGTTTCCGAGCGAGCTAGAGCTAAGAAAAATATGGGTTATTGTCAAGGAGGTTATGGGTAATGTTCGGGGGTATTTTTGTGAATCAAACCTCGTGTTTATTATCTCCGATGCGTCTACATGCTTTCCTACAATATTGTATATCAATATTAAACAGTGAGTTCAATTGATCCCTTTTTATACATATTTTCGGGCTGAGAATACATGCAAATCCTTTATTAACTAATTTACAATATTTATATGCGTGAGTTTCATTTGCTCCCTTTTTAATTGCTTTTGCAAACTATATTTTGGGCTGAGAATACATGCACGTTATTTTAAACGCAATGGATACAAGTACATACTAAATTCTACACTGAGTTTGAACCGAAAATCCCTTAGCTTTGGTAACTAGTAACTGCCGGTTATAAGAACTGGTGGGCGCGAGTAGTTATATATGGATCCATAGGGCTTGATATCCCCGTCCGAGCTAGAGCACTAGCCTTTTAACGGACGTATGCTATTTGAGAAGCGTACACGTTGGTTTGCGTGTATTATTAAGATGATTATACAAAGGGTACAAATTATATAAGCATTAAAGTTTAGTTACCAGGGTGCTCAATTTTGTAGAACCGATTGATAAACGTTTCGGATGAAACAACTGAAATCTTGTGATCCACCTTTTATGTAAAACCTATTGATAAACGTTTTGAATAAAACAACTGAACTTTTGTAATCCACATTGATATACGGATTATGTGTAATATTAAAACTATGAACTCACCAACCTTTGTGTTGACACTTGAAGCATGTTTATTCTCAGGTTTCTAGAAGTCTTCCGCTGTTTGCTTATATGTTAGACAAGCTATGTGCATGGAGTCATACATGGCATATTTTTCAAGGAAACGTTGCATTCACCAAATCATCACCATGTATCTTATTTTGACTGTACTGTCAACGGAAGTACTATTGTAAACTCTTATTTACAGTGATTGTCTATATGTAGAAATCATCAGATGTTGAAAACCTTTGATTTAAATATTCATTTATGGTGTGCCTTTTCAAAAGAATGCAATGTTTACAAAACGTATCATATAGAGGTCAAATACCTCGCAATGAAATCAATGAATGACGTATTGTCCATATGGATTTGGAGCGATCGTCACACATAAACCCGAAACCCTAAACCATAAACCATATACCCTAAACTCTAAAACATAGGCCCTAAACCCTAAATCATAAACCCTAAACCGTGAACTCCTGATAAGCTAGCCAAAATCCAAGGAAGTTGTTCAAATCTATCATCATATGCTGCCTCTTCAATCACTTTACTTATAAATTCCTGGGTTGACAGGGGTTGATCACCCTGGTTAAATTCACCATGGCTTATACGTCGTAGAGTATCATGGAGTATACAAGCCGAACCTAGAATATTGAAACTGGAGGGTTGGTTTACCGTTTACCTGTTAAACCCTACACATTAGATTATAAACCATCAAACCTAACCACTATAACCCAAACCATACTAATTACTTCAACTTATTCGTAACGAGTTAGTTCATAGTCATCAGAGACGGATCTTGAACGACTTTAGCGGGAGGGCCAAAATAATTTCAAAAACTTATATATGAAAAATTCTAAAATCTTGGAGGGACTATTATATAAAATATTTATATTTTAGATCTCAGAAAATAAAATTTATACTAAGAGAACAAATTTTTGGAGAGGCCACTGCTCACCCGTGCCACCCCAAAGATACGTACGTTGATAGTCGTAACATATTTTGATTAGGGTCTTACATTTTCTTCACCATAAATAAATAGAAGTATATAACAGAGTCGTGTCTCATTTTCATAATAATCTCAAAACAACATATCACATAATCTCATATTATTTCATCATCATCCTTATCATCGTTTATTCTTTAAGAACAACATCAGAATCATTTTTCTTCTTCATCCTTACTGTTACAAAATTCATCACTATCACTTGAGAAGTTACACATCTCACATCTAATACAGTACTCGTTCCACACTTTTCTTCCCATCTTCTCCTTCCACACTATCCCTGCTGATTTCGTCAACACCACCGACGCCGGTCAACCTAAACCCTATATCAAAAATTCAGTCCACATCTATCTTCTTCGCGTTTTAGGTATGCATCTTTTCTTCTTTTCCCCTTCGATTTTCATGCTGCGCTCCGGAAGTCGACCCATTGTCTTCAATTTTTCGGGTGTAATTTTGTATCTATATTTGGTCACCCATTATCTTTTTCTTCTTCCTTTTTTTTTTTTTTTTTTTTTTTTTTTTTCCCATTTTCAGGCTGAGATTCGGAAGTCAATTTGTTGGGAGTGTTATATGTTTGTTCAGTTGAACTGCAAGATACGATTATACGAACTTGTTTAGTTCTTTTTGTAAATGCGTTTTTATTGTGAACTAGTTGATTAGTCTAGTATATATGGGATATCGTTAAATCCAAGGTTATTTTGGGTTGTATCAACCTGACCCAGGTGTAACTTAGCATGCCTTTTATGGTTAAATCTGATGTCTCTTAGAAAAAGCCTAAACCAGGTTGTCTAATAGATTTTTGAAATTGATCATACAGACATAATTATATCTATCAAAATTTTACTCGATCTTAATTATATCTTAACTCTTTTCACCTGATCTTGCAGATTCAAACCAAGTTTCAATGATTGAGGATAAGTTACAGGTACTAATTTTTGTTATAAATCATGATCTCATAGTGTTATTTTAAGCAATTACTAGTAGTATTGAGTAGAACATAGCTTCGTTAGTTGATTAGCTTGTTTATTTGATGATTTTTGCTGTAGTCAATGTTAATTAGACTATAGTCAAATGCTATTATTTTGATTTTATCAGATATGTTAGTTTGTATAATCATTAACTATTGATTGATTTTGATTTTCATTAGTTCAACTCGGAATAATAAGTTTGATATTTAACCGGTCGCGCTGATAAAAAAGCATTTTTATTGAAGTAATTTGGTCAATCAGTTAACTGACTTTGATAATCTTATTTTAGGGGTTCTGTTTTACATTTTTGTATAAAGTATGAATTTAGTTGTATTCAGGTTGTTTAATAGGGCCTGCACACCATTGATCATTTGGCCATTCAGTAATGTCAATTGTTGTGGTATGAATGTGGATTTAAGGAACTCATGTAATGTAAAGTTGCTATGTCGAAATTTTGGTTGTTATAATATTAAAATCCTTTTTGGTGTCTATTTGGGTAATTATGACCCGTTTGACTAATTGAGAGTCAAATCAGGCATTTGTTAATTTAGACATGTCTTATATGTTATATTGAGTAAATTAACAGGTTTTGGTATTTTAAAAATGAGTATCGGGTGTATTTTGGTTAAAGAGCAAGATTTGACCCATTTGGTAATGACTCTCGGGCCTACTTTGTGAACTCCTAAAATGAAATCGAGTCTGCAACTAGGAGACAGATTCAGAACAATGTAACAACTTCTAACACATAACCCTCGGTCTTTCAAAGTTGGCCTATAACGGCACATATATATTTTGTTGCTGTGAATTTGATACTTGAAAACATGTGATTTGGCTGGCTTAGTTTTCCTTTTTTCATCTTAAGTATGCGTTGGAGTTCCTTCTGCTCTATTTCGGGAATTTATATGCCAGCCAGACTCTGATACAGGCAGCCTTCGTAGACCATCTCATGAATTCTTTGTTCGTCTAGAACCCGAAGGTAGACATCCGCCTTTTTACTAATTATAATGCCAATGCCACTCTTTTTATTTATAAGTACGATGTAGTAGAAATGGGTTTAAATTTGCATTTTTAAGTGTGATGGGATTAAAGCGTTATAAGTTGGCTGACTTGAAATTGATTATAACGATCTTTTTATTAATAAAATACACTAACTGTAAGTTTAAGTAGTGGTTTTTTGAGTTCAATAAGATTTTTTTAGGGGTCCACTAATAAGTTTAGGAGTATCTCCATTATCAGTAATTTCATTGTAAAGGAGACATTTTTGTAACTACATTCCATTGTTACTTCTTCATTTTTGTGTATGCTGCTACAGTGAATAATATTTTTCGTGGTCAACTACATTTGGGATGCAACATTACCTTAAAAGTCAGCTTGATGGTAGCAACCTGCGTTTATATATTAATGTTGTTTTCTTACGTTCCATGTTGATGTATATGCTGGTTCGGAAAGCATAATGTTTAGTATGTTGCTAAAGTGTAATGTTGTGTTGTTGATCATAAGAGGAATAGCCTAGACAATCAGCAAACCCAAACAAACTCTACGTATGTAATGAAACAAATAATATAATCGCATTGCCATTTTGTCTTTATAAATATGTAATGTTTATTGGATATTATGACCATTTATCTACTTATATCAGATCCTATTAATGACCACCAGGACGGCAGGACCTAACATACCTAAACTGCAACCGCCGCGACGCGCGCCCAGACTAAACTAGTTATGACTATATGGCAAAGCTTATATTTAAAATTTTGTGTAATTCCGCAATATACTAATGAGAACCGGTCGGTTTATCTTTTACACAAGGTACCTTTGTGTTTTAAATTGCTCACAATGGACAATTGAGTCTCTTTCATTCATTCACCCTTATTTGTTAGATATCGTAAATTGCATTTTTCACTCGAGGTCACCCTATCTCACTTGATTAATGCATGTTATTGTAGAATGTCTTGGTGGTTGAGTGAACTTTGAAGTTACGGGTGGTCACAAGTTCAATTCTTGATCAAGTCTTTATTTATTTATTTTGTGTGATCTTGTTGTCATGTATTTTTAATTTTTGAAACAAAAATGACAAAAGAGGGATTTGAACCCAGGTAAATCAATTGAAAAGGTCACACATAAACCACTAGACTATCAATGCTTTTGAATACTAAATGGAAGTTCAATTATATAATACATGAATCATTTTTGTAACAAAAGTGAAATAATACGACTTAAATAGTAAATGTCATAAGTGCATTTTTTCGCAACCACAATTTAAGGGTCCTATGATAATTAGGACCTTAAATACCCAAGCGTCTTATTGTTATGACCTTATATCTTGTTGTTCACTCATTATGAGACATCAACAAGATAATGTCCTGATAAGTCCATTTTTATGCAACCACAATCTAAGGGTCTCATGATAATTAGGACCTTAAATTGTAGTGACCCGGAAAATTTCGACTAATTTTAAACCAAATCTCGATACGATTTAATATTTCACGATAAACAAAGTCTGTAAGGTTGAGTCTCAAAAATTTTGAACTGTATTCATATATTCATTTGACCTTCGGCTGCTCTCGACGATTCACGAACAATTAATTGTAAATAGATATGTGTGTATGTATATATAAATAATAATTCGAAATATAATTTGAAGTATTATATGTTGTTGTTATTAAAAAAATTAATAAGATAAAAATAGGATATTTTAATAATTATTATTTGAAATATATTTATATATATAAATAAAGTATATTAAAAATAAATATTAAATGATTGTAATACTCGTTAGACGTTTCGATTATTAATTAGACAAGTTTAATTCGAACTTATATGATTTTAAAATAAATGGTGATCCGAAAATGAGTTCTATAAATTTTAGGCTTACTAAAAATGTATTTAGGATCTAGTTATTAAATTTTAGAACTTTTTATATTTTACCCAGAATTGAGAGGGACAGTTGATGTAATTTTTATTTAATAAGTTAATGATCGAATTTTATACCATAATGACAAAAATAAATAAATATAGTTAATTTAAAAATATGAGATTTTTCTGAACACTTTTATCCGCCACTAAATAAATACGAAATCCAATCCGTGAAAGGAATAGTAGACGACGGCTAAGAATTCACACGTTTATAATTTAAATTATATTATAATTATTATTATATTATTATTATTATTCGAATCTATCGTTTGCAAGATATTTAAATTTCTGTTTTTGTTTGCATACAACCTATCTCTTCTATCTCTTCTAACTAATCTATATTCGTACAGACCCACACAAACACATCCCTCACACTCTCACACTTTCTGTAAAGTATCATATTGATACTGTGAAATATTATCATTATTTAAACTCACTTATTTGTGATCAAACCCAACTAACCAACCAAACACATAAACACACACTCGTGTTCTTTATATTCAAGTTATCTTCTCTATCAACCCTTCAAATCTTCTTTCTTTCTTCCGGTTTCTGTGAACTAACTCGACACTTGAAAACAACCTGCAATCTCACCAATTTATGTTTTCTATTCTTTGGTTCGTTTATGACCATGAAAACCATAACCCTTTTATTTAATCCAGTTCGCCACCTTTCATCACCACCCTCGTTACCATCTCCTTTCTTCTTCTTCTCCATCACCATTCACTAACCACTTTTTATGATCGAAATCAACCACCACCAAATAACTATCATCTTCAACCTTAAACCCACCATTTATTCTTTCTTTCTTGTTCTATGAACCAACCCGAACACCACCTTCAACCACCAAACCCATCGTTATTCTACTACCATCGATCTGTTTCTATTGTCGATAAAACCCCACGAACCACCATTTATTTACAGCTGAGCTGTAATAACCCAACCCAATATACAATCGATCACGCGGAAATATTTAATAATTTTTTTTTCTTTGAGCAGCCATTTGCGCGGCGCGCCATCCCCTTGCGCGGCGCGCAAAAGGGGCCTGGCAGCCCGCTGTCCAAAAATCTCATTTTAGCGAAAAAGATCACCCACTTCCCGACGTATTTAGACAAAACGCTTTTCATAACATATTCATATATGAAAAACTAACACGTTCCATTCATAAATAAGTTTTACGAACCCGGGCCCACATATGCCCAATTTACGAGTTTCGTACAATTTATAAGTTTCGACCACAAAAAGTTTAATTGCCAAACGTCACTAGAGCATGGTGTTTGGGGTTAAACTACCCAAATCTTGGTCGAACTTTCAAAAAGCTAAAACCCCCGAGAGCCTCTAATCCAAGCGAATACCTTTGCCCTTATCCAAGCCAGATCCTAAAAAAGTAAACAACGAGAGGGTAAGTTGACGCGTAGTGAATGCAATAATTATACACATACATATATAACCTACTTACTTGCAATCACATACACAATTACCTCATACACGCTAGCAATTTAAATGACATACCAACGCAAGATATAACGCTAAATCTCCACGACCACAAGCTAGCACAAACAATAGCATATATAACTTGAATAATATAAAATGCCACGCTACAAACACATAACCATGGTTAACCAATAGTACAAGGGAATGGTACTTTGTATTTCCCATCGGTGTTCCCAACAACCGTTAGTGTACAACAAAGTATAACACTAACCACAGAGTGGTATCGAACACGCGAACTTTAACCCACCCGTCACGTGAAATGTGGTATCGAACACGCGAACCTTAAACCCACACTTCACGCCCACGCACACACACATATGGTATGACATCGGACACGCGAACTTTAACCCATACCACATGCTAATACGATGCGGTATCGAACACGTGAACCTTAACCCACATCGTACCCTACACAAGTAAATACATTATATACACACATGTATAATCATTCCACTCAACTTAAACGCCTTTAGTGAAAAGCGTAACCGAGCTTGCAACCTTCAATGTAACGTACCTATTACATTATGCATATTATTAAACACAAACTCAAGTTGGTCAACCAACCAAATCCCCATTCTAGTGTTATTTTGACCCATGGTGCAATTCCGACCCATTTGCACCCTTAACCCTAATACTTGGGTCAACATCACCAAAACCCTAACACTAGTCCAATATGGCCTTAAAGACTCTTCAACACAAAGTTAAGCATCATTCACTTACATTAACCAACTTAGGTCCATTATTACCCATTTGACCATTTAAAGTTAACACACCCATTTCGGGTCATCCACTAACCCACATAACACCCATTTACTTATCTCTAGGTGTGTTAGTAATTAATTAACCAATTTAGAGCTCATAAACCACAATTAATACTTGAAACCCTAGATTACTTGCTATTGAGTCCTCATAACCCAATCTTACCTAAGAACACCCAAAATCACCAAAAATGAGTTTTATGTTCATCACTTACCCCAAACCCTAACCCTTAAGCAAATTAAAATAAAGAAATCAAGGTTAGAACATACCACTACAACCAAAACGTAGCTAGCGGATAGATGAACAACTTTAAAACACGCACTAAGGCCCGAAATCAACTTCTTCTTCCTTTATTCAAGCTTTCTCTCTCCCAAAATGGGTTTCTCTCTCTAAACTTGAAGTGGAGGTGGAGGAGTAGTTGAAAGTGAAGTAATGAGGCTCAACAAACTGATCTTGAGCCTTAAAGTCGGTCTTAAGTGATTTTACCAAAAATCCCCTCTAAAATATCTAATTTAAAAAGGGAGTGAGCTGTCTCAGCAGTAGTGCGCGGCGCGCACTTCTCTTTGCGTGGCGCGCAAAAGCACCTGGGTAGATTCTGCTTCATATCTAAAATATACAACGAAACCCAAACTTCAAGTATCTTATTTACACATATGTACGCTACAAATATTTGGGTCTTACAACTCTTCCCCACTTGAATCGGAGCGCGTCCTCGCGATCCAAGCCGCATGACAAGAGGGAAGATAAACCAACACGAATTCTTCGGGCTCCCACGTAAACTCGGAACCTTTACTCCGACACCATTGAACTTTAAAAGTTCTCACTTCTTTATTTCTCAACCTTTTGGCCTTCTCATCTAGTATAGCAATCGACTCCTCAGTATATTCCAACTTAGTGTTTAGCTCAATCTCGTCTAATGGCACCAAGATGAATCATCCGCAAGACACTTACGGAGATGGGAAACATGAAATGTATTATGGATCCCCGCAAGTTCTTTGGGTAATTCCAAACGATATGCAACCTCACCAACACGAGCTAAAATTTTAAATGGCCCAATAAACCGAGGAGCTTGTAGAGACCCATCCTAATCCATCCGGACGAAGTCCATATCGATTATAAATGATTCACAACAGTTGATTTCATTGCGAGGTACTTGACCTCTATATGATACATTTTACAAACATTGCATTCGTTTTTGAAAAGACAATCTTTCATTACATCGAAAGTTGACGGCAGACATACCATTTCATAATATATCTAACTATAATTGACTTAATAATAATCTTGATGAACGCAATGACTCGAATGCAACATCTTTTGAAATATGTCATGAATGACTTCAAGTAATATCTCTAAAATGAGCAAATGCACAGTGGAAGATTTCTTTCATACCTGAGAATAAACATGCTTTAAAGTGTCAACCAAAAGGTTGGTGAGTTCATTAGTTTAACATAAATAATTATTTCCATCATTTTAATAGACCAAAAGATTTTCATTTCTCATAAATATACGTCCCATGCATAGAGACAAAAATATCATTCATATGGATTGAACACCTGGTAACCGACATTCACAATATGTATATAAGAATATCCCCATCATTCCGGGATCTTCCTTCGAACATGATATAAATTTCGAAGTACTAAAGCATCCGGTACTTTGGATGGGGCTTGTTGGGCCCAATAGATCTATTTTTAGGATTCGCGTCAATTAGGGTGTCTGTTCCCTAATTCTTAGATTACCAAACTAAATAGGGGCATATTCGGTTTAATAATCCAGCCATAGAATGTAGTTTTAAGTACTTGTGTCTATTTCGTCAAACATTTATAAAGCAGCGCATGTATTCTCAGTCCCAAAAATATATATTGCAAAACCATTTAAAAAGGGAGCAAATGAAACTCACCTAATGTATTTTGTAGTAAAAATACATATAACGACATTTAACAACTGAACAAAGCAGGGTTGACCTCGGATTCACGAACCTATTATTCAATTATGTATATTAATACTTGTAATGGTAATTCGAACAAATATATATAAATTTATTAGTTGTATACTTTTTATATTAATAATATATTTGTTTCATATATTCATGTTGTTATATAAAATATAACTGTTCGTCATGTTATATGTATTAAATATATTTTTAACACATTTATATATATCATTTGTATGTTAATAATAGTATTTATAATAAAACCAAAAATAATATTAATAGTGGTAAAAATGATAATAATTACAATACTTAATATTACTAATGAGATAATAATATTAATAATTCTATTAATGATAATAATAATGATATTAATAATTATATTTGTAAAATATTAATTTTTTTCTGTTAACAGTAGTTATGTTACCGATTTTAGTAATTTACATAATAATAATACTCGTGATAATACAAATAATAATACTTAAGTTAATATTAACAATTATATTATTTTTAAAAAAAATACTAATACTAATATTTACGAAAATAATAATAATTTGTACTATTTTCATAATGATAATAATCATGATCATAATTTTGATAATAATACTGAAATGGTAAAAATTAAGTTTTTAGTAATATTTATTATAATACTAATGATAATATTATTAACATTTTACTTAATAATAATATAGAGGATGATAATAATATTAGCAATAACGATAATAATAACAATATTAATCCTACTTGTAATTACGATTATGATAATAATAATAAATAACAATAATAATAACAATAATAATAATAATAATAATAATAATAATAATAATAATAATAATAATAATAATAATAATAATAATAATAATAATAATAATAATAATAATAATATTAATAAAAACGGTAATAACTGCCTTAATAGATTCCTAAAAAGAAAACGCCATGAACAGGACTCGAACCCGAGACCTCTCGCTCACCCATAATACCTCATACCATCCCTTCATTTCAGTCATTTCTGATTTAAGACCCTTAACTAATTATATAACTCGTCTGCTATTCTTTCCTTCTCCTTCTCAATTTAGAATTACCAGAATGACATCCATCATCATCATCATACGGTTATCTATCATCATTATCATCATCGTGATATCCTTTACATGAAATCACGATATCATCATCACATTCAACATCAACCCATACTACCACTTCATCGTTATCATGTATCATTTATCATGTAGTCATAATTCCACCCTCACTATCCCCTAATCATCACGGTTTTCATCTTCACTATTATATCACGACATCTTCATTTCATCATAATCATCATTCGTCTTCATGAATCATCACCATCATTGCTCGATTTATCATAAGAAGATCGAAGAAAGAAAGAAAAAAAATGTATAAAGAAGTAGCTCACATGTCAAACACCAGCAACTTATTTTCTTTTGTCGGCCATCAAGGCTCCTTTTTGTCATCATGCATAAGTAAAAAAAAACGAATTTGCTGTATGAATGAGGATAGGTATTTTGTTGGTTCATAAAAAGAAATTGCAAAGAAAAGGTGGCAAGATTTAGTGGATACCCATATGAGTGGGTCTCGAGTGAAGTACAAACTAAAACAAAAAAAAAAAAAAATCCACGATCCAAAAGAAGAAAAAGCTGATGGAAAGTTGTTGTCTTCACATTATTAAACACGGGGTATATCCAAATATATATCAAGTGGGAGTTGTTTTGGCACTTGTGATTAAAAAGAAAAAGCAGCAGCACTTTTATTTGTACGTCCATGTTACACGGCTCAAACAACTCCAAGGTTTTTGATGGATTAAAATAATCCGAAGTATTGAAAGTGGGTTTGTTGAGTTTTAATTTTGTTGGCCATAAGAAAAAAAGAAGAACACTAATCGGTTATAACCCTTAATAATATCATCACTATTCTTGCTGTCCACCATCACAAATCTTAATTATCCTCATCTTCCTTATACTCATGATTTTATGTATCATGCTGCAGGTAATGGGTTTCGTTGTTGATTGATTTATTAAAACAGAAACAATTAAAAAAAGAAGGGAGATGTCGTGTCTTAATGAAATAGAAAATAGAGTGATAGATGCAGTGGTGGTCACGATGATTTAATCAAGAAGATAAGGAGAGTAGTTTTGATTTTCTACATTAACATGTGGTGATCACAGTGATGTTTTCCAGTTGTGAATAGCAGCAACATAGATGGCGGTTTTTGTTTTACACAGAAAACGGATAAACAGAAAGGTTGCAGTGCTTGGTGATCTATGGTGATGGTTGTTTGATAGTGGTGGACTGTGATTTCCTTGTGAATGTAACCGAAGCAAGGACGATTAGTAGCTGGAGCAATAAACTAAATAGAATCCTATAGCGGTCGTAGTATGCAGTTGTAGTGGGTTAAGTGATGATGGTGTGTGATTGCAGCGATTTAAAAAAAAAATAATGAAGTGAGAGAGAAGATGAGAGAGAGTGGATGATTAAAGAAGGCGAAGATGGTGGTGATGGTTATTTCATGATCTTGGGTGTTACTGATAATACAGAATAATTCAATTGGTTTATAGTTCCATTGATTGTCACTTATTTTCAAATCAGACAAAAAGAAAATAAATATAAAAAAATAAAAGGATCACGATGATCATAGAATTTGGCAACATCTGATATGGAATTGTTCTAATACGGAGACAAAAGTACCAATCTATAATAGTTGGATTAAGATGCATAACTAATCTGATTTGGAAATCGTACGTATGAATCTTTTTAACAATTATAATTAATTAGAATTTTAATAATATTAGATATAGAATTAATAATAATATGAATATTACTAAAAATGATATTAATAATATTATTAATGATAAATATATTAAATTGTATTATTTTCTAAAAACAATAATAATAATGGTCATAATAATAATTTATTTTAATAATTCTTAGTGGTATTTGTAATTAATAATACTAATATTGATTATAATAACAAATATTTTAATTTCACTTATTAATTGTAATAATAATGATATAATTATTATTAGTGATTCTACTAATTATAATAATATTGATATTGTTGTGATAATAATAATAACAATATAACAATTTATACATTTAAATTTTGTTTCTATCAATATAATATATTAATAATACAAATAATAATATTAATATCACTGTTAATAATAATAATAATGAGAGTAATAATAATATTGATAAACTTGTAGTAATACTTAATATTTTAATTTTACACACTGATGTTCGTGAATCGTCGGAAGTAGTCAGTGGTCAAAAGTATATATATGAACAAAGTTCAAAGTTTTAAGATTCAACGTTACAAACTTTGCTTATTGTGTCGAAACATATAAAGATTAAGTTTAAATTTAGTCAGAAATTTTCGGGTCGTCACAGTACCTACCCGTTAAAGAAATTTCGTCCCGAAATTTGAGTAAGGTGGTTATGGTTAACAATAAAAATGTTTTCATGACGAATATGAGTCGATAAATAGAGTTTTATCATCACCGAGTATTAAGGATAATTTAATTAGATTATTCGAAGAGTACGAATGAAGCTATCAAAATAAAAAATTGAAATAGAGATTTAACTTTTGACGTTGCCAGGGTTGAATTTAGAAAAGGAGATGCATCTTAACCTTTGATGTTGTCTTGGTTGAATTTAGAAAATAAGGTTCGTCTTAACTTTTGACGTCGTCTTGTTTGAAATCCGGAATTTAAAGGATTTAAAGAAAATCTTCGAAATCTAAAAGATTTGATCCGTTGGTGAAGAAGGAAATTAAGATTTCTTCAATTAAATACGATGATCTGCCTCGATTGCTCTGTCGAATATTTCCATTATAAATTCACTTTCTTCGTTCCATTAATTTTCACCACTTCTATACTCAATTCCCAAATTCAAAAGATTGTGAAAATGCTTAATCCAGTTCTGATCCTTGTCCTCATCCTTTCTATCGCAACAATCATTCTCCTTTTTCAACTTCCACCAGAGGAATATGCTTTCTTCTACTTCGCCCTTGGTGTTATAGTGTTTTTAATTTTTTCGTGTCTTTATGTTACGATAAACATTGATATACACGGTTTGTAATTTCCGTGTTTGTAACCGGCTTTATATTTTCCTTTATTTTTCGGAGCTCTATGCTCTTGTTTTCTCTTCCCGACTCCAAGTCAAGCGAATAATGGTCCAGAATTCGTAGATATAGTATTTCGAATGATTATAATGTCCTAAGCAGGGTGGAACATGATAACACGATTTGATTTTCAAATTTATCAAAATTACAGAAAATAGAACTATCAAGAATACATTTTCTTGATATGTTCAGATGTTAAGTAGAATGAAAGAATTATGTAACATGGCACATGATGACGTTATGTTCTGCGAATCATCACGTCCCATTAGAAACTCAGCATGACTTACTGTAATATAATCACTTTGGCCAAGCGTCATTATATTATACTAACCCATGCTTCAATTCCCAACACTTCTCCACAATTCATTCATAATTTATACTTAGATTTTACAAAAGTTTTCAATATAATGGAATACAGAAAACACGAAGAGGTAGATAATTTCGGACAAGAATATTTATGAAAATATCCTCAGAAATATCGAAGATATTTATGATGATATTTTGGAATTTCTAAGTCCGAAGGTTAATGAAAAAAAAATTTCCGCAAGATTTTAACATGAGTACGGAGAAAGATATTCGTTGAAGGTTTCCTCAGATCCAGAATTACCTGGATTCTTTGAATATATGGTATGGTCCTTGTATTTGGCCTTGGTCTCCTTCATGGTTTACTCAATCTGTTCTTCACTACCAATTTTTCTATCGAGCGTTCCTAACACTCCATTCTTTATCATCAAACTTTTGGCCGTTTAGACCATCTACAATTTTGCTGTTTCCTCTGCATTTAATGCTATCATATCTGAATCATCGATTATCAATCCGAGGTGTTTTCAAGAGAATTGTGTTTTTAGATGATTAAACGCTGATGGTAATAAGGTGGAATATAAAAGGTTCTCTGGTAACAATAAATGAGCACGCATATATATCAAGGTTATAATAAGGTTGTTTTAAATGAAAAGTCAAAATTAACTTGCTGGAGCTGTGACAAATTTTGCTACTTTGAAAGGAATTACAAAGTTATTTTGGGTAATAATAACACTAAAGGAATTAGCACAGCTACGTGTTAAATGTTCATTCAGTGTCCGAGAGTTTTTTTTCCAGGTGCATAACTATATGCATAAATCTTTCCTTTCGTAGATGAAGTGTGGTTGGTTCGTCCTCTCAATTGAGGTGTTTTCAAGAATCATGAAAGATTTAAATGCAGATTGTAATCGTCAAGATACAAATGAAGTTTTAAGATTAAATCAAGTGGCAAACTTGAAGAATTGTTTAGTTTCATATGTTATAATCAATATTTTAATTCATTTTAATTATCCAAGGTTATTAGTCCACAGTCGGTAGTCCATAATTAACAGTCCAATAATTCATATATAATTTAATTTATAATATTCGAATTAATTAATACGTATCGTGACCCGTATACATCTCAGACTCGATCACAACTCAAAGTATATATATTATTGTAGAATCAACCTCAACCCTGTATAGCTAACTCCAGCATTACTACATATAGAGTGTCTATGGTTATTCCAAATAATATATATAGATGCGTCGATATGATATGTCAAAACCTTGTATACGTGTCCTGATATTTAAAGTGCGTAAAATAAATAACAGAAATTAAGTGACGATAAATAAAATTGCGAGAATTAAAATTGCGATAATTAAAATGCGATAAATAAATTGCGGTAAATAAATTGCGATAAATAAAATGTAATCAATTAGCTAGGAACAGTTAGCTGGAACAGTTAGCGAGGATTCTTAACAAAAATTTTCGTAGTTAATTTGTTTGTTTCTATCAAATTTTTTTTATTTTGTCAAATGTGTTCTTCATTATGCCACTTGTTGGATTCTGATAAATCAAAATCCAAATATGAAATTGAATGAAAATGGTTATTCTATGGTGAACGGATTCGTATATCGATAGATGTAAGTGGGATAGTAAATGACTGTTGAATCAGATTCGAAGAATGTACAGTGTAACTTATTAAGGTAAAATCTAAATATTCCTCGGGTAATACCTACCCGTTAAAATATTTTCACCATTAACAGTTTGTACAAAAGAATTTTAATTACAATCTTTATGAAAATATACTTACATATATATATTTTCTTCAGATGTAATATATATTTAATGAGTTAATATGATATTAATCTCATTTGATTTATTGTTAGATCTAGAATACATAATCTCTAAAACATTAAAGATTATATAATCGCCATGTCGAACGAAGATAAATAATGTAGAATGATTCGTAGAACGATGATTATACTCGAGGTACAGAATGAGATGTTGAGCATGTAATGTTGAAACTTATGTTGTTGGTTGTACTGTTGATGCAGGTGATGTTGCTGAAGCCTGTACGTTTTGCACCATATTCTCCAAATTGATTACTCGAGCGCGAAGTTCGTTGACTTCTTGTATTACTCCGAAATGATTATCGGTCGAAACGAGCGAATAAATAAGATCTAGGATTTGAGATAGTATATAGTCGTGATGAGATACTCTGGAAATGAGGCTGAAAATGGTGTTTCGAATAGCTTCGCCGGTAAGTGTTTCAGGTTCTTCACCAAGAGGTGAATTCGGTTAGTGGAAGGGATCGCCTTCTGCGCGTCTGCATTGATTAAGTCAACTACGAACCCATCAGATGAATTGGTTGATTCATTTTGGTGACACTGCTTTCGGATCTAAGGTGAAACTCCAAATCGGAATAGCTGTCGGAATCCGAGGGATTCGAACTGGTTGAGGGATTCGTCTCGTACAATCAGATGAAGGATTTTCGATAAGAATAGATTATAGGATGTAGATTAGTACCCTGCAATACATAATTTACATATGCATATAAAATACTAAAATCCCATAAGTTACGGAGGAATCTACGGAATATGTCAGGCAAGGTTTACAGTAACAGATATGCTAAGATATGAATTTATCTATACACTATCTATGCAATAGAGGCAGTATGATGTGTCTAGACTTTAAGGATGATAAGTAAGTAATTTTCGACACGAAAAGATAAGCAAAACTTTTGACATGCAGACACGGTCGAAGTCCAGACTCACTAATGCATCTAAACAACTATCAGTTAGACACACTAATGCAAGACCTGGTTCGCTAAGACCACCGCTCTGATACCAACTGTAGAGACCCATCCTAATCCATCCGGATGAAGTTCATATCAATTATAAACGATTCACAAGAGTTGATTTCATCGCGAGGTACTAGACCTCTATATGATACATTTTACAAACATTGCATTCGTTTTTGAAAAGACAATCTTTCATTACATCGAAAGTTGACGGCAGGCATACCATTTCATAATATATCTAACTATAATTGACTTAATAATAATCTTGATGAGCGGAACGACTCGAATGCAACGTCTTTTGAAATATGTCATGAATGACTCCAAGTAATATCTCTAAAATGAGCAAATGCACAGCGGAAGATTTCTTTCATACCTGAGAATAAATATGCTTTAAAGTGTCAACCAAAAGGTTGGTGAGTTCATTAGTTTAAAATAAATAATCATTTCCATCATTTTAATAGACCACAAGATTTTCATTTCTCATAGATATACGTCCCATGCATAGAGACAAAAATATCATTAATATGGATTGAACACCTGGTAACCCAAATTCACAATATGTATATAAGAATATCCCCATCATTCCGGGATCCTCCTTCAGACATGATATAAATTTCGAAGTACTAAAGCATCCGGTACTTTGGATGGGGCTTGTTGGGCCCAATAGATCTATCTTTAGGATTCACGTCAATTAGGGTGTCTGTTCCCTAATTCTTAGATTACCAGACTAAATAGGGGCATATTCAGCTTAATAATCCAGCCATAGAATATAGTTTTAAGTACTTGTGTCTATTTCGTCAAACATTTATAAAGCAGCGCATGTATTCTCAGTCCCAAAAATATATATTGCAAAAGCATTTAAAAAGGGAGCAAATGAAACTCACCTAATGTATTTTGTAGTAAAAATACATATAACAACATTTAACAACTGAACAAAGCAGGGTTGACCTCGGATTCATGAACCTATTATTCAATTATGTATATTAATACTTGTAATGGTAATTCGAACAAATATATATAAATTTATTAGTTGTATACTTTTTATATTAATAATATACATGTTTCATATATTCATGTTGTTATATAAAATATAACTGTTCGTCATGTTATATGTATTAAATATATTTTTAACACATTTATATATATCATTTGTATGTTAATAATAGTATTTTTAATAAAACCAAAAATAATATTAATAGTGGTAAAAATGATAATAATCATAATACTTAATATTACTAATGAGATAATAATATTAATAATTCTATTAATGATAATAATAATGATATTAATAATTATATTTGTAAAATATTAATTTTTTTCTGTTAACAGTAGTTATGTGACCGATTTTAGTAATTTACATAATAATAATACTCGTGATAATACAAATAATAATACTTAAGTTAATATTAACAATTATATTATTTATAAAAAAAATACTAATACTAATATTTACAAAAATAATAATAATTTGTACTATTTTCATAATGATAATAATCATGATCATAATTTTGATAATAATACTGAAATGGTAAAAATTAAGTTTTTAGTAATATTTATTATAATACTAATGATAATATTATTAACATTTTACTTAATAATAATATAGAGGATGATAATAATATTAGCAATAACGATAATAATAACAATATTAATCCTACTTGTAATTACGATTATGATAATAATAATAAACAATAATAATAATAATAATAATAATAATAATAATAATAATAATAATAATAATAATAATAATAATAATAATAATAATAATAATAATAATAATAACAATAATATTACTAAAAACGGAAATAACTACCTTAATAGATTCCTAAAAAGAAAATGCCATGAACAGGACTCGAACCCAAGACCTCTCGCTCACCCATAATACCTCATACCATCCCTCTATTTCAGTCATTTCTGATTTAAGACCCTTAACTAATTATATAACTCGTCTGCTGTTCTTTCCTTCTCCTTCTCAATTTCGAATTAACAGAATGAAATCCATCATCATCATCATACGGTTATCTATCATCATTATCATCATCGTGATATCCTTTACATGAAATCACGATATCATCATCACATTCAACATCAACCCATACTACCACTTCATCGTTATCATGTATCATTTATCATGTAGTCATAATTCCACCCTCACTATCCCCTAATCATCACGGTTTTCATCTTCACTATTATATCACGACATCTTCATTTCATCATAATCATCATTCGTCTTCATGAATCATCACATCATTGCTCGGTTTATCATAAGAAGATCGAAGAAAGAAAGAAAAAAAATGTATAAAGAAGTAGCTCACATGTCAAACACCAGCAACTTATTTTCTTTTGTCGGCCATCAAGGCTCCTTTTTGTCATCATGCAAAAGCAAAAAAAAAACAAATTTGCTGTATGAATGAGGATAGGTATTTTGTTGGTTCATAAAAAGAAATTGCAAAGAAAAGGTGGCAAGATTTAGTGGATACCCATATGAGTGGGTCTCGAGTGAAGTACAAACAGAAACAAAACAAAAATAAAAAAAATCCACGATCCAAAAGAAGAAAAAGCTGATGGAAAGTTGTTGTCTTCACATTATTAAACATGGGGTATATCCAAATATATATCAAGTGGGAGTTGTTTTAGCACTTGTGATTAAAAAGAAAAAGCAGCAGCACTTTTATTTGTACGTCCATGTTACACGGCTCAAACTACTCCAAGGTTTTTGATGGATTAAAATAATCTAAAGTATTGAAAGTGGGTTTGTTGAGTTTTAATTTTGTTGGCCATAAGAAGAAAAGAAGAACACTAATCGGTTATAACCCTTAATAATATCATCACTATTCTTGCTGTCCATCATTACAAATCTTAATTATCCTCATCTTCCTTATACTCATGATTTTATGTATCATGCTGCAGGTAATGGGTTTCGTTGTTCATTGATTTATTAAAATAGAAACAATCAGAAAAAGAAGGGAGATGTCGTGTCTTAATGAAACAGAAAATATAGTGATAGACGCAGTGGTGGTCACGATGATTTAATCAAGAAGATAAGGAGAGTAGTTTTGGGTTTCTGCATTAACATGTTGATGTGTGAGTGGAGGGGTACGAAATACTATTATTTTTACTACGAAATACGACGAAATATGATACAAGTTTTAATTAATTTATTTACAAATGGGATATACCTAAACTCTACTACAACACTATAGGCAGTGTACCTAATCGTAGAGTAGTATAGTTTTTAATAAGTCCGGTTCGTTCCACAGGGAGACGACTTATTTTACACTATATTTTAAACAACTATATTTGTACAAAATATATTTTTTTATATATAATAATAATATAAAAGGGGGTTTACCGTTTAATGACCGGTTTATCGATTTTATATTTTAAGTCACAATTAAAACCTAATGAAAAATACAAATGACTATAATTTAAGTACGTAAAATAAAATGCGATAAAAAAAATACGATAATTAAAATGACAATAAATTAAAATGCGATAATTAAAAGTGTAATTAAATATGAAAATAAAGGAATTATGCTTATTTAAACTTCCGTAATCATGATGTTTGACGCGTTGATTTTTAGTTTTATGCCCATGGGTTAATTGTCCTTTGTCCTGGATTATTTAATATGTCCATCTGGTTTTTGTCCATAACAGTCCATCAGTCATAAATATAAAGTGCGAGTATCCTCGTCAAATTATCCTTATACCCGAAGTCAAATATTCCAACTAATTGGGGACTTAAATTGTAACAAGGATTTAATACTTTGTTTAATAATTACACCAGGATATCGACTGTGTGTAACCCAAAGTTTTAATACTTTGTTAACAATTATGCCAAGTGTCCTTGTACATAATTTCACCCCTGTTTTAATAATTCCATAGACTATTAATCCATTCCCGTGTCCGATTAAATGAACGATTATTCGTACATATAAATATCCCACCCATCGTGTCCGATCGAGTGTATATGGTTATTTATAGGTATGTCCAATTGTAAATCTTTATATTAAAATTAACAAACTATCATTTAGTTAAACAAATATAAAGCCCATTAATAGCCCATAGTCTAATTTCTACAAGTGTCGTTCTTTTGTCCAAACCCCAATTATGGTACAAAGCCCAATTACCCTATCTTAAATATTTGGCCCAACATCATGATTACTTCGATTTAAATAAGCATAATAATAACTTAGTTACAAGACATTAATTTAAAAAGGAGAACATAGCTTACATTGATTATTTATCGCGTAGTGTTACACGGACAGAATTTCGACTTCAAAAACCCGTAAAATAACCTTTACATAACCCGAACTAATCTAATATAAAACTACCCTATACTATATATATATATATATATATATATATATATATATATATATATATATATATATATATATATATATATATATATTTTATATATTTATTTATTATATCTTACAGAGTATTATTATTATTCTGTAAAAAAATCGACAGAATGCTCGAGCTTTTATAGGCCATTTCTGAATTTTGTTGCTCCGCGAGTCGCGGCATTTTAAGCCTTCAAACTCTGCGAGTCACGGAGTTTGATTTTCCAGCTCACATCATTTTGGATCTTTGCTTGTCGACGTTATTAAATAATAATATAATATATATATGATTTTTAAGAATTATTTATATATTATATTTTATTTATGTGCATAGTTGACTTGTAATTTTCGCTCCGTTGCGTCGCGCGTTGAGAGTTGACTCATGTCCCAGTTCCGGATTTTCGAACGTCCTTGCGTAATATTTTATATCGTGTACTTTGCGTTTTGTAACTTGTACTCTTGTCATTTTTAGACGTTTCTCATCAATAAATTGAACCTTTTGAATTGTATCTTGTACATTTGAGCTTTTTGGACGTTTGTGTCTTCAAATCTTCGTTTTCGCCTTTTGTCTTCGCACTTATTTATTTAAACAATTACAATGAAAATATAATACAATTACATATGAAAACCTATTATTTAGGAGGGATATTGCTATGAAATATATGTTCCATTTTAGCCTTATCACATGTGGTGATCACAGTGATGTTTTCCAGTTGTGAATAGCAGCAACATAGATGGCGGTTTTTGTTTTACACAGAAAACGGATAAACAGAAAGGTTGCAGTGCTTAGTGATCTATGGTGATGGTTGTTTGATAGTGGTGGACTGTGATTTCCTTGTGAATGTAACCGAAGCAAGGACGATTAGTAGCTGGAGCAATAAACTAAACAGAATCCTATAGCGGTTATAGTATGCAGTTGTAGTGGGTTAAGTGATGATGGTGTGTGATTGCAACGATTTAAAAAAAAATAATGAAGTGAGAGAGAAGATGAGAGAGAGTGGATGATTAAAGAAGGTGAAGATGGTGGTGATGGTTATTTCATGATCTTGGGTGTTACTGATAATACAGAATAATTCAATTGGTTTATAGTTCCATTGATTGTCACTTATTTTCAAATCAGACAAAAAGAAAATAAATATAAAAAAATAAAAGGATCATGATGATCATAGAATTTGGCAACATCTGATATGGAATTGTTCTAATACGGAGACAAAAGTACCAATCTATAATAGTTGGATTAAGATGCATAACTAATCTGATTTGGAAATCGTACGTATGAATCTTTTTAACAATTATAATTAATTAGAATTTTAATAATATTAGATATAGAATTAATAATAATATGAATATTACTAAATACGATATTAATAATATTATTAATGATAAATATATTAAATTGTATTATTTTCTAAAAACAATAATAATAATGGTCATAATAATAATTTATTTTAATAATTCTTAGTGGTATTTGTAATTAATAATACTAATATTGATTATAATAACAAATATTTTAATTTCACTTATTAATTGGAATAATAATGATATAATTATTATTAGTGATTCTACTAATTATAATAATATTGATATTGTTGTGATAATAATAATAACAATATAACAATTTATACATTTAAATTTTGTTTCTATCTATATAATATATTAATAATATAAATAATAATATTAATATCACTGTTAATAATAATAATAATGAGAGTAATAATAATATTGATAAACTTGTAGTAATACTTAATATTTTAATTTTACACACTGATGTTCGTGAATCGTCGGAAGTAGTCAGTGGTCAAAAGTATATATATGAACAAAGTTCCAAGTTTTAAGATTCAACGTTACAGACTTTGCTTATTGTGTCGAAACATATAAAGATTAAGTTTAAATTTGGTCGGAAATTTCCGTGTCGTCACAGAGCTAACTTTCCCCGTTTTCGAAATCAAATAATACCTTTCCATGGCGAAACCTTAAGCATCACCATATCAACTTCTTGAAATTTGATCATTCATCAACGCTTGTCGGCATATGACTTTTGTCTATCTTGCGCCTTTTTCAAATGATCCCGAATCATATCAATCTTGCTATTCGTCTCCAAAACCAAATCGGTACTCCCGATTTCTCTTTGACCCACTTCACCTCAACAAATTGGAGTTCGAAACCTTCTACCATATAACATCTCATATGGTGGCATTCCAATACTAGTGTAAAAACTATTATTGTACGAGAATTCCACCAAAGGCAAATGTTCGTCCTAACTACCACCGAAATCAATAATGCATGCATGTAACATATCTTCCAACGTTTGATTCGTACGTTCGGTTTGACCGTCCGTTTGGGGATGGTACGCCGTACTCATATTCACCCTCGTACCCATATCTTCATGAAACTTCTTCCAAAATCGAGAAGTAAAGCGCGTGTCCCGATCCGAAACGATAGACGCGGGAACGCCATGTCTCGATATCACCTCCTTAATGAACATTTTCGTAAGTGCCTCCGATGTAATTGCTTCTTTAATAGGAAGAAACAATGCACTTTTTGTCAATCTATCAACAATCACCCAAATAGTATCAAATTGGGTTCTTGCCGTTTTTGGCAACTTGGTAATAAAATCCATGGTAATATGCTCCCACTTCCACATCGGAATTTCTAGCGGTTGCAACTTACCATACGGTTTTTGGTGTTCGACTTTAACTTGCAAACATGTAACACATTGTTCAACGTACTTTACAACATCACGTTTCATGCCCGGCCACCAATAATCCTTCTTCAAGTCAAGGTACATTTTTCTCGCGCCCGGATAAATGGAATACTTTGACTTATGTGCTTCATCAAGTAGCACCCTCTGGTAATCACCCATCTTAGGCACCCACACTCTTCCTTGAAAAGACAACAACCCACGTGCGCCCATAGTAATGAACTCCGATTGCCCCACGATTCGTTCCGCATGCTTGTTGTGAATGTAAGCCTCAATTTGAATCTCACCAAGCTTCACAAGAAAATCGTTAGTAATAATCATACGTAACAATCCCAATCGTAGCGCCGGATGTTGACTCTTTCAACTTAACGCATCCGCGACCACATTCGCCTTGCCCGTGAAATGTCCCGTTCTTATTGATTAAAAACGTTCCATATTAATTGATTTCGTTGCGAGGTTTTGACCTCTATATGAGACGTTTTTTTCAAAGACTGCATTCATTTTTAAAACAAACCATAACCTTTATTTCATAAATAAAGGTTTAAAAAGCTTTACGTAGATTATCAAATAATGATAATCTAAAATATCCTGTTTACACACGACCATTATATAATGGTTTACAATACAAATATGTTACATCGAAATCAGTTTCTTGAATGCAGTTTTTACACAATATCATACAAACATGGACTCCAAATCTTGTCCTTATTTTAGTATGCAACAGCGGAAGCTCTTAGTATTCACCTGAGAATAAACATGCTTTAAATGTCAACAAAAATGTTGGTGAGTTATAGGTTTAACCTATATATATCAAATCGTAACAATAGACCACAAGATTTCATATTTCAATACACATCCCATACATAGAGATAAAAATCATTCATATGGTGAACACCTGGTAACCGACATTAACAAGATACATATTTAAGAATATCCCCATCATTCTGGGACACCCTTCAGATATGATATAAATTTCGAAGTACTAAAGCATCCGGTACTTTGGATGGGGTTTGTTAGGCCCAATAGATCTATCTTTAGGATTCGCGTCAATTAGGGTGTCTGTTCCCTAATTCTTAGATTACCAGACTTAATAAAAAGGGGCATATTCGATTTCGATAATTCAACCATAGAATGTAGTTTCACGTACTTGTGTCTATTTTGTAAATCATTTATAAAACCTGCATGTATTCTCATCCCAAAAATATTAGATTTTAAAAGTGGGACTATAACTCACTTTCACAGATTTTTACTTCGTCGGGAAGTAAGACTTGGCCACTGGTTGATTGACGAACCTATAACAATATATACATATATATCAAAGTATGTTCAAAATATATTTACAATACTTTTAATACATTTTGATGTTTTAAGTTTATTAAGTCAGCTGTCCTCGTTAGTAACCTACAACTAGTTGTCCACAGTTAGATGTACATAAATAAATCGATAAATATTATCTTGAATCAATCCACGACCCAGTGTATACGTATCTCAGTATTGATCACAACTCAAACTATATATATATTTTGGAATCAACCTCAACCCTGTATAGCTAACTCCAACATTCACATATAGAGTGTCTATGGTTGTTCCGCAATATATATATAGATGGGTCGACATGATAGGTCAAAACATTGTATACGTGTCTATGGTATCTCAAGATTACATAATATACAATATAAGTTGATTAGGTTATGGTTGGAATAGATTTATTACTAACTTTCACGTAGGTAAAATGAGTAGTTTTTATCAATCTTGTTTTACTCGCCATTTCTTCGTTTCTAATCCGTTTTGAGTGATTCCAGTGGCCACGGTTTCGTATTGAACTTAACTTTATGAATCTAAATAGAAAAAGTATAAGTTTATAGTCGGAAATACAAGTTACACGTCATTTTTGAAAGAGGTAGTCATTTCCGTCGAAAGAACGACATCTTGATGACCATTTTGAAAAACATACTTTCACTTTGAGTTTAACCATGATTTTTGGATATAGTTTCATGTTCATAAGAAAAATTATTTTTCCAGAAGTATAGATTTTAAATCAAAGTTCTTCTTAGCTTTTAATTATCCCAACCAAAACAGCCCCCGGTTTTACTACGACGGCGTATATCCAGTTTTATGGTGTTTATCGTGTTTCCGGTTCTTAAATCATTAAGTTAGCATATCATATAGATATAGAACATGTGTTTAGTTGATTTTAAAAGTATAGTTAGAAGGATTAACATTATTTGCAAACAAGTTTAGAATTAACTAAACTATGTTCTAGTGATTACAAGTTTATAACGTTGAATAAGACAGCTTTTTATGTATGAATCGAATGATGTTATGAACATCATTACTACCTCAAGTTCCTTGGATAAACCTACTGGAAATGAGAAAAATGGATCTAGCTTCAAAGGATCCTTGGATGGCTTGAAAGTTCTTGAAGCAGAATCATGACACGAAAACAATTTCAAGTAAGATTTCCACTCGAAATAAGATTGTTATAGTTATAGAAATTGAATTAAAGTTTGAATATGATTATTACCTTGTATTAGAAAGATAAACTACTGTAAGTAACAAAGGTTTCTTGATCTTGGATGATTACTTGGAATGGATTTAGAAAACTTGGAGTAAACTTGCAATCTTGGAAGTATTCTTGATTTTATGAAACTAGAACTTTTGGAATTTATGAAGAACACTTAGAACTTGAAGATAGAACTTGAGAGAGATCAATTAGATAAAGAAAATTGAAGAATGAAAGTGTTTGTAGGTGTTTTTGGTCGTTGGTGTATGGATTAGATATAAAGGATATGTAATTTTATTTTCATGTAAATAAGTCATGAATGATTACTCATATTTTTGTAATTTTATGAGATATTTCATGCTAGTTGCCAAATGATGGTTCCCACATGTGTTAGGTGACTCACATGGGCTGCTAAGAGCTGATCATTGGAGTGTATATACCAATAGTACATACATCTAAAAGCTGTGTATTGTACGAGTACGAATACGGGTGCATACGAGTAGATTTGTTGATGAAACTGAACGAGGATGTAATTGTAAGCATTTTTGTTAAGTAGAAGTATTTTGATAAGTGTCTTGAAGTCTTTCAAAAGTGTATGAATACATATTAAAACACTACATGTATATACATTTTAACTGAGTCGTTAAGTCATCGTTAGTCGTTACATGTAAACGTTGTTTTAAAACCTTTAGGTTAACGATCTTGTTAAATGTTGTTAACCCAATGTTTATAATATCAAATGAGATTTTAAATTATTATGTTATCATGATATTATGATGTACGAATATCTCTTAATATGATCTATATACATCAAATGTCGTTACAACGATAATCGTTACATATATGTCTCGTTTCAAAATCATTAAGTTAGTAGTCTTATTTTTACATATGTAGTTCATTGGTAATACACTTAATGATATATTTACTTATCATTTAACATAATTAACCAAGTGTATCAATATCTTAATATGATTCATATGTACCTAGTAAGACGTTATAACGATAATTGTTATATATATCGTTTTCGAGTTTCTTAATTTAATAGTCTCATTTTTATGTATATAACTCATTGTTAAAATACCTAATGAGATACATACTTATAATAAAATCATGTTAACTATATATATAACCATATATATGTCATCGTATAGTTTTTACAAGTTTTAACGTTCGTGAATCACCGGTCAACTTGGGTGGTCATTTGTCTATATGAAACCTATTCCAATTAATCAAGTCTTAATAAGTTTGATTGCTTAACATGTTGGAAACACTTAATCATGTAAATATCAATTTCATTTAATATATATAAACATGGAAAAGTTCGGGTCACTACAGTACCTACCCGTTAAATAAATTTCGTCCCGAAATTTTAAGCAGTTGGAGGTGTTGACGTATCTTCTGGAAATAAGTGCGGGTATTTCTTATTTATCTGATCTTCTCGTTCCCAGGTGAACTCGGGTCCTCTATGAGCATTCCATCGAACCTTAACAATTGGTATCTTGTTTTGTTTAAGTCTTTTAACCTCACGATCCATTATTTCAACGGGTTCTTCGATGAATTGAAGTTTTTCGTTAATTTGAATTTCGTCTAACGGAATAGTGAGATCTTCTTTAGCAAAACATTTCTTCAAATTCGAGACGTGAAAAGTGTTATGTACAGCCGCGAGTTGTTGAGGTAACTCAAGTCGGTAAGCTACTGGTCCGACACGATCAATAATCTTGAATGGTCCAATAAACCTTGGATTTAATTTCCCTCGTTTACAAAATCGAACAACGCCTTTCCAAGGTGCAACTTTAAGCATGACCATCTCTCCAATTTCAAATTCTATATCTTTTCTTTTAATGTCAGCGTAGCTCTTTTGTCGACTTTGGGCGGTTTTCAACCGTTGTTGAATTTGGATGATCTTCTCGGTAGTTTCTTGTATAATCTCCGGACCCGTAATCTGTCTATCCCCCACTTCACTCCAACAAATCGGAGACCTTCACTTTCTACCATAAAGTGCTTCAAACGGCGCCATCTCAATGCTTGAATGGTAGCTGTTGTTGTAGGAAAATTCTGCTAACGGTAGATGTCGATCCCAACTGTTTTCGAAATCAATAACACATGCTCGTAGCATGTCTTCAAGCGTTTGTATCGTCCTTTCGCTCTGCCCATCAGTTTGTGGATGATAGGCAGTACTCATGTCTAGACGAGTTCCTAATGCTTGTTGTAATGTCTGCCAGAATCTTGAAATAAATCTGCCATCCCTATCAGAGATAATAGAGATTGGTATTCCATGTCTGGAGATGACTTCCTTCAAATACAGTCGTGCTAACTTCTCCATCTTGTCATCTTCTCTTATTGGCAGGAAGTGTGCTGATTTGGTGAGACGATCAACTATTACCAAAATAGTATCAAAACCACTTGCAGTCCTTGGCAATTTAGTGATGAAATCCATGGTAATGTTTTCCCATTTCCATTCCGGGATTTCGGGTTGTTGAAGTAGACCTGATGGTTTCTGATACTCAGCTTTGACCTTAGAACACGTCAAACATTCTCCTACGTATTTAGCAACATTGGCTTTCATACCCGGCCACCAAAAATGTTTCTTGAGATCCTTGTACATCTTCCCCGTTCCAGGATGTATTGAGTATCTGGTTTTATGAGCTTCTCTAAGTACCATTTCTCTCATATCTCCAAATTTTGGTACCCAAATCCTTTCAGCTCTATACCGGGTTCCGTCTTCCCGAATATTAAGATGCTTCTCCGATCCTTTGGGTATTTCATCCTTTAAATTTCCCTCTTTTAAAACTCCTTGTTGCGCCTCCTTTATTTGAGTAGTAAGGTTATTGTGAATTATTATATTCATAGATTTTACTCGAATGGGTTTTCTGTCCTTCCTGCTCAAGGCGTTGGCTACCACATTTGCCTTCCCCGGGTGGTAACGAATCTCAAAGTCGTAATCATTCAACAATTCAATCCACCTACGCTGCCTCATATTCAGTTGTTTCTGATTAAATATGTGTTGAAGACTTTTGTGGTCGGTATATATAATACTTTTTACCCCATATAAGTAGTGCCTCCAAGTCTTTAATGCAAAAACAACCGCGCCTAATTCCAAATCATGCGTTGTATAATTTTGTTCATGAATCTTCAATTGTCTAGACGCATAAGCAATCACCTTCGTTCGTTGCATTAATACACAACTGAGACCTTGCTTTGATGCGTCACAATAAATCAAAAAATCACCATTCCCTTCAGGCAATGACAATATAGGTGCCGTAGTTAGCTTTTTCTTCAATAACTGAAACGCTTTCTCTTGTTCATCCTTCCATTCAAATTTCTTCCCTTTATGCGTTAATGCAGTCAAGGGTTTTGCTATTCTGGAAAAGTCTTGGATGAACATTCTGTAGTAACCAGCTAGTCCTAAAAACTGGCGTATGTGTTTCAGAGTTTTCGGGGTTTCCCACTTTTCAACAGTTTATATCTTTGCCGGATCCACCTTAATACCTTCTTTGTTCACTATGTGACCGAGGAATTGAACTTCTTCCAACCAAAATGCACACTTTGAAAATTTAGCGTACAATTCTTCCTTCCTCAATACTTCTAACACCTTTCTCAAATGTTCACCGTGTTCTTGGTCATTCTTTGAGTAAATAAGTATGTCATCAATGAAAACAATGACAAACTTGTCAAGGTATGGTCCACACACTCGGTTCATAAGGTTCATGAACACAGCTGGTGCATTAGTTAAACCAAACGACATGACCATAAACTCGTAATGACCGTAACGTGTTCTGAAAGCAGTCTTTGGAATATCATCTTCTTTCACCCGCATTTGATGATACCCGGAACGTAAGTCAATCTTTGAATAAACAGACGAGCCTTGTAGTTGATCAAATAAGTCGTCGATTCTCGATAGTGGGTAGCGGTTCTTGATGGTAAGTTTGTTCAACTCTCGGTAGTCGATACACAACCTGAATGTACCATCTTTCTTCTTGACAAACAAAACAGGAGCTCCCCACGGTGATGTGCTTGGTCGAATGAAACCACGCTCTAAAAGTTCTTGTAATTGGCTTTGCAGTTCTTTCATCTCGCTGGGTGCGAGTCTGTAAGGAGCACGAGCTATTGGTGAAGCTCCTGGTACAAGATCTATTTGAAATTCAACGGATCGATGTGGGGGTAATTCTGGTAATTCTTTCGGAAATACATCGGGAAATTCTTTTGCGACGGGAACATCATTGATGCTCTTTTCTTCAGTTTGTACTTTCTCGACGTGTGCTAGAACACCATAGCAACCTTTTCTTATTAGTTTTTGTGCCTTCAGGTTACTAATAAGATTTAACTTTGCGTTGCTCTTTTCTCCGTACACCATTAAGGGTTTTCCTTTTTCTCGTATAATGCGAATTGCATTTTTGTAACAAACGATCTCTGCTTTCACTTCTTTCAACCAGTCCATACCGATTATCACATCAAAACTCCCTAACTCTACTGGTATCAAGTCAATCTTAAATGTTTCGCTAACCAGTTTAATTTCTCGATTCCGACATATATTATCTGCTAAAATTAATTTACCATTTGCTAATTCGAGTATGAAATGTCCCGTTCTTATTGATTAAAAATGTTCCATATTAATTGATTTCGTTGCGAGGTTTTGACCTCTATATGAGACGTTTTTCAAAGACTGCATTCATTTTAAAACAAACCATAACCTTTATTTCATCAATAAAGGTTTAAAAAGCTTTACGTAGATTATCAAATAATGATAATCTAAAATATCCTGTTTACACACGACCATTACATAATGGTTTACAATACAAATATGTTACAACAAAATAAGTTTCTTGAATGCAGTTTTTACACAATATCATACAAGCATGGACTCCAAATCTCGTCGTTATTTAAGTATGCGACAGCGGAAGCTCTTAATAATCACCTGAGAATAAACATGCTTAAAACGTCAACAAAAATGTTGGTGAGTTATAGGTTTAACCTATATATATCAAATCATAATAATAGACCACAAGATTTCATATTTCAATACACATCCCATACATAGAGATAAAAATCATTCATATGGTGAACACCTGGTAACCGACATTAACAAGATGCATATATAAGAATATCCCTATCATTCCGGGACACCCTTCGGATATGATATAAATTTCGAAGTACTAAAGCATCCGGTACTTTGGATGGGGTTTGTTAGGCCCAATAGATCTATCTTTAGGATTCGCGTCAATTAGGGTGTCTGTTCCCTAATTCTTAGATTACCAGACTTAATAAAAAGGGGCATATTCGATTTCGATAATTCAACCATAGAATGTAGTTTCACGTACTTGTGTCTATTTTGTAAATCATTTATAAAACCTGCATGTATTCTCATCCCAAAAATATTAGATTTTAAAAGTGGGACTATAACTCACTTTCACAGATTTTTACTTCGTCGGGAAGTAAGACTTGGCTACTGGTTGATTCACGAACCTATAACAATATATACATATATATCAAAGTATGTTCAAAATATTTTTACAACACTTTTAATATATTTTGATGTTTTAAGTTTATTAAGTCTGCTGTCCTCGTTAGTAACCTACAACTAGTTGTCCACAGTTAGATGTACAGAAATAAATCGATAAATATTATCTTGAATCAATCCACGACCCAGTTTATACGTATCTCTGTATTGATCACAACTCAAACTATATATATTTTGGAATCAACCTCAACCCTGTATAGCTAACTCCAACATTCACATATAGAGTGTCTATGGTTGTTCCGAAATATATATAGATGTGTCGACATGATAGGTCGAAACATTGTATACGTGTCTATGGTATCTCAAGATTACATAATATACAATACAAGTTAATTAAGTTATGGTTGGAATAGATTTGTTACCAATTTTCACGTAGCTAAAATGAGAAAAATTATCCAATCTTGTTTTACCCATAACTTCTTCATTTTAAATCCGTTTTGAGTGAATCAAATTGCTATGGTTTCATATTGAACTCTATTTTATGAATCTAAACATAAAATTATAGGTTTATAGTCAGAAAAATAAGTTACAAGTCATTTTTGTAAAGGTAGTCATTTCAGTCGAAAGAACGACGTCTAGATGACCATTTTAGAAAACATACTTCCACTTTGAGTTTAACCATAATTTTTGGATATAGTTTCATGTTCATAATAAAAATTATTTTCTCAGAATAACAACTTTTAAATCAAAGTTTATTATAGTTTTTAATTAACTAACCCAAAACAGCCCGCGGTGTTACTACGACGGCGTAAATCCGGTTTTACGGTGTTTTTCGTGTTTTCAGGTTTTAAATCATTAAGTTAGCATATAATATAGATATAGAACATGTGTTTAGTTGATTTTAAAAGTCAAGTTATAAGGATTAACTTTTGTTTGCGAACAAGTTTAGAATTAACTAAACTATGTTCTAGTGATTACAAGTTTAAACCTTCGAATAAGATAGCTTTATATGTATGAATCGAATGATGTTATGAACATCATTACTACCTTAAGTTCCTTGGATAAACCTACTAGAAAAGAGAAAAATAGATCTAGCTTCAACGGATCCTTGGATGGCTCGAAGTTCTTGAAGCAGAATCATGACACGAAAACAAGTTCAAGTAAGATCATCACTTGAAATAAGATTGTTATAGTTATAGAAATTGAACCAAAGTTTGAATATTATTATTACCTTATATTAGAATGATAACCTACTATAAGAAACAAAGATTTCTTGAGGTTGGATGATCACCTTACAAGATTGGAAGTGAGCTAGCAAACTTGAAAGTATTCTTGATTTTATGTAACTAGAACTTGTAGAATTTATGAAGAACACTTAGAACTTGAAGATAGAACTTAAGAGAGATCAATTAGATGAAGAAAATTGAAGAACGAAAGTGTTTGTAGGTGTTTTTGGTCGTTGGTGTATGGATTAGATATAAAGGATATGTAATTTTGTTTTCATGTAAATAAGTCATGAATGATTACTCATATTTTTGTAATTTTATGAGATATTTCATGCTAGTTGCCAAATGATGGTTCCCACATGTGTTAGGTAACTCACATGGGTTGCTAAGAGCTGATCATTGGAGTGTATATACCAATAGTACATACATCTAAAAGCTGTGTATTGTACGAGTACGAATACGGGTGCATATGAGTAGAATTGTTGATGAAACTGAACGAGGATGTAATTGTAAGCATTTTTGTTAAGTAGAAGTATTTTGTTAAGTGTATTGAAGTCGTTCAAAAGTGTATAAATACATATTAAAACACTACATGTATATACATTTTAACTAAGTCGTTAAGTCATCGTTAGTCGTTACATGTAAGTGTTGTTTTGAAACCTTTAGGTTAACGATCTTGTTAAATGTTGTTAACCCAATGTTTATAATATCAAATGAGATTTTAAATTATTATATTATCATGATATTATCATGTATGAATATCTCTTAATATGATATATATACATTAAATGTCTTTACAACGATAATCGTTACATATATGTCTTGTTTGAAAATCATTAAGTTAGTAGTCTTGTTTTTACATATGTAGTTCATTGTTAATATACTTAATGATATGTTTACTTATCATAGTATCATGTTAACTATATATATATATATATATATATATATATATATATATATATATCCATATATATGTCATCATATAGTTTTTACAAGTTTTAACGTTCGTGAATCACCGGTCAACTTGGGTGGTCAATTGTCTATATGAAACATATTTCAATTAATCAAGTCTTAAAAAGTTTGATTGCTTAACATGTTGGAAACATTTAATCATGTAAATATCAATCTCAATTAATATATATAAATATGGAAAAGTTCGGGTCACTACAGTACCTACAAGTTAAATAAATTTCGTCCCGAAATTTTAAGCTGTTGAAGGTGTTGACGAATCTTCTGGAAATAGATGCGGGTATTTCTTCTTCATCTGATCTTCATGCTCCCAGGTGAACTCGGGTCCTCTACGAGCATTCCATCAAACCATAACAATTGGTATCTTGTTTTGCTTAAGTCTTTTAACCTCACGATCCATTATTTCGACGGGTTCTTCGATGAATTGGAGTGTTTCGTTGATTTGGATTTCATCTAATGGAATAGTGAGATCTTCTTTAGCAAAACATTTCTTCAAATTCGAGACGTGGAAAGTGTTATGTACAGCCGCGAGTTGTTGAGGTAACTCAAGTCGGTAAGCTACTGGTCCGACACGATCAATAATCTTGAATGGTCCAATATACCTTGGATTTAATTTCCCTCGTTTTCCAAATCGAACAACGCCTTTCCAAGGTGCAACTTTAAGCATGACCATCTCTCCAATTTCAAATTCTATATCTTTTCTTTTAATGTCAGCGTAGCTCTTTTGTCGACTTTGGGCGGTTTTCAACCGTTGTTGAATTTGGTTGATCTTCTCGGTAGTTTCTTGTATAATCTCCGGACCCGTAATCTGTCTATCCCCCACTTCACTCCAAAAAATCAAAGACCTGCACTTTCTACCATAAAGTGCTTCAAACGGCGCCATCTCAATGCTTGAATGGTAGCTGTTGTTGTAGGAAAATTCTGCTAACGGTAGATGTCGATCCCAACTGTTTCCGAAATCAATAACACATGCTCGTAGCATGTCTTCAAGCATTTGTATCGTCCTTTCACTCTGCCCATCAGTTTGTGGATGATAGGCAGTACTCATGTCTAGACGAGTTCCTAATGCTTGCTGTAATGTCTGCCAGAATCTTGAAATAAATCTGCCATCCCTATCAGAGATAATAGAGATTGGTATTCCATGTCTGGAGACGACTTCCTTCAAATACAGCCGTGCTAACTTCTCCATCTTGTCATCTTCTCTTATTGGCAGAAAGTGTGCTGATTTGGTGAGACGATCAACTATTACCCAAATAGTATCAAAACCACTTGCAGTCCTTGGCAATTTAGTGATGAAATCCATGGTAATGTTTTCCCATTTCCATTCCGGGATTTCGGGTTGTTGAAGTAGACCTGATGGTTTCTGATGCTCAGCTTTGACCTTAGAACACGTCAAACATTCTCCTACGTATTTAGCAACATCGGCTTTCATACCCGGCCACCAAAAATGTTTCTTGAGATCCTTGTACATCTTCCCCGTTCCAGGATGTATTGAGTATCTGGTTTTATGAGCTTCTCTAAGTACCATTTCTCTCATATCTCCAAATTTTGGTACCCAAATCCTTTCAGCCCTATACCGGGTTCCGTCTTCCCGAATATTAAGATGCTTCTCCGATCCTTTGGGTATTTCATCCTTTAAATTTCCCTCTTTTAAAACTCCTTGTTGCGCCTCCTTTATTTGAGTAGTAAGGTTATTATGAATCATTATATTCATAGATTTTACTCGAATGGTTTCTCTGTCCTTCCTGCTCAAGGCATCGGCTACCACATTTGCCTTCCCCGGGTGGTAACGAATCTCAAAGTTGTAATCATTCAACAATTCAATCCACCTACGCTGCCTCATATTCAGTTGTTTCTGATTAAATATGTGTTGAAGACTTTTGTGGTCGGTATATATAATACTTTTGACCCCATATAAGTAGTGCCTCCAAGTCTTTAATGCAAAAACAACCGCGCCTAATTCCAAATCATGCGTCGTATAATTTTGTTCGTGAATCTTCAATTGTCTAGACGCATAAGCAATCACCTTCGTTCGTTGCATTAATACGCAATCGAGACCTTGCTTTGATGCGTCACAATAAATCACAAAATCATCATTCCCTTCAGGCAATGATAATATAGGTGCCGTAGTTAGCTTTTTCTTCAATAACTGAAACGCTTTCTCTTGTTCATCATTCCATTCAAATTTCTTCCCTTTATGCGTTAATACAGTCAAGGGTTTTGCTAATCTGGAAAAGTCTTGGATGAACCTTCTGTAGTAACCAGCTAGTCCTAAAAACTGGCGTATGTGTTTCGGAGTTTTTGGGGTTTCCCACTTTTCAACAGTTTCTATCTTTGCCGGATCCACCTTAATACCTTCTTTGTTCACTATGTGACCGAGGAATTGAACTTCTTCCAACCAAAATGCACACTTTGAAAACTTAGCGTACAATTCTTCCTTCCTCAATACTTCTAACACCTTTCTCAAATGTTCACCGTGTTCTTGGTCATTCTTTGAGTAAATAAGTATGTCATCAATGAAAACAATGACAAACTTGTCAAGGTATGGTCCACACACTCAGTTTATAAGGTCCATGAACACAGCTGGTGCATTAGTTAAACCAAACGGCATGACCATAAACTCGTAATGACCGTAACGTGTTCTGAAAGCAGTATTTGGAATATCATCTTCTTTCACCCGCATTTGATGATACCCGGAACGTAAGTCAATCTTTGAATAAATAGACGAGCCTTGTAGTTGATCAAATAAGTCGTCGATTCTCGGTAGTGGGTAGCGGTTCTTGATGGTAAGTTTGTTCAACTCTCGGTAGTCGATACACAACCTAAATGTACCATCTTTCTTCTTGACAAACAAAACAGGAGCTCCCCACGGTGATGTGCTTGGTCGAATGAAACCACGCTCTAAAAGTTCTTGTAATTGGCTTTGCAGTTCTTTCATCTCGCTGGGTGCGAGTCTGTAAGGAGCACGAGCTATTGGTGCAGCTCCTGGTACAAGATCTATTTGAAATTCAACGGATCGATGTGGGGGTAATCCCGGTAATTCTTTCGGAAATATATCGGGAAATTCTTTTGCAATGGGAACATCATTGATACTCTTTTCTTAAGTTTGTACTTTCTCGATGTGTGCTAGAACAGCATAGCAACCTTTTCTTATTAGTTTTTGTGCCTTCAAATTACTAATAAGATGTAGCTTCGTGTTGCCCTTTTCTCCGTACACCATTAAGGGTTTTCCTTTTTCTCGTATAATGCGAATTGCATTTTTGTAACAAACGATCTTTGCTTTCACTTCTTTCAACCAGTCCATACCGATTATCACATCAAAACTCCCTAACTCTACTGGTATCAAATCAATCTTAAATGTTTCGCTAACCAGTTTAATTTCTCGATTCCGACATATATTATCTGCTGAAATTAATTTACCATTTGCTAATTCGAGTAAAAATTTACTATCCAAAGGCGTCAATGGACAATTTAATTTAGCACAAAAATCTCTACTCATATAGCTTCTATCCGCACCCGAATCAAATAAAACGTAAGCAGATTTATTGTCAATAAGAAACGTACCCGTAACAAGCTCCGGGTCTTCCTGTGCCTCTGCCGCATTAATATTAAAAATTCTTCCGCGGCCTTGTCCATTCGTGTTCTCCTGGTTCGGGCAATTTCTAATAATGTGGCCCGGTTTTCCACATTTATAACAAACTACATTGGCATAACTTGCTCCGACACTACTTGCTCCGCCATTACTCGTTCCGACACCATTTGTTCCTTTCGTTCTGTTAACCCCTGGTCCGTAGACCTCACACTTCACCGCGCTATGACCATTTCTTTTACACTTGTTGCAAAATTTGGTGCAGAACCCCGAGTGATACTTTTCACACCTTTGGCATAGCTGCTTCTGATTGTTGTTGTTGTTGCGGTTGTTATTGTTATTGGGATGATTGTTGTAGTTGCTGTTGTTGTTGTTGTTGTTGTTGTTGTTGTTGTTGGGCCGTTTGTTGTAGTTGCGATTGATGTTGCGATTGTTGGGATAATTGTTGCGATTATTATTTTAATTGCTGTTGTTGTTGTATTGGTGATTCTTATCACCGTTTTCCTCCCACTTTCTTTTGACTTCCTTCACATTGGCCTCTTCAGCTGTCTGTTCTTTAATTCTTTCCTCAATCTGGTTCACTAGTTTGTGAGCCATTCTACATGCCTGTTGTATGGAGGCGGGCTCGTGTGAGCTTATATCTTCTTGGATTCTTTCCGGTAATCCTTTCACAAACGCGTAGATCTTCTCTTCCTCATCTTCGAACGCTCCTGGACACAATAGGCACAATTCTGTGAATCGTCTTTCGTACGTGGAAATATCAAATCCTTGGGTTCGTAACCCTCTAAGTTCTGTCTTGAGCTTATTGACCTCGGTTCTGGGACGGTACTTCTCGTTCATCAAGTGCTTGAATGCTGACCACGGTAGTGCGTACGCATCATCTTGTCCCACTTGCTCTAGATAGGTATTCCACCATGTTAATGCAGAACCTGTGAAGGTATGCGTAGCGTACTTCACTTTGTCCTCTTCAGTACACTTACTTATGGCAAACACCGATTCGACCTTCTCAGTCCACCGTTTCAATCCGATCGGTCCTTCGGTTCCATCAAATTCCAAAGGTTTGCAGGCAGTGAATTCTTTGTAGGTGCATCCTACACGATTTCCTGTACTGCTAGATCCAAGGTTATTGTTGGCATGTAGCGCAGCCTGTACTGCGGCTATGTTTGAAGCTAGAAAAGTACGGAATTCCTCTTCATTCATATTCACGGTGTGTCGAGTAGTTGGTGCCATTTCCTTCAAAATAGTCAAATGGAACAAGTTAATCATACAGAATATTAAGAGTAGTTAATAGTATTTCGTAGCATAATATGAACTCATTTATAAAAGCTTTTTCTTCATATTAGCATTTTATAAGTTTAAATTCGGGTAGTACCTACCCGTTAAGTTCATACTTAGTAGCTAATATACAATTCAACTACTACAATTCTATATGAAAAACTGATTATAATAATATTTCGCATTCAAACTTTTACACAATATTTTACAAACTTACAATACCGCTTATTTTACATATAACATGAAATATAGCACACAATAAATTTGATACAAGATGGTTGTGAAGATAATTCTAGCTAGTACACAAGTCGTTCAGCAAAGGCAATAAAGACACGTAATTCATACGTCCAGAAACAAGTCATGCATTCTGGTTTTACTAGGATTACTTCCCATCCTTGGTCTTGTGGAACATAACCGTTATGGCCATTGATAAGACAGCGTGTTGTAACGTCGTCAAATGGACGAGGGTTACGTAATGTCCAACAGTCCCGTAACAATCTAAAAACCTCATTTCTTACCCCAATTACCGACTCCGTCACTTGTGGGAACGTTTTGTTTAATAGTTGTAGCCTGATGTTCTTGTTCTCACTTTGGTTTACTAATCCGTAAGCATAACATGCTTCTTTATGTTGTATGTTAGCCGCTTTTTCTAAATCACGAAGTCCAATATTCGGATATATTGAGTCAAAATAATTTCTTAACCCATTGCGTAAAATAGCATTTGGGTTCCCCGCAATATATGCGTTAAAGTAAACACATCGTAACTTATGGATTTCCCAATGTGATATCCCCCATCTTTCGAACGAAACCCTTTTATAAACCAAGGCATTCTTGGAACGTTCTTCGAATGTCTTACAAACTGATCTCGCCTTAAATAGTTGTGCCGAAGAATTCTGACCGACTCTAGACAAGATTTCATCAATCATGTCTCCGGGTAGGTCTCTTAAAATATTGGGTTGTCTATCCATTTTGTGTTTTTATACTGTAAAATAGACAAGAGTTAGATTCATAAAAAATACTTATTAATACAAGCAATTTTTACATATATCATAAAGCATAAGCACACTATATTACATATATTACACCACACGAATACAACTATCTTATTCTGACTCGCTTGTTTCTTCTTCTTCGGTTTTGGTTCGTTTTGCCAAGTTTCTAGGGATATATGATGTTCCCCTAATACGAGCCGTCGTTTTCCATATTGGTTTAGAAAAACCTGGTGGTTTAGAGGTTCCCGGGTCATTGTTACAACTTAAGGACTTCGGGGGTTGACGATACATATAAAGTTCATCGGGGTTGGAATTAGATTTCTCTATTTTTATGCCCTTTCCCTTATTATTTTCTTTTTCCTTTTTAAATTCAGTTGGGGTAATTTCTATAACATCATCGGAATTCTCGTCGGAATCCGATTCATCGGAGAATTGGTAATCCTCCCAATATTTTGCTTCCTTGGCGGAAACACCATTGACCATAATTAACCTTGGTCGGTTGGTTGAGGATTTTCTTTTACTTAACCGTTTTATTATTTCCCCCACCAGTTCTATTTCCTCCTCTGGTTCCTCCTCTTCCGGTTCTGATTCTTCTTCCGGTTCTTCTTCGGGAACTTGTGAATCAGTCCAATATATATTCGACTCTTCGTTATTATTAGGTGAGTCAATGGGATTTGTGCTAGAGGTAGACATCTATCACACAATATCAAACATGTTAAGAGATTAATATATCACATAATATATACATGTTAATAATATATAGTTTCCAACAAAAATGTTAAGCAATCATTTTTAAAGAAAACACGGTCGAAGTCCAGACTCACTAATGCATCCTAACAAACTCGATAAGACACACTAATGCAAATTTTCTGGTTCTCTAAGACCAACGCTCAGATACCAACTGAAATGTCCCGTTCTTATTGATTAAAAACGTTCCATATTAATTGATTTCGTTGCGAGGTTTTGACCTCTATATGAGACATTTTTCAAAGACTGCATTCATTTTAAAACAAACCATAACCTTTATTTCATCAATAAAGGTTTAAAAAGCTTTACGTAGAATATCAAATAATGATAATCTAAAATATCCTGTTTACACACGACCATTACATAATGGTTTACAATACAAATATGTTACAACAAAATAAGTTTCTTGAATGCAGTTTTTACACAATATCATACAAGCATGGACTCCAAATCTCGTCCTTATTTAAGTATGCGACAGCGGAAGCTCTTAATAATCACCTGAGAATAAACATGCTTAAAACGTCAACAAAAATGTTGGTGAGTTATAGGTTTAACCTATATATATCAAATCATAATAATAGACCACAAGATTTCATATTTCAATACACATCCCATACATAGAGATAAAAATCATACATATGGTGAACACCTGGTAACTGACATTAACAAGATGCATATATAAGAATATCCCCATCATTCCGGGACACCCTTCGGATATGATATAAATTTCGAAGTACTAAAGCATCCGGTACTTTGGATGGGGTTTGTTAGGCCCAATAGATCTATCTTTAGGATTCGCGTCAATTAGGGTGTCTGTTCCCTAATTCTTAGATTACCAGACTTAATAAAAATGGGCATATTCGATTTCGATAATTCAACCATAGAATGTAGTTTCACGTACTTGTGTCTATTTTGTAAATCATTTATAAAACCTGCATGTATTCTCATCCCAAAAATATTAGATTTTAAAAGTGGGACTATAACTCACTTTCACAGATTTTTACTTCGTCGGGAAGTAAGACTTGGCCACTGGTTGATTCACGAACCTATAACAATATATACATATATATCAAAGTATGTTCAAAATATATTTACAACACTTTTAATATATTTTGATGTTTTAAGTTTATTAAGTCAGCTGTCCTCGTTAGTAACCTACAACTAGTTGTCCACAGTTAGATGTACAGAAATAAATCGATAAATATTATCTTGAATCAATCCACGACCCAGTGTATACGTATCTCAGTATTGATCACAACTCAAACTATATATATTTTGGAATCAACCTCAACCCTGTATAGCTAACTCCAACATTCACATATAGAGTGTCTATGGTTGTTCCGAAATATATATAGATGTGTCGACATGATAGGTCAAAACATTGTATACATGTCTATGGTATCTCAAGATTACATAATATACAATACAAGTTGATTAAGTTATGGTTGAAATAGATTTGTTACCAATTTTCACGTAGCTAAAATGAGAAAAATTATCCAATCTTGTTTTACCCATAACTTCTTCATTTTAAATCCGTTTTGAGTGAATCAAATTGCTATGGTTTCATATTGAACTCTATTTTATGAATCTAAACAGAAAAAGTATAGGTTTATAGTCAAAAAAATAAGTTACAAGTCGTTTTTGTAAAGGTAGTCATTTCAGTCGAAAGAACGACGTCTAGATGACCATTTTAGAAAACATACTTCCACTTTGAGTTTAACCATAATTTTTGGATATAGTTTCATGTTCATAATAAAAATCATTTTCTCAGAATAACAACTTTTAAATCAAAGTTTATCATAGTTTTTAATTAACTAACCCAAAACAGCCCGCGGTATTACTACGACAGCGTAAATCCGGTTTTACGATGTTTTTCGTGTTTCCAGGTTTTAAATCATTAAGTTAGCATATCATATAGATATAGAACATGTGTTTAGTTGATTTTAAAAGTCAAGTTAGAAGGATTAACTTTTGTTTGCTAACAAGTTTAGAATTAACTAAACTATGTTCTAGTGATTACAAGTTTAAACCTTCGAATAAGATAGCTTTATATGTATGAATCGAATGATGTTATGAACATCATTACTACCTTAAGTTCCTTGGATAAACCTACTGGAAAAGAGAAAAATGGATCTAGCTTCAACGGATCCTTGGATGGCTCGAAGTTCTTGAAGCAGAATCATGACACGAAAACAAGTTCAAGTAAGATCATCACTTGAAATAAGATTGTTATAGTTATAGAAATTGAACCAAAGTTTGAATATGATTATTACCTTGTATTAGAATGATAACCTACTGTAAGAAACAAAGATTTCTTGAGGTTGGATGATCACCTTACAAGATTAGAAGTGAGCTAGCAAACTTGAAAGTATTCTTGATTTTATGTAACTAGAACTTGTAGAATTTATGAAGAACACTTAGAACTTGAAGATAGAACTTGAGAGAGATCAATTAGATGAATAAAATTGAAGAATGAAAGTGTTTGTAGGTGTTTTTGGTCGTTGGTGTATGGATTAGATATAAAGGATATGTAATTTTGTTTTCATGTAAATAAGTCATGAATGATTACTCATATTTTTGTAATTTTATGAGATATTTCATGCTAGTTGCCAAATGATGGTTCCCACATGTGTTAGGTGACTCACATGGGTTGCTAAAAGCTGATCATTGGAGTGTATATACCAATAGTACATACATCTAAAAGCTGTGTATTGTACGAGTACGAATACGGGTGCATACGAGTAGAATTGTTGATGAAACTGAACGAGGATGTAATTGTAAGCATTTTTGTTAAGTAGAAGTATTTTGATAAGTGTATTGAAGTCTTTCAAAAGTGTATAAATACATATTAAAACACTACATGTATATACATTTTAACTGAGTCGTTAAGTCATCGTTAGTCGTTACATGTAAGTGTTGTTTTGAAACCTTTAGGTTAACGATCTTGTTAAATGTTGTTAACCCAATGTTTATAATATCAAATGAGATTTTAAATTATTATATTATCATGATATTATCATGTATGAATATCTCTTAATATGATATATATACATTAAATGTCTTTACAACGATAATCGTTACATATATGTCTCGTTTAAAAATCATTAAGTTAGTAGTCTTGTTTTTACATATGTAGTTCATTGTTAATATACTTAATGATATGTTTACTTATCATAGTATCATGTTAACTATATATATATCCATATATATGTCATCATATAGTTTTTACAAGTTTTAACGTTCGTGAATCACCGGTCAACTTGGGTGGTCAATTGTCTATATGAAACATATTTCAATTAATCAAGTCTTAACAAGTTTGATTGCTTAACATGTTGGAAACATTTAATCATGTAAATATCAATCTCAATTAATATATATAAATATGGAAAAGTTCGGGTCACTACAGAGTAAAAATTTACTATCCAAAGGCGTCAATGGGCAACTTAATTTAGCACAAAAATATCTACTCATATAGCTTCTATCCGCACCCGAATCAAATAAAACGTAATCAGATTTATTGTCAATAAGAAACGTACCCGTAACAAGCTCCGGGTTTTCCTGTGCTTCTGCCGCATTAATATTGAAAACTCTTCCGCGGACTTGTCCATTCGTGTTCTCCTGGTTTGGGCAATTTCTAATAATGTGGCCCGGTTTTCCACATTTATAACAAACTACATTGGCATAACTTGCTCCGACACTACTTGCTCCACCATTACTCGTTCCGACACCATTTGTTCCTTTCGTTCTGTTAACCCCTGGTCCGTAGACCTCACACTTCGTCGCGCTATGACCATTTCTTTTACACTTGTTGCAAAATTTGGTGCAGAACCCGAGTGATACTTTTCACACCTTTGGCATAGCTGCTTCTGATTGTTGTTGTTGTTGTTGCGGTTGTTATTGTTATTGGGATGATTGTTTTAGTTGTTGTTGTTGTTGTTGTTGTTGGGCCGTTTGTTGTAATTACGATTGATGTTGCGATTGTTGGGATAGTTGTTGCAATTATTGTTGTAATTGCTGTTGTTGTTGTTGTTGTTGTTGTTGTATTGGTGATTCTTATCACCGTTTTCCTCCCACTTTCTTTTAACTTGCTTCACATTGGCCTCTTCAGCCGACTGTTCTTTATTTCTTTCCTCAATCTGGTTCACTAGTTTGTGAGCCATTCTACATGCCTGTTGTATGGAGGTGGGCTCGTGTGAACTTATATCTTCTTGGATTCTTTCCGGTAATCCTTTCACAAACGCGTCGATCTTCTCTTCCTCATCTTCGAACGCTCCCGGACACAATAGGCACAATTCTGTGAATCGTCTTTCGTACGTGGTAATATCAAATCCTTGGGTTCATAACCCTCTAAGTTCTGACTTGAGCTTATTGACCTCGGTTCTGGGATGGTACTTCTCGTTCATCAAGTGCTTGAATGCTGACCACGGTAGTGCGTACGCATCATCTTGTCCCACTTGCTCTAGATAGGTATTCCACCATGTTAACGTAGAACCTGTGAAGGTATGCGTAGCGTACTTCACTTTGTCCTCTTCAGTACACTTACTTATGGCAAACACCAATTTGACCTTCTCGGTCCACCATTTCAATCCGATCGGTCCTTCGGTTCCATCAAATTCTAAAGGTTTGCAGGCAGTGAATTCTTTGTAGGTGCATCCTACACGATTTCCTGTACTGCTAGATCCAAGGTTATTGTTGGTATGTAGCGCGGCCTGTACTGCGGCTATGTTTGAAGCTAGAAAAGTACGGAATTCCTCTTCATTCATATTCACGGTGTGTCGAGTAGTTGGTGCCATTTCCTTCAAAATAGTCAAATGGAACAAGTTAATCATACAGAATATTAAGAGTAGTTAATAGTATTTCGTAGCATAATATGAACTCATTTATTAAAGCTTTTTCTTCATATTAGCGTTTTATAAGTTTAAATTCGGGTAGTACATACCCGTTAAGTTCATACTTAGTAGGTAATATACAATTCAACTACTACAATTCTATATGAAAAACTGATTATAATAATATTTCGCGTTCAAACTTTTACACAAGATTTTACAAACTTACAATACCGCTTATTTTACATATAGCATGAAATATAGCACACAATAACTTTGATACAAGATAGTTGTGAAGATAATTCTAGCTAGTACACAAGTCGTTCAGTAAAGGCAATAAAGACACGTACTTCATACGTCCAGAAACAAGTCATGCATTCTGGTTTTACTAGGACTACTTCCCATCCTTGGTCTTGTGGAACATAACTGTTATGGCCGTTGATAAGACAGCGTGTTGTAATGTTGTCAAAGGGATGAGGGTTACGTAATATCCAACAGTCCCTTAACAATCTAAAAACCTCATTTCTTACCCCAATTACCGACTCCGTCACTTGTGGGAACGTTTTGTTTAATAGTTGTAGCCCGATGTTCTTGTTCTCACTTTGGAGAGAAGCGAACATTACTAAGCCGTAAGCATAACATGCTTCTTTATGTTGCATGTTAGCCGCTTTTTCTAAATCACGAAGTCCTATATTCGGATATATTGAGTCAAAATAATTTCTTAACCCGTTGCGTAAAATAGCATTTGGGTTCCCCGCAATATATGCGTCAAAGTAAACACATCGTAACTTATGGATTTCCCAATGTGATATCCCCCATATTTCGAACGAAAGCGTTTTATAAACCAAGGAATTCTTGGAACGTTCTTCGAATGTCTTACAAACTGATCTCGCCTTAAATAGTTGTGCCGAGGAATTCTGACCGACTCTAGACAAGATTTCATCAATCATGTCTCCGGGTAGGTCTCTTAAAATATTGGGTTGTCTATCCATTTTGTGTTTTTATACTGTAAAATAGACAAGAGTTAGATTCATAAAAAAATACTTATTAATACAAGCAATTTTTACATATATCATAAAGCATAAGCATACTATATTACATATATTACACCTCACGAATACAACTATCTTATTCCGACTAGCTCGTTTCTTCTTTTTCGGTTTTGGTTCGTTTTGACAAGTTTCTAGGGATATATGATGTTCCCCTAATACGAGCCGTCATTTTCCACATTGGTTTAGAAAAACCTGGTGGTTTAGAGGTTCCCGGGTTATTGTTACAACTTAAGAAATACGGGTGTTGATGATACATATAAAGTTCATCGGCGTTGGAATCAGATTTCTCTATTTTTATGCCCTTTCCCTTATTGTTCTCTTTTGCCTTTTTAAATTCAGTTGGGGTAATTTCTATAACATCATCAGAATCCTCGTCCGGATCCGATTCATCGGAGAATTGGTAATCCTCCCAATATTTTGCTTCCTTGGCAGAAACACCGTTGACCATAATTAACTTTGGTCAGTTGGTTGAGGATTTTCTTCTACTTAACCGTTTTATTATTTCCCCCACTGGTTCTTCTTCCAGTTCTGATTCTTCTTCCGGTTCCGATTCTTCTTCCAGTTCCGACTCTTCTTCCGGTTCCTCTTCGGGAACTTGTGAATCAGTCCACGAATCATTCCAATTTACATTCGACTCTTCATTATTATTAGGTGAGTCAATGGGACTTGTTCTAGAGGTAGACATCTATCACATAATATCATACACGTTAAGAGATTAATATATCACATAATATTCACATGTTAAAAATATATAGTTTCCAACAAAATTTGTTAAGCAATCTTTTTTTTTTTTCAAGTAAACACGGTCGAAGTCCAGACTCACTAATACATCCTAACAAACTCGATAAGACACACTAATGCAAAATTCTGGTTCTCTAAGACCAACGCTCGGATACCAACTGAAATGTCCCGTTCTTATTGATTAAAAACGTTCCATATTAATTGATTTCGTTGCGAGGTTTTGACCTCTATATGAGACGTTTCTTTCAAAGACTGCATTCATTTTTAAAACAAACCATAACCTTTATTTCATAAATAAAGGTTTAAAAAGCTTTACGTAGATTATCAAATAATGATAATCTAAAATATCATGTTTACACACGACCATTACATAATGGTTTACAATACAAATATGTTACATCGAAATCAGTTTCTTGAATGCAGTTTTTACATAATATCATACAAACATGGACTCCAAATCTTGTCCTTATTTTAGTATGCAACAGCGGAAGCTCTTAGTATTCACCTGAGAATAAACATGCTTTAAACGTCAACAAAAATGTTGGAGAGTTATAGTTTTAACCTATATATATCAAATCGTAACAATAGAGCACAAGATTTCATATTTCAATACACATCCCATACATAGAGATAAAAATCATTCATATGGTGAACACCTGGTAACCAACATTAACAAGATGCATATTTAAGAATATCCCCATCATTCCAGGACACCCTTCGGATATGATATAAATTTCGAAGTACTAAACCATCCGGTACTTTGGATGGGGTTTGTTAAGCCCAATAGATCTATCTTTAGGATTCGCATCAATTAGGGTGTCTGTTCCCTAATTCTTAGATTACCAGACTTAATAAAAAAGGGCATATTCGATTTCGATAATTCAACCATAGAATGTAGTTTCACGTACTTGTGTCTATTTTGTAAATCATTTATAAAACCTGCATGTATTCTCATCCCAAAAATATTAGATTTTAAAAGTGGGACTATAACTCACTTTCACAGATTTTTACTTCGTCGGGAAGTAAGAATTGGCCACTGGTTGATTCACGAACCTATAACAATATATACATATATATCAAAGTATGTTCAAAATATATTTACAATACTTTTAATACATTTTGATGTTTTAAGTTTATTAAGTCAGCTGTCCTCGTTAGTAACCTACAACTAGTTGTCCACAGTTAGATGTACATAAATAAATCGATAAATATTATCTTGAATCAATCCACGAACCAGTGTATACGTATTTCAGTATTGATCACAACTCAAACTATATATATATATATATATATATATTTTGGAATCAACGTCAACCCTGTATAGCTAACTCCAACATTCACATATAGAGTGTCTATGGTTGTTCCGCAATATATATATAGATGGGTCGACATGATAGGTTGAAATATTGTATACGTGTCTATGGTATCTCAAGATTACATAATATACAATATAAGTTGATTAGGTTATGGTTGGAATAGATTTATTACTAACTTTCACGTAGGTAAAATGAGTAGTTTTTATCAATCTTGTTTATTCGCCATTTCTTCGTTTCTAATCCGTTTTGAGTGATTCCAGTGGCCACGGTTTCGTATTGAACTTAACTTTATGAATCTAAATAGAAAAAGTATAAGTTAATAGTCGGAAATACAAGTTACACATCATTTTTGAAAGAGGTAGTCATTTCCGTCGAAAGAACGACATCTTGATGACCATTTTGAAAAACATACTTTCACTTTGAGTTTAACCATGATTTTTGGATATAGTTTCATGTTCATAAGAAAAATCATTTTTCCAGAAGTATAGCTTTTAAATCAAAGTTCTTCTTAGCTTTTAATTATCCCAACCAAAACAGCCCCCGGTTTTACTACGACGGCGTATATCCAGTTTTATGGTGTTTATCGTGTTTCCGGTTCTTAAATCATTAAGTTAGCATATCATATAGATATAGAACATGTGTTTAGTTGATTTTAAAAGTCTAGTTAGAAGGATTAACTTTATTTGCGAACAAGTTAGAATTAACTAAACTATGTTCTAGTGATTACAAGTTTATAACGTTGAATAAGACAGCTTTTTATGTATGAATCGAATGATTTTATGAACATCATTACTACCTCAAGTTCCTTGGATAAACCTACTGGAAATGATAAAAATGGATCTAGATTCAAAAGATCCTTGGATGGCTTGAAAGTTCTTGAAGCAGAATCATGACACGAAAACAATTTCAAGTAAGATTTCCACTCGAAATAAGATTGTTATAGTTATAGAAATTGAATTAAAATTTGAATATGATTATTACCTTGTATTAGAAAGATAACCTACTATAAGTAACAAAGCTTTCTTGATCTTGGATGATTACTTGGAATGGATTTAGAAAACTTGGAGTAAACTTGCAATCTTGGAAGTATTCTTGATTTTATGAAACTAGAACTTTTGGAATTTATGAAGAACACTTAGAACTTGAAGATAGAACTTGAGAGAGATCAATTAGATGAAGAAAATTGAAGAATGAAAGTGTTTGTAGGTGTTTTTGGTCATTGGTGTATGGATTTGATATAAAGGATATGTAATTTTGTTTTCATGTAAATAAGTCATGAATGATTACTCATATTTTCGTAATTTTATGAGATATTTCATGCTAGTTGCCAAATGATGGTTCCCACATGTATTAGGTGACTCACATGGGCTGGTAAGAGCTGATCATTGGAGTGTATATACCAATAGTACATACATCTAAAAGCTGTGTATTGTACGAGTACGAATACGGGTGCATACGAGTAGATTTGTTGATGAAACTGAACGAGGATGTAATTGTAAGTATTTTTGTTAAGTAGAAGTATTTTGATAAGTGTCTTGAAGTCTTTCAAAAGTGTATGAATACATATTAAAACACTACATGTATATACATTTTAACTGAGTCGTTAAGTCATCGTTAGTCGTTACATGTAAATGTTGTTTTGAAACCTTTAGGTTAACGATCTTGTTAAATGTTGTTAACCCAATGTTTATAATATCAAATGAGATTTTAAATTATTATATTATCATGATATTATGATGTACGAATATCTCTTAATATGATCTATATACATTAAATGTCATTACAACGATAATCGTTACATATATGTCTCGTTTCAAAATCATTAAGTTAGTAGTCTTATTTTTACATATGTAGTTCATTGTTAATAAACTTAATGATATATTTACTTATCATTTAACATAATTAACCAAGTGTATCAATATCTTAATATGATTCATATGTACCTAGTAAGACGTTATAACGATAATCGTTATATATATCGTTTTCGAGTTTCTTAATTTAATAGTCTCATTTTTATGTATATAACTCATTGTTAAAATACCTAATGAGATACATACTTATAATAAAATCATGTTAACTATATATATAACCATATATATGTCATCGTATAGTTTTTACAAGTTTTAACGTTCGTGAATCACCGGTCAACTTGGGTGGTCATTTGTCTATATGAAACCTATTCCAATTAATCAAGTCTTAATAAGTTTGATTGCTTAACATGTTAGAAACACTTAATCATGTAAATATCAATTTCATTTAATATATATAAACATGGAAAAGTTCGGGTCACTACAGCCCGGATGATAAAGTATCTCACAATCGTAATCTTTCACCACATCCATCCATCTACGTTGACGATAATTCAAAATTTTATGATCCGAATAAATCGTACACTTGACACCGTACAAGTAGTGGCGCCAAATTTTCAACGCATGCACAACCGCTGCCAACTCAAGGTCATGAGTCGGATATCTCGTTTCATGTTCCTTCAATTATCGAGAGGCATAAGCGATGACTTTGCTGAAATGTCCCGTTCTTATTGATTAAAAACGTTCCATATTAATTGATTTCGTTGCGAGGTTTTGACCTCTATATGAGACGTTTTTCAAAGACTGCATTCATTTTTAAACAAACCATAACCTTTATTTCATCAATAAAGGTTTAAAAAGCTTTACGTAGATTATCAAATAATGATAATCTAAAATATCCTGTTTACACACGACCATTACATAATGGTTTACAATACAAATATGTTACAACAAAATAAGTTTCTTGAATGCAGTTTTTACACAATATCATACAAGCATGGACTCCAAATCTTGTCCTTATTTAAGTATGCGACAGCGGAAGCTCTTAATAATCACCTGAGAATAAACATGCTTAAAACGTCAACAAAAATGTTGGTGAGTTATAGGTTTAACCTATATATATCAAATCGTAACAATAGACCACAAGATTTCATATTTCAATACACATCCCATACATAGAGATAAAAATCATTCATATGGTGAACACCTGGTAACCGACAATAACAAGATGCATATATAAGAATATCCCCATCATTCCGGGACACCCTTCGGATATGATATAAATTTCGAAGTACTAAAGCATCCGGTACTTTGGATGGGGTTTGTTAAGCCCAATAGATCTATCTTTAGGATTCGCGTCAATTAGGGTGTCTGTTCCCTAATTCTTAGATTACCAGACTTAATAAAAAGGGGCATATTCGATTTCGATAATTCAACCATAGAATGTAGTTTCACGTACTTGTGTCTATTTTGTAAATCATTTATAAAACCTGCATGTATTCTCATCCCAAAAATATTAGATTTTAAAAGTGGGACTATAACTCACTTTCACAGATTTTTTTTTTTACTTCGTCGGGAAGTAAGACTTGGCCACTGTTTGATTCACGAACCTATAACAATATATACATATATATCAAAGTATGTTCAAAATATATTTACAACACTTTTAATATATTTTGATGTTTTAAGTTTATTAAGTCAGCTGTCCTCGTTATTAACCTACAACTAGTTGTCCACAGTTAGATGTACAGAAATAAATCGATAAATATTATCTTGAATCAATCCACGACCCAGTGTATACGTATCTCAGTATTGATCACAAATCAAACTATATATATTTTGGAATCAACCTCAACCCTGTATAGCTAACTCCAACATTCACATATAGAGTGTCTATGGTTGTTCCGAAATATATATAGATGTGTCGACATGATAGGTCGAAACATTGTATACGTGTCTATGGTATCTCAAGATTACATAATATATAATACAAGTTGATTAAGTTATGGTTGGAATAGATTTGTTACCAATTTTCACGTAGCTAAAATGAGAAAAATTATCCAATCTTGTTTTACCCATAACTTCTTCATTTTAAATCCGTTTTGAGTGAATCAAATTGCTATGGTTTTATATTGAACTCTATTTTATGAATCTAAACAAAAAAAGTATAGGTTTCTAGTCAGAAAAATAAGTTACAAGTCTTTTTTGTAAAGGTAGTCATTTCAGTCGAAAGAACGACGTCTAGATGACCATTTTAGAAAACATACTTCCACTTTGAGTTTAACCATAATTTTTGGATATAGTTTCATGTTCATAATAAAAATCATTTTCTCAGAATAACAACTTTTAAATCAAAGTTTATCATAGTTTTTAATTAACTAACCCAAAACAGCCCGCGGTGTTACTACGACGGCGTAAATCCGGTTTTACGGTGTTTTTCGTGTTTCCAGGTTTTAAATCATTAAGTTAGCATATCATATAGATATAGAACATGTGTTTAGTTGATTTTAAAAGTCAAGTTAGAAGGATTAACTTTTGTTTGCGAACAAGTTTAGAATTAACTAAACTATGTTCTAGTGATTACAAGTTTAAACCTTCGAATAAGATAGCTTTATATGTATGAATCGAATGATGTTATGAACATCATTACTACCTTAAGTTCCTTGGATGAACCTACTGGAAAAGAGAAAAATGGATCTAGCTTCAATGGATCCTTGGATGGCTCAAAGTTCTTGAAGCAAAATCATGACACGAAAACAAGTTCAAGTAAGATCATCACTTGAAATAAGATTGTTATAGTTATAGAAATTGAACCAAAGTTTGAATATGATTATTACCTTGTATTAGAATGATAACCTACTGTAAGAAACAAAGATTTCTTGAGGTTGGATGATCACCTTACAAGATTGGAAGTGAGCTAGCAAACTTGAAAGTATTCTTGATTTTATGAAACTAGAACTTTTGGAATTTATGAAGAACACTTAGAACTTGAAGATAGAACTTGAGAGAGTTCAATTAGATGAAGAAAATTGAAGAATGAAAGTGTTTGTAGGTGTTTTTGGTCGTTGGTGTATGGATTAGATATAGAGGATATGTTATTTTGTTTTCATGTAAATAAGTCATGAATGATTACTCATATTTTTGTAATCTTATGAGATATTTCATGCTAGTTGCCAAATGATGGTTCCCACATGTGTTAGGTGACTCACATGGGCTGCTAAGAGCTGATCATTGGAGTGTATATACCAATAGTACATACATCTAAAAGCTGTGTATTGTACGAGTACGAATACGGGTGCATACGAGTAGAATTGTTGATGAAACTGAACGAGGATGTAATTGTAAGCATTTTTGTTAAGTAGAAGTATTTTGATAAGTGTATTGAAGTCTTTCAAAAGTGTATAAATACATATTAAAACACTACATGTATATACATTTTAACTGAGTCGTTAAGTCATCGTTAGTCGTTACATGTAAGTGTTGTTTTGAAACCTTTAGGTTAACGATCTTGTTAAATGTTGTTAACCCAATGTTTATAATATCAAAAGAGATTTTAAATTATTATATTATCATGATATTATGATGTACGAATATCTCTTAATATGATATATATACATTAAATGTCGTTACAACGATAAACGTTACATATATGTCCCGTTTCAAAATCATTAAGTTAGTAGTCTTGTTTTTACATATGTAGTTCATTGTTAATATAATTAATGATATGTTTACTTATCATAATATCATGTTAACTATATATATAACCATATATATGTCATCATATAGTTTTTTTACAAGTTTTAACGTTCGTGAATCACCGGTCAACTTGGGTGGTCAATTGTCTATATGAAACCTATTTCAATTAATCAAGTCTTAACAAGTTTGATTGCTTAACATGTTGGAAACATTTAATCATGTAAACATCAATCTCAATTAATATATATAAACATGGAAAAGTTCGGGTCACTACAGTACCTACCCGTTAAATAAATTTCGTCCCGAAATTTTAAGCTGTTGAAGGTGTTGACGAATCTTCTGGAAATAGATGCGGGTATTTCTTCTTCATCTGATCTTCACGCTCCCAGGTGAACTCGGTTCCTCTACGAGCATTCCATCGAACCTTAACAATTGGTATCTTGTTTTGCTTAAGTCTTTTAACCTCACGATCCATTATTTCGACGGGTACTTCGATGAATTGGAGTTTTTCGTTGATTTGGATTTCATCTAACGGAATAGTGAGATCTTCTTTAGCAAAACATTTCTTCAAATTCGAGACGTGGAAAGTGTTATGTACAGCCGCGAGTTGTTGAGGTAACTCAAGTCGGTAAGCTACTGGTCCGACACGATCAATAATCTTGAATGGTCCAATATACCTTGGATTTAATTTCCCTCGTTTACCAAATTGAACAACGCCTTTCCAAGGTGAAACTTTAAGCATGACCATCTCTCCAATTTCAAATTCTATATCTTTTCTTTTAATGTCAGCGTAGCTCTTTTGTCGACTTTGGGCGGTTTTCAACCGTTGTTGAATTTGGATGATCTTCTCGGTAGTTTCTTGTATAATCTCTGGACCCGTAATCTGTCTATCCCCCACCTCATTCCAACAAATCGGAGACCTGCACTTTCTACCATAAAGTGCTTCAAACGGCGCCATCTCAATGCTTGAATGGTAGCTGTTGTTGTAGGAAAATTCTGCTAACGGTAGATGTCGATCCCAACTGTTTCCGAAATCAATAACACATGCTCGTAGCATGTCTTCAAGCGTTTGTATCGTCCTTTCGCTCTGCCCATCAGTTTGTGGATGATAGGCAGTACTCATGTCTAGACGAGTTCCTAATGCTTGCTGTAATGTCTGCCAGAATCTTGAAATAAATCTGCCATCCCTATCAGAGATAATAGAGATTGGTATTCCATGTCTGGAGACGACTTCCTTCAAATACAGTCGTGCTAACTTCTCCATCTTGTCATCTTCTCTTATTGGTAGGAAGTGTGCTGATTTGGTGAGACGATCAACTATTACCCAAATAGTATCAAAACCACTTGCAGTCCTTGGCAATTTAGTGATGAAATCCATGGTAATGTTTTCCCATTTCCATTCCGGGATTTCGGGTTGTTGAAGTAGACCTGATGGTTTCTGATGCTCAGCTTTGACCTTAGAACACGTCAAACATTCTCCTACGTATTTAGCAACATCGGCTTTCATACCCGGCCACCAAAAATGTTTCTTGAGATCCTTGTACATCTTCCCCGTTCCAGGATGTATTGAGTATCTGGTTTTATGAGCTTCTCTAAGTACCATTTCTCTCATATCTCCAAATTTTGGTACCCAAATCCTTTCAGCCCTATACCGGGTTCCGTCTTCCCGAATATTAAGATGCTTCTCCGATCCTTTGGGTATTTCATCCTTTAAATTTCCCTCTTTTAAAACTCCTTGTTGCGCCTCCTTTATTTGAGTAGTAATGTTATTATGAATCATTATATTCATAGATTTTACTCGAATGGGTTCTCTATCCTTCCTGCTCAAGGCATCGGCTACCACATTTGCCTTCCCCGGGTGGTAACGAATCTCAAAATCGTAATCATTCAATAATTCAATCCACCTACGCTGCCTCATATTCAGTTGTTTCTGATTAAATATGTGTTGAAGACTTTTGTGGTCGGTATATATAATACTTTTGACCCCATATAAGTAGTGCCTCCAAGTCTTTAATGCAAAAACAACCGCGCCTAATTCCAAATCATGCGTCGTATAATTTTGTTCTTGAATCTTCAATTGTCTAGACGCATAAGCAATCACCTTCGTTCGTTGCATTAATACACAACCGAGACCTTGCTTTGATGCGTCACAATAAATCACAAAATCATCATTCCCTTCAGGTAATGACAATATAGGTGCCGTAGTTAGCTTTTTCTTCAATAACTGAAACGCTTTCTCTTGTTCATCATTCCATTCAAATTTCTTCCCTTTATGCGTTAATGCAGTCAAGGGTTTTGCTATTCTGGAAAAGTCTTGGATGAACCTTCTGTAGTAACCAGCTAGTCCTAAAAACTGTCGTATGTGTTTCGGAGTTTTCGGGGTTTCCCACTTTTCAACAGTTTCTATCTTTGCCGGATCTACCTTAATACCTTCTTTGTTCACTATGTGACCGAGGAATTGAACTTCTTCCAACCAAAATGCACACTTTGAAAACTTAGCGTACAATTCTTCCTTCCTCAATACTTCTAACACCTTTCTCAAATGTTCACCGTGTTCTTGGTCATTCTTTGAGTAAATAAGTATGTCATCAATGAAAACAATGACAAACTTGTCAAGGTATGGTCCACACACTCGGTTCATAAGGTCCATGAACACAGCTGGTGCATTAGTTAAACCAAACGGCATGACCATAAACTCGTAATGACCGTAACGTGTTCTGAAAGCAGTCTTTGGAATATCATCTTCTTTCACCCGCATTTGATGATACCCGGAACGTAAGTCAATCTTTGAATAAACAGACGAGCCTTGTAGTTGATCAAATAAGTCGTCGATTCTCGGTAGTGGGTAGCGGTTCTTGATGGTAAGTTTGTTCAACTCTCGGTAGTCGATACACAACCTGAATGTACCATCTTTCTTCTTGACAAACAAAACAGGAGCTCCCCACGGTGATGTGCTTGGTCGAATGAAACCACGCTCTAAAAGTTCTTGTAATTGGCTTTGCAGTTCTTTCATCTCGCTGGGTGCGAGTCTGTAAGGAGCACGAGCTATTGGTGCAGCTCCTGGTACAAGATCTATTTGAAATTCAACGGATCGATGTGGGGGTAATCCCGGTAATTCTTTCGGAAATACATCGGGAAATTCTTTTGCAATGGGAACATCATTGATGCTCTTTTCTTCAGTTTGTACTTTCTCGACGTGTGCTAGAACAGCATAGCAACCTTTTCTTATTAGTTTTTGTGCCTTCAAATTACTAATAAGATGTAGCTTCGTGTTGCCCTTTTCTCCGTACACCATTAAGGGTTTTCCTTTTTCTCGTATAATGCGAATTGCATTTTTGTAACAAACGATCTCCGCTTTCACTTCTTTCAACCAGTCCATACCAATTATCACATCAAAACTCCCTAACTCTACTGGTATCAAATCAATCTTAAATGTTTCGCTAACCAGTTTAATTTCTCGATTCCGACATATATTATCTGCTGAAATTAATTTACCATTTGCTAATTCGAGTAAAAATTTACTATCCAAAGGCGTCAATGGACAACTTAATTTAGCACAAAAATCTCTACTCATATAGCTTCTATCCGCACCCGAATCAAATAAAACGTAAGCAGATTTATTGTCAATAAGAAACGTACCCGTAACAAGCTCCGGGTCTTCCTGTGCCTCTACCGCATTAATATTGAAAACTCTTCCACGGCCTTGTCCATTCGTGTTCTCCTGGTTCGGGCAATTTCTAATAATGTGGCCTGGTTTTCCACATTTATAACAAACTACATTGGCATAACTTGCTCCGACACTACTTGCTCCGCCATTACTCGTTCCGACACCATTTGTTCCTTTCGTTCTATTAACCCCTGGTCCGTAGACCTCACACTTCGCTGCGCTATGACCATTTCTTTTACACTTGTTGCAAAATTTGGTGCAGAACCCCGAGTGATTCTTTTCACACCTTTGGCATAGTTGCTTCTGATTGTTGTTGTTGTTGCGGTTATTATTGTTGTTGGGATGATTGTTGTAGTTGCTGTTGTTGTTGTTGTTGTTGTTGTTGTTGGGCCGTTTGTTGTAGTTGCGATTGATGTTGCGATTGTTGGGATAATTGTTGCGATTATTGTTGTAATTGCTGTTGTTGTTGTATTGGTGATTCTTATCACCGTTTTCCTCCCACTTTCTTTTGACTTGCTTCACATTGGCCTCTTCAGCAGTCTGTTCTTTAATTCTTTCTTCAATCTGGTTCACTAGTTTGTGAGCCATTCTACATGCCTGTTGTATGGAGGCGGGCTCGTGTGAACTTATATCTTCTTGGATTCTTTCCGGTAATCTTTTCACAAACGCGTCGATCTTCTCTTCCTCATCTTCGAATGCTCCCGGACACAATAGGCACAATTCTGTGAATCGTCTTTCGTACGTGGTAATATCAAATCCTTGGGTTCGTAACCCTCTAAGTTCTGTCTTGAGCTTATTGACCTCGGTTCTGGGACGGTACTTCTCGTTCATCAAGTGCTTGAATGCTGACCACGGTAGTGCGTACGCATCATCTTGTCCCACTTGCTCTAGATAGGTATTCCACCATGTTAACGCAGAACCTGTGAAGGTATGCGTAGCGTACTTCACTTTGTCCTCTTCAGTACACTTACTTATGGCAAACACCGATTCAACCTTCTCGGTCCACCGTTTCAATCCGATCGGTCCTTCGGTTCCATCAAATTCCAAAGGTTTGCAGGCAGTGAATTCTTTGTAGGTGCATCCTACACGATTTCCTGTACTACTAGATCCAAGGTTATTGTTGGTATGTAGCGCAGCCTGTACTGCGGCTATGTTTGAAGCTAGAAAAGTACGGAATTCCTCTTCATTCATATTCACGGTGTGTCGAGTAGTCGGTGCCATTTCCTTCAAAATAGTTAAATGGAACAAGTTAATCATACAGAATATTAAGAGTAGTTAATAGTATTTCGTAGCATAATATGAACTCATTTATAAAAGCTTTTTCTTCATATTAGCGTTTTATAAGTTTAAATTCGGGTAGTACCTACCCGTTAAGTTCATACTTAGTAGCTAATATACAATTCAACTACTACAATTCTATATGAAAAACTGATTATAATAATATTTCGCGTTCAAACTTTTATACAATATTTTACAAACTTACAATACCGCTTATTTTACATAAAGCATGAAATATAGCACACAATAACTTTGATACAAGATAGTTGTGAAGACAATTCTAGCTAGTACACAAGTCGTTCAGCAAAGGCAATAAAGACACGTAATTCATACGTCCAGAAACATGTCATGCATTCTGGTTTTACTAGGACTACTTCCCATCCTTGGTCTTGTGCAACATAACCGTTATGGCCGTTGATAAGACAGCGTGTTGTAACGTCATCAAAGGGACGAGGGTTACGTAATGTCCAACAGTCCCGTAATAATCTAAAAACCTCATTTCTTACCCCAATTACCGACTCCGTCACTTGTGGAAACGTTTTGTTTAATAGTTGTAGCCCAATGTTCTTGTTCTCACTTTGGTGAGAAGTGAACATTACTAATCCGTAAGCATAACATGCTTCTTTATGTTGCATGTTAGCCGCTTTTTCTAAATCACGAAGTCCAATATTCGGATATATTGAGTCAAAATAATTTCTTAACCCGTTGCGTAAAATAGCATTTGGGTTCCCCGCAATATATGCGTCAAAGTAAACACATCGTAACTTATGGGTTTCCCAATGTGATATCCCCCATCTTTCAAACGAAAGTCTCTTATAAACCAAGACATTCTTGGAACGTTCTTCGAATGTCTTACAAACTGATCTCGCCTTAAATAGTTGTGCCGAAGAATTCTGGCCGACTCTAGACAAGATTTCATCAATCATGTCTCCGGGTAGGTCTCTTAAAATATTGGGTTGTCTATCCATTTTGTGTTTTTAAACTGTAAAATAGACAAGAGTTAGATTCATAAAAAAAATACTTATTAATACAAGCAATTTTTTACAAATATCATAAAGCATAAGCACACTATATTACATATATTACACCACACGAATATAACTATCTTATTCCGACTCGCTCGTTTCTTCTTGTTCGGTTTTGGTTCGTTTTGCCAAGTTTCTAGGGATATATGATGTTCCCCTAATACGAGCCGTCGTTATCCACATTGGTTTAGAAAAACCTGGTGGTTTAGAGGTTCCCGGGTCATTGTTACAACTTAAGGACTTCGGGGGTTGACGATACATATAAAGTTCATCGGGGTTGGAATTAGATTTCTCTATTTTTATGCCCTTTCCCTTATTATTTTCTTTTGCCTTTTTAAATTCAGTTGGGGTAATTTCTATAACATCATCGGAATTCTCGTCGGAATCCGATTCATCGGAGAATTGGTAATCCTCCCAATATTTTGCTTCCTTGGCGGAAACACCATTGACCATAATTAACCTTGGTCGGTTGGTTGAGGATTCTCTTTTACTTAACCGTTTTATTATTTCCCCCACCGGTTCTATTTCTTCTTCCGGTTCCGATTCTTCTTCCGGTTCAGACTCTTCTTCCGGTTCCTCTTCGGGAACTTGTGAATCAGTCCACGAATCATTCCAATTTACATTTGACTCTTCATTATTATTAGGTGAGTCAATGGGACTTGTTCTAGAGGTAGACATCTATCACATAATATCAAACACGTTAAGAGATTAATATATCACATAATATTCATATGTTAAAAATATATAGTTTCCAACAAAAATGTTAAGCAATCATTTTTAAAGAAAACACGGTCGAAGTCCAGACTCACTAATGCATCCTAACAAACTCGATAAGACACACTAATGCAAATTTTCTGGTTCTCTAAGGCCAACGCTCTGATACCAACTGAAATGTCCCGTTCTTATTGATTAAAAACGTTCCATATTAATTGATTTCGTTGCGAGGTTTTGACCTCTATATGAGACGTTTTTCAAAGACTGCATTCATTTTTAAACAAACCATAACCTTTATTTCATCAATAAAGGTTTAAAAAGCTTTACGTAGATTATCAAATAATGATAATCTAAAATATCCTGTTTACACACGACCATTACATAATGGTTTACAATACAAATATGTTACAACAAAATAAGTTTCTTGAATGCAGTTTTTACACAATATCATACAAGCATGGACTCCAAATCTTGTCCTTATTTAAGTATGCGACAGCGGAAGCTCTTAATAATCACCTGAGAATAAACATGCTTAAAACGTCAACAAAAATGTTGGTGAGTTATAGGTTTAACCTATATATATCAAATCGTAACAATAGACCACAAGATTTCATATTTCAATACACATCCCATACATAGAGATAAAAATCATTCATATGGTGAACACCTGGTAACCGACAATAACAAGATGCATATATAAGAATATCCCCATCATTCCGGGACACCCTTCGGATATGATATAAATTTCGAAGTACTAAAGCATCCGGTACTTTGGATGGGGTTTGTTAAGCCCAATAGATCTATCTTTAGGATTCGCGTCAATTAGGGTGTCTGTTCCCTAATTCTTAGATTACCAGACTTAATAAAAAGGGGCATATTCGATTTCGATAATTCAACCATAGAATGTAGTTTCACGTACTTGTGTCTATTTTGTAAATCATTTATAAAACCTGCATGTATTCTCATCCCAAAAATATTAGATTTTAAAAGTGGGACTATAACTCACTTTCACAGATTTTTTTTTTTACTTCGTCGGGAAGTAAGACTTGGCCACTGGTTGATTCACGAACCTATAACAATATATACATATATATCAAAGTATGTTCAAAATATATTTACAACACTTTTAATATATTTTGATGTTTTAAGTTTATTAAGTCAGCTGTCCTCGTTAGTAACCTACAACTAGTTGTCCACAGTTAGATGTACAGAAATAAATCGATAAATATTATCTTGAATCAATCCACGACCCAGTGTATACGTATCTCCGTATTGATCACAACTCAAACTATATATATTTTGGAATCAACCTCAACCCTGTATAGCTAACTCCAACATTCACATATAGAGTGTCTATGGTTGTTCCGAAATATATATAGATGTGTCGACATGATAGGTTGAAACATTGTATACGTGTCTATGGTATCTCAAGATTACATAATATATAATACAAGTTGATTAAGTTATGGTTGGAATAGATTTGTTACCAATTTTCACGTAGCTAAAATGAGAAAAATTATCCAATCTTGTTTTACCTATAACTTCTTCATTTTAAATCCGTTTTGAGTGAATCAAATTGCTATGGTTTTATATTGAACTCTATTTTATGAATCTAAACAAAAAAAGTATAGGTTTCTAGTCAGAAAAATAAGTTACAAGTCTTTTTTGTAAAGGTATTCATTTCAGTCGAAAGAACGACGTCTAGATGACCATTTTAGAAAACATACTTCCACTTTGAGTTTAACCATAATTTTTGGATATAGTTTCATGTTCATAATAAAAATCATTTTCTCAGAATAACAACTTTTAAATCAAAGTTTATCATAGTTTTTAATTAACTAACCCAAAACAGCCCGCGGTGTTACTACGACGGCGTAAATCCGGTTTTACGGTGTTTTTCGTGTTTCCAGGTTTTAAATCATTAAGTTAGCATATCATATAGATATAGAACATGTGTTTAGTTGATTTTAAAAGTCAAGTTAGAAGGATTAACTTTTGTTTGCGAACAAGTTTAGAATTAACTAAACTATGTTCTAGTGATTACAAGTTTAAACCTTCGAATAAGATAGCTTTATATGTATGAATCGAATGATGTTATGAACATCATTACTACCTTAAGTTCCTTGGATGAACCTACTGGAAAAAAGAAAAATGGATCTAGCTTCAATGGATCCTTGGATGGCTCAAAGTTCTTGAAGCAAAATCATGACACGAAAACAAGTTCAAGTAAGATCATCACTTGAAATAAGATTGTTATAGTTATAGAAATTGAACCAAAGTTTGAATATGATTATTACCTTGTATTAGAATGATAACCTACTGTAAGAAACAAAGATTTCTTGAGGTTGGATGATCACCTTACAAGATTGGAAGTGAGCTAGCAAACTTGAAAGTATTCTTGATTTTATGAAACTAGAACTTTTGGAATTTATGAAGAACACTTAGAACTTGAAGATAGAACTTGAGAGAGTTCAATTATATGAAGAAAATTGAAGAATGAAAGTGTTTGTAGGTGTTTTTGGTCGTTGGTGTATGGATTAGATATAAAGGATATGTTATTTTGTTTTCATGTAAATAAGTCATGAATGATTACTCATATTTTTGTAATCTTATGAGATATTTCATGCTAGTTGCCAAATGATGGTTCCCACATGTGTTAGGTGACTCACATGGGCTGCTAAGAGCTGATCATTGGAGTGTATATACCAATAGTACATACATCTAAAAGCTGTGTATTGTACGAGTACGAATACGGGTGCATACGAGTAGAATTGTTGATGAAACTGAACGAGGATGTAATTGTAAGCATTTTTGTTAAGTAGAAGTATTTTGATAAGTGTATTGAAGTCTTTCAAAAGTGTATAAATACATATTAAAACACTACATGTATATACATTTTAACTGAGTCGTTAAGTCATCGTTAGTCGTTACATGTAAGTGTTGTTTTGAAACCTTTAGGTTAACGATCTTGTTAAATGTTGTTAACCCAATGTTTATAATATCAAAAGAGATTTTAAATTATTATATTATCATGATATTATGATGTACGAATATCTCTTAATATGATATATATACATTAAATGTCGTTACAACGATAAACGTTACATATATGTCTCGTTTCAAAATCATTAAGTTAGTAGTCTTGTTTTTACATATGTAGTTCATTGTTAATATAATTAATGATATGTTTACTTATCATAATATCATGTTAACTATATATATAACCATATATATGTCATCATATAGTTTTTTTACAAGTTTTAACGTTCGTGAATCACCGGTCAACTTGGGTGGTCAATTGTCTATATGAAACCTATTTTAATTAATCAAGTCTTAACAAGTTTGATTGCTTAACATGTTGGAAACATTTAATCATGTAAACATCAATCTCAATTAATATATATAAACATGGAAAAGTTCGGGTCACTACATTTGCCCCTTTGCATTAGAACACACCCGAGCCCATTTAAAGAAGCATCACAATAAACCGTCATATCATCTACACCCTCCGGCAATACTAAGACTGGAGCTTGACACAATTTCTCCTTTAACAATTGGAAAGCAATTTCTTGCTCGTTTTCCCAATTAAATCTCGTGTTCTTCCTCGTCAATTTCGTCAATGGAGAAGCAATCTTAGAAAAGTCTTGGATAAACCGATGATAATAACCGGCCAATCTGAGAAAACTTCGGATTTCCGTAGGCGTAGTCGGTTGTCCCCAACTCTTCAACGCTCTATCTTCCCCGGATCTACTTGTATACCCTCCTTGTTCACAATATGGCCAAGGAATTGAACTTCCCTTACCCAAAATTCACATTTCGAGAACTTAGCATACAACTTCTCCTTCCGCAATGTCTTCAACACACTACGCAAATGATGTTCATGTTCCTTCATACTCTTCGAATAGACAAGTATGTCGTCGATGAACACAATTACCGACTTGTCCAACATAGGTTGGCACACTCGGTTCATAAGATCCATGAATGCCGCTGGTGCATTCGTAAGACCCAAAGGCATAACCACAAATTTAAAATGCCCATAACGAGTTCGAAAAGCCGTTTTCTCGATATCTTCCTCACGGACCCGCATTTGGTGATAGCCGGACCGTAGATCAATTTTAGAGAAATACGTCGCACCTTGGAGTTGGTCAAATAAATCGTCAATCCTAGGCAATGGATAACGATTCTTGATCGTCACTTTATTCAACTCCCAATAATCAATGCACATACGCATACTACCATCATTCTTCTTCACGAATAAGACCGGAGCACCCCATGGCGAAGCACTCGGTCGAATAAAACCCTTCTCAAGTAACTCTTGGGTTTGATTTAACAATTCTTGCATTTCCGTCGGCGCTAAACGATAAGGAGTTTTAGCAATGGGAGTAGCTCCCGGAACCAACTCAATGCGAAATTCAACTTGTCTTTCTGCCGGAACACCCGGTAACTCATCCGAAAAAACGTCTTCAAATTCACTTACCACCGGAATTTCACGAATGGGTGGTGGCTCATCACGAGTATCAATAACATGGGCAAGAAAAGCCATGCCACCACTAACAAGGAAACGACGTGCCCATGCAAAAGTGCATATCGGCACAAGTCTTCTCCCTTATCACCATGAATAGTTAGCTCTCCCCCACTAGGGGCTTTCACACGAATGAACTTATCATGGCATGCAATATCGACTCTATAACGATCGAGCCAATCCATACCAATAACGATATCAAAATCACCCAAAGTCATCGGGATGAGATCAATTTTAAAGTTCTCAAAACCAAACACAACATTACAATTTTTACACACGTCAACCACTAGCACTGTCTTGCCATCCGCTATTTCGACTTCTACCGGACGACTTAACTTAGCTAACGGTTTATTAAGTTTAGGCACAAATTTTGGAGACACAAATGATAAATTTGCACCGCTATCAAATGGAATCCTTGCCGGATTAGAGTTAACCATGAAAGTACCTGAAACGACTTCATTGGATTGCTTGGCTTCATCATTGGTCATCAAATAATTTCTCCCCCTTGCCGACCCCGCTGCCTTCTCTATTCTCTTAACTTGATTAATTCGGAGATCAGGGCACTCCGACTTTTGGTGCCCTTTTTTTTGACAATTATAACATGTGATGACATTATCACGCGGTTTTGGGCAATCACGAGAGTAATGACCTCTTTGTCCACAATTGAAACATGTGATCAAGTGACCGCTAGAAGCACCTTTCTTCACACTACCAACACTTTCGGATGCTCCCTTACTCTTCTTGTTCGAAAAACTAGAAGCTTCAAACTTTCTTTTACTTGGCGCATAACTAACCGGACTCGGAGCTTGCGCTTCAAACCCCTTCGCCACCGCCAAAAGCTTAGCAAAAGTCTCGACATTACCAATACTAATTTTACCCTTCAAATCATCTCTAAGGGTCGCATGAAAGTCTTCCATTAACAATTGATCATTCCCCACATACTCGGGGCAAAAACGCGCTTTGGCGAGAAAATTGGTTTTGAGAGTGTCTAGGTCCAAAGACCCTTGACGCATGTTCCTTAACTCATTGTGCAATTTGGAAAGGTCCGCTTACGTACGATACTCAAGGAAAAACTCCTTCTTGAACTCTCCCAAGATAACCCCACGAAAGCCGCATCACCCACCATATTAATTTTTACCATCGAGCCAATCTTTAGCATGGCCCCTCAACAAACTAGTAGCAAGCCTCGTATTCTTCTCAGGAGGGTAATCGGTCGTGCGAAAACAACCTTCAACATCGGAAATCCAATCCGCACTTTTCATGGGGTCGGGATCCCCGTGAAAGTGAGGAGGCTTAGTCACCAAGAAGTTCTTATAGCTAAACTCCAACTCGCCACCATTTTGAGGTCTAGGAAACCTCCTTTCAACTTCTTCTTTGGCGGCATTAGCCATTCGTTCTTGAATCATATCGACAATTTGTTCCGAAACCGACTCTTCGAGTACTTGTTTAACCTTTCGAGAGAAAACTGAAACATAGTTTTCTAGAGCGGCTTCTATTTTGGTGGTCATTCGTCCGCTTCCTCCACATGAAAGGGACCACCATCACCATTCGTATCCGTTCCGTTTCTTGTCTTCATTCTAAAGATTAAAAATGGATTAGACATCATCAACAAATTAATACACATATATACCTATGCATATGACCGCACACACCCCACATCTAGCTCAATGCTTGTTGCACGTCCTTGCTTGACTTGACTTGCAACCGTAGTAGTGGTCGCGACTCACTATTACGCTCGCATACCGTGCCCTGCTCAAACGTATCACAACCATCTTGCTCGATGTTCAAAACAATAGCACATGATTAGTAACATCATAATATAGCATAGTTAGTCCACCTATGCATCAAAGAACTAATCAAAACCCGCACCGACCTATAGTCCTACAAGTCCAGCATATAATTCAACAACACAAAAGTCTAAGTCTAGGCGCCTATCTCAAGTCACCTAAATCCCTTAGACCATGCTCTGATACCACTTGTAATAACTGATAATGCTAAAAACGAACATATATTTCATAGCATTATTCCTCAAGAAAGACAAGCTTTTAGTTGCAATTGTTCTATTTACAAGTGATATTCGTTTAAATAATAAAAGGTGAAGACAAAAGACTGATTCGAAGAATTGAAGACGCAAACGACCAAAAAGCTCAAAAGTACAAAAGACAATCAAAGAGGTTCCAATTATTGATAAGAAACGTCTCGAAATTACAAGAGTACAAGATTCAAAACGCAAAGTACAAGATATTAAATTGTACGCAAGGACGTTCGAAAATCTGGAACCGGGACCAGAGTCAACTCTCAACGCTCGACGCAACGGACTAAAAATTACAAGTTAACTATGTATATAAATATAATATAATATATAATTAATTATATAAATTATATATATATTATATTTATATAATAAACCGTCGGTAAACAAAGATCCAAAAGGAGTGAGCTGTAATTACAAACTCCGCGACTCGCGAAGTTTGAAGAAGGAATGGGCCGCGAGTCGCGGAGCCCCAAAAACTGAAACTCCCTATAAAGCCCAACGAATTCTGATCAATTTTTCATCCAATATCCATCAATCTCTCTATCTATATACGTAATATTTATATTTATAATTTATATTTTAATTTTAATTTTAATTTTAATCCTAATAATAAGGGTATGTTAGCGAATGTTGTAAGGGTGTAAGTCGAAATTCTGTTCATGTAACGCTACGCTATTTTTAATCATTGTAAGTTATGTTCAACCTTTTTAATTTAATGTCTCGTAGATAAGTTATTATTATGCTTATTTAATACCGAAGTAATCATGATGTTGGGCTAATTACTAAAATTGAGTAATTGGGCTTTGTACCATAATTGGGGTTTGGATAAAAGAACGACACTTATGGAAATTAGACTATGGGCTATTAATGAGTTTTATATTAACTAAACAATACCTTGTTAATTTAATATACAAACTTATAATTCGACGTATTTATATATAACCACATACGCTTGACTGGGTACGGTGGGCGGGATATCTATAAATACCAATAATTATTCATTTTACCGGATACGGAATTGGATTAATAGTTAATAGACTTGTTGAAACAGGGGCGAATTACATTCAAGGGTAATTGGTGTAATTGTTAACAAAGTAGTAAAACCTTGGTTTACACGCAGTCGATAACCTGGTGTATTCATTAAATAAAGTATTTGATAATGCTAAAAACGAACATATATTTCATAGCATTATTCCTCAAGAAAGACAAGCTTTTAGTTGCAATTGTTCTATTTACAAGTGATATTCGTTTAAATAATAAAAGGTGAAGACAAAAGACAGATTCGACGAATTGAAGACGCAAACGACCAAAAAGCTCAAAAGTACAAAAGACAATCAAAAAGGTTCCAATTATTGATAAGAAACGTCTCGAAATTACAAGAGTACAAGATTCAAAACGCAAAGTACAAAATATAAAATTGTACGCAAGGACGTTCGAAAATCCGGAACCGGGACCAGAGTCAACTCTTAACGCTCGACGCAACGGACTAAAAATTACAAGTTAACTATGTATATAAATATAATATAATATATAATTAATTATATTAATTATATATATATTATATATATATATATTAAAAACCGTCGGCAGAGAAAACTCCAAGGACTGAGCTGTAATTTCTATATTCGCGACTCGCGGAGTTTGAAGAGCATTTTGCCGCGAGTCGCGGAGCACCAAAAATCAACTCTGGCTATAAAGCCAACCGAATTCTGATCAAAATTATCATCTTTTCTTCCTCATTCATACGTAAAACTTATATATATATATATAATTTATATTTTAATTTTAATTTTAATTCTAATAATAAGGGTATGTTAGCGAATGTTGTAAGGGCGTAAGTCGAAATTCTGTCCGTGTAACGCTACGCTATTTTTAATCATTGTAAGTTATGTTCAACCTTTTTATATTAATGTCTCGTAGCTAAGTTATTATTATGCTTATTTAAAACGAAGTAATCATGATGTTGGGCTAATTACTAAAATTGGGTAATTGGGCTTTGTACCATAATTGGGGTTTGGACAAAAGAACGACACTTGTGGAAATTAGACTATGGGCTATTAATGGGCTTTATATTTGTTTAACTAAATAAAAGTTTGTTAATGTTAATATAAAGATTTACAATTGGGCGTCCCTATAAATTACCATATACACTCGATCGGACACGATGGGCGGGGTATTTATATGTACGAATAATCGTTCATTTAACCGGACACGGGAATGAATTAATAGCCACTAGAATAATTAAAACAGGGGTGAAATTACATTCAAGGGTAATTGGTGTAATTGTTAACAAAGTAGTAAAACCTTGGTTTACACGCAGTCGATAACCTGGTGTATTCATTAAACAAAGTATTAAAACCTTGTTACAATTCGAATCCCCAATTAGTTGGAATATTTAACTTCGGGTATAAGAATAATTTGATGAGGACACTCGCACTTTATATTTATGACTGATGAACTGTTATGGACAAAAACCAGACGGACATATTAAATAATCCGGGACAAAGGACAATTAACCCATGGGCATAAAACTAAAATCAACACGTCAAACATCATGATTACGGAAGTTTAAATAAGCATAATTCTTTTATTTCATATTTAATTTCCTTTATTTTATATTTAATTGCACTTCTAATTATCGCACTTTTATTTATTGTTATTTAATCGCACTTTTAATTATCGTACTTTTTAATTATCGCAAGTTTATTTTATCGCACTTTTATTATTCGCAATTTCATTATCGTTATTTACTTTACGCTTTAATTTAAGTCTTGTATTTATTTTATATTTTACATTAGGTTTTAACTGCGACTAAAGTCTTAAAATCGACAAACCGGTCATTAAACGGTAAAAACCCCCCTTTATAATAATAATATTACTTATATATATGTTTGTATTTTTATAAAAGTAAACTAATATAGCGTTGAGCTTTGTTTAAAGATTTCCCTGTGGAACGAACCGGACTTACTAAAAACTACACTACTTTACGATTAGGTACACTGCCTATAAGTGTTGTAGCAAGGTTTAAGTATATCCATTCTATAAATAAATAAATATCTTGTGTAAAATTGTATCGTATTTAATAGTGTTTTCTGCTAAAATTAATAACTATTTTATATACTACCCCGCTGCACATCAAAGTATTTTTGGCGCCGCTGCCGGGGAACTATCTTAAAAGCCGGAAGCGCAACGCTAATAAAAAAAAAAAGATTTTTAGTTACTTTTATTAAAAGTCGTTTTTGTAAAAATACGTTTTAAATATTCAAAAATATAAAAAGAAAAACAAAAATATAAGTATTTTTAAGATTTTGTTAAATATTTAAGTTTTATAAGTTTCTTTATCTTTATTTTAATTTATAAAAATATAACTTTTATTAAATATCTTTTAGAAAAAAAAAAAACAGAAAACAGAAAATAAAAAAAAAAATAAATAAAGAAAACGCGTAAATTTCAAAGCTGTCAACTGAAATTCTGAACCCCGCGACTCGCGGGGTTTTCTTTATAAAATACCGCAACTCGCGGAGGGTATCTGACAGGCGACAGGAAGCCCTAAACGAGCATTAATTACGGTTTTAATTAATTATAATTATTATTTAAACCTAATTATTATTATTATTATTATTAGTTTTAGTTTTATTTTTACTTTTTATTTAATTTATGTATTTAGTATTAATTAGTTTTAATTAAATTATAAAATTAGTAGTTTTATTAAATAAATAATATAAAAATAATATTTTTATAAAAATTGTACTTTTTACAACTTTTTATATATTTTTATATTTTGTCCCTTTTTAATCGTTGTAGCGTAATATTTGTATTTTTTTAGCTCATATTTAATTTTAAACTTAGTTTTTGCTATAGTTATTTTTACTCCTATATTTTTAGGCTTTGCCGTAGAATTTCTTAAGTGCTTTTTCTTTAGACTAAGATTTAGGTGCTTTAGAATTTTGCGACGCCTTTTTAAGTTTTAGTTTCTTTTTAAGTTATTTCTATTTGGGATTTAGTTTTTCCTGTAAGCTTTAATATTTTTAGACACCTTTTACTATGTATCAATTATCATTCCAATTAGTAATTTCAATTTGCGATTATAATTTTAAGTTAGTTGTAGTAATAAGGTTAGGTTAGTAAAGTATTTTTAAGTTTTTATAAGTTTCTTTTATTTTTCCGTCACCTTTTATTTTTTCAACCATATTTTTTCTTTTTCGACCTTTTGCGACGAACTCTTTTTCTCTCTTATTTCTCGCTATTCTAGTTTTTAGGACTTAGAATTTTTTTTCTACTTCTTATCTAAATTTCTTAAAATTACGAAAATTTATTTTAAGTGGTTAAATTAATAGACATCAAAATTTTCTGGTTCGTAGTAATAGTTGGATTTGTACGTGGACCGGGTTATTGGAGCCAAACAGTCTTCAATTATATTGAGACCAAACGAATCCTGCCCCTCTGCTGCATCTTTTGGCTATTCGAAACGTGGGCAAAATCAGAAAAGTCTATTGATTGGATAACTTATTATAATTTTTCTTTCTTTTTAAAAACTAATAGGATATTCAGTGAATGCACCGAGCAAGACGTTCATCACCTTTTGTACGTTCACCACCTGTAACTAGATCAAGACATCGTTTAACAAATATAACCGCCGTTGATTTTTCTTTAGAATCGTCATCCAGTCGACCAAGTACTTCAGTTCAAATTTCTGATAATCCATTTTTTGAACCCAACCTCACAATTGAGAATCCAGAGAATATTCAGGAACGGTTCGTAGATCCTGAACCACTAAACTTTCCTCCGGAGCCACCAATCATTCAAACAGAGATTGTTGAGGAACGAACCATTAAATCAGAATCATCTAGTGATACCGATTCAACAAATTCAATTATGGAGAATCTGGAACCTTTAAGTATGGAAGACCGAATGAGAGCTAAACGCACTGGCCAAGGTCACGCAATTACTCATCCAGACATTAATGCGCCAGATTATGAAATCAAAGGATAAATTCTACACATGGTGACTAATCAATGCCAATTTAGTGGTGCGCCGAAGGAAGATCCAAATGAACATCTACGTACCTTTAATAGGATCTGCACACTATTTAAAATACGAGAAGTGGAGGATGAACAGATATATCTCATGTTATTTCCCTGGACTTTAAAGGGAGAAGCCAAAGATTGGTTGGAATCGTTACCTGAAGGGGCGATCGATACATGGGACGTTTTAATTGACAAATTTCTTAAACAATTCTTTCCTGCATCTAAAGCCGTAAGACTTCAAGCAGAAATTGTTACGTTCACACAGAAGCCAAATGAAACTCTATATGAGGCGTGGACAAGATATGGAAAGTTGTTAAGAGGATGTCCGCAACATGGTTTAGACACCTGTCAAATAGTACAAATATTCTACCAAGGATGCGACATCACTACAAGAAAAGACATAGATATAGCAGCTGGTGGTTCTATTATGAAGAAAACCGAAACTGATGCTTACAAAATTATTGATAACACTGCTTCCCACTCACATGAGTGGCACCAAGAAAAAGACATCATTAGATCATCTAAAGCAGCTAGAGCCGATTCTAGCCATGACTTAGATTCCATTTCGGCAAAGATAGATGCTTTCGAGAGACGAATGGAAAAGATGACTAAAGATATTCATGCTATACGAATTAGTTGTGAGCAGTGTGGAGGACCACATTTGACAAAAGATTGTCTCAGTATTGAATTAACAATGGAACAAAGAGAGAATATTTCATACATAAACCAAAGGCCTGGAAATAATTATCAGAATAATTATCAACCGCCAAGACCGATTTACAATCAAAACCAGAATTATAACCGAAATATTCCATACAACAACCAACAAGTTCCTAGCAATCAACAAGTATCCAATAATACTTACAATCAGCAAAGACCTAATTTTCAAAACAAACCACCACAACAAACCGATGATAAAAAGCCGAATTTAGAAGATATGATGACGAAGCTAGTTGAAACTCAAACGCAGTTTTTCACATCTCAAAAACAAACCAATGAACAAAATGCTCAAGCATTTAGAAATCAACAAGCTTCTATTCAAAATCTGGAACAAGAAGTGAGTAACCTAGCAAGGTTAATAGGTGAAAGAAAATCGGGAAGTCTACCAAGCGATACAAATACTAACCCCCGGAATGAAACAGCTAAAGCTATTACCACAAGAAGTGGTACAACACTTAAACCACCTGAAATACCTGTAACTTCTGATGAAACTATTCCTACTCCACAAGAACCACAACCTGATCAAGATAAGGAAAAAGAACCGGTAGTTGAGAAGGTTAATGAAGATAACACAGTTAAGGATAAACCTTATGTTAAACCATACCAACCACCACTTCCTTACCCGAGTAAAATGAAGAAAGAGAAACTTGAAGCCGAGCAATCCAAATTTTTGGATATGTTTAAACAGATAAATGTAAATCTTCCTTTCATTGATGTGATTTCAGGAATGCCAAGATATGCTAAATTCTTGAAAGATCTAATCTCAAATAGAAAGAAAATGGAAGAACTCTCGGCTGTTACTATGAATGCTAATTGTTCAGCAGTGCTGTTGAATAAGATACCAGAAAAATTATCTGATCCAGGAAGTTTCACAATTCCATGTTTTCTGGGTAGTCTTAGTTCAATAGAAGCATTGGCAGACTTAGGTGCTAGTATAAATCTAATGCCGTATTCACTATACGCTAAACTAGACCTTGGAGAATTGAAACCAACTAGAATAAGCATACAACTAGCCGATAGATCAATAAAATATCCTAGAGGGATAATGGAGAACATGCTAGTTAAAGTTGGTACTTTAGTATTTCCAGTAGATTTTGTTGTTTTGGACATGGAAGAAGATTCTCAAGTTCCTCTCATATTAGGAAGACCATTCTTAAACACGGCTAAAGCAATGATAGACGTGTTCGGTAAGAAACTGACCCTAAGTATAGAGGATGAGAGTGTTACCTTTTTAGTTGATAGAGCAATGCAACAACCACAATCTGCAGATGATACATGTTATTATATTCAAACTATAGATGCACATGCAGAATTATTAGAAGAATTTCCAGAATTACAAGGAACAGGAGAATGTTCTTTAGGAGAAGGTAATGAACCAATTGATGAAGCTGAAATGTTAGCTACACTTATAGCTAATGGATATGAACCAACAACAGAAGAAATTCAAATGCTAAAAGAAGAAGACAGATATCGATATAAATCATCGATAGAAGAACCTCCGAAATTAGAGTTAAAGCCACTTCCAAACCATTTGGAATACGCTTATTTACATGGTGAATCTGAATTACCTGTAATAATATCATCTTCTCTTACTGAAAATGAGAAATCATAACTCATTTCTGTGTTGAAAGCTCATAAACCAGCCATTGCATGGAAGATTCATGATATTAAAGGTATAAGTCCTTCGTATTGCACACATAAAATCCTTATGGAAGAAGGTCATAAAACGTATGTGCAACGCCAACGAAGACTAAATCCTAATATGCAAGATGTAGTTAAAAAAGAGATTATTAAACTGCTAGATGCAGGTTTGATATATCCAATCTCTGATAGTCCATGGGTAAGCCCAGTTCAATGCGTGCCTAAGAAGGGTGGCATGACTGTCATTACAAATGAGAAAAATGAGCTTATTCCTACTAGGACTGTAACAGGATGGCGTGTATGTATTGATTATAGAAAATTAAATGACGCCACCAGAAAAGACCACTTTCTCTTACCTTTCATAGATCAAATGTTGGAAAGATTAGCCGGAAATAGTTACTATTGTTTTCTAGATGGATTTTTCGGATATTTTCAAATTCCAATAGCACCCGAAGACCAAGAGAAAACCACATTCACGTGCCCTTATGGTACTTTTGCTTACAAACGCATGCCATTTGGACTTTGCAACGCCCCTGCAACCTTTCAAAGGTGTATGATGGCGATTTTTCACGACATGATAGAAGAATGCATGGAAGTATTCATGGATGACTTTTCAGTCTTCGGTGATACATTTAAATCATGTCTAGTTAATCTGGAACGAATGCTAATTAGATGCGAAAAATCAAATCTAGTACTTAATTGGGAGAAATGCCATTTCATGGTTAAAGAAGGCATCGTTCTTGGACATAAAATTTCAAAAGAAGGAATTGAAGTGGATAGAGCTAAAGTAGATGTAATTGCTAAACTTCCACATCCCACCAATGTTAGAGGAGTTAGGAGTTTTCTAGGGCATGCCGGTTTTTACCGACGTTTCATAAAAGATTTTTCTAAAATTGCCACTCCTATGAATAAACTCCTAGAAAAGGATGCTCCATTCATCTTTTCAGATGAATGTATCAAATCTTTTAATATTCTTAAAGAAAAACTCACTAATGCACCGATCATGATAACACCAAATTGGAATCTACCATTTGAACTAATGTGCGATGCAAGTGATTTTGCAATGGGAGCCGTTTTAGGACAAAGGATTGAAAAACGATTTCAACCTATATATTATGCTAGTAAGACATTACAAGGAGCACAAACGAACTATACAACTACTGAAAAAGAACTCCTTGCTATTGTCTTTGCTTTTGACAAATTTCGATCATATCTCGTTCTAGCAAAAACGGTGGTCTATACCGACCATTCTGCTCTTAGATACCTATTTTCAAAACAAGATGCTAAACCAAGATTAATCCGTTGGATCTTACTCTTACAAGAGTTTGATATTGAAATCCGAGATAAAAGAGGAGCAGAAAATCTCGCCGCTGATCATCTTTCTCGTCTTGAAAATCCCGAATTAGAAGTTCTGAATGAATCAGCCATACAAGACAACTTTCCTGATGAATATCTATTGAAGATAGATTATAAAGAAATCCCATGGTTTGCAGACTATGCAAACTACTTAGTTTGTGGATTCCTTGAAAAAGGATTATCGTACCAAAGACGAAAGAAATTCTTCAGTGATATAAAACACTATTTTTGGGAAGATCCACATCTGTTTAAAAGTTGTCCCGATGGAATAATACGCCGATGTGTATTTGGAGATGAAGCTAGTAAAATATTAAACCATTGTCACACAGGACCAACAGGAGGGCATTATGGGCCTCAACTAACAGCAAGAAAAGTTTATGAAGCTGGATTCTATTGGCCTACAATTTACAAAGACGCACACCTTCTTTGCAAATCTTGTGATGCATGTCAAAGGGCCGGAAAAATAAGTCAACGTGATGAAATGCCACAAAATGTCATCCAAGTATGTGAAGTATTTGACATTTGGGGTATTGACTTTATGGGTCCATTTCCAAAATCTCATAATAATCTATATATACTCGTAGCCATTGATTATGTATCTAAATGGGCGGAAGCACAAGCTCTCCCAACTAACGATGCACGAGTTGTAGTCAACTTTTTAAAATGTCTTTTTGCAAGGTTTGGAACACCGAAAGCTTTAATAAGTGATCGGGGTACTCATTTCTGTAATAATCAACTTGAGAAAGTTCTTAAAAGATATGGAGTAACTCATAAAATCTCCACCGCATATCATCCACAAACAAGTGGACAAGTTGAAAATACCAACCGAGCTTTAAAACGTATTCTAGAGAAAACCGTAGGATCAAATTCGAAGGAATGGTCCATTAAATTGGAGGATGCACTCTGGGCTTTTAGAACAGCCTACAAAACTCCAATTGGAACTACACCTTTTAGACTTGTTTATGGAAAAGCATGTCATCTTCCAGTAGAAATTGAACACAAAGCATTTTGGGCTTTGAAGACATGTAATCTTGATTTACATGAAGCCGGACGTCTACGATTAAGTCAACTAAATTAATTAGAAGAATTAAGACATGAAGCATACGAAAATTCGTTAATCTATAAAGAAAGAACGAAGAAATGGCATGATAAAAGAATCAGAAGTTCAAAAGAATTTAAAGAAGGAGACAGAGTTCTTCTTTTCAATTCACGATTCAAGCTATTTCCTGGAAAATTGAAATCAAGATGGTCTGGACCATTCATAGTCAAAAGAGTTTTCCCATACGGAACGATAGAATTAATAAATTCAAATGGGATTGAATTTAAAGTTAATGGTCACAGAGTTAAACATTACATACATGGTCCGATGGAAGTCGACAACGAAGTTAATCACAATTTCGACACCACAGCTAACTAAGTGTGGGGAGAATCAAGTCTTTAAAGGATAATATATATTTCTGTTAGAGTTAGATTGTCTGTTTTCGTTTAGTTCTCGAAAATGGAACACGTATGGTCTTTCCCTAGCAGACCCTAAAGAACTAGTCTTCTCCCCCCATTCTGAATTTTTATTTTTTTTAGGTTTTTACAAAATGAAGACTGCCTGTGAACTAAACCATGGTCTAATGCTACACGCTTTGATCACTAAACGTAATAATGACATACTACCGAGTGAATTAGTATCAGTAATCAGAGAAAGAATGGACGGAGTTAGAAAAGAATCCAGATGCGAAGATAATAAGTTACAATTTGGTAAAGGAAAATCAAAATCCGCAGCGAAAAGAAGAGCACGACACCTAGAACGATGTCACAAATGCGGAAAATGGTCACATGGAGGTAAATGTTCAAATAATCAAACCTATTCAAATACCGAATTTGTTACTTTATGCAGAGACGGACCGTTCATATGTTTAGAAGAAAAGACACTGAATGCTCGAGGTTACGCCTATGTAGCCATGGAAAATCAATTAAACCGACTATCTTATGAATGGAATAGATCATATAACTAAGAAATCTATTCCACATGTGTGTCTGTACAGTTTTTATTTTTATTTTTATTTTTAACCTTTTGATAATAAACGCTAATTTGTTCGCTAAAAAGTATTAAATTGGTATTGAATAAAATTAGGTTTGGCGACCGAAATTATTGATATCATTCAAAAATTTATTACATCACTGCAAAATTTAACGTTTATTCTTAAGGTATAAATATCTTTAAACAATCAACCCAAAATATTTCAAAAATTCGTCATGAGTTAAACTAGGTCTTGGAACCGAAATTACTTTACCGAAAAGAGGGGCGCATATTTTTGATAATATTTGATTGATTAAAGTGGGATAAAAAGACAAAAAGATTTTTAATTTTATTTTTACCATATTTTTAAAATTAATATTTAAATCTTAAATTAATATTGTAAACTTTGTAAAAACAATATATTTAAAATTGTAAATATTTGAAAAATTAATATAAGTTTGATATGAATTTATGAATTTTTAAATTAAGTTTGGTGTGAATTTTTAATTTTTAAAATATGAAATTTTAATTTTATGCATTTCAAATTTTAAGTTTGGTGTGAATTTTTAATTTTTAATTTTGAATTTTATATTTAAGTTGTGTGAATTTAAAAACAAAAATTTACTTTATCTCATTAAGTTAAGAATATGATTTTTAAAATTCGTCGTAAGTTGAAGACTAGGTCTTTGAACCGAAATTGCTTTATCCGAGGGAGGGACGAGAACTTTTATTATCATTATTTTTAATCTTATTGATTTAAAGTATGCAAAAAAAATTAAAAAACCCAAAAATCTTAGCTTTTAAACCAATCGCTACAAAAAGACAAATTTTAAAATTTTGTCGAAGGACGGACTAGGACATCGATCCGAAACGACCTCGTCCTAAATAACAAGGGAAACAAAATTTTAAAATTAAATACTTAATTGTTTTATAAGTTAAAGATTATATATATATATAAAAAAAAATAAAAAAAAAAAAAAGAGCAAACTCCGCGACTCGCGGAGTTTGAAGTGAAAAACCTCCGCGACTAGCGGAGGGACCGAAAATCAGAAAAAAAAATAAAAGAGCTGAACGATCAGTTTATCAACTTCACACTCCACACCCGAAAAACACTGCGAAAACTGCACCCGAAAAAACCCGAAAAACAACCCCAAAAATCCCAATTTTTAACCGTTAATCACCAAATTTTTTGCTAAAATCATGTTGAGAAGGATGCTATCTAAGAATTACTCAAGAAAAACGGTAAATTTCTACACCTAAACACCATTTAATCCGAATTTTGGTGTTCTTGAGCTATTTTTTCCCCAATTTGATTTTGATGCTTTTTAGTGTAATTAGACTAAAATTGTTTATGTATTATGCTTGTATAACCTAGATTGATGCTGTTTAACATGATTAGAAGCCTTAAACTTCAAATTTTGAGTAATCTAGGGTTTGTGTTCTTGAGCAATTTGGGGCTTTTTGATATAAACAGGTTATGGCCGATTTTTGTCATGAATTGTTGCTAAATTGAGTAGTGTAACATGTCTAGGTAGTTAAATGATCCAAACTTTGAGCCTAAACATGATTTTGAGAATTAAAGTGGACTTTTTCAAGTCTAAAATTTATGAACTTGAATTTTGAAAGATAATGCCATTTGAGACTTGTTTAATTGCTAGTAATGATTATTTTGACATGTTATTTGAGTTGAATGCTTATGAACTTGGCGAAAATTTTCGTATATGCTTATTTGAAAAAGTGTAGATTTGATAAAAATGTGAAAATAAGCTTAAGTTTGATATAAATTGATAATGTCATTGTAATTATTTTGATTGATGATTTTGCTGACACTAATGCATATTTGGATGCACAAAATTTGTGTTTGATGTGTTTTGCAGAATGAAAGGGGTGAATCTTCATCCCAAGCCCGCAATGCTCCTGCTGAGAATTTGGAACAACAGGAGGTGGATAACTACTACAAGCAGGATGTACCTCATCCAGTCATGACCTTTTCGGATATGCACTTGGAAGAATTGCACCCGAACCTGAGATTTGACAGACTTTGGATTGATTATCCAAAATATCAACGGGGTTTGCATACTCTTCACTCTAAGGTTGTTGAGGTACCGAGGGTCATAGAATGGGGACCCTTAGAAGCTGTAGAATTGGCCGGGCCAATTAGGGAATTACTTGTACAGAGGTATGGTAATTCTTCTTTTAATGACTGGATATGTTTATTCACCATACGCAGACCTGTATATAAAGTATGGTGTGAAGAGTTGTTATGTAGTATAGAGTTGAATGATCGGGTAGCTAGTTTAACCGATCGTTCTTTTATTAGATTTTTGTTAGGCGGTTCGATGCGCCACATGTCTTTACTGGACATGGCTCAGGCTTTACGTATATATACGCCTGAGGAGTTAGCGTCTGCCGATTGTAGAGGATTGATACTAAACGGTAGAAAGATAGATGAGAATTTTGATACACACGGTGTGTGGAGTCAAATGACAAGCCATCACCGTTTCAAAGGGGGAAACTACTCTTATTTGGATATAGATAGAGCCGAATTAAGAGTGATACATAGGTTTTTAGCTAATTCGATTACACAAAGGGGTAAGAACAAAGAAAAAGTAAATGAACAAGATTTGTTTTACCATATGTGTATTCGAGACCTACAAAGCGCTGTAAGTATACCATATTGTGTGGGTTATTATTTATCAGCTATGGTTCGGGGGATGCGACCACATAGCATAATAGGAGGTGGTATTTTTATTACTTTGATTGGTGAATATCTCGGTGTGGATATAAGTCGGGGGGGATTATTACTAGAAGAGCCGGAACCCCGCGATACTATAGGTTTAAATGTATACCATGGTGCGAAAGTTTTGAAGAGGCGAAATAACGCCGCAGTACGATACCATGGTAGACATCCACAGGTGGAGAGAAACCAGTAGCAAGGTAATGAAGGAGGGGGGAATGAGATGCAAGAAATGCATAGGTTTATAGCTTCTCAGGAATACGAAAATGCTAGACAGAGAGCATTTGAAGATTGGCAAGTTCATCAGAACCAGATCATAGCTCATTGCCAACATATAGGTAGAAACTATATTCCTACACCGAAACCCGTCTTCCCTCCTTGGTCGATAGAGATGCAGCCACCATATCCTACGTATGACCCTGCCGAAGCATTCTATAGCACTTATGGTTATGCCTGGAACCCCTATTGGTACCAATATCATCCTTAGTTTACTTATTATTTTTTTATTTTGTAATTTGTAATTTTTGATACATTTAATATTTTTGTTAATATTGTAATCATTTTTATAATTATCTAACTTTTATTCTTAGATTTTAATAATTTTTGAATGTGGGGTAATAAACCAAACTTCAAAAATATGTATATATGTTTGCAGTTTATCTTATGTACACAACAGGGTAAAACAACGCATTTTCAAAGACTGGCATTAAGTTCAGCAAAAGCAACTAATTTTGACGACAAGATGCAAAATATATGTGAAATAACAACAAGACGGAATGAACAAATGATGTGCACCATTTATCATTCAGCAAACAAACGCCAATATATTTGAAAACTTTGGTAAAAATTTAATCATTTTCACACAAATCACCCTCAATAATTTAAATTGTTACTGATTTCTTGCAAATGAGGGCATTGCAAGATCTTAAGTGTGGGAAGGGGTTAAATTCTTTCGGATTTTAAAATTTTTTACTTTATACACTTGGTTACCATTAAAAATACTAGTAAAGCAGTAGTTGTATTAGAATCTAGTGCTCTCTGATAAAAAAGAACAGCCCTAGTCTTATATACTGACTACCCAATTCTAGTAAAATTTTTCAAAATTTTCAATTAAATGAATTCAAATCATGTTTATACATATTTATGAACGATAAAACTAGGTTTTAACACCGAAATTATTGTTACCTCGGAAAGGACATAAATTAAGAAACAAACTAAAATGTCAAAATTCATTTAAAATGGAATAGAGGACGATAAAAAGAAAAATAAAAAGCCAAGTGTGGGAAAATTTACCAAGTTATCTTAAACATATGTCACATATATCTGTAACAAATAACTGAAAATACTTTTGCTTTGGACTAAACTAAATTGTTTTACCCGATGAAAGAAAAGAAGAAATGGATCTACATGATGAATCAATTCCATCATTAAAAGGAAGTAAAGTCTTCCGAAAAAGAAACGCGCTTCTTGATTTAGGTCATGAAGTTGTCGTCCAGACCAGCTGTAGGTTGACGAAAAATCTAGAAAAGTCATCTCTAAAATCAGCAGGAAATCCACGGACCTCAGCATTAAACAGGGTCGCCAAGTGGTCAGATTTATCCTAACCATGAGAAGGATTTATCTCGTACAATGGGGAGGCACCATGCAAATTAGCTTGATAAGACTAATGAATCAGATCCCCAGAAAGGATAATCTCCTTAAAGATTAAAAATCAGCTTTTAAGACTGATATTACTCAATCCTTGAGATTGACCTTAAAGATTGAGAATTCAAACTCATGGAATTCAATGATATCTAAACTCGAGTTTAAACGAGAAAATATTTTGATCAAAATTACAAACCGATTTGTTTTCTGAAAACCCTATTTTCAATGCGTTCATTACCATTGAACGTAAAATCCTAAGAATTCACCTGGAATTCATTAGGTCACCTGAACTAAATCGGGTGTCAACCGTAAGAACGGTGGTTGCATAACATGGTCAAAGACAGGACCTTGTGCCAGACCGAAAAATTATAAGGGTGAGCTTTACTATTGCTCCTACCAAGGATAGTAATTGCGTCCGACACGTTATAGACCATAATCAAAAGCATGTCACGGGACATTGCCTTAACAGTTGCTTGTTCAACGCTTTCCTTTACAACCGGACGGTAGTTTGCCGAAAGGTAATATACGGAACAAGTAAACTGGACGTGTTGCTTTCCAAATACAAGGTTAGCAAGTGGGTGACACAAAACCGCAAGTTTTGAGCTAAAATTTTCAAATCTAAAACCCACCAAACCCACAAAAATATTTTGCAAACACCGGTAAAGGGTTATCCCGGAAAACTTATCTAGGGTAAAAACTAGATTTAATTTTCAAAAGATCAAATGTTTTCATAAAGATCCAATTTCCTTAATGGATCTAAATTTTTATAGTCATGTGGGACTGTAAACCATATCGTTACTACCATTGTTTATACCGCCATATAGAAATCACTAATGTACAAAGTGTGAAGAATAAAGAAGTGATTCTAGTATTTCAAGACAATATTGCTTGAGGACAAGCAACGCTCAAGTGTGGGAATATTTGATAATGCTAAAAACGAACATATATTTCATAGCATTATTCCTCAAGAAAGACAAGCTTTTAGTTGCAATTGTTCTATTTACAAGTGATATTCGTTTAAATAATAAAAGGTGAAGACAAAAGACAGATTCGACGAATTGAAGACGCAAACGACCAAAAAGCTCAAAAGTACAAAAGACAATAAAAAAGGTTCCAATTATTGATAAGAAACGTCTCGAAATTACAAGAGTACAAGATTCAAAACGCAAAGTACAAAATATAAAATTGTACGCAAGGACGTTCGAAAATCCGGAACCGGGACCAGAGTCAACTCTTAATTATATTAATTATATATATATTATATATATATATATATTAAAAACCGTCGGCAGAGAAAACTCCAAGGACTGAGCTGTAATTTCTATCTCCGCGACTCGCGGAGTTTGAAGAGCATTTTGCCGCGAGTCGCGGAGCACCAAAAATCAACTCTGGCTATAAAGCCAACCGAATTCTGATCAAAATTATCATCTTTTCTTCCTCATTCATACGTAAAACTTATATATATATATATAATTTATATTTTAATTTTAATTTTAATTCTAATAATAAGGGTATGTTAGCGAATGTTGTAAGGGCGTAAGTCGAAATTCTGTCCGTGTAACGCTACGCTATTTTTAATCATTGTAAGTTATGTTCAACCTTTTTATATTAATGTCTCGTAGCTAAGTTATTATTATGCTTATTTAAAACGAAGTAATCATGATGTTGGGCTAATTACTAAAATTGGGTAATTGGGCTTTGTACCATAATTGGGGTTTGGACAAAAGAACGACACTTGTGGAAATTAGACTATGGGCTATTAATGGGCTTTATATTTGTTTAACTAAATGAAAGTTTGTTAATGTTAATATAAAGATTTACAATTGGGCGTCCCTATAAATTACCATATACACTCGATCGGACACGATGGGCGGGGTATTTATATGTACGAATAATCGTTCATTTAAGCGGACACGGGAATGAATTAATAGCCACTAGAATAATTAAAACAGGGGTGAAATTACATTCAAGGGTAATTGGTGTAATTGTTAACAAAGTAGTAAAACCTTGGTTTACACGCAGTCGATAACCTGGTGTATTCATTAAACAAAGTATTAAAACCTTGTTACAATTCGAATCCCCAATTAGTTGGAATATTTAACTTCGGGTATAAGAATAATTTGATGATGACACTCGCACTTTATATTTATGACTGATGGACTGTTATGGACAAAAACCAGACGGACATATTAAATAATCCAGGACAAAGGACAATTAACCCATGGGCATAAAACTAAAATCAACACGTCAAACATCATGATTACGGAAGTTTAAATAAGCATAATTCTTTTATTTCATATTTAATTTCCTTTATTTTATATTTAATTGCACTTCTAATTATCGCACTTTTATTTATTGTTATTTAATCGCACTTTTAATTATCGTACTTTTTAATTATCGCAAGTTTATTTTATCGCACTTTTATTATTCGCAATTTCATTATCGTTATTTACTTTACGCTTTAATTTAAGTCTTGTATTTATTTTATATTTTACATTAGGTTTTAACTGCGACTAAAGTCTTAAAATCGACAAACCGGTCATTAAACGGTAAAAACCCCCCTTTATAATAATAATATTACTTATATATATGTTTGTATTTTTATAAAAGTAAACTAATATAGCGTTGAGCTTTGTTTAAAGATTTCCCTGTGGAACGAACCGGACTTACTAAAAACTACACTACTTTACGATTAGGTACACTGCCTATAAGTGTTGTAGCAAGGTTTAAGTATATCCATTCTATAAATAAATAAATATCTTGTGTAAAATTGTATCGTATTTAATAGTGTTTTCTGCTAAAATTAATAACTATTTTATATACTACCCCGCTGCACATCAGTATTAAAACCTTGTTACAATTCGAATCCCCAATTAGTTGGAATATTTGACTTCGGGAATAAGAATAATTTGACGAAGGCTTTCGCTCTTTATATTTATGACTGATGGACTATTATGGACAAAATCCGTATGGACATATTAAATAATCCAGGACAAAGGACAATTAACCCATGGGCATAAAACTAAAATCAACACGTCAAACATCATGATTACGGAAGTTTAAATAAGCATAATTCTTTTATTTCATATTTAATTTCCTTTGTTTTATATTTAATTGCACTTCTAATTATAGCACTTTTATTTATTGTTATTATATTTAATTGCACTTTTAATTATCGTACTTTTTAATTTTCGCAAGTTTATTTTATCGCACTTTTATTATTCGCAATTTCATTATCGTTATTTACTTTACGCTTTAAATTAAGTCTTGTATTTATTTATTATTTTACATTTGGTTTTAACTGCGACTAAAGTTTTAAAATCGACAAACCGGTCATTAAACGGTAAAAACCCCCCTTTATAATAATAATATTACTTATATATATATTTGTATTTTTATAAATTTAATCTATTATAGCGTTAAGCTTTGTGAAAAAGATTCCCCGTGGAACGAACCGGACTTACTAAAAACTACACTACTGTACGATTAGGTACACCGCCTATAAGTGTTGTAGCAAGGTTTAAGTATATCCATTCTATAAATAAATAAATATCTTGTATAAAATTGTATCGTATTTAATAGTATTTCCTGCTAAAATTTAAAAGCTATTTTATATACACCTCGCATAATATTAAGTATTTTTGGCGCCGCTGCCGGGGATTCGCTTAAAATCCGGAAGCGCAACGCTAATATAAAAAAAAAAGATTTTTATTTTTAGTTTACTTTTATAAAAATACGTTTTTGTAAAAAATACGTTTTTAATTATTCGAAAATATAAAAAGAAAACAAAAATATAAATATTTTTAAGAGTTTGTTAAATATTTAAGTTTTATAAAGTTTCTTTATTTTTATTTTATAAAAATATAAGTTTTATTTAAATATTTTGTGTTTATTTAGAACATAAAAAAAACCGAAATTTTTTTTAATATATATATAAATCTATTTTTAAGATATTTTTAAAATTATAAAGTAGTTTTATTTTTATTTTAGTTTTTAAATATAAGTTTTTATTATATAAATATTTTAATTTAAACAGAAAATATAAAAAAAAAAAAACGCGTCGAATTTTAAACTGTACCTGAGTTGAAAATTGGAACCCCGCGACTCGCGGAGTTTACAGCCTCGAATACCGCGACTCGCGGAGCCTCTCTGACACACGTGACAGAACCCTAATTTCGCATTAATTACAGATTTTATTATTATTATTATTAATAAACCCTAATTACTTAATTATTATTATAATTAGTTTAAGTTTTTAAATTAAATTGTATTTTAAATTTTAATTAGTTTTATTATATATAAAATTAATAGTTTTATAAAATAAATAATATAAAAATAATATTTTTATAAAAATTGTACTTTTTACAACTTTTAGTATATTTTTATATTTTGTCACTTTTTAATTGTTTTAGCGTAATATTTGTATTCTTCGCTAGTATTTAGTTTTAAACTTAGTTTTTGCCATAGTTATTTTTACTTCTAGATTTTTAGGCTTTGCCGTAAAATCTCTTAAGTGCTTTTTCTTTAGACTAAGATTTAGGTACTTTAGAATTTTGCGACGCCTTTTTAAGTTTTAGTTTCTTTTTAAGTTATTGCCATTTGGGATTTAGTTTTTCCTGTAACCTTTAATATTTTTAGATGACTTTTACCTATGTATCAATTATCATTCCAATTAATAATCTCAATTTGCGATTATAATTTTAAGTTAGTTGTGGTAATAAGGTTAGGTTAGTCGAGTGTTTTTAAGTTTTATAAGTCATTTTTTTTCTTTTTCTTATTTTTCGACGCCTTTTATTTTTCACCCCTTCTCTTTTTCGATCTTTTTCGACGCGCTCTTTTTCTTTCTTATTTCTCGCTATTCTAGTTTTTAGGACATAGATTTTTATTCTACTTCTTATCTAAATTTCTTAAAATTACGAAAATTTATTTTAAGTGGTTAAATTGATAGACATTAAAATTTTCTGGTTCGTAGTAATAGTTGGATTTGTACGTGGACCGGGTTATTGGAGCCAAACAGTCCTCAATTATATTGAGACAAAACGAATACTGCCCCTCTGCTGCATCTTTTGGCTATTCGAAACGTGGGCAAAATCAGAAAAGTCTATTAATTGGATAACTTATATAATTTTTCTTTCCTTTTTAAAAAAACTAATAGGATATTCAGTGAATGCACCGAGCAAGACATTCACCACCTTTTGTACGTTCACCACCTGTAACTAGATCAAGACATTTAGCAAATATTACCGCCGTTGATTTTTCTTTAGAATCGTCATCCAGTCGACCAAGTACTCCAGTTCAAATTTCCGATAATCCATTTTTTGAACCCGACCTCACAATTGAGAATCCGGAGAATATTCAGGGACGATTCGTAGATCCTGAACCATTAAATTTTCCTCCGGAACCACCAATCATTCAAACAGAGATTGTTGAGGAACGAACCATTAAATCAGAATCCTCTAGTGATTCCGATTCAACAAATTCAATTATGGAGAATCTGGAACCTTTAAGTATGGAAGACCGAATGAGAGCTAAACGCACTGGCCAAGGTCACGCAATTACTCATCCAGACATTAATGCGCCAGATTATGAAATCAAAGGACAAATTCTACACATGGTGACTAATCAATGCCAATTTAGTGGTGCGCCAAAGGAAGATCCAAATGAACATCTTCGTACCTTTAATAGGATCTGCACACTATTTAAAATCCGAGAAGTGGAGGATGAACAGATATATCTCATGTTATTTCCCTGAACTTTAAAGGGAGAAGCCAAAGATTGGTTGGAATCGTTACCTGAAGGGGCGATTGATACATGGGATGTTTTAGTTGAAAAATTTCTTAAACAATTCTTTCCGGCATCTAAAGCCGTAAGACTTCAAGCAGAAATTGTTACGTTTACACAGAAGCCAAATGAAACTCTATATGAGGCGTGGACAAGATTTGGAAAGTTATTAAGAGGATGTCCGCAACATGGTTTAGACACCTGTCAAATAGTACAAATATTCTACCAAGGATGCGACATCACTACAAGGAAAGACATAGATATAGCAGCTGGTGGTTCTATTATGAAGAAAACCGACACTGATGCTTACAAAATTATTGATAACACTGCTTCCCACTTATATGAGTGGCACCAAGAAAAAGATATCGTTAGATCATCTAAAGTAGCTAGAGCCGATTATAGCCATGACTTAGATTCCATTTCCGCAAAGATAGATGCTGTTGAGAGACGAATGGAAAAGATGACTAAAGATATTCACTCAATAAGAATTAGTTGTGAGCAGTGTGGAGGACCACATTTGACAAAAGATTGTCTCAGTATTGAACTAACAATGGAACAAAGAGAGAACATTTCATACATAAACCAAAGGCCTGGAAATAATTATCAGAATAATTATCAACCGCCAAGACCTATTTACAATCAAAACCAGAACTATAATAGAAATATTCCATACAACAACCAACAAGGTCCTAGCAATCAACAAGTATCCAATAATAATTACAATCAGCAAAGACCTAATTTTCAAAACAAACCACCACAACAAACCGATGATAAAAAGCCGAATTTAGAAGATATGATGACGAAGCTAGTTGAAACTCAAACGCAGTTTTTCACATCTCAGAAACAAACTAATGAACAAAATGTTCAAGCATTTAGAAATCAACAAGCTTCTATTCAAAATCTGGAACAAGAAGTAAGTAACCTAGCAAGGTTAATAGGTGAAAGAAAACCGGGAAGTCTACCTAGTGATACAAATGCTAACCCCCGGAATGAAACAGCTAAAGCCATTACCACAAGAAGTGGTACAACACTTAAACTACCTGAAATACCTGTAACTTCTGATGAAGCTATTCCTACTCCACAAGAACCACAACCTAATCAAGATAAGGAAAAAGAATCGGTAGTTGAAAAGGTTAATGAAGATAACACAGTTAAGGCTAAACCTTATGTTAAACCATACCAACCACCACTTCCTTACCCGAGTAAAATGAAGAAAGAGAAACTTGAAGCCGAGCAATCCAAATTCTTGGATATGTTTAAACAGATAAATGTAAATCTTCCTTTCATTGATGTGATTTCAGGAATGCCTAGATATGCTAAATTCTTGAAAGATCTAATCTCAAATAGAAAGAAAATGGAAGAACTCTCGGCTGTTACCATGAATGCTAATTGTTCAGCAGTGCTGTTGAATAAGATACCAGAAAAACTATCTGATCCAGGAAGTTTCACAATTCCATGTTTTCTGGGTAGTCTTAGTTCAATAGAAGCATTGGCAGACTTAGGTGCTAGTATAAATCTAATGCCATATTCACTATACGCTAAACTAGACCTTGGAGAATTTAAACCAACCAGAATAAGCATACAACTAGCCGATAGATCAATAAAATATCCTAGAGGGATAATGGAGAACATGCTAGTTAAAGTTGGTAATTTAGTATTTCCAGTAGATTTTGTTGTTCTGGACATGGAAGAAAATTCTCAAGTTCCTCTCATATTAGGAAGACTATTCTTAAACACGGCTAAAGCAATGATAGACGTGTTCGGTAAGAAATTGACCCTAAGTATAGAGGATGAGAGTGTTACCTTTTCAGTTGATAGAGCAATGCAACAACCACAATCTGCAGATGATACATGTTATTATATTCAAACTATAGATGCACATGCAGAATTATTAGAAGAATTTCCAGAATTACAAGGAACAGGAGAATGTTCTTTAGGAGAAGGAACAGAACAAATTGATGAAGCTGAAATGTTAGCTACACTTATAGCTAATGGATATGAACCAACAACAGAAGAAATTCAAATGCTAAAAGAAGAAGACAGATATCGATATAAATCATCGATAGAAGAACCACCAAAATTAGAGTTAAAACCACTTCCAAACCATTTGGAATACGCTTATTTACATGGTGAATCTGAATTACCTGTAATAATATCGTCTTCTCTTACTGAAAATGAGAAATCACAACTCATTTCTGTGTTGAAAGCTCATAAACCAGCCATTGCATGGAAGATTCATGATATTAAAGGAATAAGTCCTTCGTATTGCACACATAAAATCCTTATGGAAGAAGGTCATAAAACGTATGTGCAACGCCAATGAAGACTAAATCTTAATATGCAAGATGTAGTTAAAAAATAAATTATTAAACTGCTAGACGCAGGTCTAATTTATCCAATTTCTGATAGTCCATGGGTAAGCCCAGTTCAATGCGTGCCTAAGAAGGGTGGCATGACTGTCATTACAAATGAGAAAAATGAGCTTATTCCTACTAGGACTGTAACAGGATGGCATTTATGTATTGATTATAGAAAATTAAATGACGCCACCAGAAAAGATCACTTTCCCTTACCTTTCATTGATCAAATGTTGGAAAGATTAGCCGGAAATAGTTACTATTGTTTTCTAGATGGATTTTCTGGATATTTTCAAATTCCAATAGCACCCGAGGACCAAGAGAAAACCACATTCACGTGCCCTTATGGTACTTTTGCTTACAAACGCATGCCATTTGGACTTTGCAACGCCCCTGCAACCTTTCAAAGGTGTATGATGGCGATTTTTCATGACATGATAGAAGAATGCATGGAAGTTTTCATGGATGACTTTTCAGTCTTCGGTGATACATTTGAAACATGTCTAGCTAATCTTGAACGAATGCTTATTAGATGCGAACAATCAAATCTAGTACTTAATTGGGAGAAATGCCATTTCATGGTTAAAGAGGGCATCGTTCTTGGACATAAAATTTCAAAAGAAGGAATTGAAGTGGATAGAGCTAAAATAGATGTAATTGCTAAAATTCCACATCCCACCAATGTTAGAGGAGTTAGGAGTTTTCTAGGGCATGCCGGTTTTTACCGACGTTTCATAAAAGATTTTTCTAAAATTGCCACTCCTATGAATAAACTCCTAGAAAAGGATGCTCCATTCATCTTTTCAGATGAGTGTATTAAATCTTTTAATATTCTTAAAGAGAAACTCACTAATGCGCCGATCATGATAACACCAAATTGGAATCTACCATTTGAACTAATGTGCGATGCAAGTGATTTTGCAATGGGAGCCGTTTTAGGACAAAGGATTGAAAAATGATTTCAACCTATATATTATGCTAGTAAGACGTTACAAGGAGCACAAACGAACTATACAACTACTGAAAAAGAACTCCTTGCTATTGTCTTTGCTTTTGACAAATTTCGATCATATCTCGTTCTAGCAAAAACGGTGGTCGATACCGACCATTCTGCTCTTAGATACCTATTTTCAAAACAAGATGCTAAACTAAGATTAATTCGTTGGATCTTACTCTTACAAGAGTTTGATATTGAAATCCGAGATAAAAGAGGAGCAGAAAATCTCGCCGCTGATCATCTTTCTCGTCTTGAAAATCCCGAATTAGAAGTTCTAAATTAATCGGCCATACAAGACAACTTTCCTGATGAATATCTATTGAAGATAGATTATAAAGAAATTCCATGGTTTGCAGACTATGCAAACTACTTAGTTTGTGGATTCCTTGAAAAAGGATTATCGTACCAAAAACGAAAGAAATTCTTCAGTGATATAAAACACTATTTTTGGGAAGATCCACATCTGTTTAAAAGTTGTCCCGATGGAATAATACACCGATGTGTATTTGGAGATGAAGCTAGTAAAATTTTAAACCATTGTCACACAGGACCAACAGGAGGGCACTATGGGCCTCAACTAACAGCAAGAAAAGTTTATGATGCTGGATTCTATTGGCCTACAATTTACAAAGACGCACACTTTCTTTGCAAATCCTGTGATGCTTGTCAAAGGGCCGGAAAAATAAGTCAACGTGATGAAATGCCACAAAATGTCATTCAAGTATGTGAAGTATTTGACATTTGGGGTATTGACTTTATGGGTCCATTTCCAAAATCTCATAATAATCTATATATACTCTTAGCCATTGATTATGTATCTAAATGGGCGGAAGCACAAGCTCTCCCAACTAACGATGCACGAGTTGTAGTCAACTTTTTAAAACGTCTTTTTGCAAGGTTTGGAACACCGAAAGCTTTAATAAGTGATCGGGGTACTCATTTCTGTAATAATCAACTTGAGAAAGTTCTTAAAAGATATAGAGTAACTCATAAAATCTCCACCGCATATCATCCACAAATAAGTGGACAAGTTGAAAATACCAACCGAGCTTTAAAACGTATTCTAGAGAAAACCGTAGGATTAAATCCGAAGGAATGGTCCATTAAATTGGAGGATGCACTCTGGGATTTTAGAACAGCCTACAAAACTCCAATTGGAACCACACCTTTTAGACTTGTTTATGGAAAAGCATGTCATCTTCCAGTAGAAATTGAACACAAAGCATTTTGGGTTTGAAGACATGTAATCTTGATTTACATGAAGCCGAACGTCTACGATTAAGTCAACTAAACGAATTAGAAGAATTAAGACATGAAGCATACGAAAATTCGTTAATCTATAAAGAAAGAACGAAGAAATGGCATGATAAAAGAATCAGAAGTTCAAAAGAATTTAAAGAAGGAGACAGAGTTCTTCTTTTCAATTCACGATTCAAGCTATTTCCTGGAAAATTGAAATCAAGATGGTCTGGACCATTCATAGTCAAAAGAGTTTTTCCATATGGAACGATAGAATTAATAAATTCAAATGAGATTGAATTTAAAGTTAATGGTCACAGAGTTAAACATTACATACATGGTCCGATGGAAGAAGACAATGAAGTTAATCACAATTTCGATACCACAGCTAACTAAGTATAGGGGGTTTATGTATTTCTGTTAGAGTTAGATTGTCTGTTTTTGTATAGTTCTCGAAAATGGAACCCGAACGGTCTTTCCCTAGCAGACCCTAAAGAACTAGTCTTCTCCCCCCATTCTGAATTTTTATTTTTTTAGGAAATGAAGACTGCCTGTGAACTAAACCATGGTCTAATGCTACACGCTTTGATCACTAAACGTAATAATGACACACTTCCGAGTGAAATAGTATCAGTAATCAGAGAAAGATTGGACGGAGTTAGAAAAGAATCCAGATGCGAAGATAATAAGTTACAATTTGGTAAAGGAAAATCAAAATCCGCAGCAAAAAGAAGAGCACGACACCTAGAAAGATGTCACAAATGCGGAAAATGGTCACATGGAGGTAAATGTTCAAATAATCAAACCTATTCAAACACCGAATTTGTTACTTTATGCAGAGACGGACCGTTCATATGTTTAGAAGAAAAAACACTGAATGCTCGAGGTTACGCCTATGTAGCCATGGAAAACCAATTAAACCGACTATCTTATGAATGGGATAGATTATATAACTAAGAAATCTATTTCATAGGTATGTTTGTACAGTTTTTATTTTTATTTTTATTTTTTTTAACCTTTTGATAATAAACGCTAATTTGTTCGCTATAAAGTATTAAATTGGTATTGAATAAAATTAGGTTTGGCGACCGAAATTATTGATATCATACAAAAATTTATTACATCACTGTGAAATTTAACGTTTATTCTTAAGGTATAAATATCTTTAATCAATCAACCCAAAATATTTCAAAAATTCGTCATGAGTTAAATTAGGTCTTGGAACCGAAATTACTTTACCGAAAAGAGGGGCGCATATTTTTGATAATATTTGATTGATTAAAGTGGGATAAAAAGCCAAAAAGATTTTTAATTTTATTTTTACCATGTTTTTAAAATTAATATATAAATCTTAAATAAATATTGTAAACTTTGTAAAATCAATATATTTAAAATTATAAATATTTGAAAAATTAATATAAGTTTGGTGTGAATTTATAATATGAATTTTTAAATTAAGTTTGGTGTGAATTTTTAATTTTTAAAATATGAATTTTTAATTTTATGCATTTTAAATTTTAAGTTTGGTGTGAATTTTTAATATTAATTTTGAATTTTATAATTAAGTTGTGTGAATTTAAAAACAAAAATTTACTTTATCTCATTAAGTTAAAAATATGATTTTTAAAATTCGTCGTAAGTTTAAGACTAGGTCGTTGAACCGAAATTGCTTTACCCGAGGGAGGGACGAGAACTTTTATTATCATTATTTTTAATCTTATTGAATTAAAGTATGCCAAAAACATTAAAAAACTAAAAAAAAATCTAAGCTTTTAAAACAATCGCTTGAAAAAGACAAATTTTAAAATTTTGTCGAAGGACGGACTAGGACATCGATCCGAAACGACCTCGTCCTAAAACAAAGGAAAATAAAATTTTAAATTTATTTTATATTTGTTTTACAAGTTAAGGTTTGTGTAAAAAAAAAAAAAAAATAATACAAACTCCGCCACTCGCGGAGTTTGAAAGGGAAAAACACCGCGACTCGCGGAGTTCCAAAAATACCGAAAAAAATAAAAGGGGCAGAACTGATCAGTCCACAACCCACACCCACGAAAACACTGCGATAAAACCCGCAAAAACCCGAAAAAACACCCCCAAATTCACAATTTTTGACCGTTAATCATCAAATCTTTTACTAAAATCATGTTGAGAAGGATGCTATCAAGGAATTACTCAAGAAAAAGGGTAAATTTCTACACCTAAACACCATTTAATCCGAAAATTAGTGTTCTTGAGCAATTTTTTCCCCAATTTGATTTTGATGCTTTTTAGTGGAATTATGCTTAAATTGTTTATGTATTATGCTTGTATAACCTAGATTGATGCTATTTAACATGATTAGAAGCCTTAAACTTCAAATTTTGAGTAATCTAGGGTTTGTGTTCTTGAGCAATTTGGGGCTTTTTGATATAAACAGGTTATGGCCGATTTTTGTCATGAATTGTTGCTAAATTAAGTAGTGCAACATGTTTAGGTAGTTAAATGATCCAAACTTTGAGCCTAAACATGATTTTGAGAATTAAAGTGGACTTTTTCAAGTCTAAAATTCATGAACTTGATTTTTGAGAGATAATGCCATTTGAAACTTGTTTAATTGCTAGTAATGATTATTTTGACATGTTATTTGAGTTGAATGCTTATGAACTTGGCTAACATTTTCGTATATGCTTATTTGAAAAAGTGTAGATTTGATGAAAATATGAAAATGAGCTTAAGTTTGATATAAATTGATCATGTCATTGTAATTATTTTGATTGATGATTTTGCTGACACTAATGCATATTTGGATGCACAAAAATTGTGTTTGATGTGTTTTGCAGACTGAAAGGGGTGAATCTTCATCCCAAGCTCACAATGCTCCTACTGAGAATGCGGAACAACAAGAGGTGGATAACTACTACAAACAAGATATACCTCATCCAGTCATGACATTTTCTGATATGCACTTGGAAGATTTGCACCCGAACCTGAGATTTGACAGACTTTGGATAGATTATCCAAAATACCAAAGGGGTTTGCATACTCTTCATTCTAAAGTTGTTGAGGTACCTAGGGTCATAGAATGGGGACCATTAGAAGCTGTAGAATTGGCCGGGCCAATTAGGGAATTACTTGCACAGAGGTATGGTAATTCTACTTTTAACGACTGGGTACGTTTATTCACCATGCGTAGACCTGTATATAAAGTATGGTGTGAAGAATTGTTGTGTAGTATAGAATTAAATGATCGGGTAGCTAGTTTAACCGATCGATCTTTTATTAGATTTTTGTTAGGAGGTTCGATGCGCCACATGTCTTTACTAGACATGGCTCAGGCTTTACGTATATATACGCCTGAGGAGTTAGCATCTGCCGATTGTAGAGGGTTGATACTAAATGGTAGAAAGATAGATGAAAATTTTGATACACATGGTGTATGGAGTCAAATGACAAGCCATCACCGATTCAAAGGGGGAAATTACTCTTATTTGGATATAGATAGAGCTGAATTAAGAGTAATTCATAGGTTTTTAGCTAATTCGATTACACAAAGAGGTAAGAACAAGGAAAAGGTAAATGAACAGGATTTGTTTTACCATATGTGTATTCGAGACTCACAAAGCGCTGTAAGTATACCTTATTGTGTGGGTTATTATTTATCAGCTATGGTTAGGGGGATGAGACCACATAGCATAATAGGAGGTGGTATATTTATTACTTTGATTGCTGAATATCTCGGTGTAGATATAAGTCGAAGAACCAGAACCCCGCGATACAATAGGTTTAAATGTATACCATGGTGCGAAAGTTTTGAAGAGGCGAAATAACGCCGCAGTACAATACCATGGTAGACATCCACAGGTTGAGAGAAACCAATAGCAAGGTAATGTAGGAGGGGGAAATGAAATGCAAGAAATGCAAAGGTTTATAGCTTCACAGGAGTACGAAAATGCTAGACATAGAGCATTTGAAGATTGGCAAGTTCATCAAAACCAAATCATAGCTTATTGCCAACATATAGGTAGAAACTATATTCCTACTCCATCTCCCATATTCCCTCCCTGGTCTATAGAGATTCAACCACCGTATCCTACGTATAACCCAGCCGAAACATTTTATAGCACATATGGTTATGCATGGAACCCCTACTGGTATCAGTTTCATCCCTAGTCTACTTAGTTTTATTTATTTTGTAATTTGTAATGTTGATACGTTTAATACTTATTTAATATTGTAATAGTTTTTATAATTTTCTAACTTTTATTCTTAGATTTTAATAATTTTTGAATGTGGGGTAATATACCAAACTTCAAAAATATGTATATATGTATGCAGTTTATCTTATGTACACAACAGGGTAAAACAACGCATTTTCAAAGACTGGCATTAAGTTCAACAAAAGCAACTAATTTTGACAACAAGATGCAAAATATATGTGAAATAACAACAAGACGGAATGAACAAATGATGTGCACCATTTATCATTCAGCAAACAAACACAAATATGTTTGGAAACTTTGGTAAAATTTAATCATTTTCACACAAATCACCCTCAATAATTTAAATTGTTACTGATTTCTTGCAAATGAGGGCATTGCAAGATCTTAAGTGTGGGAAGGGGTTAAATTCTTTCGGATTTTAAAATTTTTACTTTATACACTTGGTTACCATTAGAAATACTAGTAAAGTAGTAGTTGTATTAGAATCTAGTGCTCTCTGATAATAAGGAACAGCCCTAGTCTTATATACTGACTACCCAATTCTAGTAAAAAATTTCAAAATTTTTAATTAAATGAACTCAAAATCATGTTTATACATATTTATGAATGATAAAACTAAGTTTTAACACCAAAATTATTGTTACCTCGGAAAGGACATAAATTGATAAACAAACCAAAATGTTAAAATTCATTTAAAATGGAATAGAGGACAATAAAAAGGAAAATAAAAGCCAAGTGTGGGAAAATTCTCCAAGTTATTCAAAACATATGTCACATATTTTTGTACAAATAACTGAAAATACTTTTGCTTTGGACTAAACTAAACTATTTTACCCGATGAAAGAAAAGAAGAGATGGTGAAATGTCCCGTTCTTATTGATTAAAAACGTTCCATATTAATTGATTTCGTTGCGAGGTTTTGACCTCTATATGAGACGTTTTTCAAAGACTGCATTCATTTTAAAACAAACCATAACCTTTATTTCATCAATAAAGGTTTAAAAAGCTTTACGTAGATTATCAAATAATGATAATCTAAAATATCCTGTTTACACACGACCATTACATAATGGTTTACAATACAAATATGTTACAACAAAATAAGTTTCATGAATGCAGTTTTTACACAATATCATACAAGCATGGACTCCAAATCTCGTCCTTATTTAAGTATGCAACAGCGGAAGCTCTTAATAATCACCTGAGAATAAACATGCTTAAAACGTCAACAAAAATGTTGGTGAGTTATAGGTTTAACCTATATATATCAAATCATAATAATAGACCACAAGATTTCATATTTCAATACACATCCCATACATAGAGATAAAAATCATTCATATGGTGAACACCTGGTAACCGACATTAACAAGATGCATATATAAGAATATCCCCATCATTCCGGGACACCCTTCGGATATGATATAAATTTCGAAGTACTAAAGCATCCGGTACTTTGGATGGGGCTTGTTGGGCCCGATAGATCTATCTTTAGGATTCGCGTCAATTAGGGTGTCTGTTCCCTAATTCTTAGATTACCAGACTTAATAAAAAGGGGCATATTCGATTTCGATAATTCAACCATAGAATGTAGTTTCACGTACTCGTGTCTATTTTGTAAATCATTTATAAAACCTGCATGTATTCTCATCCCAAAAATATTAGATTTTAAAAGTGGGACTATAACTCACTTTCACAGATTTTTACTTCGTCGGGAAGTAAGACTTGGCCACTGGTTGATTCACGAACCTATAACAATATATACATATATATCAAAGTATGTTCAAAATATATTTACAACACTTTTAATATATTTTGATGTTTTAAGTTTATTAAGTCAGCTGTCCTCGTTAGTAACCTACAACTAGTTGTCCACAGTTAGATGTACAGAAATAAATCGATAAATATTATCTTGAATCAATCCACGACCCAGTGTATACGTATCTCAGTATTGATCACAACTCAAACTATATATATTTTGGAATCAACCTCAACCCTGTATAGCTAACTCCAACATTCACATATAGAGTGTCTATGGTTGTTCCGAAATATATATAGATGTGTCGACATGATAGGTCGAAACATTGTATACGTGTCTATGGTATCTCAAGATTACATAATATACAATACAAGTTGATTAAGTTATGGTTGGAATAGATTTGTTACCAATTTTCACGTAGCTAAAATGAGAAAAATTATCCAATCTTGTTTTACCCATAACTTCTTCATTTTAAATTCGTTTTGAGTGAATCAAATTGCTATGGTTTCATATTGAACCCTATTTTATGAATCTAAATAGAAAAAGTATAGGTTTATAGTCTGAAAAATAAGTTACAAGTCGTTTTTGTAAAGGTAGTCATTTCAGTCGAAAGAACGACGTCTAGATGACCATTTTAGAAAACATACTTCCACTTTGAGTTTAACCATAATTTTTGGATATAGTTTCATGTTCATAATAAAAATCATTTTCCCAGAATAACAACTTTTAAATCAAAGTTTATCATAGTTTTTAATTAACTAACCCAAAACAGCCCGCGGTGTTACTACGACGGCGTAAATTCGGTTTTACGGTGTTTTTCGTGTTTCCAGGTTTTAAATCATTAAGTTAGCATATCATATAGATATAGAACATGTGTTTAGTTTATTTTAAAAGTCAAGTTAGAAGGATTAACTTTTGTTTGCGAACAAGTTTAGAATTAACTAAACTATGTTCTAGTGATTACAAGTTTAAACCTTCGAATAAGATAGCTTTATATGTATGAATCGAATGATGTTATGAACATCATTACTACCTTAAGTTCCTTGGATAAACCTACTGGAAAAGAGAAAAATGGATCTAGCTTCAATGGATCCTTGGATGGCTCGAAGTTCTTGAAGCAGAATCATGACACGAAAACAAGTTCAAGTAAGATCATCACTTGAAATAAGATTGTTATAGTTATAGAAATTGAACCAAAGTTTGAATATGATTATTACCTTGTATTAGAATGATAACCTACTGTAAGAAACAAAGATTTCTTGAGGTTGGATGATCACCTTACAAGATTGGAAGTGAGCTAGCAAACTTGAAAGTATTCTTGATTTTATGAAACTAGAACTTTTGGAATTTATGAAGAACACTTAGAACTTGAAGATAGAACTTGAGAGAGATCAATTAGATGAAGAAATTTGAAGAATGAAAGTGTTTGTAGGTGTTTTTGGTCGTTGGTGTATGGATTAGATATAAAGGATATGTTATTTTGTTTTCATGTAAATAAGTCATGAATGATTACTCATATTTTTGTAATTTTATGAGATATTTCATGCTAGTTGCCAAATGATGGTTCCCACATATGTTAGGTGACTCACATGGGCTGCTAAGAACTGATCATTGGAGTGTATATACCAATAGTACATACATCTAAAAGCTGTGTATTGTACGAGTACGAATACGGGTGCATACGAGTAGAATTGTTGATGAAACTGAACGAGGATGTAATTGTAAGCATTTTTGTTAAGTAGAAGTATTTTGATAAGTGTCTTGAAGTCTTTTAAAAGTGTATGAATACATATTAAAACACTACATGTATATATATTTTAACTGAGTCATTAAGTCATCGTTAGTCGTTACATGTAAATGTTGTTTTGAAACCTTTAGGTTAACGATCTTGTTAAATGTTGTTAACCCAATGTTTATAATATCAAAAGAGATTTTAAATTATTATATTATCATGATATTATGATGTACGAATATCTCTTAATATGATATATATACATTAAATGTCGTTACAACGATAATCGTTACATATATGTCTCGTTTCAAAATCATTAAGTTAGTAGTCTTGTTTTTACCTATGTAGTTCATTGTTAATATAATTAATGATATGTTTACTTATCATAATATCATGTTAACTATATATATAACCATATATATGTCATCATATAGTTTTTACAAGTTTTAACGTTCGTGAATCACCGGTCAACTTGGGTGGTCAATTGTCTATATGAAACCTATTTCAATTAATCAAGTCTTAACAAGTTTGATTGCTTAACATGTTGGAAACATTTAATCATGTAAATATCAATCTCAATTAATATATATAAACATGGAAAAGTTCGGGTCACTACAGTACCTACCCGTTAAATAAATTTCGTCCCGAAATTTTAAGCTGTTGAAGGTGTTGACGAATCTTCTGGAAATAGATGCGGGTATTTCTTCTTCATCTGATCTTCACGCTCCCAGGTGAACTCGGGTCCTCTACAAGCATTCCATCGAACCTTAACAATTGGTATCTTGTTTTGCTTAAGTGTTTTAACCTCACGATCCATTATTTCGACGGGTTCTTCGATGAATTGAAGTTTTTCGTTGATTTGGATTTCATCTAACAGAATAGTGAGATCTTCTTTAGCAAAACATTTCTTCAAATTCGAGACGTGGAAAGTGTTATGTACAGCCGCGAGTTATTGAGGTAACTCAAGTCGGTAAGCTACTGGTCCGACACGATCAATAATCTTGAATGGTCCAATATACCTTGGATTTAATTTCCCTCGTTTACCAAATCGAACAACGCCTTTCCAAGGTGCAACTTTAAGCATGACCATCTCTCCAATTTCAAATTCTATATCTTTTCTTTTAATGTCAGCGTAGCTCTTTTGTCGACTTTGGGCGGTTTTCAACCGTTGTTGAATTTGGATGATCTTCTCGGTAGTTTCTTGTATAATCTCCGGACCCGTAATCTGTCTATCCCCCACTTCACTCCAACAAATCGGAGACCTGCACTTTCTACCATAAAGTGCTTCAAACGGCGCCATCTCAATGCTTGAATGGTAGCTGTTGTTGTAGGAAAATTCTACTAACGGTAGATGTAGATCCTAACTGTTTCTGAAATCAATAACACATGCTCGTAGCATGTCTTCAAGTGTTTGTATCGTCCTTTCGCTCTACCCATCAGTTTGTGGATGATAGGTAGTACTCATGTCTAGACGAGTTCCTAATGCTTGCTGTAATGTCTGCCAGAATCTTGAAATAAATCTGCCATCCCTATCAGAGATAATAGAGATTGGTATTCCATGTCTGGAGATGACTTCCTTCAAATTCAGTCGTGATAACTTCTCCATCTTGTCATCTTCTCTTATTGGCAGGAAGTGTGCTGATTTGGTGAGACGATCAAATATTACCCAAATAGTATCAAAACCACTTGCAGTCCTTGGCAATTTAGTGATGAAATCCATGGTAATGTTTTCCCATTTCCATTCCGGGATTTCGGGTTGTTGAAGTAGACCTGATGGTTTCTGATGCTCAGCTTTGACCTTAGAACACGTCAAACATTCTCCTACGTATTTAGCAACATCGGCTTTCATACCCGGCCACCAAAAATGTTTCTTGAGATCCTTGTACATCTTCCCCGTTCCAGGATGTATTGAGTATCTGGTTTTATGAGCTTCTCTAAGTACCATTTCTCTCATATCTCCAAATTTTGGTACCCAAATCCTTTCAGCCCTATACCGGGTTCCGTCTTCCCGAATATTAAGATGCTTCTCCGATCCTTTGGGTATTTCATCCTTTAAATTTCCCTCTTTTAAAACTCCTTGTTGCGCCTCCTTTATTTGAGTAGTAAGGTTATTATGAATCATTATATTCATAGATTTTACTCGAATGGGTTCTCTGTCCTTCCTGCTCAAGGCATCGGCTACCACATTTGCCTTCCCCGGGTGGTAACGAATCTCAAAGTTGTAATCATTCAATAATTCAATCCACCTACGCTGCCTCATATTCAGTTGTTTCTGATTAAATATGTGTTGAAGACTTTTGTGGTCGGTATATATAATACTTTTAACCCCATATAAGTAGTGCCTCCAAGTCTTTAATGCAAAAACAACTGCGCCTAATTCCAAATCATGCGTCGTATAATTTTGTTCGTGAATTTTCAATTGTCTAGACGCATAAGCAATCACCTTCGTTCGTTGCATTAATACACAACCGAGACCTTGCTTTGATGCGTCACAATAAATCACAAAATCATCATTCCCTTCAGGCAATGACAATATAGGTGCCGTAGTTAGCTTTTTCTTCAATAACTGAAACACTTTCTCTTGTTCATCATTCCATTCAAATTTCTTCCCTTTATGCGTTAATGCAGTCAAGGGTTTTGCTATTCTGGAAAAGTCTTGGATGAACCTTCTATAGTAACCAGCTAGTCCTAAAAACTGGCGTATGTGTTTCGGAGTTTTCGGGGTTTCCCACTTTTCAACAGTTTCTATCTTTGCCGGATCCACCTTAATACCTTCTTTGTTCACTATGTGACCGAGGAATTGAACTTCTTCCAACCAAAATGCACACTTTGAAAACTTAGCGTACAATTCTTCCTTCCTCAATACTTCTAACACCTTTCTCAAATGTTCACCGTGTTCTTGGTCATTCTTTGAGTAAATAAGTATGTCATCAATGAAAACAATGACAAACTTGTCAAGGTATGGTCCACACACTCGGTTCATAAGGTCCATGAACACAGCTGGTGCATTAGTTAAACCAAATGGCATGACCATAAACTCGTAATGACCGTAACGTGTTCTGAAAGCAGTCTTTGGAATATCATCTTCTTTCACCCGCATTTGATGATACCCGAAACGTAAGTCAATCTTTGAATAAACAGACGAGCCTTGTAGTTGATCAAATAAGTCGTCGATTCTCGGTAGTGGGTAGCGGTTCTTGATGGTAAGTTTGTTCAACTCTCGGTAGTCGATACACAACCTGAATGTACCATATTTCTTCTTGACAAACAAAACAGGAGCTCCCCACGGTGATGTGCTTGGTCGAATGAAACCACGCTCTAAAAGTTCTTGTAATTGGCTTTGCAGTTCTTTCATCTCGCTGGGTGCGAGTCTGTAAGGAGCACAAGCTATTGGTGCAGCTCCTGGTACAAGATCTATTTGAAATTCAACGGATCGATGTGGGGGTAATCCCGGTAATTCTTTCAAAAATACATCGGGAAATTCTTTTGCAATGGGAACATCATTGATGCTCTTTTCTTCAGTTTGTACTTTCTCGACGTGTGCTAGAACAGCATAGCAACCTTTTCTTATTAGTTTTTGTGCCTTCAAATTACTAATAAGATGTAGCTTCGTGTTGCCCTTTTCTCCGTACACCATTAAGGGTTTTCCTTTTTCTCGTATAATGCGAATTGCATTTTTGTAACAAACGATCTCTGCTTTCACTTCTTTTAACCAGTCCATACTGATTATCACATCAAAACTCCCTAACTCTACTGGTATCAAATCAATCTTAAATGTTTCGCTAACCAGTTTAATTTCTCGATTCCGACATATATTATCTGCTGAAATTAATTTACCATTTGCTAATTCGAGTAAAAATTTACTATCCAAAGGCGTCAATGGACAACTTAATTTAGCACAAAAATCTCTACTCATATAGCTTCTATCCGCACCCGAATCAAATAAAACGTAAGCAGATTTATTGTCAATAAGAAACGTACCCGTAACAAGCTCCTGGTCTTCTTGTGCCTCTGCTGCATTAATATTGAAAACTCTTCCGCGGCCTTGTCCATTCGTGTTCTCCTGGTTCGGGCAATTTCTAATAATGTGGCCCGGTTTTCCACATTTATAACAAACTACATTGGCATAACTTGCTCCGACACTACTTGCTCCGCCATTACTCGTTCGTACACCATTTGCTCCTTTCGTTCTATTAACCCCTGGTCCGTAGACCTCACACTTTGCCGCGCTATGACCATTTCTTTTACACTTGTTGCAAAATTTGGTGCAGAACCCCGAGTGATACTTTTCACACCTTTGGCATAGCTGCTTCTGATTGTTGTTGTTATTGCGGTTATTATTGTTGTTGGGATGATTGTTGTAGTTGCTGTTGTTGTTGTTGTTGTTGTTGTTGTTGTTGGGCCGTTTGTTGTAGTTGCGATTGATGTTGCGATTGTTGGGATAATTGCTGCGATTATTGTTGTAATTGCTGTTGTTGTTGTATTGGTGATTCTTATCACCGTTTTCCTCCCACTTTCTTTTGACTTGCTTCACATTGGCCTCTTCAGCAGTCTGTTCTTTAATTCTTTCTTCAATCTGGTTCACTAGTTTGTGAGCCATTCTACATGCCTGTTGTATGGAGGCGGGCTCGTGTGAACTTATGTCTTCTTGGATTCTTTCCGGTAATCCTTTCACAAACGCGTCGATCTTCTCTTCCTCATCTTCGAATGCTCCCGGACACAATAGGCACAATTCTGTGAATCGTCTTTCGTACGTGGTAATATCAAATCCTTGGGTTCGTAACCCTCTAAGTTCTGTCTTGAGCTTATTGACCTCGGTTCTGGGACGGTACTTCTCGTTCATCAAGTGCTTGAATGCTGACCACGGTAGTGCGTACGCATCGTCTTGTCCCACTTGCTCTAGATAGGTATTCCACCATGTTAACGCAGAACCTGTGAAGGTATGCATATCATACTTCACTTTGTCCTCTTCAGTACACTTACTTATGGCAAACACCGATTCAACCTTCTCGGTCCACCGTTTCAATCCGATCGGTCCTTCGGTTCCATCAAATTCCAAAGGTTTGCAGGCAGTAAATTCTTTGTAGGTGCATCATACACGATTTCCTGTACTGCTAGATCCAAGGTTATTGTTGGTATGTAGCGCAGCCTGTACTGCGGCTATGTTTGAAGCTAGAAAAGTACGGAATTCCTCTTCATTCATATTCACGGTGTGTCGAGTAGTCGGTGCCATTTCCTTCAAAATAGTCAAATGGAACAAGTTAATCATACAGAATATTAAGAGTAGTTAATAGTATTTCGTAGCATAATATGAACTCATTTATAAAAGCTTTTTCTTCATATTAGCGTTTTATAAGTTTAAATTCGGGTAGTACCTACCCTTTAAGTTCATACTTAGTAGCTAATATACAATTCAACTACTACAATTCTATATGAAAAACTGATTATAATAATATTTCGCGTTCAAACTTTTACACAATATTTTACAAACTTACAATACCGCTTATTTTACATATAGCATGAAATATAGCACACAATAAATTTGATACAAGATGGTTGTGAAGATAATTCTAGCTAGTACACAAGTCGTTCAGCAAAGGCAATAAAGACACGTAATTCATACGTCCAGAAACAAGTCATGCATTCTGGTTTTACTAGGATTACTTCCCATCCTTGGTCTTGTAGAACATAACAGTTATGGCCGTTGATAAGACAGCGTGTTGTAACTTCGTCAAAGGGGAGAGGGTTACGTAATGTCCAACAGTCCCGTAACAATCTAAAAACCTCATTTCTTACCCCAATTACCGACTCCGTCACTTGTGGAAACGTTTTGTTTAATAGTTGTAGCCCGATGTTCTTGTTTTCACTTTGGTGAGAAGCGAACATTACTAATCCATGAGCATAACATGCTTCTTTATGTTGCATGTTAGCCGCTTTTTCTAAATCACGAAGTCCAATATTCGGATATATTGAGTCAAAATAATTTCTTAACCCATTGCGTAAAATAGCATTTGGGTTCCCCGCAATATATGCGTCAAAGTAAACACATCGTAACTTATGGATTTCCCAATGTGATATCCCCCATCTTTCGAACGAAAGCCTTTTATAAACCAAGGCATTCTTGGAACGTTCTTCGAATGTCTTACAAACTGATCTCGCCTTAAATAGTTGTGCCGAAGAATTCTGACCGACTCTAGATAAGATTTCATCAATCATGTCTCCGGGTAGGTCTCTTAAAATATTGGGTTGTCTATCCATTTTGTGTTTTTATACTGTAAAATAGACAAGAGTTAGATTCATAAAAAAAAAATACTTTTTAATACAAGCAATTTTTACATATATCATAAAGCATAAGCACACTATATTACATATATTACACCACACGAATACAACTATCTTATTCCGACTCGCTTGTTTCTTCTTCTTCGGTTTTGGTTCGTTTTGCCAAGTTTCTAGGGATATATGATGTTCCCCTAATACGAGCCGTCGTAATCCACATTGGTTTAGAAAAACCTGGTGGTTTAGAGGTTCCCGGGTCATTGTTACAACTTAAGGACTTCGGGGGTTGACGATACATATAAAGTTCATCGGGGTTGGAATTAGATTTCTCTATTTTTATGCCCTTTCCCTTATTATTTTCTTTTGCCTTTTTAAATTCAGTTGGGGTAATTTCTATAACATCATCGGAATTCTCGTCGGAATCCGATTCATCGGAGAATTGGTAATCCTCCCAATATTTTGCTTCCTTGGCGGAAACACCATTGACCATAATTAACCTTGGTCGGTTGGTTGAGGATTTTCTTTTACTTAACCGTTTTATTATTTCCCCCACTGGTTCTATTTCTTCATCCGGTTCCTATTCTTCTTCCGGTTCCGATTCTTCTTCCGGTTCCGACTCTTCTTCCGGTTCCTCTTCGGGAACTTGTGAATCAGTCCACGAATCATTCCAATTTACATTTGACTCTTCATTATTATTAGGTGAGTCCATGGGACTTGTTCTAGAGGTAGACATCTATCACATAATATCAAACGCTTTAAGAGATTAATATATCACATAATATTCACATGTTAAAAATATATAGTTTCCAACAAAATTTGTTAAGCAATCATTTTTCAAGTAAACACGGTCGAAGTCCAGACTCACTAATGCATCCTAACAAACTCGATAAGATACACTAATGCAAAATTCTGGTTCTCTAAGACCAACGCTCGGATACCAACTGAAATGTCCCGTTCTTATTGATTAAAAACGTTCCATATTAATTGATTTCGTTGCGAGGTTTTGACCTCTATATGAGACGTTTTTCAAAGACTGCATTCATTTTAAAACAAACCATAACCTTTATTTCATCAATAAAGGTTTAAAAAGCTTTACGTAGATTATCAAATAATGATAATCTAAAATATCCTGTTTACACACGACCATTACATAATGGTTTACAATACAAATATGTTACAACAAAATAAGTTTCTTGAATGCAGTTTTTACACAATATCATACAAGCATGGACTCCAAATCTCGTCCTTATTTAAGTATGCGACAGCGGAAGCTCTTAATAATCACCTGAGAATAAACATGCTTAAAACGTCAACAAAAATGTTGGTGAGTTATAGGTTTAACCTATATATATCAAATCATAATAATAGACCACAAGATTTCATATTTCAATACACATCCCATACATAGAGATAAAAATCATTCATATGGTGAACACCTGGTAACCGACATTAACAAGATGCATATATAAGAATATCCCCATCATTCCGAGACACCCTTCGGATATGATATAAATTTCGAAGTACTAAAGCATCCGGTACTTTGGATGGGGCTTGTTGGGCCCGATAGATCTATCTTTAGGATTCGCGTCAATTAGGGTGTCTGTTCCCTAATTCTTAGATTACCAGACTTAATAAAAAGGGGCATATTCGATTTCGATAATTCAATCATAGAATGTAGTTTCACGTACTCGTGTCTATTTTGTAAATCATTTATAAAACCTGCATGTATTCTCATCCCAAAAATATTAGATTTTAAAAGTGGGACTATAACTCACTTTCACAGATTTTTACTTCGTCGGGAAGTAAGACTTGGCCACTGGTTGATTCACGAACCTATAACAATATATACATATATATCAAAGTATGTTCAAAATATATTTACAACACTTTTAATATATTTTGATGTTTTAAGTTTATTAAGTCAGCTGTCCTCGTTAGTAACCTACAACTAGTTGTCCACAGTTAGATGTACAGAAATAAATCGATAAATATTATCTTGAATCAATCCACGACTCAGTGTATACGTATCTCAGTATTGATCACAACTCAAACTATATATATTTTGGAATCAACCTCAACCCTGTATAGCTAACTCCAACATTCACATATAGAGTGTCTATGGTTGTTCCGAAATATATATAGATGTGTCGACATGATAGGTCAAAACATTGTATACGTGTCTATGGTATCTCAAGATTACATAATATACAATACAAGTTGATTAAGTTATGGTTGGAATAGATTTGTTACCAATTTTCACGTAGCTAAAATGAGAAAAATTATCCAATCTTGTTTTACCCATAACTTCTTCATTTTAAATCCGTTTTGAGTGAATCAAATTGCTATGGTTTCATATTGAACCCTATTTTATGAATCTAAACAGAAAAAGTATAGGTTTATAGTCAGAAAAATAAGTTACAAGTCATTTTTGTAAAGGTAGTCATTTCAGTCGAAAGAACGACGTCTAGATGACCATTTTAGAAAACATACTTCCACTTTGAGTTTAACCATAATTTTTGGATATAGTTTCATGTTCATAATAAAAATCATTTTCTCAGAATAACAACTTTTAAATCAAAGTTTATCATAGTTTTTAATTAACTAACCCAAAACAGCCCGCGGTGTTACTACGACAGCGTAAATTCGGTTTTACGGTGTTTTTCGTGTTTCCAGGTTTTAAATCATTAAGTTAGCATATCATATAGATATAGAACATGTGTTTAGTTTATTTTAAAAGTCAAGTTAGAAGGATTAACTTTTGTTTCGAACAAGTTTAGAATTAACTAAACTATGTTCTAGTGATTACAAGTTTAAACCTTCGAATAAGATAGCTTTATATGTATGAATCGAATGATGTTATGAACATCATTACTACCTTAAGTTCCTTGGATAAACCTACTGGAAAAGAGAAAAATGGATCTAGCTTCAATGGATCCTTGGATGGCTCGAAGTTCTTGAAGCAGAATCATGACACGAAAACAAGTTCAAGTAAGATCATCACTTGAAATAAGATTGTTATAGTTATAGAAATTGAACCAAAGTTTGAATATGATTATTACCTTGTATTATAATGATAACCTACTGTAAGAAACAAATATTTCTTGAGGTTGGATGATCACCTTACAAGATTGTAAGTGAGCTAGCAAACTTGAAAGTATTCTTGATTTTATGAAACTAGAACTTTTGGAATTTATGAAGAACACTTAGAACTTGAAGATAGAACTTGAGAGAGATCAATTAGATGAAGAAAATTGAAGAATGAAAGTGTTTGTAGGTGTTTTTGGTCGTTGGTGTATGGATTAGATATAAAGGATATGTTATTTTGTTTTCATGTAAATAAGTCATGAATGATTACTCATATTTTTGTAATTTTATGAGATATTTCATGCTAGTTGCCAAATGATGGTTCCCACATATGTTAGGTGACTCACATGGGCTTCTAAGAGCTGATCATTGGAGTGTATATACCAATAGTACATACATCTAAAAGCTGTGTATTGTACGAGTACGAATACAGGTGCATACGAGTAGAATTGTTGATGAAACTGAACGAGGATGTAATTGTAAGCATTTTTGTTAAGTAGAAGTATTTTGATAAGTGTATTGAAGTCTTTCAAAAGTGTATGAATACATATTAAAACACTACATGTATATACATTTTAACTGAGTCGTTAAGTCATCGTTAGTCGTTACATGTAAATGTTGTTTTGAAACCTTTAGGTTAACGATCTTGTTAAATGTTGTTAACCCAATGTTTATAATATCAAAAGAGATTTTAAATTATTATATTATCATGATATTATGATGTACGAATATCTCTTAATATGATATATATACATTAAATGTCGTTACAACGATAATCGTTACATATATGTCTCGTTTCAAAATCATTAAGTTAGTAGTCTTGTTTTTACCTATGTAGTTCATTGTTAATATAATTAATGATATGTTTACTTATCATAATATCATGTTAACTATATATATAACCATATATATGTCATCATATAGTTTTTACAAGTTTTAACGTTCGTGAATCACCGGTCAACTTGGGTGGTCAATTGTCTATATGAAACCTATTTCAATTAATCAAGTCTTAACAAGTTTGATTTCTTAACATGTTGGAAACATTTAATCATGTAAATATCAATCTCAATTAATATATATAAACATGGAAAAGTTCGGGTCACTACAGATGGATCTACACGATGAATCAATTCCATCATTAAAAGGAAGTAAAGTCTTCCGAAAAAGAAACGCGCTTCTTGATTTAGGTTAGGAAGTTGTCGTCCAGACCAACTGTAGGTTGACGAAAAACCTAGAAAAGTCATCACTAAAATCAGCAGGAAATCCACGGACCTCAGCATTAAACAGGGTCGCCAAGTGGTCAGATTTATCCTAACCATGAGAAGGATTTATCTCGTACAATGGGGGGGCACCATGCAAATTAGCTGGATAAGACTAATGAATCAGATCCCCAGAAAGGATAATCTCCTTAAAAGATCAAAAATCAGCTTTTAAGCCTGATATTACTCAATCCTTGAGATTGACCTTAAAGATTGAGAATTACAAACTCATGGAATTCAATGATATCTAAACTCGAGCCTGAACGAGAAAATATTTTGATCAAAATTACAAACCGATTTGTTTTCTAAAAACCCATTTTCAATGCGTTCATTACCATTGAACGTAAAATCCTAGGAATTCACCTGGAATTCATTAGGTCACCTGAACCAAATCGGGTGTCAACCGTAAGAACGGTGGTTGCATAGTGGTCAAAGACAGGACCTTGTGCCAAACCTACAAATTATAAGGGTGAGCTTTACTATTGCTCCTACCAAGGATAGTAATTACGTCTGACACGTTATAGACCATAATTAAAAGCATGTCAGGGGACATTGCCTTCACAGTTGCTTGTTCAACGCTTTCCTTTACAACTGGACGGTAGTTTACCGAAAGGTAATATACGGGACAAGTAAACTGGACGTGTTGCTTTCCAAATACAAGGTTAGCAAGTGGGTGACACAAAACCATAAGTTTTGAGCTAAAATTTTCAAATCTGAAACCCACCAAACCCACAAAAATATTTTGCAAACACCGGTGAAAGGTTATTCCGGAAAACTTATCTAGGGTAAAAACTAGATTTAATTTTCAAAAGATCAAATGTTTTCATAAAGATCCAATTTCCTTAATGGATCTAAATTTTTATAGTCATGTGGGACTGTAAACCATATCGTTACTACCATTGTTTATACCGCCGTATAGAAATCACTGATGTACAAAGTGTGAAGAATAAAGAAGTGATTCTAGTATTTCAAGACGATATTGCTTGAGGACAAGCAACGCTCAAGTGTGGGAATATTTGATAATGCTAAAAACGAACATATATTTCATAGCATTATTCCTCAAGAAAGACAAGCTTTTAGTTGCAATTGTTCTATTTACAAGTGATATTCGTTTAAATAATAAAAGGTGAAGACAAAAGACAGATTTGAAGAATTGAAGACGCAAACGACCAAAAAGCTCAAAAGTACAAAAGACAATCAAAGAGGTTCCAATTATTGATAAGAAACGTCTCGAAATTACAAGAGTACAAGATTCAAAACGCAAAGTACAAGATATTAAATTGTACGCAAGGACGTTCAAAAATCCGGAACCGGGACCAGAGTCAACTCTTAACGCTCGACGCAACGGACTAAAAATTACAAGTTAACTATGTATATAAATATAATATAATATATAATTAATTATATAAATTATATATATATTATATTTATGTAATAAACCGTCGGTAAACAAAGAGCCAAAAAGAGTGAGCTGTAATTACAAACTCCGTGACTAGCGGAGTTTGAAGAAGGAATGGGCCGCGAGTCGCGGAGCCCCAAAAACTGAAACTCCCTATAAAGCCCAACGAATTCTGATCAATTTTTCATCCAATATCCATCAATCTCTCTATCTATATACGTAATATTTATATTTATAATTTATATTTTAATTTTAATTTTAATTTTAATCCTAATAATAAGGGTATGTTAGCGAATGTTGTAAGGGTGTAAGTCGAAATTCTGTCCGTGTAACGCTACGCTATTTTTAATCATTGTAAGTTATGTTCAACCTTTTTAATTTAATTTCTCGTAGCTAAGTTATTATTATGCTTATTTAATACCGAAGTAATCATGATGTTGGGTTAATTACTAAAATTGGGTAATTGGGCTTTGTACCATAATTGGGGTTTGGATAAAAGAACGACACTTATGGAAATTAGACTATGGGCTATTAATGGGTTTTATATTAACTAAACAATACCTTGTTAATTTAATATACAAACTTATAATTCGACGTATTTATATATAACCACATACGCTTGACTGGGTACGGTGGGCGGGATATCTATAAATACCAATAATTATTCATTTTACCGGATACGGAACTGGATTAATAGTTAATAGACTTGTTGAAACAGGGGTGAATTACATTCAAGGGTAATTGGTGTAATTGTTAACAAAGTAGTAAAACCTTGGTTTACACGCAGTCGATAACCTGGTGTATTCATTAAACAAAGTATTAAAACCTTGTTACAATTCGAATCCCCAATTAGTTGGAATATTTGACTTCGGGAATAAGAATAATTTGACGAAGGCTTTCGCTCTTTATATTTATGACTGATGGACTATTATGGACAAAATCCGTATAGACATATTAAATAATCCAGGACAAAGGACAATTAACCCATGGGCATAAAACTAAAATCAACACGTCAAACATCATGATTATGGAAGTTTAAATAAGCATAATTCTTTTATTTCATATTTAATTTCCTTTATTTTATATTTAATTGCACTTCTAATTATAGCACTTTTATTTATTGTTATTATATTTAATTTCACTTTTAATTATCGTACTTTTTAATTATCGCAAGTTTATTTTATCGCACTTTTATTATTCGCAATTTCATTATCGTTATTTACTTTACGCTTTAAATTAAGTCTTGTATTTATTTATTATTTTACATTCGGTTTTAACTGCGACTAAAGTTTTAAAATCGAAAAACCGGTCATTAAACGGTAAAAACCCCCTTTATAATAATAATATTACTTATATATATATTTGTATTTTTATAAATTTAAACTAATATAGCGTTAAGCTTTGTGAAAAAGATTCCCTGTGGAACGAACCGGACTTACTAAAAACTACACTACTGTACGATTATGTACACTGCCTATAAGTGTTGTAGCAAGGTTTAAGTATATCCATTCTATAAATAAATAAATATCTTGTATAAAATTGTATCGTATTTAATAGTATTTCCTGCTAAAATTTAAAAGCTATTTTATATACACCTCGCATAATATCAATAACCCAACCCAATATACAATCGATCACGCGGAAATATTAAATAATTTTTTTCTTTGAGCAGCCATTTGCGCGGCGCGCCATCCCCTTGCGCGGCGCGCAAAAGGGACCTGGCAACCCGCTGTCCAAAAATCTCATTTTAGCTAAAAAGATCGCCCACTTCCCGACGTATTTAGACAAAATGCTTTTCACAACATATTCATATATGAAAAACTAACACGTTCCATTCATAAATAAGTTTTACGAACCCGGGCCCACATATGCCCAATTTACGAGTTTCGTACAATTTATAAGTTTCGACCACAAAAAGTTTAATTGCCAAACGTCACTAGAGCATGGTGTTTGGGGTTAAACTACCCAAATCTTGGTCGAACTTCCAAAAAGCTAAAACCTCAGAGAGCCTCTAATCCAAGCGAATACCTTTGCCCTTATCCAAGCCGGATCCTAAAAAGGTAAACAACGAGAGGGTAAGCTGACGCTTAGTAAATGCAATAATTATACACATACATATATAACCTACTTACTTGCAATCACATACACAATTACCTCATACACGCTAGTAATTTAAATGACATACCAACGCAAGATATAATGCTAAATCTCCACAACCACAAGCTAGCACAAACAATAGCATATATAACTTGAATAATATAAAATTCCACGCTACAAACACATAAACATGGTTAACCAATAGTACAAGAGAATGGTACTTCGTATTTCCCATCAGTGTTCCCAACAACTGTTAGTGTACAACGAAGTATAACACTAACCCCGGAGTGGTATCGAACACGCGAACTTTAACCCACCCGTTACGTGAAATGTGGTATCGTACATGCGAACCTTAAACCCACACTTCACGCCCACACACACACACATATGGTATGGCATCGGATACGCGAACTTTAACCCATACCACATGCTAATACGATGCGGTATTGAACACGCAAACTTTAACCCACATCGTACCCTACACAAGTAAATACATTATATACACACATGTATAATCATTCCACTCACCTTAAACGCCTTTAGTGAAAAGGGTAACCGAGCTTGCAACCTTCAATGTAACGTACCTATTACATTATGCATATTATTAAACACAAACTCAAGTTGGTCAACCAACCAAATCCCCATTCTAGTGTCATTTTGACCCATGGTGCAATTCTGACCCATTTGCACCCTTAACCCTAATACTTGGGTCAACATCACCAAAACCCTAACACTAGTCCAATATGGCCTTAAATACTTTTCAACACAAAGTTAAGTATCATTCACTTACATTAACCAACTTCGGTCCATTATTACCCATTTGACCATTTAAAGTCAACACACCCATTTTGGGTCATCCACTAACCCACATAACACCCATTTACTTATCTCTAGGTGTGTTAGTAATTAATTAACCAATTTAGAGCTCATAAACCACAATTAATACTTGAAACCCTAGATTAGTTGCTATTGAGTCCTCATGACCCAATCTTACCCAAGAACACCCAAAATCACCACAAATGGGTTTTATGTTCATCACTTACCCCAAACCCTAACCCTTAAGCAAATTAAAATAAAGAAATCAAGGTTAGAACATACCACTATAACCAAAACGTAGCTAGCAGATAGATGAACAACTTTAAAACACGCACTAAGGCCCGAAATCAACTTCTTCTTCCTTTATTCAAGCTTTCTCTCTCCCAAAATGGGTTTCTCTCTCTAAACTTGAAGTGGAGGTGGAGGAGTAGTTGAAAGTGAAGTAATGAGGCTCAACAAACTGATCTTGAGCCTTAAATTAGGCCTTAAGTGATTTTACCAAAAATCCCCTCTAAAATATCTAATTTAAAAAGGGAGTGAACTGTCTCAGCAGCAGTGCGCGGCGCGCACTTCTCTTTGCGCGGCGCGCAAAAGCACCTGGGCAGATTCTGCTTCATATTTAAAATATACAACGAAACCCAAACTTCAAGTATCTTATTTACACATATGTACGCTACAAATATTTGGGTCTTACATGAGCTTTTGGAACCAAACAAGAACCGAACACCATCACAATCGTTATGAAATCGAACCTGCAGCCTGCAATAATGTGTTATCATCATAAACTACTAATTGATATTTATTTTTTATGGCCGACAATATTAAACAAATCAACACCACTTGCAAGTAAATCAAATTCCTTTCTATGTCAGACGTGTTTAATTTGTGGCCGACAATCACTAGGGAATTAACCCCACAATACACTGTTGGGTTTATATTGAAATAAGCGAATGGGTTTAGCTGGAAACGAACTAACGGGTGTAACTTGAAATCCTAGCGGGCCATTTAAAAACAAGTTAAATTGATTGGGCTTGTGATTTTGTTTTAACTTACTTGTTAATGGGCTGTTATCGGGCCACCAGAAACCCCACCCGATTGTTGCTGCTGCAATCTGATTCCTGTTTCTATTCTATTTCGGTTGGGCTATTAAAACGTTCTGATAATGTTACGCTGTATGTACGGATGAGATGATGATGGTCTTGAAATGATAATATGATGATGATAGGATGATTCTGTATAATTGATAATGATATGAATTGAGAATGATATGAATATGCGGATGTTATGATCGAAATAATGACGGAGACGTAATTATAAATTATAATTAACGTGCGTATTAAAAATTAGATAAGAGCTTGTAGCTCAGTTGGTTTGATGCGTAAGTATGTTACCGGGAGGTCGCGGGTTCGAGACATGGAGGCGCCATTTTTGTTTAGTTTCTTATCCTTTTAGGTATAAACCTTTTGGTTGACACTTGAAAGCATGTTTATTCTCGGGTGTGAAAGAAATCTTCCGCTGTGCATTTGTTCATTTTAGAGATATTACTTGGAGTTATTCATAACATATTTCAAAAGACGTTGCATTCGAGTCGTTGAGTTCATCAAGAATATTATTAAGTCAATTATAGTTGGATATATTATGAAATGGTATGCATGCCATTAGCCTTCGATGAAATGAAAGTTTGTCTTTTAAAAACGAATGCAATGTTTGTAAAATGTATCATATAGAGGTCAAGTACCTCGCGATGTAACCAATTGATATGAATCGTTCTTATGGATTAGGACGGGTCATGAAAGTTGGTATCAGAGCGGTGGTCTTAGCGAACCAGGTCTTGCATTAGTGAGTCTGGACTTCGACCTAGTAGTTGTTAGGATACATTAATAAGTCTGGACTTGAACCTGGTCTGCATGTCAAAAGTTTTGCTTATCATTTCTTGTCAAAAATTACCTGCTTATCATTCTTAGTCTAGACACATCTTACTGCATTGATTGCATGAATAGTGTATAGAAAAAATTCATATCTTAGCATATCTGCTAACTCATATCTTAGCGTATCTGTTACTGTAGACTTTATCTGACACGTTTCTTTAATTCCCTTCGTAATCTACGGGATCTTCTGTACTATGTATAGGTATTCTATGTAATTAGAATATCATCCGATATCCGAAAATCATTTCATATCGAAAAATACTTTATTCAATCGTACGAAATGGAACTCACAACTAGTTCAAGTCCCTCGGATTCCGATATGGAGTCCCACTCCAGCTCCGAAAGCAGCGTAACTAGAATGAATCAATCAATCAGCCATCCCCAATTCGTCTGATGAGTTCATAGTCAACTTAAGCAATGGAGACGAGAAGAAGGCGATACTTTCCATCAACCAAAATTCCCTCTTAACGATGAACCTGAAGCACTCACCGGCGAACCAATTCGAAACACCATTTTCATCCTCATTTCCTGAATATCTCGTCATGATTATATATTATCTCAAATTCAAAACCTTATTCACCAGCTTGTTCCAATCGCCAATCATCTCGAAGTAATCGAAGAAGTCAACGAGTAATGATCTTGGAGAATATGGTGCAAAACTTACCAGCTTCAGCAACATCACTGACACCAACAGAAGCACCAGCAACAGCACCCGTACCATCAACACCACATGCCACAATATCACAATCTATACCCCAAGCATGATCTTCGTTCTACATATCGTCCTACATTAATTATCTTCGTTCTACGTATCGTTCTACCTCATTTATCTTCGTTCTACATGGAAATTATGTAATCTCTAATGTTTTAGAGATTATGTATTCTAGTTCTAACAGTAAACCAGATGAGTTTAATATCACATTGACTCATTAAATCCATGATTACATCTGAAGAAAATATATATGTAAGTATATTTTCACAAAGATTTTAATTAAAAATTCTTTTGTACAAACTGTTAATGGTGAAAATATTTTAACGGGTAGGTAATACCCGAGGAATATTTAGATTTCACATTAATAAGTTATACTGTACATTCTTCCAATCTGATTCAACAGTCATTTACTATCCTACTTACATCCACAGATATACATAACCGTTCACCGCAGAATAACCATTTTCTTTCAATTTCATATTTGGATTTTGACCTATCAGAATCCAACAAGTGGCATAATGAAGAAAACATTTGACAAAATAAAAATTTGTTAGAAACAAACAAATTAAATATGAGAAATTTTGTTAAGAAACCACGCTAACAAAATCCTAGCTAACTGTTCCTAGCTAACTGTTAATTCCCTATTACATTATCGCAATTTTAATTATCACAATTTAATTATCGCAATTTATTTGTCGCAATTTTAGTTTTCGCAATTTTTTTATCGTTATTTAATTTCTGTTATTTATTTTACGCACTTTAAATATCGGAACACTTATACAAGGTTTTGACATATCATATCGATGCATCTATATATATTATTTGGAATAACCATAGACACTCTATATGCAGTAATGCGGGAGTTAGCTATAAAGGGTCGAGGTTAATTCTAAAATAATATATATACTTTGAGTTGTGATCGAGTCTGAGACATGTATACAATGGGTCAATATACGTATTAATTAATTCGAATATTGTATATTAAACTATTTATGAATTATTGAACTACTAACTGTGGACTATTTACATTGGACAATTAAAATGAATTAAAATATTGATTATAACATATGAAACTAAACAATTTTTCAAGTTTGCCACTTGATTTCATCTTAAACCTCATTTGTATCTTGATGATTACAATCTGCGTTCAAACTTTCATAATTCTTGAAAACATCTTATTCGAGAGGATGAACCAACCGCATTTCATCTAAGGAAGGAAAGATTTATGCATATAGTTATGCACCTGAAAAACTCGCAGAAACTGAGTAAACATTTAACACGTAGCTGTGCTAATTCCTTTAGCATTATTATTACCGAAAATAACTTTGCAACTCCTGTTCGAGATAGCCAGTTTTGTCACAGCTCCAGCAAGACAACTTCGACTTTTCGTTCGAATCAACCTTATTATAACTTTGATATATACGTTTGCCATTGTTATTGTTACTAGGAAACCTTTTATATTCTACAATATTACCAACAGACGTACCAGCAACCTTGTTGCTCCTTGGCTTAAATCTTTCTAAAAAATTGTTATATTTATTGAAACCCTATCATGTACTCATCAACATCTTGTAGCGATAGTTGCCATACCAAATACTGGGAAGCATTAATCATTAATTCTCAAATTTCATAGCATTCCTACGTCAATAGTTATATATCTATATATAAAGTATATCTTCTGGACCGATGAATTTCAAATTCGGAATCTCTGAATTCCTGAAAATCACTCTAGCTTATAAATCAGATCTCTGAGTTCTGAAAATGCTGATGAAGCAGCAAAAGTTGTAGATGGTCTTAATGACCAAAACTTTGATGATAAAGAATGGAGTGTTGGAAACACTCAATAGGAGATTGGTACTGGAAAACGAATTGGGCAAACCATGAAGGAGACTATGGACAAATCACAAAGAGTAAACATGTACTTAACGAATCCAGACAATTCAGTACCTGACGAAATCTCCAGCGAATATCTTACTTCCTACTTATTTCAATTCTTTGTAGAAAAAGTTTCTGCATCACCCTTTAATTTCAAGTACTTTAGAAATTCTAAGATATCATCGTATCTTCCGTTATAAATATCTTCGATATTCCTGAGAATACCTTCACAGCTATTCTTATCTAAAATCATTTATCTCTTCGTGCTATTTATATTACATCATAAAAGAAACTGTTTTAGTTTCTATATTATGTAACAATCGAGTTTAAATTATGAATGATTTCCCAGAGAAGTGTTGGGAATTGAAGCATGAGTTAGTATAATATAATGACATCAGGCCAACGTGGTTATATTACAGTAAGTCATGCTAAATTTCTAATGTAACGTGATGATGATTCACATACCTTATCCTCATCATGTGCCATGTTACATGACTCTTTCATTCTACTTAATCTCTAAGCATATCACAGAATTATTTCCTTGATATTTCTATTCTTCTGTAATTCCAGCAGTTTGCTAATTAATCGTACTATTACTTTTTCTTTCTGATCACAAGAATTCTGTAAATTCCTTGAATTCCGAAAATCTACCATGACTACATCAAAAGTTAAGACGAAACTTTTCACTCTTTTGTGATAGCTTCACTCGTACGCTTCACATGATCGAATCATTTTATCTATATTAATCAATAATGATAAAACCCTAACTCATATTCGTCATGAAAACATTTTTATTGTTAGCCATGACGACCTCGATCAAATTTCGGGACGAAATTTCTTTAACGGGTAGGTACTGTAGTGACCCGGAAAATTTCGACTAATTTTAAACCAAATCTCGATACGATTTAATATTTCACGATAAGCAAAGTCTGTAAGGTTGAGTCTCAAAAATTTTGAACTGTATTCATATATTCATTTGACCTTCGACTGCTCTCGACGGTTCACGAACAATTAATTGTAAATAGATATGTGTGTATGTATATATAAATAATAATTCGAAATATAATTTGAATTATTATATGTTGTTGTTATTAAAAAAATTAATAAGATAAAAATTAGATATTTTAATAATTATTATTTGAAATATATTTATATATATAAATAAAGTATATTAAAAATAAATATTAAATGATTGTAATACTCGTTAGACATTTCGATTATTAATTAGACAAGTTTAATTCGAACTTATATGATTTTAAAATAAATGGTGATCCGAAAATGAGTTCTATAAATTTTAGGCTTACTAAAAATGTATTTAGGATCTAGTTATTAAATTTTAGAACTTTTTATATTTTACCCAGATTTGAGAGGGATAGTTGATGTAATTTTTATTTAATAAGTTAATGATCAAATTTTATACCATAATAACAAAAATAAATAAATATAGTTAATTTAAAAATATAGGATTTTTCTGAACACTTTTATCCGCCACTAATTAAATACCAAATCCAATCCGTGAAAGGAATAGTAGACGACGGCTAAAAATTCACACGTTTATAATTTAGATTATATTATAATTATTATTATATTATTATTATTATTCGAATCTATCATTTGCAAGATATTTAAATTTCTGTTTTTGTTTGCATACAACCTATCTATTCTATCTCTTCTAACTAATCTATATTCGTACAGACCCACACAAATGTAGTGACCCGTCCTAATCCATCTGGATGAAGTCACCAACACCTGGTCCCATTGCGATGATCGACTCCAAATAATGTCTTTAAAATGAGCAAATGCACAGCGAAAGGTTTCTTTCATACCTGAGAATAAACATGCTTTCAAGTGTCAACCAAAAGGTTGGTGAGTTCATAGATTTATCTTAAAACAATAAAATTCAACATTTTGATAGACCACAAAATTTAAATGCTGCATGGTACAAATGGACCCGAATCCTATACCCACCTGTAATGTACATGCTATAACTTTTAAATACAGTACATCTTTCTCGTGTACGAAACCATTTTCATAAATCATAGTAACCGTACACATATCTTGTGCACAAAAATAACATACACATAACTTGTGTATAAAATCATTCTCTCGTTATATAACATTCATATCAACTGGTGGCAATTAACATGTCCACATAATTCAATGGTGGCAATTATCATGTCCACATAATTTAATGGTGGCAATTATCATGTCCACATAATTCAATAATAATCCGCAGAACTTCTGTCTGCACAATAATTCATTCGAGGAATGTTTTGCTTGTGTCTATCTCCTCAAACATTTATAAAAGCATTTCATGTATTCGCAGTTCAAAATATATTTCAAAAGCATTTAATAAAGCAGTTGTAAAAACAGCGCATGTATTCTCAGTCCCAAAAATGTAAAGAGTAAAAGGGAATCAAATGAACTCACGCATATAAATATTGTAAAACAGTCTTTAAAACAGTGCATGTATTCTCAGCCCAAAAATATAAAGAGTAAAAGGGATCAAATGAAACTCACCTAATGTATTTTGTAGTAAAAATACATATGACTATATTGAACAACTGAACAATGCAGGGTTGGCCTCGGATTCACGAACCTATATCAAGTATGTATATTAACACATATACTAATATTTAAACAAGTTTAGGTATTAATGTTAATATACTTGTTATATTAATAATTCATATATTGTTTATTATAATTATTACATATTAATGTTTTAGAATATTTTGTAATGTATAATATTTTATATTTTGTATATTACTAATTTTTACTATATAAAAGTAACATTTTGGTTAAAAGTATAGAAGTATGTAATATTAGAATATGTAGGTAATAAATATATTTTATATAAATAATATTTGTTGTAATGATAATAATAATAATAATAATAATAATAATAATAATAATAATAATAATAATAATAATAATAATAATAATAATAATAATAATAATAAAAATTTTAGAATACAACCTTTGAAGATAACAAGCTTCTAAAAATAAAACGCCACTGCCCGGACTCAAACCCACGATCTCTCGCTCAACAGATACACTACCAATCACTGCTCCGCTTGTTTCTTTCATGAATTATTTCGCACGCTTAATCATTTAATCCATATTAACGGTTTATCATCTTCCTATTATCATCATCTTAATCTAATCATTTAAAACGCCATCATCATCAATTTAATTTAAATCATCAACATCATTGTTGTTCTAGCAACAAAAGAGTAAGAAACAGCGAAATGCTTTTAGTAGCCCATGTAACTCAGCCCAACAGGAAAATCAATCTCGGCCCAATTGATCAATCCAGTTATCTAAAGTGGCCCGTCAATTAAATCTCGGCCCAATTGATTCAATCAACTCCACAATGAATTGGTGTTTTGTTTGAAAATAGAAACACAAACACGTCTATATTCCATTACCTAATTATCATTATCATTATCTAGACCTCCTCACCAATCGGTCATCATATTCTTATTATCCTCATTCATCCCTAATATCACGACTATATCACGATCCCATCTATTATCCTAATCATTATCATGAGCGTTTATCATCATCAACTTAATCAATATGATCATAATTATTTTCATTATCCTCGTTATCACCTTCTATATATAACATGACCTTCTACGTATATCATCGTGTATCTTTACTGTCCTTGCTACAGCCCAACATGATTTGGATTACGGCCCAAGGAAAACTGAAGCCCAATCAATGAGAAATGAAATCATGGCTCAAAAAAATACGCTGTTCCATCATGAATTCTAAACAACCCTCGGTCCATCAACTTTTCAAGTGGTAAGTTATTTAGGATAGGTTCACGTATTAGATGGTTTAGCATGCGAAAAGAAAAGAAAAAGTGGGGTTTCAATTTCTATTATCGGCCACACAGGAAGTAAAGAAAAAAAACGTAAAATTTTCCCACAATTCCACAAGGGTTTTGGCCAAAACAAATAACATATGTGGTCAACAATCAAGTTCATACGTTAGTGGAATTGAACAAGTGGCCACCAAAAGTTTCCTCTTTGTTGCTCCACTCATTACTTCAATTATTCATATTACCTTTTGAGTGGGTCTCTCCAATTGTAGGCGTACATGGGTATATATCTCTTTACTTTTCAATAATCAAGGTCGAACAAGGAAACAAAATATTGCAACGATTGTATCAGTTTCATAGGTGGTGAAATTTCTGTTAAAATAAGACTCAAAGCAGCAACAATTTGTATAAGTGATTAAAATGGGAAAGAAATCTATTATATAGAAATATTAGAGAGAGAGAGGTTTAGGGTGATGGCTCATGATGGTGGTCGAGTAGCAATATGGGTGGTGGTTCTTTGTGACCGAAAACAGAAACATATAGGTGTGGTGTCATGGATTTTATGGTATGGTTCGTCCAGTAGCAAACAGAAATGGATAGCAGCTTGTGGGGTGGAAGTTTATGGTTGTTTGGTTTGGTTTCACGTTCAAGAAGAAGAGAAAGAGAGTATTCAAATTGTGGTTGATTGTAACAGTAACAGTAGATTGGGTTTGGTAGTACACGGATGCTTTGGCTTCTTTTTGGTTTGACAGCGAACAATGCTTTGGCTTCTTTTTGGTTTGACAGCGAACAAAACAGAAACATAGTTAGATAGGTGGGTTGATAGGTGGTGAAATTTGGTGAGTTCTTGGGTGGTTCACATGGTGCTCGATGATGAAGAAGAAAGACAAGGTAACAATGGTTGTATGATCGAACAAGAAAGCAAGACGAGCTGTAGGAATGTAAGATGATTAAATAGTGGTTTGATGATGATACTCGTCTATATTAGAATCCGGAAGTGAGTAATGGTGATGGTTCATTTGATAGTAGAGAGAAGAAGATATATATGTTGAATGTATTACTTACAAGTTAATTGATTCGTTATACCTTAGTTTGAGAGTCGACATATTAATTGGGCAGGAGAATACAAACAAAACAAAAATAAAGAAGAAAAAGACTTGAAACAGATTATGAAGAAAAAAATGTACCAATTGTTTTGGATGTTTTTATAATATTAGAGATAAATTATCAATCTACTACAGTTGATTACAACTCAAAATGGATCCAGTTATATAATCACTGTTATATCCTTTAATATTAAATACATTAATAATAATACTTTTAATAATGTTTATAATAATTGATAATAATAATAATAACAATTAAATAATAATAATAATACTGATATTAATAATTGTTAATATTATTGTTCATAGTGATGTTAAAAATAATAATACTATCAGTAACAAAAAAATATATTAATATTATTAATAACAATAATAGGGTTAATAGTAATGACATTGAAATAATACTAAATGTTAATACTTGGTGATACTAATAATAATAAATAACATTTTAGTTTTAATGATTCTTATAATAATATTTGTAGTTAACATCTTTATTTTTATGATCATAATCTTTTAATTATAATTATAACAATAATAATAGTAATAATATTACAATTTCTGATATCAATATCAATCTTAATATTTATGTTTGTGGAAGTATTAATAATAATAATATCATAATCATATTTTAAATTATATTTTAATATATTAATATTACAATTCATTAGTTATACCCTATATATTAATCATATATATTATATATTATATATTGAATATTTAATATTAATAAATTTTATATATATTACTATATATATATATATATATATATATATATATTTATTTATTTATTTATTTATTTACAAGTGAATGTTCGTGAATCGTCGAGATTAGTCAAAGGTCAAGTGTATACATGAACACAGTTCCAAGTTTTTGAGATTTAGTTTGACAGACTTTGCTTATCGTATCGAGATCATGTAAAGATTAAGTTTAAATTTGGTCGGAAATTCCCGGGTCATCACAGTACCTACCCGTAAAGAAATTTCGTCCCGAAATTTGAGTGAGGTGGTCATGGCTAACAATAAACATGTTTTCATGACGAATATGAGTTGATAAATTGAGTTTTATCATCATTGAGTAATATGGATAAAATAACTCAATTATTCGAAGAGTACGAATGAAGCTTTCACCAAAGAGTGAAATAGGAAAGTAAAGATTCATCTTAACTTTTGACAAAGTCAAGGTTAAATTTAGAAAATAAGATGCATCCTAACTTATGACGTTGCCTTGGTTGAATTCCGGAATTCAAGGGATTTAAAGAAAATCTTCGAAATCTAAAAGATTTGATTCTTCGGTGAATAAGGAGATTAAGATCTCTATAATTAAATACGGTGATCTACCTCGATTACTCTGTCTGATATTTCCACTATAAATTAAGCTTTTCCGTTCCATTATTCTCACCATTCCTATACTTTCTTTCTTAGTTCATACATCCAAAAGATTGTGAAAAACTTAATTCAGTTCTAATCCTTGATATTTTTCTAATTATCATTTCTGTCATCCTTCTTTTCAATCTTCCATTAGAAGAATCTGTTTACTTCTACTATTACCTTGGGGTGATACTATTCTTAATTATACCGTATCTTTATATTGCTATCTGTATTAATATCCACGGTTTGTAATCTCCGTGTTGTTATTGGACTTTATATTTTCTCTTATATTTTGGAGCTCTTTGCCTTTTTATTCTCTTCTTGACCTCTGGTAAAGTGAGTAATGGTCCAGAATTCGTAAATATGGAGTTTCGAATGAACTTAATGTTCTAAACAAGAAAGAACGTAATCTCACGATTTGATTTGTCAAATTACCTGAATCACTGATAATAGAACTATCAAGAATATAGTTTCTTGATATGTTCAGAAGTTAATCAGAATGAAAGAGTTATGTAACATAACACATGATGACGTTATAATCTGTGAATCATCATGTTCCATTTAGAAACTCAGCATGACTTACTGTAATATAATCACGTTGATCAAGTGTCATTATATTATACTAACTCATGCATCAGTTCCCAACATTACTTCAAAAACATTCAGAATTTAAATTCAAATTTCAAAGAAATTTAGAAACTGAAGTAGTTTCCCTTATGATGTAATATGGATAGCACGAAGAGATAAATAATTTCGGACGAGAATATTTATGAAAATATCTTCAGAAATATAAAAGATATTTATGATGATATTTTGGAATTTCTAAGTTCGATGGTTGATGAAGAAAGATTTTTCGCAAGATTTTAACATGAGTACGGAGCAAGATATTCGTTGAAGGTTTCATCGGATCCAGAATTACCTGGATTCTTTGATATATGGTATGGTCCTTGTATTTGGCCTTGGTCTCCTTCATGGTTTGCTCAATCTATTTTTCAGTACCAAATTTTCTATCGAGCGTTCCTAACACTCACTTCTTTATCATCAAAGTTTTGGCCGTTTAGACCATCTACAATTTTTCTGTTTCCTCTGCATTTAATGCTACAATATCTGAATCATCGGTTATCAATTCGAGGTGGTTTCAGGAGAATTATGTTTTTAGATGATTAAACGCTTATGGTAATATGGTGAAATATAAAAGGTTCCCCGGTAACAATAAAAGAGCACACATATATATCAAGGTGATTATAAGGTTGTTTCGAACGAAAAGTCGAAGTTGACTTGCTGGAGCTGTGACAAAATTTTCTACTTTGAAAGGAATTACCAAGTTATTTTGGGTAATAATAACACTAAAGGAATTAGCACAGATACGTGTTAAACGTTTACTCAGGTTTCGAGAATTTTTTGGATGCATAACTATATGCATCAATCATTTCTTCTGTAGATGAAGTGCGGTTGGCTCATTTTCTGGATTGAGGTATTTTCAAGAATCATGAAAGGTTTGCACGCGGATTGTAATCGTCAAGATACAAACGAGGTTTCGGATGAAATCAAGTGGCAAACTTGAAGAGATGTTTAGTTTCATATGTTATAATCAATATTTTAATTCATTTTTAATTGTCCAATCTTAATAGTCTACAGTCGATATTCCACAGTTAACAGTCCAATAATTCATATATAGTTTAATTTATAATATTCGAATTAATTAATACGTATCGTGACCCGTGTGCATGTCTCAGACTCGATCACAACTCAAATTATATATATTATTGTAGAATCAACCTCAACCCTGTATAGAGAACTCGATCATTACTGTATATAGAGTGTCTATGGTTATTCCAAATAATATATATAAATACGTCGATATGATATGTCGAAACCTTGTATATGTGTCCCGATATTTAAAGTGCGTAAAATAAATAACAGAAATTAAATAACGATAAATAAAATTGCGAGAATTAAATTGCGATGAAATAAATTGCGATAATTAAATTGCGATAAATAAAATGTAATCAGTTAGCTAGGAACAATTAGCTAGGAACAGTTAGCTTGGATTCTTAACAAAAATTCTCATGGTTAATTTGTTTGTTTCTAACAAATTTTATTTTTGTCCAATGTTTTCTTCATTATGCCACTTGTTGGATCCTGATAGATCAAACTCCAAATATGAAATTGAATGAAAAGGGTTATTCTGCAATGAACGGATTCGTATATATGTGGATGTAAGTAGGATTGTAAATTACTGTTGAATCAGATTCGAATAATGTACAGTGTAACTTTTCAATGTGAAATCTAAATATTCCTAGGGTATTACCTACCCGTTGAAATATTTTCACCATCAACAGTTTGTACAAAATAATTTTTAATTACAATCTTTATGAAAATATAGTTACATATATATTTTCTTCAGATGTAATCATGGATTTAATGAGTTAATATGATATTAATCTCATTTAATTTACGGCTAGAACTAGAGTACATAATCTCTAAAACATTAGAGATTACATAATCGCCATGAAGGATGAAGATAGTTGATGTAGAACGATATGTAGAACGATGATTATACTCGAGGTACAGAATGAGATGTTGAGGCATGGATTATTGATGGTACTGGTGCTGTTACTGATGGTACTGTTGATGCCGGTGATGTTGCTGAAGCTGGTAATTTTTGCACCATATTCTTCGAATTTATTACTCGGGCGCGAAGCTCGTTGACTTCTTCCCTTACTCCAGGATGATTGTCGGTCGGGACGAGCAGATGAATAAGGTTTAGAATTGTGGATAATATATAGTAGTTACGAGATATCTTGGAAATGAGGGTGAAAATGGTGTTTCGGACAGATTCGCCGGTAAGTGTTTCAGGTTCTTCACCAAGAGGTGAATTTGGTTGATGGAAAGGATCGCTTTCTTCGTGTCTCCATGGATTAAGTCAACTACGAACCCATCCTCAATTCATCCAGAATAGATAATGGCTAAATGGTTGATCCATTCTGGTTATACTACTTTCAGAGCTTGAGTGAAAATCCATGTCGGAATAGCTGTCGGAATAACTATCAGAATAGCTATCGAAATCTGAGGGACTCGAACTGGTTGAGAGGTTCATCTCGTACGATCAGATGAAGGATTTTTGATAAGAAATAGATTATAGGATGTAGATTAGTAACCGGCAATACATAATTTACATATGCATATATAATACCAAAAATCCCATAAGTTACAGAGAAATCTACGGAAGCTGTCAGGCAAAGGTAACAATAACAGATACGCTAAGATATGAATTTATCTATACACTGTCTATGCAATAGAGGTAGTAAGACGTGTCTAGACTTTAAGGATGATAAGCAAATAATTTTCGACACTAAATGATAAGCAAAACTTTTGACATGCAGACACGGTCGAAGTCCAGACTCACTAATGCATCCTAACGACTACTAGTTAGACACACCAATGCAAGACCTAGTTCGCTAAGACCATCGCTCTGATACCACCTGTAGTGACCCGTCCTAATCCATCTGGACGAAGTTACCAACACCTGGTCCCATTGCGATGATCAACTCCAAATAATGTCTTTAAAATGAGCAAATGCACAGCGGAAGGTTTCTTTCATACCTGAGAATAAACATGCTTTCAAGTGTCAACCAAAAGGTTGGTGAGTTCATAGGTTTATCTTAAAACAATAAAATTCATCATTTTGATAGACCACAAAATTTAAATGCTGCATGGTACAAATGGGTCTGAATCCTATACCCACCTGTAATGTACATGCTATAACTTTTAAATACAGTACATATTTCTCGTGTACGAAACCATTTTCATAAATCATAGTAACCGTACACATATCTTGTGCACAAAAATAACATACACATAACTTGTGTATAAAATCATTCTCTCGTTATATAACATTCATATCAACTGGTGGCAATTATCATGTCTACATAATTCAATGGTGGCAATTATCATGTCCACATAATTTAATGGTGGCAATTATCATGTCCACATAATTCAATAATAATCCGCAGAACTTCTGTCTGCACAATAATTCATTCGAGGAATGTTTTGCTTGTGTCTATCTCGTCAAACATTTATAAAAGCATTTCATGTATTCGCAGTTCAAAATATATTTCAAAAGCATTTAATAAAGCAGTTGTAAAAACAGCGCATGTATTTCCAGTCCCAAAAATGTAAAGAGTAAATGGGAATCAAATGAACTCATGCATATAAATATTGTAAAACAGTCTTTAAAACAGTGCATGTATTCTCAGCCCAAAAATATAATGAGTAAAAGGGATCAAATGAAACTCACCTAATGTATTTTGTAGTAAAAATACATACGACTATATTGAACAACTGAACAATGCAGGGTTGGCCTCGGATTCAAGAACCTATATCAAGTATGTATATTAACACATATACTAATATTTAAACAAGTTTAGGTATTAATGTTAATATACTTGTTATATTAATAATTCATTTATTGTTTATTATAATTATTACATATTAATGTTTTAGAATATTCTGTAATGTATAATATTTTATATTTTGTATATTACTAATTTTTATTATATAAAAGTAACATTTCGGTTAAAAGTATAGAAGTATGTAATATTAGTATATGTAGGTAATAAATATATTTTATATAAATAATATTTGTTGTAATGATAATAATAATAATAATAATAATAATAATAATAATAATAATAATAATAATAATAATAATAATAATAATAATAATAATAATAAAAAAAATTTTAGAATACAACCTTTGAAGATAACAAGCTTCTAAAAATAAAACGCCACTGCCCGGACTCGAACCCACGATCTCTCGCTCAACAGATACACTACCAATCACTGCTTCGCTTGTTTCTTTCATGAATTATTTCGCACGCTTAATCATTTAATCCATATTAACGGTTTATCATCTTCCTATTATCATCATCTTAATCTAATCATTTAAAACGCCATCATCATCAATTTTATTTAAATCATCAACATCATCGTTGTTCTAGCAACAAAAGAGTAAGAAACAGCGAAATGCTTTTAGTAGCCCATGTAACTCGGCCCAACAGGAAAATCAATCTTTGCCCAATTGATCAATCCAGTTATCTAAAGTGGCCCGTCAATTAAATCTGTATAAACTTGATTCAATCAACTCCACAATGAATTGGTGTTTTGTTTGAAAATAGAAACACAAACACGTCTATATTCCATTACCTAATTATCATTATCATTATTTAGACCTCCTCACCAATCGGTCATCATATTCTTATTATCCTCATTCATCCCCAATATCACGACTATATCACGATCCCATCTATTATCCTAATCATTATCATGAGCGTTTATCATCATCAACTTAATCAATATGATCATAATTATTTTCATTATCCTCGGTTATCACCTTCTACATATAACATGACCTTCTACATATATCATCATGTATCTTTACTGTCCTTGCTACAGCCCAACAGGATTTAGATTACGGCCCAAGGAAAACCGAAGCCCAATCAGTGAGAAATGAAATCATGGCTCAAAAAAATACGATGGTCCATCATGAATTCTAAACAACCCTCGGTCCATCAACTTGTCAAGTGGTAAGTTATTTAGGATAGGTTCTCGTATTAGATGGTTTAGCATGTGAAAAGAAAAGAAAAGGTGGGGTTTCAATTTCTATTGTCGGCCACACAGGAAGTAAAGAAAAAAAACTCAAAAGTTTCCCACAATTCCACAAGGGTTTCGGCCAAAACAAATAACATATGTGGTCAACAATCAAGTGCATACGTTAGTGGAATTGAACAAGTGGCCACCGAAAGTTTCCTCTTTGTTGCTCCACTCATTACTTCAATTATTCATATTACCTTTTGAGTGGGTCTCTCCAATTGTAGGCGTACATGGGTATATATCTCTTTAATTTTCAATAATCAAGGTCGAACAAGGAAACAGAATATTGTAACGATCGTATCAGTTTCATAAGTGGCGAAATTTCTGTTAAAATAAGACTCATAGCAGCAACAATTTGTATAAGTGATTAAAATGGGAAAGAAATCTATTATATAGAAATATTAGAGAGAGAGAGAGGTTTAGGGTGATGGCTCATGATGGTGGTAGAGTAGCAATATGGGTGGTGGTTCTTTGTGACCGAAAACAGAAACATATAGGTGTGGTGTCATGGATTTGATGGTATGGTTCGTCCAGTAGCAAACAGAAATGGATAGTAGCTTGTGGGGTGGAAGTTTATGGTTGTTTGGTTTGGTTTAATGTGAAAGAAGAAGAGAAAGAGAGTATACAAATTGTGGTTGATTGTAACAGTAACAGTGGATTGGGTTTGGTAGTACACGGATGCTTTGGCTTCTTTTTGGTTTGACAGCGAACAATGCTTTGGCTTCTTTTTAGTTTGACAGCGAACAAAACAGAAACATAGTTAGATAGGTGGGTTGATAGGTGGTGAAATTTGGTGAGTTCTTGGGCAGTTCACATGGTGCTCGATGATGAAGAAGAAAGACAAGGTAACGATGGTTGTATGATCGAACAAGAAAGCAAGACGAGATGTAGGAATGCAAGATGATTAAATGGTGGTTTGATGATGATACTCGTCTATATTAGAATCCGAAAGTGAGTAATGGTGATGGTTCATTTAATAGTAGAGAGAAGAAGATATATATGTTGAATGTATTACTTACAAGTTAATTGATTCGTTATACCTTAGTTTGAGAGTCGACAGATTAATTGGGCAGGAGAATACAAACAAAACAAAAAAAAAGAAAAAAAAGACTTGAAACAGATTATGAAGAAAAAAATGTACCGATTGTTTTGGATGTTTTATAATATTAGAGACAAATTATCAATCTACTACAGTTGATTACAACTCAAAATGGATCCAGTTATATAATCGCTGTTATATCCTTTAATATTAAATACATTAATAATAATACTTTTAATAATGTTTATAATAATTGATAATAATAATAATAACAATTAAATAACAATAATAATACTGATATTAATAATTATTAATATTATTGTTCATAGTGATGTTAAAAATAATAATACTATCGGTAATAAAAAAATATATTAATATTATTAATAACAATAATAGGGTTAATAGTAATGACATTGAAATAATACTAAATGTTAATACTTGGTGATACTAATAATAATAAATAACATTTTAGTTTTAATGATTCTTATAATAATATTTGTAGTTAACATCTTTATTTTTATGATCATAATCTTTTAATTATAATTATAACATTAATAATAGTAATAATATTACAATTTCTGATATCAATATCAATCTTAATATTTATGTTTATGGAAGTATTAATAATAATATCATAATCATATTTTAAATTATATTTTAATATATTAATATTACAATTCATTAGTTATACCCTATATATTAATCATATATATTATATATTGAATATTTAATATTAATAAATTATATATATATATATATATATATATATATATATATATATATATATATATATATATATATTTATTTATTTATATTTATTTATTTACAAGTGAATGTTCGTGAATCGTCGGGATTAGTCAAAGGTCAAGTGTATACATGAACACAGTTCAAAGTTTTTGAGATTCAGTTTGGCAGACTTTGCTTATCGTATCGAGATCATGTAAAGATTAAGTTTAAATTTGGTCGGAAATTCCCGGGTCATCACAACAAACACATCCCTCACACTCTCCCACTTTCTGTAAAGTATCATATTGATACTTTGAAATATTATCATTCTTTAAACTCACTTATTTGTGATCAAACCCAACTAACCAACCAAACACATAAACACACACTCGTGTTCTTTATATTCAAGTTCTCTTCTCTATCAACCCTTCAAATCTTCTTTCTTTCTTCCGATTTCTGTGAACTAACTCGACACTTGAAAACAACCTGCAATATCACCAATTTATGTTTTCTATTCTTTGGTTCGTTTATGACCATGAAAACCATAACCCTTTTATTTAATCCAGTTTGCCACCTTTCATCACCACCCTCGTTACCATCTCCTTTCTTCTTCTTCTCCATCACCATTCACTGACCACTTTTTATGATCAAAATCAACCACCACCAAATAACTATCATCTTCAACCTTAAATCCACCATTTATTCTTTCTTTCTTGTTCTATGAACCAACCCGAACACCACCTTCAACCACCAAACCCATCGTTATTCTACTGCCATCTATCTGTTTCTATTGTCGACAAAACCCCACGAACCACCATTTATTTACAGCTGAGCTTTTCAAACCAAACAAGAACCGAACACCATCACAATCGTTATGAAATCGAACCTGCAGCCTGCAATAATGTGTTATCATCATAAACTACTAATTGATATTTTTTTATGGCCGACAATATTAAACAAATCAACACCACTTGCAAGTAAATCAAATTCCTTTCTATGTCAGACGTGTTTAATTTGTGGCCGACAATCACTAGGGAATTAACCCCACAATACACTGGTGGGTTTATATTGAAACAAGCGAATGGGTTTAGCTGGAAATGAACTAACGGGTGTAACTTGAAATCCTAGCGGGTCATTTAAAAACAAGTTAAATTAATTGGGCTTGTGATTTTATTTTAACTTACTTGTTAATGGGATGTTATCGGGCCACCAGAAACCCCACCCGATTGTTGCTGCTGCAATCTGATTTCTGTTTCTATTCTATTTCGGTTGGGCTATTAAAACGTTATGATAATGATACGCTGTATGTACGGATGAGATGATGATGGTTGTGAAATGATAATATGATGATGATAGGATGATTCTGTATAATTGATAATGATATGAATCAAGAATGATATGAATATGCGGATGTTATGATCGAAACAATGATGGAGACGTAATTATAAATTATAATTAACGTGCGTATTAAAAATCAGATAAGAGCTTGTAGCTCAGTTGGTTTGATGCGTAAGTATGTTACCGGGAGGTCGTGGGTTCGAGACATGGAGGCGCCATTTTTGTTTAGTTTCTTATCCGTTTAGGTATAAACCTTTTGGTTGACACTTGAAAGCTTATTTATTCTCAGGTATGAAAGAAATCTTCCGCTGTGCATTTGTTCATTTTAGAGATATTACTTGAAGTTATTCATGACATATTTCAAAAGACGTTGCATTCGAGTCGTTGAGTTCATCAAGAATATTATTAAGTCAATTATAGTTGGATATATTATGAAATGGTATGCATGCCGTCAACCTTCGATGAAATGAAAGTTTGTCTTTTAAAAACGAATGCAATGTTTGTAAAATGTATCATATAGAGGTCAAGTACCTCGCGATGTAACCAATTGATATGAATCGTTCTTATGGATTAGGACGGGTCAAGAAATAAATACCCAAGAATCCTATTTTTATGACCTTATTATCTTGTTGGTCACTCATTATGAGACACCAACACGATAATGTCCTAATAAGTCCATTTTTATGCAATCACATTTCAAGCGTCCTATGATCATTAGTACCTTAAATACTCAAGAGTCCTATTGTTATGACCTTATTATCTTGTTGGTCACTAATTATGAGAAGCCAACAAGATAATTTCCTAATAAGTCCATTTTTATGCAACCATAATTTAGGGGTCCTATGATAATTAGGACCTTAAATACCCGAGCGTCCTATTGTTATGAACATGTGTATCAAATGAGTGACTCAAGCGTCCTGTGATAATATGACCAAAAAATTATGTGTCCTACTATATAGATTTTATTACACCAGTTTATACAATCATATCATAGTATGACTCACCTTCTAAGTGTCCTATAAAAATATAGAATAATAGGACCCCAACAAATAACGTGTCATATTAAAGAGCTTTTTAGGACCAAGATTATAAGTGTATCTAATAATTTGACCCAAAAATCATGTGTCCTATTCTATAACTTTTTAGGACCCCACTTTATAAGCGTAACGCGTTTTAAGACACCACTACTTTTGCATATATCTAATGGGACCCCCATAATTGCCCCGTCCCAATTTATGGTTTCTTAGGACGCTTTTTCAGCGGGGTCCAGACGAGGGGTCCTATAAAGTCAGTTTTCTTGTAGTGACATTATGGACAGAAGGAAAGAGTTATACTTATAGTCATACACTTGGAAAACTCTCGAAACCTATATAAGACTTTAACACGTATCCGTAATAAATCCTTCTGCATTATTATTACTGAAAATAACTTTGCAATTCCTTTTCAAGTATCCAGTTGTGTCACGCCTTCAGCAAGTCAACTTCGACTTTTCATTCGGATAAGCCTTAATTAAACCTTGACATATACAATTGCCTTTTTTATTGTTGTTACCGGGGAACCTTTTCTATCCCACTATATTAATAGTAAACGTACCAGCAACTCCGTTACTATTCAACTTAAATCTCTTCGAAAAATCACTATATTTATTGAAATCTTATCATGTACTCATCAACACCTTGTAACGGTAATTTTCATGCCATATATCGGGAAGCATCAATCATTATTTTGAAATTCGCAACGTTTCTACGTCAAAAATTATATATATACATATAACGTCTATCTCCTGAACTTACGTACTTCAATTCTGAATTTCTAAAAAAGCACCCCAACCTGAAAATTAGTTCTCCGAGTTTGAAAATGCTGATGAAGCAGCAAATTTGCTGTAAACGACCTTAACAGTCAAAAGTTTGATGATAAAGAATAGAGTGTTGGAAACGCTCAATAGAAAATTTGATACTGGAAAGCGGATTATGCAAAACTATGAAGGAGTCTGTGAACAAATCACAAGGACTAAACTTGTACATAAAGAATCCAGATAATTCTGTATCCGATGAAATCTTTAGCGAATATCTTGCTCCTTACTTATTCTATATTCTTGGGGAAGAATTTTCCTCATCAACCTTCAATCTTAGAAATTCCAGAAAATATCATCATAAATATCCTCGATATTTCTGAGGATATTTTCATAAATATTCTTGTCCGAAATTATTTATCTCTTCGTGCTATTCGTATTACATCATATAGGAAACTATTTTTGTTTCTAAATTTCTATAAACTTCGAGTTTAAATTATGAATGTTTTTGAAGCAGTGTTGGGAATTGAAGCATGAGTTAGTATAATATAATGACGCCTGATCAACGTGGTTATATTACAGTAAGTCATGCTAAGTTTCTAATGGAACGTGATGATTCACAGATTATACCATCATCATATGCCATGTTACACGATTCTTTCATTCTATTTAACCTCTAAACCTACCAGAAAATATTTTCTTGATAGTTCTATCTTTTCCGTGATACCGGAAATTTATCAAATCAGATCGTGCTATTACAATTTCTTTCTGCTTAAAACATTAGTTATGTTCATTCAAAATTTCGTACCTACAAATTTGAAATGTCTTGATCGCTTTATTTAAAGTCGATAAGAGAAAACAAAAGCATGGAGCTCTGAAATATAAGGGAAAATATAAAGCTCGATAACAACACAAAAATTACAAACCGTGTATATCAATGCGTATAGCAATATAAAGACATGGGAGAATGATAAATACAACTATCCCTAGAGCATAGTAGAAGTAAACAAATTCCTTCGGTGGGAGTTAAAAAAGAAGAATGATTGTGGCGAACGTCAATATCAGGTCAAGAACTGGATTGAGCATTTTCACAATCTTTTAGATGTATGAATTGGGGAAGAAAGTAGGGATAGTGAAAATAATAAGACGGAAGGGGTCAATTTATAGGGGTAATATCAGACAAAGCAATCGAGGTAGTTTATCGCATTTAATTAAAGAGGATCCTAATTTCCTTAAATCCCGAAGGAACAAATCTTATAAAGATTTCGAAGATTTTATTTACATTCTTTGAAATTCAAAAATCAACTGTGGCTACATCAAAAGTTAAGACGAAACTTTATTTTTCTCAATTCCATCTTTTACGATAGCTTCATTCATACTCTTCGCGTAATCGAATTATTCTATCCATATTTTCGCAAAGATGAAAAACTCTATATTTATTGAACTCATGCTATTCATAAACGGAACTCGACTCATTCAAAGTATTCAAAATACTCCATCAATGTATTTTATTATATTTCTTTTGATAATGATTTTTACGAACAATCGAATTCATAAAAATTCAAGTCGTATCATGGTTCTTGATACAAGAATAATCTTACTTCCATTATCAAACTTTCCTTAACCAAATTTCGGGATAAAATTTCTTTAAAGTGTAGGTACTGTGATGACCCAGAAATTTTCGACCAAATTTAAACTTAATCTTTATATGATTTCGACAATATAAGCAAAGTCTGTAATATTGATTCTCACAATTTTTGAACTATTGTTATATATTCAGTTAACCTTTGCTATTGACCGACGATTCACGAACAACTATTTGTATATATATATATATATATATATATATATATATATATATATGTATAAATAATTTGCAACTTGTATTTAAAAACGTGTTTATGTATATTGAATATATATATATATATATATATATATATATATATATATATATATATATATATATATAGTTTTAGGGTATTTTGTAAACGATATTAACATTCGTTTATTGATTCGATTGATATTTAAATAAAGTTAACTACAACGTTTAGGAAGTTAATGTAAACGCTAGTACATAAATGAATTATATTAATTATAAATTCTAAAATGTAAACGTTATGAGATATAATGCTTTTTATTATGTAAACGATTTTAGAATATATATATATATATATATATATATATATATATATATATATATATATATATATATATATATATATATATATATATATATATATATATATATATATATATAAAATAAACTTTAAATATATATATTTAAAAACTGAACGTTATATCGTTAAATAAAGAATTACAATTAGATATATATGTAATACAATTTCTAAATAATGATATATATATTTTACAACATAATAAAATATAATGTTAGAAAGTGTTAACTTAAAAATAAAATATTTTGATTATATATACTTTTCTTGTAAAGATTTAAAATAATATTATTAAATATATTTTGATAAATAACAAGATATTGATTTATAGAAGCAAATGACCAAAACACTCAATTATATAAGTTACATTTTAGGTACTATAATTTATTGGCGAATAGGTCTAATTATTGATAATGGTACCTGTCACGAAACGTAAAGTACAAGTTTTCTTAGCGTACAAAAGTACGTTCGAAAAACCAGAACTAGGACATTAGTCGAGCAACAACGTAAAATCATTGAAACAAAATTTACAAGTCAACTATACACATAAATATAATATAATATATAGTTAATTATATAAATTAAATATATAAATATATATTATATAATAAACGTCGGCAGCCCATGTTTTAATTGTGTGTGAGCTGGGCCAGAGAACTCCGTGATCGCGGTATTAACCCACTCAACACCTCCACGATCGTGGAGGTGTTAGTTACAGGATTTGTATAAAGCTCGATCAATTCTGGTTCGACTGATTCCATTCACAAACTTTCAATCTCTCTTTAATCTATATATTACTCCGTATTTTTATTTAATTTATTTATTTTTATTATTATTATTATTATTATTAAAGATTATTATTATTAATCTAGTTATAATAATATTAGTAGTATTAGTATTATTATTTGTATTATTATACATAACATACTACGACGAGGTCATGAGCGCGTTATTTTCAAAACGAGTTTTCAAGTGGGTTGAAGCTATGGAATTGGGTTATAGCTATGGAATTCAAGGGTATTAGTTAAGGAGGTTATGGGTACGCTGATAACGAGTCAATGATGATGAGATTAGGATGGTATAATTCTCGTCACTTTTAAAATTATTATTATTATCATTATTATTAGTATCTTGTTATTATTATTATTATTATCATTATTAATATCATGATTATGATTATGAATTTTGCGATGACTAAAAGCTTTTAAGTTAGATGATTATGAGATAGTGAATATAAGTATTAAAACTTAGTTAAGATGATGTTAAGGTTATGGCCTAGATAAAATTATCACTTTTATCATTATTAGAATTATCACTAATTTTAGTATTATTATTAAAATGATTATTATAATTATTATCGTTAATATTATTACTGAAAGTATTATTATTAATAAAAATTAACATTTTTACTAAAAATATTTTTTTTGCTATTTTTATTATTATTATTATTATTATTATTATTATTATTATTATTATTATTATTATTATTATTATTATTATTATTAAAGGTATCATTGTTATTAAAATTATCACTTTTATTAAAATTATGATTTTTAATAGAAATATCATTTTTATTATAAAATATTATTATTATCATTTTAGAATTATTATTATTAAAAATTATCATTATGGATAGAATTATTATTTTTATAAAATATTATTATTATCCTTATTACAATAATTATTATTAGTGAATATTATTATTAAGATAAATTATAATATAGAAATTGTTATTATCATTAAAGTATCATTATTCGTTATTATCCTTTAAAATTTATCATTATTATTAAAACTATCATTTTTATTAAAAATTATTATTTTATTTATAAAATTATCATTTCTGTTATAATTAGTATTACCAGTAAGATTATTACCAAAATTATCAATTTTATTAAAATGGTCATTATTAGTATTTTTATTAGAATTTATCATTATTATTATTACTTAACATTATTAGTATTATTATGGTTATAAAAAGTATAAAAACAAATGTTATTAGAAAAATGATTAAGTTACAATTTAAATGAATTATTATTAATATTATTATTATTATGATATTAGTATTACTATAAATGATTATTAATTATTAGTAAATATAATTATTGTTACTATTATTATTATTATTATTATTATTATTATTATTATTATTATTATTATTATTATTATTATTATTATTATTATTATTATTATTATTATTATTACAAATAATACAACTTTTGTTCATTATTATTATTATCAATATTATTTTTATCAAATAAATATTTGATACAAAGATATATTTATTATACGTAATACAATAATATTAATAATACATATCACTATATTTTTATCATTAAAATAATATTAAGTAAACATTATTATATTAATTGATATATGAAAATATATTTTTATCATGTATAAATCTTAACATAGATCTTTATTATAAATATATTATAATAAATGGTAAATATTAACTACTTAAAATATATAGAATTAATATAAACTATTTGATATCATATAATATTTTTATATAATATTAACTAGGTTACGCATATTACATTTATAAAACACATGTTGAGATATTATATTAAAATATATATGAATATTAATTTTAAAACATTATATAATATTTTAGACAAAAACATATGATATTTATAATAAATGATTTATATTATTATTCTAATAAAAATCCGATATATAAATATTAATTAGTTATTTAAAATATATAACTAACGATATTTAAGTTATATAAATAACGTGACATATGAATAATTAAATATAACCAGTATATTAATAATATTAATATATAAACTTGTTACATGTTTTAATATATATATATATATATATATATATATATATATATATATATATATATATAACTCTGATATATAGGTTCGTGAATCCGAGGCCAACCCTGCACTTGTTCAGTGCCGTCATATGTATTATTGCTACGAAATACAGTATCGTGAGTTTCATTACTCCCTTTTTATATATATTTTTGGGCTGAGAATACATGCACTATTTTTATAACTGTTTTACGAAATGAACACGAGTACTTGAACTACATTCTATGATTGGATTACTATACCGAATATCGCCCCTTTAACTTGGTAACCTAAGAATTAGGGAAATGGCCCCTAATTGACGCGAATCCTGAAATGTCCCGTTCTTATTGATTAAAAACGTTCCATATTAATTGATTTCGTTGCGAGGTTTTGACCTCTATATGAGACGTTTTTCAAAGACTGCATTCATTTTTAAAACAAACCATAACCTTTATTTCATAAATAAAGGTTTAAAAAGCTTTACGTAGATTATCAAATAATGATAATCTAAAATATCCTGTTTACACACGACCATTACATAATGGTTTACAATACAAATATGTTACATCGAAATCAGTTTCTTGAATGCAGTTTTTACACAATATCATACAAACATGGACTCCAAATCTTGTCCTTATTTTAGTATGCAACAGCGGAAGCTCTTAGTATTCACCTGAGAATAAACATGCTTTAAACGTCAACAAAAATGTTGGTGAGTTATAGGTTTAACCTATATATATCAAATTGTAACAATAGACCACAAGATTTCATATTTCAATACACATCCCATACATAGAGATAAAAATCATTCATATGGTGAACACCTGGTAACCGACATTAACAAGATGCATATATAAGAATATCCCCATCATTCCGAGACACCCTTCGGATATGATATAAATTTCGAAGTACTAAAGCATCCGGTACTTTGGATGAGGTTTGTTAGGCCCAATAGATCTATCTTTAGGATTCGCGTCAATTAGGGTGTCTGTTCCCTAATTCTTAGATTACCAGACTTAATAAAAAGGGGCATATTCGATTTCGATAATTCAACCATAGAATGTAGTTTCACGTACTTGTGTCTATTTTGTAAATCATTTATAAAACCTGCATGTATTCTCATCCCAAAAATATTAGATTTTAAAAGTGGGACTATAACTCACTTTCACAGATTTTTACTTCGTCGGGAAGTAAGACTTGGCCACTGGTTGATTTACGAACCTATAACAATATATACATATATATCAAAGTATGTTCAAAATATATTTACAACACTTTTAATATATTTTGATGTTTTAAGTTTATTAAGTCAGCTGTCCTCATTAGTAACCTACTAGTTGTTCACAGTTAGATGTACAAAAATAAATCGATAAATATTATCTTGAATCAATCCACGGCCCAGTGTATACGTATCTCAGTATTGATCACAACTCAAACTATATATTTTTTGAAATCAACCTCAACCCTGTATAGCTAACTCCAACATTCACATATAGAGTGTCTATGGTTGTTCCGAAATATATATAGATGTGTCGACATGATAGGTCGAAACATTATATACGTGTCTATGGTATCTCAAGATTACATAATATACAATACAAGTTGATTAAGTTATGGTTGGAATAGATTTGTTACCAATTTTCACGTAACTAAAATGAGAAAAATTATCCAATCTTGTTTTACCCATAACTTCTTCATTTTAAATCCGTTTTGAGTGAATCAAATTGCTATGGTTTCATATTGAACTCTATTTTATGAATCTAAACAGAAAATGTATAGGTTTATAGTCGGAAAAGTAAGTTACAAGTCATTTTTGTAAAGGTAGTCATTTCAGTCGAAAGAACGACGTCTAGATGACCATTTTAGAAAACATACTCCCACTTTGAGTTTAACCATAATTTTTGGATATAGCTTCATGTTCATAATAAAAATAATTTTCCCAGAATAACAACTTTTAAATCAAAGTTTATCATAGTTTTTAATTAACTAACCCAAAACAGCCCGCGGTGTTACTACGACGGCGTAAATCCGGTTATACGGTGTTTTTCGTGTTTCCAGGTTTTAAATCATTAAGTTAGCATATCATATAGATATAGAACATGTGTTTAGTTGATTTTAAAAGTCAAGTTAGAAGGATTAACTTTTATTTGCGAACAAGTTTAGAATTAACTAAACTATGTTCTAGTGATTACAAGTTTAAACCTTCGAATAAGATAGCTTTATATGTATGAATCGAATGATGTTATGAACATCATTACTACCTCAAGTTCCTTGGATAAACCTACTGAAAATGAGAAAAATAGATCTAGCTTCAAAGGATCCTTGGATGGTTTGAAAGTTCTTGAAGCAGAATCATGACACGAAAACAATTTCAAGTATGATTTCCACTCGAAATAAGATTGTTATAGTTATAGAAATTGAATTAAAGTTTGAATATGATTATTACCTTGTATTAGAAAGATAACCTACTATAAGTAACAAAGGTTTCTTGATCTTGGATGATTACTTGGAATGGATTTAGAAAACTTGGAAGTAAACTTGCAATCTTGGAAGTATTCTTGATTTTATGAAACTAGAACTTTTGGAATTTATGAAGAACACTTAGAACTTGAAGATAGAACTTGAGAGAGATCAATTAGATGAAGAAAATTGAAGAATGAAAGTGTTTGTAGGTGTTTTTGGTCGTTGGTGTATGGATTAGATATAAAGGATATGTAATTTTGTTTTCATGTAAATAAGTCATGAATGATTACTCATATTTTTGTAATTTTATGAGATATTTCATGCTAGTTACCAAATGATGGTTCCCACATGTGTTAGGTGACTCACATGGGCTGCTAAGAGCTGATCATTGGAGTGTATATACTAATAGTACATACATCTAAAAGCTGTGTATTGTACGAGTACGAATACGGGTGCATACGAGTAGAATTGTTGATGAAACTGAACGAGGATGTAATTGTAAGCATTTTTGTTAAGTAGAAGTATTTTGATAAGTGTCTTGAAGTCTTTCAAAAGTGTATGAATACATATTAAAACACTACATGTATATACATTTTAACTGAGTCGTTAAGTCATCGTTAGTCGTTACATGTAAATGTTGTTTTGAAACCTTTAGGTTAACGATCTTGTTGAATGTTGTTAACCCATTGTTTATTATAACAAATGAGATGTTAAATTGTTATATTATCATGATATTATGATATATAATATATCTTAGTATGATATATATACAGTTAAATGTCGTTACAACGATAATCGTTACATATATGTCTCGTTTCGAAATCATTAAGTTAGTAGTCTTATTTTTACATATGTATTTCATTGTTAATACACTTAATAATATATTTACTTATCATTTAACATAATTAACCAAGTGTAACAATATCTTAATATGATTCATATGTACCTAGTAAGACGTTGTTATAACGATAATCGTTATATATATCGTTTTCGAGTTTCTTAAATTAATAGTCTCATTTTTATGTATATAACTCATTGTTAAAATACCTAATGAGATACATACTTATAAAAAAATCATGTTAACTATCTATATAACCATATATATGTCATCGTATAGTTTTTACAAGTTTTAATGTTCGTGAATCACCGGTCAACTTGGGTGGTCAATTGTCTATATGAAACCTATTTCAATTAATCAAGTCTTAACAAGTTTGATTGCTTAACATGTTGGAAACACTTAATCATGTAAATAACAATTTCATTTAATATATATATAAATAAACATGGAAAAGTTCGGGTCACTACAGTACCTACCCGTTAAATAAATTTCGTCCCGAAATTTTAAGCAGTTGGAGGTGTTGACGTATCTTCTGGAAATAAATGCGGGTATTTCTTCTTCATCTGATCTTCATGCTCCCAGGTGAACTCGGGTCCTCTACGAGCATTCCATCGAACCTTAACAATCGGTATCTTGTTTTGTTTAAGTCTCTTAACCTCACGATCCATTATTTCGACGAGTTCTTCAATGAATTGAAGTTTTTCATTGATTTATATTTCGTCCAACGGAATAGTGAGATCTTCTTTAGCAAAACATTTCTTCAAATTTGAGACGTGGAAAGTGTTATGTACAGCCGCGAGTTGTTGAGGTAGCTTCAGTTGGTAAGCTACTGGTCCGACACGATCTATAATCTTGAATGGTCCAATGTACCTTGGATTTAGTTTCCCCCGTTTACCAAATCGAACAACGCCTTTCCAAGGTGAAACCTTAAGCATGACCATTTCTCCAATTTCAAACTCTATATCTTTTCTTTTACTGTCTGCGTAGCTCTTTTGTTGACTCTGGGCGGTTTTCAATCTTTGTTGAATTTGGATGATTTTCTCGGTAGTTTCTTGTATTATCTCCAGACCCGTAATCTGTCTATCCCCCACTTCACTCCAACAAATCGGAGACCTGCACTTTCTACCATAAAGTGCTTCAAACGGCGCCATCTCAATGCTTGAATGGTAGCTGTTGTTGTAGGAAAATTCTGCTAACGGTAGATGTCGATCCTAACTGTTTCCGAAATCAATAACACAAGCTCGTAGCATGTCTTCAAGCATTTATATCGTCCTTTCGCTCTGCCCATCAGTTTGTGGATGATAGGCAGTGCTCATGTCTAGACAAGTTCCCAATGCTTGCTGTAATGTCTGCCAGAATCTTGAAATAAATCTGCCATCCCTATCAGAGATAATAGAGATTGGTATTCCATGTCTGGAGACGACTTCCTTCAAATACAGTCGTGCTAACTTCTCCATCTTGTCATCTTCTCTTATTGGCAGGAAGTGTGCTGACTTGGTGAGACGATCAACTATTACCCAAATAGTATCATAACCACTTGCAGTCCTTGGCAATTTAGTAATGAAATCCATGGTAACGTTTTCCCATTTCCATTCTGGGATTTCAGGTTGTTGTAGTAGACCTGATGGTTTCTGATGTTCAGCTTTGACCTTACAACACGTCAAACATTCTCCTACATATTTAGCAATATCGGCTTTCATACCTGGCCACTAAAAATGTTTCTTAAGATCCTTGTACATCTTCCCCGTTCCAGGATGTATTGAGTATCTGGTTTTATGAGCTTCTCTAAGTACCATTTCTCTCATATCTCCAAATTTTGGTACCCAAATTCTTTTAGCCCTATACCGGGTTCCGTCTTCCCGAATATTAAGATCCTTCTCCGATCCTTTGGGTATTTCATCCTTTAAATTTCCCTCTTTTAAAACTCCTTGTTGCGCCTCCTTTATTTGAGTAGTAAGGTTAGTGTGAATCATTATATTCATAGATTTTACTCGAATGAGTTCTCTGTCCTTTCTGCTCAAGGCGTCGGCTACCACATTTGCCTTCCCCGGGTGGTAACGAATCTCAAAGTCGTAATCATTCAACAATTCAATCCACCTACGCTGCCTCATATTCAGTTGTTTCTGATTAAATATGTGTTGAAGACTTTTGTGGTCGGTATATATAATACTTTTGACCCCATATAAGTAGTGCCTCCAAGTCTTTAATGCAAAAACAACCGCGCCTAATTCCAAATCATGCGTCATATAATTTTGCTCGTGAATCTTCAATTGTCTAGACGCATAAGCAATCACCTACGTCCGTTGCATTAATACATAACCGAGACCTTGCTTTGATGCGTCACAATAAATCACAAAATCATCATTCCCTTCAGGCAATGACAATATAGGTGCCGTAGTTAGTTTTTTCTTCAATAATTGAAACGCCTTCTCTTGTTCATTCTTTCATTCAAATTTCTTCCCTTTATGCGTTAATGCAGTCAAGGGTTTTGCTATTTTGGAGAAATCTTAGATGAATCTTCTGTAGTAACCAGCCAATCCTAAAAATTGACGTATATGCTTCGGAGTTTTTGGGGTTTCCCACTTTTCAACGGTTTCGATCTTTGCCGGGTCCACCTGGATACCTTCTTTGTTCACTATGTGACCAAGGAATTGAACTTCTTCCAACCAAAATGCACACTTTGAAAACTTAGCTTACAGTTTTTCTTTCCTCAATACTTCTAGCACTTTTCTCAAATGTTCTTCGTGCTCTTGATCATTCTTTGAGTAAATAAGTATGTCATCGATGAAAACAATGACAAACTTGTCAAGATATGGCCCACACACTCGGTTCATAAGGTCCATGAACACAGCTGGTGCATTAGTCAATCCAAACGGCATAACCATAAACTCGTAATGACCATAACGCGTCCTAAAAGTAGTTTTTGGAATATCATCCTCCTTTACTCGCATTTGATGATATCCAGAACGTAAATCGATCTTCGAATAAACTGACGAGCCTTGTAGTTGATCAAATAAGTCGTCAATTCTCGGCAGTGGATAACGGTTTTTGATGGTAAGTTTGTTCAACTCTCTGTAGTCAATACACAACCTAAATGTACCATCCTTCTTCTTGACAAAAAAAACAGGAGCTCCCCATGGTGATGTGCTTGGTCGAATAAAACCACGTTCTAATAGTTCTTGCAGTTGGCTTTGCAGTTCTTTCATCTCGCTGGGTGCGAGTCTATAAGGAGCATGAGCTATTGGTGCAGCTCCTGGTACAAGATCTATTTGAAATTCAACAGATCGATGTGGAGGTAGTCCCGGTAATTCTTTCGGAAATACATCGAGAAATTCTTTTGCGACGGGAACATCATTGATGATGTTTTCTTCAGTTTGTACTTTCTCGACGTGTGCTAGAACAGCATAGCAACCTTTTCTTATTAGTTTTTGTGCCTTCAAATTACTAATAAGATGTAGCTTCATGTTGCCCTTTTCTCCGTACACCATTAAGGGTTATCCTTCTTCTCGTACAATGCGAATTGCATTTTTATAACATACGATCTCTGCTTTCACCTTCTTCAGCCAGTCCATGCCAACTATTACATCAAAACTCCCTAACTCTACTGGTATCAAATCAATCTTAAATATTTCGCTACCCAGTTTAATTTCTCGATTCCGGCATATATTATCTGCTGAAATTAATTTACCGTTTGCTAATTCGAGTAAAAATTTACTATCTAACGGCATCAATGGACAACTTAATTTAGCACAAAAATCTCTACTCATATAGCTTCTATCCGCACCCGAATCAAATAAAACGTAAGCAGATTTATTGTCAATAAGAAACGTACCCGTAACAAGCTCCAGCTCTTCCTATGCCTCTGCCGCATTAATATTGAAAACTCTTCCGCGGCCTTGTCCATTCGTGTTCTCCTGGTTCGGGTAATTTCTAATAATGTGGCCCAGTTTTCCACATTTATAACAAACTACATTGGCATAACTTGCTCCGACACTACTTGCTCCGCCATTACTCGTTCCGACACCATTTGTTCCTTTCGTTCTGTTAACCCCTGGTCCGTAGACCTCACACTTCGCCGTGCTATGACCATTTCTTTTACACTTGTTGCAAAATTTGGTGCAGAACCCCGAGTGATACTTATAGCTGCTTCTGATTGTTGTTGTTGCGGTTATTATTGTTGTTAGGATGATTGTTGTAGTTGCTGCTGCTGTTGTTGTTGTTGTTGTTGTTGTTGTTGGGCCATTTGTTGTAGTTGCGATTGATGTTGCGATTGTTGGGATAGTTGTTGCGATTATTGTTGTAATTGCTGTTGTTGTTGTATTGGTGATTCTTATCACCGTTTTCCTTCCACTTTCTTTTGACTTGCTTCACATTGGCCTCTTCAGCAGTCTGTTCTTTAATTCTTTCTTCAATCTGGTTCACTAGTTTGTGAGCCATTCTACATGCCTGTTGTATGGAGGCGGGCTCGTGTGAACTTATATCTTCTTGGATTCTTTCCGGTAATCCTTTCACAAACGCGTCGATCTTCTCTTCCTCATCTTCGAACGCTCCCGGACACAATAGGCATAATTCTGTGAATCGTCTTTCGTACGTGGTAATATCAAATCCTTGGGTTCGTAACCCTCTAAGTTCTGTCTTGAGCTTATTGACCTCGGTTCTGGGACGGTACTTCTCGTTCATCAAGTGCTTGAATGCTGACCACGGTAGTACGTACGCATCATCTTGTCCCACTTGTTCTAGATAGGTATTCCACCATGTTAACGCAGAACCTGTGAAGGTATGCGTAGCGTACTTCACTTTGTCCTCTTTAGTACACTTACTTATGGCAAACACCGATTCGACCTTCTCGGTCCACCGTTTCAATCCGATCGGTCCTTCGGTTCCATCAAATTCCAAAGGTTTGCAGGCAGTGAATTCTTTGTAGGTGCATCCTACACGATTTCCTGTACTGCTAGATCCAAGGTTATTGTTGGTATGTAGCGCAGCCTGTACTGCAGCTATGTTTGAAGCTAGAAAAGTACGGAATTCCTCTTCATTCATATTCACGGTGTGTCGAGTAGTCGGTGCCATTTCCTTCAAAATAGTCAAATGGAATAAGTTAATCATACATAATATTAAGAGTAGTTAATAGTATTTCGTAGCATAATATGAACTCATTTATAAAAGCTTTTTCTTCATATTAGCGTTTTATAAGTTTAAATTTGGGTAGTACCTACCCGTTAAGTTCATACTTAGTAGCTAATATACAATTCAACTACTACAATTCTATATGAAAAACTGATTATAATAATATTTCGCGTTCAAACTTTTATACAATATTTTACAAACTTACAATACCGCTTATTTTACATAAAGCATGAAATATAGCACACAATAACTTTGATACAAGATAGTTGTGAAGATAATTCTAGCTAGTACACAAGTCGTTCAGCAAAGGCAATAAAGACACGTAATTCATACGTCCAGAAACAAGTCATGCATTCTGGTTTTACTAGGACTACTTCCCATCCTTGGTCTTGTGGAACATAACCGTTATGGCCGTTGATAATACAGCGTGTTGTAACGTCGTCAAAGGGACGAGGGTTACGTAATGACCAACAGTTTCGTAATAACCTAAAAACCTCATTTCTTACCCCAATTATCGACTCCGTCACTTGTGGGAACGTTTTGTTTAATAGTAGTAGCCCGATGTTCTTTTTCTCACTTTGGTGAGAAGCGAACATTACTAACCCGTAAGCATAGCATGCTTCTTTATGTTGCATGTTAGCCGCTTTTTCTAAATCATGAAGTCCTATATTCGGATACATTGAGTCAAAATAATTTCTTAACCCGTTGCGTAAAATAGCATTTGGGTTCCCCGCAATATATGCGTCAAAGTAAACACATCGTAACTTATGGGTTTCCCAATGTGATATCCCCCATCTTTCAAACAAAAGTCTCTTATAAACCAAGACATTCTTGGAACGTTCTTCGAATGTCTTACAAACTGATTTCGCTGTAAATAGTTGTGCCGAAGAATTCTGACCGACTCTAGACAAGATTTCATCAATCATGTCTCCGGGTAGGTCTCTTAAAATATTGGGTTGTCTATCCATTTTGTGTTTTTATACTGTAAAATAGACAAGAGTTAGATTCATAAAAAAATACTTATTAATACAAGCAATTTTTACATATATCATAAAGCATAAGCACACTATATTACATATATTACACCACACGAATACAACTATCTTATTCCGACTCGCTTGTTTCTTCTTCTTCTTCGGTTTTGGTTCGTTTTGCCAAGTTTCTAGGGATATATGATGTTCCCCTAATACGAGCTGTCGTTTTCCACAACGGTTTAGAAAAACCTGGTGGTTTAGAGGTTCCCGGGTCATTGTTACAACTTAAGGGCTTCGGGGGTTGATGATACATATAAAGTTCATCGGGGTTGGAATTAGATTTCTCTATTTTTATGCCCTTTCCCTTATTATTTTCTTTTGCCTTTTTAAATTCAGTTGGGGTAATTTCTATAACATCATCGGAATTCTCGTCGGAATCCGATTCATCGGAGAATTGGTACTCCTCCCAATATTTTGCTTCCTTGGCGGAAACACCATTGACCATAATTAACCTTGGTCGGTTGGTTGAGGATTTTCTTTTACTTAACCGTTTTATTAATTCCCCCACCGGTTCTACTTCCTCCTCCGGTTCCTCCTCTTCCGGTTCTGATTCTTCTTCCGGTTCTGATTCTTCTTCCGGTTCTTCTTCGGGAACTTGTGAATCAGTCCAATATATATTCGACTCTTCATTATTATTAGGTGAGTCAATGGGATTTGTGCTAGAGGTAGACATCTATCACATAATACAAACATGTTAAGAGATTAATATATCACATAATATATACATGTTAATAATATATAGTTTCCAACAAAAATGTTAAGCAATCATTTTTAAAGAAAACACGGTCGAAGTCCAGACTCACTAATGCATCCTAACAAACTCGATAAGACACACTAATGCAAATTTCTGGTTCTCTAAGACCAACACTCGGATACCAACTGAAATGTCCCGTTCTTATTGATTAAAAACGTTCCATATTAATTGATTTCGTTGCGAGGTTTTGACCTCTATATGAGACGTTTTTCAAAGACTGCATTCATTTTTAAAACAAACCATAACCTTTATTTCATAAATAAAGGTTTAAAAAGCTTGACGTAGATTATCAAATAATGATAATCTAAAATATCCTGTTTACACACGACCATTACATAATGGTTTACAATACAAATATGTTACATCGAAATCAGTTTCTTGAATGCAGTTTTTACACAATATCATACAAACATGGACTCCAAATCTTGTCCTTATTTTAGTATGCAACAGCGGAAGCTCTTAGTATTCACCTGAGAATAAACATGCTTTAAACGTCAACAAAAATGTTGGTGAGTTATAGGTTTAACCTATATATATCAAATCGTAACAATAGACCACAAGATTTCATATTTCAATACACATCCCATACATAGAGATAAAAATCATTCATATGGTGAACACCTGGTAACCGACATTAACAAGATGCATATATAAGAATATCTCCATCATTCCGGGACACCCTTCGGATATGATATAAATTTCGAAGTACTAAAGCATCCGGTACTTTGGATGGGGTTTGTTAGGCCCAATAGATCTATCTTTAGGATTCGTATCAATTAGGGTGTCTGTTCCCTAATTCTTAGATTACAGACTTAATAAAAAGGGGCATATTCAATTTCGATAATTCAACCATAGAATGTAGTTTCACGTACTTGTGTCTATTTTGTAAATCATTTATAAAACCTGCATGTATTCTCATCCCAAAAATATTAGATTTTAAAAGTGGGACTATAACTCACTTTCACAGATTTTTACTTCGTCGGGAAGTAAGACTTAGCCACTGGTTGATTTACGAACCTATAACAATATATACATATATATCAAAGTATGTTCAAAATATATTTACAACACTTTTAATATATTTTGATGTTTTAAGTTTATTAAGTCAACTGTCCTCGTTAGTAACCTACAACTAGTTGTCCACAGTTAGATGTACAGAAATAAATCGATAAATATTATCTTGAATCAATCCACGACCTAGTGTATACGTATCTCAGTATTGATCACAACTCAAACTATATATATTTTGAAATCAACCTCAACCCTGTATAGCTAACTCCAACATTCACATATAGAGTGTCTATGGTTGTTCCGAAATATATATAGAGGTGTCGACATGATAGGTCGAAACATTGTATACGTGTCTATGGTATCTCAAGATTACATAATATACAATACAAGTTGATTAAGTTATGGTTGGAATAGATTTGTTACCAATTTTCACGTAGCTAAAATGAGAAAAATTATCCAATCTTGTTTTACCCATAACTTCTTCATTTTAAATCCGTATTGAGTGAATCAAATAGCTATGGTTTCATATTGAACTCTATTTTATGAATCTAAACATAAAAAGTATAGGTTTATAGTCGGAAAAATAAGTTACAAGTCATTTTTGTAAAGGTAGTCATTTCAGTCGAAAGAACGACGTCTAGATGACCATTTTAGAAAACATACTTCCACTTTGAGTTTAACCATAATTTTTGGATATAGTTTCATGTTCATAATAAAAATCATTTTCCCAGAATAACAACTTTTAAATCAAAGTTTATCATAGTTTTTAATTAACTAACCCAAAACAGCCCGCGGTGTTACTACGACGGCGTAAATCCGGTTTTACGGTGTTTTTCGTGTTTCCAGGTTTTAAATCATTAAGTTAGCATATCATATAGATATATAACATGTGTTTAGTTGATTTTAAAAGTCAAGTTAGAAGGATTAACTTTTATTTGCGAACAAGTTTAGAATTAACTAAACTATGTTCTAGTGATTACAAGTTTAAACCTTCGAATAAGATAGCTTTATATGTATGAATCGAATGATGTTATGAACATCATTACTACCTCAAGTTCCTTGGATAAACCTACTGGAAATGAGAAAAATAGATCTAGCTTCAAAGGATCCTTGGATGGCTTGAAAGTTCTTGAGGCAGAATCATGACACGAAAACAATTTCAAGTAAGATTTCCACTCGAAATAAGATTGTTATAGTTATAGAAATTGAATTAAAGTTTGAATATGATTATTACCTTATATTAGAAAGATAACCTACTATAAGTAACAAAGGTTTCTTGATCTTGGATGATTACTTGGAATGGATTTAGAAAACTTGGAAGTAAACTTGCAATCTTGGAAGTATTCTTGATTTTATGAAACTAGAACTTTTGGAATTTATGAAGAACACTTAGAATTTGAAGATAGAACTTGAGAGAGATCAATTAGATGAATAAAATTGAAGAATTAAAGTGTTTGTAGGTGTTTTTGGTCGTTGGTGTATGGATTAGATATAAAGGATATGTAATTTTGTTTTCATGTAAATAAGTCATGAATGATTACTCATATTTTTGTAATTTTATGAGATATTTCATGCTAGTTGCCAAATGATGGTTCCCACATGTATTAGGTGACTCACATGGGCTGCTAAGAACTGATCATTGGAGTGTATATACCAATAGTACATACATCTAAAAGCTGTGTATTGTACGAGTACGAATACGGGTGCATACGAGTAGAATTGTTGATGAAACTGAACGAGGATGTAATTGTAAGCATTTTTGTTAAGTAGAAGTATTTTGATAAGTGTCTTGAAGTCTTTCAAAAGTTTATGAATACATATTAAAACACTACATGTATATACATTTTAACTGAGTCGTTAAGTCATCGTTAGTCGTTACATGTAAATGTTGTTTTGAAACCTTTAGGTTAACGATCTTGTTGAATGTTGTTAACCCATTATTTATTATAACAAGTGAGATGTTAAATTGTTATATTATCATAATATTATGATATATAATATATCTTAGTATGATATATATACAGTTAAATGTTGTTACAACAATAATCGTTACATATATGTCTCGTTTCGAAATCATTAAGTTAGTAGTCTTATTTTTACATATGTATTTCATTGTTAATACACTTAATAATATATTTACTTATCATTTAACATAATTAACCAAGTGTATCAATATCTTAATATGATTCATATGTACCTAGTAAGACGTTGTTATAACGATAATCGTTATATATATCGTTTTCGAGTTTCTTAAATTAATAGTCTCATTTTTATGTATATAACTCATTGTTAAAATACCTAATGAGATACATACTTATAATAAAATCATTTTAACTATATATATATAACCATATATATGTCATCGTATAGTTTTTACAAGTTTTAATGTTCGTGAATCACCGGTCAACTTGGGTGGTCAATTGTCTATATGAAACCTATTTCAATTAATCAAGTCTTAACAAGTTTGATTGCTTAACATGTTGGAAACACTTAATCATGTAAATAACAATTTCATTTAATATATATATAAACATGGAAAACTTCGGGTCACTACAAATCCTAAAGATAGATCTATGGGCACTGACACGTCCCAGTCAGAGATATGTACTGTTTTAATACTTCGAATTCTATACAGATTGCTTTTTGCCTGTATTTAATATAGTGATTGCGAATACCGATATATATATATATATATATATATATATATATATATATATATATATATATATATATATATATATATATATATATATATATAGTATACTGATTGCAAATGCCGGTATATATAGCATACTGATTGCGAGTGCTGGTATGCGGGGGATATTCTATATGCATTATTGTTAATGTCGGTTACCTGGTGTTCATCATATGAATGATTTTTATACAGATTGCTATATGCATGTATGCTATTTATGAAAAATGAAATCTTGTGGTCTATTAAAATTTATTAAAATGATTGATTATGATAAACTAATGAACTCACTAACCTTTTAGTTGAAACTTTTAAGCATGTTTATTCTCAGGTATGAAAGAAATCTTCCGTTGTACAGTTGCTCAATTTAAAGATATTACTTGGAGTCTTTCATGGCATATTTCAAAAGACGTTGCATTCGAGTCGTTGAGTTCAAAAATATTATTATAAAGTAAATGACAGGTTAAGTCATTTATAGTTTGGATATATTGTAAAATGGTATGCATATTTGTCAACTATCGTTGTAATGAAAGATTGTCTTTTAAAACGAATGCAATGTTTGTAAAACGTATCATATAGAGGTCAATACCTTGCAATAGGATCAAATGTTATTGTATTCGTCCATATGGATTTGGACGGGCCATTACAGTATGAATTCAATTACCCTTCGACTATTTCCGACGATTCACGAACAATTACTTATAAATAAATAAGTGTATATATATATATATATATATATATATATATATATATATATATTAACTTGAAATATAAATTAAAATAATATACGATTTAATTATTATAACTAAATATGTAAAATAATATAAGTCGTAATAAAAACTATTATGTTATTATATATATATATATATATATATATATATATATATATATATATATATATATATATATATTACTTGTAAATATATAATATTACATTTATTTGTTTAAAAAGATATAATTAATATATTTATTTACTTAATAAAACTGGTTATTTAAAACTGTATATATATATAATGAGTATATTGAATAAATGGTTTCGAGTAGATTTAGTTAACGATTGCAATACCCGGTTGACATCTCATTAGTATTCATATAGATATAATACGAGTTTATGAAGATTTAAAATAAAAGTTAAACTGTAATCGATTACGAAGATTATAGGTTTGATAAAAATATTTTTACCTTTTTAGTTCAGCTTTTAGTACTCTGTACATATCATTTGGAACAGAAAATAAATAATTAGCGAACCTTTTTGATCAGGTTTCAAACAGTTAATGATTGAAATAATTAAATATAATTAATCTAAAAATTTGAGATTTGTAGGAACACTTTTATATCTATACCGTTTAGCAACGTACTACGAACTATTAAATGCTATAAAACCGTCGGCATATATCAAAAAATTTGGAGAATACTGTTTAACTTAGGAACACGTTTTAGTATTATATATTATTTATTACATTATTTTATTTATTATATAAATACAGAATTATATCTAAATTATATATATATATATATATATATATATATATATATATATATATATATATATATATATATATATATATATATATATATATATATATATATATATTCCTATAATCAGGAAACTAGTAACCATAAAAAAAACACCTCAATTCCTTCTTGATGTTTGACCGACGGCCACCACCAACCTCGCCACCATCCTCCGCCGACACCTACACACCACAGCCAACCGCCACCACTGTGCAGTCCTAAACTCATAAACACCATCGACTACCCGCTGTTTTCTTTCTGTTTCAGCTGCAGGAAATAACACCAACAACCACCATAAACTACTACTTTTTTCACCGCTGTAAATCACCATTAAGATCCCCACCAAACCGCACTTCTACCACTGTTACTTACTGCTGCTGTACCACTCATTTTCTGCTGAATTCATCAAAAACCACACCACCATCGACTGCTGAAGCTTCTTGTGCTACTACCGCTGTTTCCTGCTTGCTATTCGAACGATCAAAACCCACATGAAACAACCACCATTCGTTGCTACAGTACCTGCTATATTACTGCTCGTTGTACGTTTGTTTCTGTTTCCTTCGACTGCTATTGCTACAGCCATATGATGAAGATACGGTATGATGATGGGAAGTGACGTAAAAGAAGATAGTAATGATACGATACAGTGACTTGCTAACTGCTACTACTTCTATGTTGTGTGATAATGAAAAAGAGAAAAGATAAATGGATGGTGTCCCTTTTGTGTTTAACAGCCGGATACCAACATATTATGTGATGTTGATTTTTTTACTTCAATCGTTATTGATCAACCATTAAACAACTACGCCCAACATCATATTAGTGGGTTACCGATTGGATTGCTATTGGGTCGAACGATAAGTGGACTATTGTCTTGGGCCGTTTATGTTTAAATGATTTTACATGATGGACCGTTTAATTTGTGCTGCCATTTTTCTGTTGGGCCAAAAAGATGATGAATATGATATGAAGAATGATAATTATAATCTAAGATGATGACGATGGTAATGGTAATCAAATGATGTCGAATGATGTTGATGATGTGATGATATTAATGATGATGATAAGTAATACCATGGTGATGAAACGAAAATAAGGATAAATGGTGATGATGATCATACGTGATGTATGATATGATGAATGTTATGATAATCGTGATGCATGACATGGATGATGACGATCGTGATAATCGGATACGATTAGGATTATGTTATGATTATGATTTTGATTTTGAGATGATGATGATGGTATGATAATCAAAAGGATGATGATAATGAAAACGATGATGATATACGATATTAATACAAGAGGGTATAATTCTTATTATTATTATTATTATTATTATTATTATTATTATTATTATTATTATTATTATTATTATTATTATTATTATTATTATTATTATTATTATTATTATTATTATTATTATTTTTATTATTTTTATATTATTATTAGTATGTTTATCATTTTTATTATTATTACTATCATTATTATTATTATTGTTATTATTATTATTATTATTATTATTATTATTATTATTAATTATTATTATTATTATTACTAGTATTATAATTATTATTAGTATTATAATAATAATTATTATTATTATCATAGTTATAAGTATTATAACCATTATTATTATTATTATTATTATTATAAGTATTATTAATATATTTATTATTGTTAATTTTATCATTTCAGTATTATTATCATTATTATGATTATGGTTATTATTATTATGAAAATAATAAAATTTATTATTATTTTCATAAATATTAGTATTAATATCATTCTATAATTATTAGTATTATCATTATGTATTATTATTATTATTATTATCATTATTATTAATGTTATTAGATTATTATAAGTATTATTATTAATATTATGAGTATCATTATTATTATATTATTAAAATTATTATCCTAACTATTATTAACAGTAAAATTAATATTTTATAGTTATTATTATTAGTAATAGAATCATTAATATCATTATCATTATTATTAATAATAAGTATTATCATTATTATTATTTTTATCATTACTAATATTATTTTAGTATTATTGAAAAAAATACGGTTTTAACAAACAAATGATATATATATATATATATATATATATATATATATATATATATATATATATATATATATATATGACATAACAAAATTAATATTTTTATTTATTTAAAATATATAAAATGAATATATAATGGAATATAAGTTATTGATATAAAAATTATATCACTAATAATAATATATATATTTGTTCGATTACAAGTATATGTTTTAATATATATATGAATGATATAGGTTCGTAAATCCAAGGCCAACCCTACATTGTTCAGTTTCATCGTATGAACACCGAATATCGCCACCTTTTTAGCTTGGTAGCCTAAGAATTAGGGAAATGACCCCTAATTAACGCGAATCCTAAAGATAGATCTATGGACCTTGACACGTCCCATTCGGGTTGCGAATGCTTTAGTACTTCGATTGATATATACTGATTGCGACGGCCGGTATATAGCATGCAGATTGCTAAATGCCTGTATGCGGGGGATATTCTATATGCATCATGTTAGTTCGGTTACCAAGTGTTCACCATATGAATGATTTTTATGTAGATTGCGAAATGCCTGTATGATCTTTACGAAAATAAAAATCTTATGGTCTATTAAAATGATGGAAATGATAGTTTATGATAAACTAATGAACTCACCAACCTTTTGATTGACACTTTTAAGCATGTTTATTCTCAGGTATGAAAGAAATCTTCCGCTGTGCATTTGCTCATATTAAAGATATTACTTGGAGTCATTCATGGAATATTTCAAAAGACGTTGCATTCAAGTCGTTCGAGTTCAAAAAGAGTATTATTAAGTCAATAATAGTTTAGTAATTCATATTATGGAAAACGTATGTCATTTATATCGATAGGTTATATTTTGAAATGAGTTATCTTTTAAAATGAATGCAATGTTTGTAAAACGTATCATATAGAGGTCAGAACCTCGCAATGGAACCAGATGTTGATGTGTTCGTCTGGATAGATTAGGTCGGGTCACGACACGCGGCTTGTACTCTTTTTAATATTTAGACGTCATTCATCAATAAATAGTTTCACTTGGAGTGTAACTTGTACGTCTGAGTATTTTGGCCTTTTACGTCTTCAAATCTTCGTTTTCGTCTTTCGTCTTCGCACTTATTTATTTAAACGATTACAACTTAAAAATAGAACAATTACAACTAAAAACTTTACATTTTGGAATGATATTGCTACTAAATATATGTTCGTTTGGAGCAATATTAATAATCATGGAGGTAACTCTTTATGTTCGATTCTTGCACTTTGGTTTTGATCATTGATATGATATTATTCTCTAGAGGCGTTATCTCTTAGTCTTGTTTGTTTTATGCTTGCTTGACAACATTCAAATGTAGGGGGTTTGATATTGCTCATTTACACTACGTTTCTTAACGCAATATCTACCTCATTTTACTCGATTTTGATCTTCATTGCACTTAAAAGTGAAGAAAATGGGATTAGTCACGTTTCTAAGCTTGATTTCAGTCTTGGGTATGAAATTGGTGCAAAAATTGACCAATGTGTTGTGCAAAAGATCAAGAAAACTGCAAAGTGCTGAAAATGACCAAGAACGACGTTCGAACATACAGGAACGACATTCCAAAGACCAGAACGGCATTCCAAATCATAAGAATGACATCCCATCTACAAAAAGGGTGCTCCAAATTTGAAGAACGACGTCCCATTACAAAGGAAATGAATAAAAGTGGAACAGAACTTATTGAGGCCGAATTGGGAACGACGTTCTATTTAAAGGAAAAGAGTTCCACTTTCTAGTGCAACAGAATGACGTTCTAGTTATAGGAATGGAGTTCCACTTCAAAAGAACAAAAGGAACGACATTCCAGAGATAGGAATAGCGTTCCACCTGCGTTTTCTGGGCAGTTTTTAATGAAGAGTATAAATAGAAAGAGATAGGTTTTTCAGAGAAATGTGGAAGAAGTGTGTGCAGTTTTTACCTCGAATTTCACCCTAAGAACCCTAATTTCATCATCTAGTAATATATTAAGGCAAATTTGGAGGATTAAGGTCAAGTTCAAGCAATCTTAGTGTTAGATCTACATCAAATCTTCATTTAGGTTGTAATCTCCACCTTCATCTTTATTGTTTTTCCATTGAATACTTTTATTTGTTAAACATGAAGTTTATTTGTGTTCTTTCATCTTTGATTAGTGTTAGTTTAGCCATGCTTGGCTAATTTACTTGTGTTTGCTTATTTATGAAACCCTAATGTAAGGATTTGCCCCAAATCATTGAATAAATGTTGTTTAAATGAAATAGATGAGTAATTATTGTTGAGTTAGCTATAGAACCATTGCTAGTTATTGTTTTGAATCTTGTCTTGATTATATGAGTTGTTGATCATTATTAAGTGATTTCTAATGAGATTCAATTTGTACTTCAACATGTTTGCATGATCTAGACAATCAAGGAAAGGATTATAATGATTGTGTCCTCTAATTGTATTGGTTTTCAAGGTGTTCTTAGTCAAAACTAGTGGTGCTTGGTTTTCTTAAGTGATTTTGATTACTAAGGGATTTTAAGTGATTTTAATCCAAGCATAATCTCAATGACTACTCATAATTCAACTTGATCTTGTAATTCAATGCTTATGTGAGTTTGCATAGTGTAACTAGATTAAGGTTTAGTAGTGATGCTAAACATCTAATAGTTCAACAACGAATGTGATAGCAATTTGGGTAAAACGGGGCAATCCAAGCATAAGGGTGGATTAGATAAGTGAACACTACTTAGTTAATTGATTTTATATTCGATACTTAGTTATTTGCTTATCATTTCAAGTTTTAGTTGTTAATAAAAACGTTTCGACCCCCCCACCCCCCCACCCCAACCAAACAAACCTTAAGATAATTATTAGTTTTTCATAAATTCAATTAGCATTAACGCTCTCTTGGGACGAATCTTAAATGGAAAACTTACTAATACAAGAATCGAGTCATTGTTTCTCGTAAGCTTGTCACTTTAGTCTAGTCCACATTTATTACAAATCTAAATCTAAAAGAAGAAAGCAAGTGTTATGTGCAAGCTATCACCAGGCCAACCCTAAGTATTTCGTTAATATATGTGCGAATGACAAGTTAGCGGTCATGGCAAAGGGAAAACATGTACTTCTCAGCAGGCGAAAGGCTAGGATTCTTGTTCAAACATTTAGAGGAACTAGAGTGCCATCCGTCCACTCTAGCACGAGAATTAGAAATGATAAAATGTTCAATAAAAATGGATTTTTTTCAATTATTGCGTACACCGGTCTTTGCGGTGGCTACGAATTCACATCGCTCCCTGAAGGAATATACCAACCCTGATGATGCGTACAATAGCTAAAAATGTGTTTGAAGAGGTTTAGGGTTGGAGGAAATGTGTTGGCATGGAACCACATTTCAATGTAGGAGAGGTGAAAGGTGCTATACATGTGCAATTGACCATCACCTATGCCAAAATGGTCAAGGACCAGCAAAAAGAAGTCTGTGGGGGATATCGCACGTTCCCCACTTCCATGACTTTTGCATACACCTTAATTTTCTTGGGCGGAGGAACATTTGCGCACTGATTAGGAAAAGGCGTGTTTAACGCACTTATTGGAGGATACCAGGTAAGAATATTCTCAATCTCCCTTCTGGTAAATTAGGGAAGAGACCTCTTCAACATTCTCACTTTCAGCGGTAGAAGTAGAGGCAGCCATCGTTCGTAGAAGATGGAGGCAAAGGAGAACTTATTTTTATGGCAAAAAAAGTAAATCAAATGCTAACGTGACGGTAAATGTGATGACCCGGAAATTTCCGATCAAATTTAAACTTAATCTTTATATGATTTTGACACGATAAGCAAAGTCTGTAATGGTGAGTCTCGAAAATCTTGGAACTATGTTCATACAATCAATTACCCTTTGACTGTGCCCGACGATTCACGAACAATTGTTTGTAAATAAATATATAGATATAAATATAAATATAAGTGTACATATATATTATCTTGAATTAATAAAGTATACTCTTATCAATTAGAATTAAAAAAATGTAAAATGACAAACAAAATAATTAAGTTATTATTAAAATGAATACATATATATATAAACAGATATGTGATATTATTATGAATATATATATATATATATATATATATATATATATATATATAAAAGATTTCTAATAATAATTATTATATTGTAACATTTATAGAATATATAAATATTAAATATTCAATAGATATATTCATGTAATATATGATATAAATTGTAATATAAATATATTAAATGAAATTATAAGTTTAATTATAGTTATTATATGAATATTATTACATTCATTATTATTATTAATATTAATATTATTAATATTATTAATATTATTAAAATTATAATACTGAAATTGATACATTTGATTTGTTAATATTGTTGTTATCATTGTTAATATTATTATTATTATAATTATAACTAGTAGTAAAGTTATAATTCTAGTTATTATAATTAATATTAGTAATATTATTAAATGTTATTATTACCATTTTCATTAAGAATTATTATTATTATTATAAATTATTATTATTATCATTATTATTATAGTTATTAGAAAATAATACAATTTATTTAATAATATTATTATTATCATTTTTATTTATCGACATTATTATCTTTATTGAGCTCATCATATTATTATTATCTTTATTATTATTATTATCATTATTTTTACTTTGATCTTTATTATTATTAGTATTATTTGATATTATCTGTAACGACCCGGAAATTTCCGACCAAATTTAAACTCTAATCTTTATATGTTTCCGACACGATAAGCAAAATCTGTAATGTTAATTCTCGAAAGCTTTGAAATCTATATTTATGTAATCAGATATCCTCTAACCATGCCTGACGATTCACGTACATTTATGAGTAAATAATTATGCAGTTATATATATATATATATGGATATATATCAATGTAAACCTAAGTGTATATATATATGTATATAATATTTTAAATAAATCATTTGAATTAAAGATATAAAATAATATATATAATTATTAAGTTGTTATCAAAATGGATATATATATATATATATAAATTCCATGTTTGTGTATTAAATATTAAGTGTATATAATAACATAATTAATAAAGATATAATTCTAATATAACAAGTTATGTCATTATTATTTTTAATGTTAACATCTATATTAGTAATATTAATATGAAAATAGGTATGTAAATAAGTAAATTGTTATATTATTATTAATATTATTATAACTAGTATCATTATAATTAGTATTATTATTATTATCATTATGATTAATAACATTATTGTTATAAAATTTAAAAGTCATTATCCATATTTTAATTATGTATATCATTATTATTAGTGTATTATTAATATATTTACTATTATTAATATTAGTGAAATTATATTTATTAATACAATTATTAATCTGTAACCCATTATTTCTGTATAAAAAAATAAAAAAAATAAAAATATAAAATATAAACGTGTCCCTAATTTTTTTTTTATATTATCTTAAGCTATCTGTTTACTCGTGATAATTTTTTTTGTCCTGATTCATTTTTTTTAAAACCACTTCTCTATAATTACTCGATATTAGCTGTAGGATATGCAAAAATAATTTCACCAAATCTGTTACGAACCACACATACCAGTTTTAGCTCTAAAAATTGTCGAAATAATAATAACAAGGGATGAAGAACAGATGTCTGTCCTGTTCGCTACGTTTATATGCAACTCGTCGGATTTTAAATCAATTTCGAAATCTATAAGTGCAATCGTGTTTGAAACCTTCTTCTAAATCGTTCTGCAAAGTTTGAGTTTCCAATTTCTTTTGTTGATTTCCAATTTTTGAGTTAAAGATTTATTCTAAAAAGGTCAACCGAGATGTTTTTAACAAAATTCGAATTCGTTCTTTAGTTTTTCAAACAATTGAGAATGGAGAAAGTTTCCAAAAGATATTTGAAACACATTTTGTATTGAAACTTTGGTCTAAAACGTATTCGTTTTCAAAATCAATAAATGGGTTCATATGAGTCGAAAGTTCTGTTTCAGCTTATTATTTTCTTTCGTTGATGTTTTAATTAATTTTTCAAACACAGGAATTATATAAACGAACGGTTTTGTAATTAAAAAAAAAAACGATTTATAAATGTGTTTATGTTTAGCTGTGGGATGGTTTCTGGTTTAATTACACGATGATGAAGAAGATGATGTTGAAAACAGTTTAAGTTAATTCAGGATAGAATATAGTCAGATAAACAAGCACGGTCGAGTGGTTATGTAAGGGTGTCGGGTATCGTGAGGTCTCGGGTTCGAGCCTCTTCATGGGCTATTCTTTTTGGGGAAACATTATTTAGATGGTATACATCTTATTTCTTTTCCATTATCATTATTATTATTATTATGATTATAATTATTATTGTTATTATTATTATTACTAATATCATTACAAATAGGGTTATTAATATTATATTAGATAATAACATTTTAATTATCATTATAATTAAAATTATTATTTGAATTACTACTAATATTATCGTTATTATTATTAACGAGTATTATTATTATAATTATCATTACTATTACCAATATAAGTATTAATAATATTATTATTGTTAATATTTTAGAAATTACAAGAGTTATTAATATCATTATAATCATTAACATGTAACATTTTTTTTTATTCATTTTTATATGTTTTATCATTTTTATTAGTATTATCATTTCTTAAAAATTATTATTTCTTTTAACAAAGGCATTTTTATTAAAATTATCATTTTCATTACTATTATAAGTATTATTATTAACAAAATCATTTTTATTAGTATTATTAGTAAATTTATTTTATCAAAACTACCATTAACAACAAATAAATAGTTTGTACATAAAATATTTTTATTGCATATACTATAACTATATTAATATTTCATATAATGATATAGCAAAAATACTAACATTATTTATATAAATACATATAACAAACTATTGTTTTTTTTATATATATAACTAAATGTATGGATATTAATCATTTTAAATATATATATATAACACATAATTAAAGTATATATATATATTTTTTTTAAATGAAATTTAATTCTATATAACTAAAAAAAATATATAAATAGTATATACATATTAATAAATATTTTTGGGATTTCTATTATATGTTTTAATAAATATATAATTAATTTAGGTTCGTGAATCGAAGGCCAACCTTATAAGTTACCAAGGGTGTTATATGTATTTTTACTACAAAATACATTAGGTGAGTATATAGTCCCATTTTGAACTTTAAATATTTTTGGGATGAGAATATATGCGCTGTTTTTATAAATGATTTACATTATGGACACAAGTAACTGAAAAATATATTCTACGTTGAGTTGTACCACTGGCATACTTCCCTGTAGCTTGGTAACTATTATTTACAGCGGTATTGTAAACGCGAATCCTGTTGATAGATCTATCGGGCCTGACAACCCCAACCGGACTGGACGACCAGTATTCAACGGTTGCACAGTACTTTGTTTCGTAACTACACTTGGTACGGTGTAGTAAGATTTCATAATAAAGGGAATATGCGACGTGATTAAATGTTAAGTATGGTTACCAAGTGCTCAACCACTTAGAATATTTTTATTAAAATGTTTACATATGAAATCTTGTGGTCCATAGTTATAACGCTGTTAGCATTAAACCTATATTTCTCACCAACTTTATGTTGACATTTTAAAGCATGTTATTCTCAGGTACGAATTAAGTCTTCCGCTGTGCATTTGCTCATATTAAGGACATTACTTGGAGTCGATCATCGCAATGGAACCAAATGTTGGAGATTTCGTCCGGATGGATAAGGACGGGTCCTCACAGGTGGTATCAGAGCGTTGGTCTTAGCGAACCAGGTCTTACATTAGTGTGTCTAACTGATAGTTGTTAGGATGCATTAATGAGTCTGGACTTTGACCGTGTCTACATGTCAAAAAGTTTTGCTTATCATTTCTAGTCGGAAACCATCTGCTTATCACTCTTAGGGAATTGCCTGCTTATCATTCTTAAGTCTAGACACGTCTTATTGCATTTAGTGCATCGATAGTGTATAGACAAAAATTCATATCCTAGCGCATCTGTAGACATGCCTGTCATATGCCGTAAATTTCTCCGTAGTTTACGGAATCTTTAGTACCAAATATATAGATATTCTATGAAGTTAGAATATCATCCGATATCTGAAAATCATTTCACGTCGAAGATCCATTCCATCCACCAAATTGCCCTCTTGGCAATGAACCTGAAAGCACTTACCGGCGAATCTGTTCGAGAAACCATTTACCCTCTCATTTCCGAGTATCTCGTCACGATTACATACTATCCCATATTTCGAATCTTATTCATTCGCTCGCTTCAACCGTCAATCATCCTGTAGTACTAGAAGGAGTTAACAAACTACGCGCTCGTGTGACGACCTTGGAGAAACTGGTGCGAAGGTTACGAACACCAGCAGCAGCACCATCAGCATAATCCATATCACCATCATCAACGTCAATGGTATCCTTATCACCCTCAAACCACAACCACGTCGTAAATCTCAACGTCACAAATTACACCTCGAGTATAATCACCGTTCTACGTATCGCTCTATCCACTTTATTTTCGTTCTACATATCGTTCTACATCGACTAATTTCGTTCTACGTATTGTTCTACCTCATTTACCTTCGTTCGACATGGCAATTATGTAATCTCTAATGTTCTAGAGATCATGTAATCAAGTGCCAACAATAAATCAAATGAGTATAATATTCTATTGACTCATTAAATTCATAATTACATCCTAAGAAAATATATATGCAAGTATATTTTCATAAAGATTGTAATTAAAAACTTCTTTTGTACAAACTGTTAATGATGAAAATATTTTAACGGGTGGGTAGTACCCGAGGAATATTTAGAATTCACATTAATAAGTTACACTGTACATTCTTCGAATCTGATTCAACGATCATTTACTATTCTACTTACAACTACCGATATACGTATCTGTTCACCACAGAATAACCATTTCTATTCAAATTTCATATTTGGATTTTGACCTATCAAAATCCAACAAGTGGCATAACGAAGAAAACATTGGACAAAAATAAAAAGTGTTAGAAACAAACGAATTAATTAATTGAAATTGTGATAGGATTTCACGCTAACTGTTCCGGCTAACTGTTCCCAGCTAACTGATTAAAATTTAATTTATCGCAATTTACATTCTCGCAATTTTATTTATCGTCATTTAATTTCTGTTATTTACTTTTACGCACTATAAATAACGGGACACGTATGCAAGGTTCGACTTATCATATCGACCCATCTATATATATATTTCGGAACAACCGTAGACACTCTATATGTGAAGGTGGGAGTTGGCTATACAGGGTTGGAGTTGATTCCAAAATATATATATACTTTGAGTTGTGATCGACACCGAGACCGGTACACGGGTCACGATACGTATTATTTAATTCGAATATTATATACTAAATTATATATGAATCATTGAGCCATCGGACTATTGGACTGCTAACTTTGGACAATTAAAATGAATTAAATTAAAATATTGATTATAACATATGAAACTAAATAATTCTTCAAGCTTGCCACTTGATTTCATCTTAAACCTCATTTGTATCTCGACAATTACAATGCGTGTTCAAATCTTTCATGATTCTTGAAAACCCCTCAATCGAGAGGATGAACCAACCGCGTTTCATCTACGGAAGAAAAGACTTATGCTCCTGTAAGACTCTCGGAGACTGAGTCAACGTTTAACACACAGCAGTGTTAATTTCTTTAGTGTTATTATTACCCAAAATAACTTTGTAATCCCTTTTCAAATTAGCCAATTTTGTCACAGCTCCAGCAAGTTAACCTCGACTTCTCAGAAAGGTTAGTTTCGATATATATACACGTTATTCTTTCGCTGTCGTTACCGGAGAATCTTTTATATTCCATCATCAGCGTTTTACCATCTAAAGATACGATTCTCCTGAAACCACCTCAGCTTGATAACCGATGACCCAGATCCGTTAACTTTGAGAATGCTGACGAAGCAGCATGTTGTAGATGGTCTTAATAGCCAAAAGTTGATGTTAAAGAACGGAGTATTGGAAACACTCAATAGAAAATTTAGTACCGAAAAGCGGATTATGCGAAATTTTGAAGTAAGCTGTGGACAAATCACAAAGAATAAGTTTGACTTCAAAGAATTTAAAAGATTCAGTGCCTGCTGAAATCCTTAGTACATACCCTACTCCTTACTCTAAAACCTTTGCTGACACTATTCTTCATCATCATCCTTCGGCATTAGAAGTTCCAAGATATTATCATATCTTTCATTATAAATATCCTCAATGTTTCTGAAGATATTTTTATAACTATTTTTATCGGAAATAATCTATCTTCTCGCGCTATCTGTATCACATCATAAAAGAAACTGTGTTAGTTTCTAAATTCTGAAACCTCCGAATTTAAAATATGAATGTTTTGAAGTAGTGTTAGGAACTGATGCATGAATTAGTATAATATAATGAAACTTGATCAACTTCATTATATTACAGTAAGTTATGTTAATTTTCTAATGGAATGTGATGATTCACAGTACCATCATCATGTGCCATGTTACACGGCTCTTACATTCTATCCAATCTCCAAACATATTAGGAACATATCATCTTGATAGTTCTATCTTTTCAGGATATTCTGGTAATTTGACAAATCAAAATCGTGTCATTATCATTTCCTTCTAAGAGCATTAGCTATGTTTATTCTGAATTTCATACCTACGAATTCCGGACCATTGCTCGCTTGACTCGAAGTCGGGAAGAGAAAACGAGAGCATGAATCTCCGAAAAAATAATGAAGGATATAAAATCCAACAAACCACCCGGGATTTTCAAACCGTGTATATCAATACATATTGCAACGTAAAGACACGGGAAAATTAAAAACATTATAATTCCAAGGAAATCATAGAAGTGAATAGATTCTTCTGGCGGCAGATGGAAGAGAAGAATGAAAGATATGAAAGTTAGAAGCATAACAAGAATCGGAACGGGATGGAACATCTTAAAGAATACTTTAGGGTATGAATTGAAGAAGAAGAAAAGTGAGGTATGGAAGTAAGGAAAAGAGGGAGGTGGATTTAAAGTGAAATATTCAACAGAGAAATCGAAACAGATTGCCACATTAAAACAAAGAAGATCATACTTTCCTTATTCGCCGAAGAATCAAATCTTTTAGATTTTCAAGATTTTCTTTTAAATCCCTTAAACTCCGGAAATTTACTGTGACTACGTCAAAAGTTAAATCTATATCTCAATCTCTTGTGACAGCTTCACTCGTACGCTTCACATAATCGAATTGTTTTACCGCTATTACTGAATGGTGATAAAACTCCATTTATCAATTTATATTCGTCATAAAAACATCTTATTGTTAATCATGACGTTCTCGATCAAATTTCGGGGACGAAATTTCTTTAACGGGAGGGTACTGTAACGACCCGGAAATTTCCGACCAAATTTAAACTCTAATCTTTATATGTTTCCGACACGATAAGCAAAATCTGTAATGTTAATTCTCGAAAGCTTTGAAATCTATATTTATGTAATCAGATATCCTCTAACCATGCCTGACGATTCACGTACATTTATGAGTAAATAATTATGCAGTTATATATATATATGGATATATATCAATGTAAACCTAAGTGTATATATATATGTATATAATATTTTAAATAAATCATTTGAATTAAAGATATAAAATAATATATATAATTATTAAGTTGTTATCAAAATGGATATATATATATATATATATAAATTCCATGTTTGTGTATTAAATATTAAGTGTATATAATAACATAATTAATAAAGATATAATTCTAATATAACAAGTTATGTCATTATTATTTTTAATGTTAACATCTATATTAGTAATATTAATATGAAAATAGGTATGTAAATAAGTAAATTGTTATATTATTATTAATATTATTATAACTAGTATCATTATAATTAGTATTATTATTATTATCATTATGATTAATAACATTATTGTTATAAAATTTAAAAGTCATTATCCATATTTTAATTATGTATATCATTATTATTAGTGTATTATTAATATATTTACTATTATTAATATTAGTGAAATTATATTTATTAATACAATTATTAATCTGTAACCCATTATTTCTGTATAAAAAAATAAAAAAATAAAAATATAAAATATAAACGTGTCCCTAATTTTTTTTTTTATATTATCTTAAGCTATCTGTTTACTCGTGATAATTTTTTTTGTCCTGATTCATTTTTTTTAAAACCACTTCTCTATAATTACTCGATATTAGCTGTAGGATATGCAAAAATAATTTCACCAAATCTGTTACGAACCACACATACCAGTTTTAGCTCTAAAAATTGTCGAAATAATAATAACAAGGGATGAAGAACAGATGTCTGTCCTGTTCGCTACGTTTATATGCAACTCGTCGGATTTTAAATCAATTTCGAAATCTATAAGTGCAATCGTGTTTGAAACCTTCTTCTAAATCGTTCTGCAAAGTTTGAGTTTCCAATTTCTTTTGTTGATTTCCAATTTTTGAGTTAAAGATTTATTCTAAAAAGGTCAACCGAGATGTTTTTAACAAAATTCGAATTCGTTCTTTAGTTTTTCAAACAATTGAGAATGGAGAAAGTTTCCAAAAGATATTTGAAACACATTTTGTATTGAAACTTTGGTCTAAAACGTATTCGTTTTCAAAATCAATAAATGGGTTCATATGAGTCGAAAGTTCTGTTTCAGCTTATTATTTTCTTTCGTTGATGTTTTAATTAATTTTTCAAACACAGGAATTATATAAACGAACGGTTTTGTAATTAAAAAAAAAAACGATTTATAAATGTGTTTATGTTTAGCTGTGGGATGGTTTCTGGTTTAATTACACGATGATGAAGAAGATGATGTTGAAAACAGTTTAAGTTAATTCAGGATAGAATATAGTCAGATAAACAAGCACGGTCGAGTGGTTATGTAAGGGTGTCGGGTATCGTGAGGTCTCGGGTTCGAGCCTCTTCATGGGCTATTCTTTTTGGGGAAACATTATTTAGATGGTATACATCTTATTTCTTTTCCATTATCATTATTATTATTATTATGATTATAATTATTATTGTTATTATTATTATTACTAATATCATTACAAATAGGGTTATTAATATTATATTAGATAATAACATTTTAATTATCATTATAATTAAAATTATTATTTGAATTACTACTAATATTATCGTTATTATTATTAACGAGTATTATTATTATAATTATCATTACTATTACCAATATAAGTATTAATAATATTATTATTGTTAATATTATAGAAATTACAAGAGTTATTAATATCATTATAATCATTAACATGTAACATTTTTTTTTATTCATTTTTATATGTTTTATCATTTTTATTAGTATTATCATTTCTTAAAAATTATTATTTCTTTTAACAAAGGCATTTTTATTAAAATTATCATTTTCATTACTATTATAAGTATTATTATTAACAAAATCATTTTTATTAGTATTATTAGTAAATTTATTTTATCAAAACTACCATTAACAACAAATAAATAGTTTGTACATAAAATATTTTTATTGCATATACTATAACTATATTAATATTTCATATAATGATATAGCAAAAATACTAACATTATTTATATAAATACATATAACAAACTATTGTTTTTTTTATATATATAACTAAATGTATGGATATTAATCATTTTAAATATATATATATAACACATAATTAAAGTATATATATATATTTTTTTAAATGAAATTTAATTCTATATAACTAAAAAAAATATATAAATAGTATATACATATTAATAAATATTTTTGGGATTTCTATTATATGTTTTAATAAATATATAATTAATTTAGGTTCGTGAATCGAAGGCCAACCTTATAAGTTACCAAGGGTGTTATATGTATTTTTACTACAAAATACATTAGGTGAGTATATAGTCCCATTTTGAACTTTAAATATTTTTGGGATGAGAATATATGCGCTGTTTTTATAAATGATTTACATTATGGACACAAGTAACTGAAAAATATATTCTACGTTGAGTTGTACCACTGGCATACTTCCCTGTAGCTTGGTAACTATTATTTACAGCGGTATTGTAAACGCGAATCCTGTTGATAGATCTATCGGGCCTGACAACCCCAACCGGACTGGACGACCAGTATTCAACGGTTGCACAGTACTTTGTTTCGTAACTACACTTGGTACGGTGTAGTAAGATTTCATAATAAAGGGAATATGCGACGTGATTAAATGTTAAGTATGGTTACCAAGTGCTCAACCACTTAGAATATTTTTATTAAAATGTTTACATATGAAATCTTGTGGTCCATAGTTATAACGCTGTTAGCATTAAACCTATATTTCTCACCAACTTTATGTTGACATTTTAAAGCATGTTATTCTCAGGTACGAATTAAGTCTTCCGCTGTGCATTTGCTCATATTAAGGACATTACTTGGAGTCGATCATCGCAATGGAACCAAATGTTGGAGATTTCGTCCGGATGGATAAGGACGGGTCCTCACATTATCAATTATTTTTATCATTAAGATTAGTATTATCTCTATTATTATTATTAGTATTTTTATTATTACTAATATAATTATTAATCATTCATATAAATCAAAATATATAAAAACTATTAGATAACGCGTGATATCTAATTCCTATCAGTATCATCATCTTTATTTCTGTCCTTGGATTTGTATATGTCGAATCCTGTCTCATTTACAAACAAAAATCAGTTACGAATCAACCTCAGATTAATTTTTATTTATTTATTTTCTATCTACTTTATATTGTTTTTGTTCGTTACTCCCTGGATCGAATAAGCTGTCAACACACTCACTTTATATATAACAATCGATCCATTCAATTTGTGGAACATGTTATTCAACTTTCTATCAAAATTATCACTTATAACTGGTAATTCAACTGATATTTATTTTAAAAATACTTGAACACCCTGTTACGACCTGTTTTAATGAAAATCTTCAAATTTGAATCGAATTTCAAAATCTATAAATGCAATGATGTTTAAAACCTTTCACTTGAACCTTCTGTAAAGATTCAAACGTTAATTTTTCATATCATCAACGAATTTTGGGGTCAAAGTTTAGGTGTCAAAAAGTCAACGAAAGTTCTTCAATTAAATTTGAAATTTCTGTAGTGATTCAAGTGAAATTGGAGGTTCAGAAAGTTTGTAAGGGTGATTGTTAACCTTTTTCATTTAGGTGTTCTGGTCTATAACTATCCCAATCTCAAAATCACCAAATGAGTTCATAAGTGTTTTTACGAATAGCACAGGAGCTGTTAAAAATTATTTTTTGTTCTGTGGTTTCCAATCCACTCTTAAACAAGTCGCATTTGTTTTATTGCTAATTGTAAACCAATAAATTAATTGATGCTGTGATGGGTAATTACCTTGGTTGATTGAATTGTGGTGAAGAAGATGAATCTAGAAATAAAATTAATACGGGTTATATAAACTGAAGTGGGTTTAAATTCAGAAATACTGAAATGGACGAGTGGTTGTGGGTGTTTTCGGGTGGGCGTGAGGTCACGGGTTCGAGCCTAGCTCGGAACAATTTTTTTACACTGAGTTCTTTTGAAGGTAGTTATTATCTCTATTATTATTATTATTATTATTATTATTATTATTATTATTATTATTATTATTATTATTATTATTATTATTATTATTATTATTATTATTATTATTAGTGTATCCCTGACTAGTGCTCGAGTATATAGGATTATGCATGCTTGTACCTTTAAAATTGCCGTTAGATAGGCTATGTTAAATCCTGAATTAGTTACATATGCGGTTAAGATAATATATAAGATATGCATGTCGTTGGAAAGCTGGCAAAAAACTATAAACTTTTCATTTAGATATCGAATGGATTCGATGAACGGATTAGAAGTTATTGTCAATTGCATTTTTGTATTATTATTAAAAAAGATTATTATTATCGTCGTTATTATCGTCGTTCTAGTTTTTATCTAATTATTATTATTATTATTATTATTATTATTATTATTATTATTATTATTATTATTATTATTATTATTATTATTATTATTATTTTCATTATAAATAAAAAGTATTATTATTAAAAATTGTTATTATTATTATTACTATCGTTATTATCGTTAAAGTTATAATTAGTATTATTATTAATATTATCATTAAAATAGTTATTAGTATTATCATTATCATAATATTTATTATTATTAGTATTATAATAATTAAAAACTAATATTTGTAACACTTAATTATTATGATTAATATTATTATCATTAAAATGAACGCGATATAAAAGACGATTTAAAAGCTATTAACAAATTGATTAGAAAATAATGAGTATGAGTATCATGATGAAATATAAAGAAATTGATTTAGATAAAATTATCATTTTACATTATTTTTATCACTATTATTAAAAGTATTATTATTAATATTAAAAATATCATCTTTACAAAAATTATTATTTTTAATAGGAATATCATTGTAAAATTTCATTATTAATAAGAATTATCATATTGTTATAATACCATTTTTGTAAATATAATATTGTTATTATTAGTAGAATAATAATAATTATTAAAACAAAATAATACAACTTTTACTTATTATTATTATCAATGCTATTTTATCAAATAAAAAGGTAATACAAATAATATAATTAACTTAATAATTTAATAACCCATCCTAATCCATCCGGACGAAGTCCACATCGATTATAAACAAATTACAATAGTTGGTTACATCACGAGGTACTTGACCTCTATATGATACATTTTTACAAACATTGCATTCGTCTTTAAACGGCAATCTTTCATTACATTGAAAGTTGACAGGTATGCGTACCATTTCATAATATCCAAATTATAAATGACCTAATCTGTCATTTACTTAATAATAATCTCTAATGAACTTCAACGACTCGAATGCAACGTCTTATGAAATATGTCATGAATGATTCCAAGTAATATCTTTAAAATGAGCTAATACACAGCGGAAGATTTCTTTCAGACCTGAGAATAAACATGCTTTAAAGTGTCAACTAAAAGGTTGGTGAGTTCATTAGTTTATCATAATCATTCATTTCCATCATTTTAATAGACCACAAGATTTTATATTTTCCATTTCTTATTAACATGCATATCAGGCATTTCGCAAACTGCATCTGCATAAAAATCATTTATATGGTGAACCCTGGTAACCGACATTAACTAGATGCATATAAGAATATCCCCTATCATTCCGGTAAATCCATCGGACATGATATAAAACAAAACGAAGTACTAAAGCATCCGCAACAATTAGTAGACTGGTTTACTAATTCTTCGGATGGGGTTCGTCGGGCCCATAGATCAATCTTTAGGATTCGCGTCAATTAGGAGCTCGGTTTCCTAATTCTTAGATTACCAAGTTAAAAGGGGCATATCCGGCTTCGATCCATTCACCCATATAGTGTAGATTTTAATTACTTGTGTCTATTTTGTAAAATATTCATAAAAGTTGCGCATGTATTCTCAGCCCAAAAACGTAAAGGGTAAAAAAGGTAAATGAAACTCACGCATATAAATTATTGTAAAACAGTTAATAAAGCATTTGCATGTATTCTCAGCCCCAAAAATGTAAAGAGTAAAAGGGAAGCAAATAAAACTCACCTAATATATTTTGTAGTAAAAATACATATGACTATATTGAACAATGCAGGATTGGCCTTGGATTCACGAACCTATATCATTTGTATATATATTAAAACATATACTCGTAATCAAATAATTCTATTTATTATTAATAATGTATTTGTTATATTAATAATTTATAAGTTTCATTATTTATTATATATATTCATTTTGTATATATATGGAAATATTAATATAGTGAAGTTATGTAATTTAAATATATTTTTGTATATACAATCTTTATTTTTATACCTATAACCTTAAAAACGTTATTAAAATTTTTATTTTTATATTCATAATTATTTTAATAATAATAATATTGATAATAATTATAATAATAATACTGATAGTTTTAAATGATAGCTTTAATAAAATTGATAGTAATGATATAAATTTTAATAATAATACAAATAACTGAAAATTCATATTAATGATTATAATGATAATATTTATAGTAATAATATTAATACTTATTTTAGTAGTAAAAGGATAAAGATTATACTTTAAATGATGATAATATTAATTATAAGTAAATTAATGATACTAATGTTTATGAGTGATACTAATACTAGTTTTTAATAAAGTAAGATAATAAATTCTATTATTTCGTAATAATAATATTAATCATAATAATAATAATGATAACAATATTTAAATGATAATTTTATTAATGATAAACACACTATTAATACTTAATAATAATAGTATTATCAATTATCAATAATGATATTACTTACTAATACTTAATAATAATAATAATAATAATAATTATAATCTTAATAATAATTATAATTCTAATACTAATAATAATAATAATAATAAAGAAAAACATATTAATAATAATTTTAATAATTATAATAATAATCATTATAACAATAATAATAATAATGACAATTTATGGTTTAGAAAACTACCTCAAAAAGCTTTCTTAAAAAAAATGGCCCAAATCGGGCTCGAACTCAAGACCTCCCGCTCCCGCACAAACACTCCTTACCACTCGTCTATCTTGATTTCCTGATTAATTAACCCTTCTATATAAATATATCCCGTATCAATTATACCTCATCCATTATTCATCCTCTTCCCAAAATAACAAATCCAATTCACACCAAAACTATAATCGCGAATTACATAATTGATTTAGGACTTAAAATTTATTAATCAGTGTTAGATACTTCTATAAAATCAAACAATAAAAAAATATATAAAAAGCAAGAAACAACCATCGCTGTTTGAAAAAAAAAAAATTTGAAGAACATAAATATGATTTTTGAGATGGGGATGCTTTGAGACTTTAATTTCTTCATGAAATATCTTTTAAATGATCATTAAAACATACTAACATTATCAATTGAACCTGAACTGTAACAGATTTCACGAATTAACTTGAAGAAAAATGTTTGACTTTTTATAACCGAAACTTTGACTTGAAAATTCACAATCGATCAGAGAAATTGGATCATGAGAAATTGCAGATAGTTTGAGTAGGAGATTTAAAACAAAACTGCATTTTTAGATTTTTAAAATTTATTCGAAATCAAGCCCTTGTGAATTTTGGTCAAGAACAGAGTTCACGTCTGTTTTCTCTTGATTTTTGTTTTTAAATTTCGAATGGCAGCTGAATGTTATAAAGAATATGGGTATACAATGGTTATAAGAACCTGAATTGATTGTTTTGTTGGTATTGCAGTTTGATTTAAAGATATAACAAAGTTCAGACAGGATTTTCCAATCAGAGAATAAAAATCAAAATTTTATATTAATTTAAAACAGATTTTTGGATCGTTCTTCAGCTTTGGATCGTGATTTGTACTAGTTTGGATATAGAAGAATAATCAAACACAGTATGAAAGTTACTTAAAACAGATTCGTACAAGTTTGCTTTTGATTTATGTTTTTAATAAATAAATTCTAATAATTAATAAATATATTATTAATATTAATAATTATGTTAATAATAATAATATATAATAAGGATAATGATACTAATAATAATAAAAATGATAATAATTATATTATTAATGTTAATAATAATAAAATGAATTATTTTCTACCAAATATTAATAATAACAGTAATAATTATTTTCAATGATAATTATAATAATATTAATTGTAAAATTAATAATATTATTCATAATAATAATAATAATACTAGCTATATTAATATTATTAATGACAGTAATAATGTTAATAATAATATAACAATTTATATGTACATCAACTTTCGTATTTATATTATAATATTATTAATACTGATATTTATTTTATTCATAATTCTTATAACAACTATATTTTAACTTGTGTTAATATATATATATATATATATATATATATATATATATATATATATATATATATATATATATATATATATAATATTAACTTATCTAATCTATTTATTATTTTACATTTTTAACTATAAATGATTAAGTATACTTTATAAATTTCATAATATTATATGCACTTATATTTATATTTATATTTAAATATGTATTTACATATTCATTTAATCATAATTGTTCGTGAATCACCAGGAATAGTCAAAAGGTCAATTTAATATATGAACATAATTCCAAAGTTTTCGAGATTTAACATTACAGGCTTTTGCTTATCGTGTCGGAACATATAAAGATTAAGTTTAAATTTGGTCGAAAATTTCCAGGTCATCACAGTACCTACCCGTTAAAGAAATTTCGTCCCCGAAATTTGATAGAGGTCGTCATGGATAACAGTAAGAATGTTTTCATGACAAATATGGGTTGATAAATAGAGTTTTATCATCATTGAGTAATATGGATAAAACCATTTGATTTTGTGAAGAGTATAAGTGAAGCTATCACCAAAGGGTGAAATGAGTAGGTATAGATTCGTCATATCTTTTGACGTAGATAGGATTGATTTCCCAAGTTCAAGAGATTTGGAGAAAATCTTCGTAATAAGATTTGATTCTTCGGTAATCAAGGGAATTAGGATCCGCTTTAAATGCGGTCATCCGTTTTGATTGCTCTGTCGGATATTTTACTATAAATCCACCTCCTTCGTTTCCTTATTTCCATATCTCACATCTTCTATTCTTTCTCCTCAATTCATACTTTAAAACATTCGTCAATATACTCCATCCCATTCTGATCCTTGATATACTCTTAACTTTCATATATGTCATTCTTCTCTTTCATCTACCACCAGCGGATTTTATTTACTTCTAATATTATCTTGGGGTTATAATGTTATTAATTTTCCCGTGCCTTTACGTGGCAATATGTATTGATATGCACGGTTTGTAATTTATGTGTTGTTGCCGAGCTTTATATTTTCTTTTATATTCAAGGGTTCCATACTTTTGTCTCCTCTTCCTGACTTCCAGTCAAGCGAATAATGGTCTGGAATTCATAGGTATGGATTTTTGAAGCGAACTTAGTTAATGTTCTAAGAAAGAAATCGTAATGGCACGATCTTGATTTGGTAAATTACCAGAATATCCGAGAAGATAGAACTATCAAGAAAATATGTTCTTACTATATTTGGAGATTGGGTAGAATGTAAGAGTCGTGTAAATGGCACATGATGACGGTATGTTCTGTGAATCATCACGTTCCATTAGAAACTCAGCATGAATTACTGTAATATAATCACGTTAATCAAGTGTCATTATATTATACTAACTCATGCATCAGTTTCCAACACTACTTCAAAAACATTCATATTTTAAATTCGAAGGTTTACAGAATATAGAAACTAAAAGAGTTTCCTTTTATGATATAATACAGATAGCACGGAGAGATAATTAATATCGGATGAGAATATTTATGAAGGTATCTTCATAAATACTAAGGATATTAATAAAGAAAGATACGGTGATATCTTAGTATTTCATAATCAAATTGTGATGAAGAAATTCACTCACGATGATTTAGAGTGGTTAAGGAGTAAGGTATTCGCTAAAGATTTCATCAGAAACAGAATCATCTGGATTCTTTATGTACAAGTTTAGTCCTTGTAATTTGTTCAGAGTCTCCTTCATGGTTTGCTCAATCCGGTTTCCAGTTCTAACTTTTCTGAGCTTTGCCAATATATTATTCTTTATCTTTATACCTTCGACGGTTAAGGTCGTGTATAGTTTTTGCTGCTGTATGCAGCTTGTACAGTTTTTGTTGCTTCATTAGCATTTCGAGAACTAGTTCATAGTTTGAGATGTTTTTCAGAAACTTCATATTCGAAGTGTGTAAGTTTAGAAGATAGACGTTATATGTATATATAACTATTGAAGTAGAACGCTGTGAGATTTCAAAATACTAATTGCTGATTTTCAGTAATTGGTATGGCAATTCTTGTTGCAAGATGCGAATGAGTAAAAGATGGAGTTTCAATGAATAAGTATAGTGACTTTTCGGAGAGGCTTAAGTCGAAGGTTAATGAAGTTGTTGATAAGTTTACTGCTAATGTGGCGAGATATAAAAGGTTCCCCAGTAATAATGGCGAAAGGGCAACGTATATATCGAGGTTATAATAACATTTGTTTTACTGAAAAGTCGAAGTTGACTTGCTGGAGCTGTGACAAAACTGGCTACTTTGAAAAAGAATCGTAAGGTTGTTTTTGCTAATAAATGATAAAGAATTCAACGCGGGTACATGTTAAACTATGACTTTAGGTTCGAGAGTTTTTCAGGTACAAGACTTCGGGTAATGTGTGGTTGGATCATCATCTCGATTGTTCATTATTCGAAGTGTCTTCCGAAATTTCAAAGTGTTTTAAATGCAGTTTGTCATTGTCAATATCCAAAGGATGAAATCGTCATGAATCTCGATTGATTCTCATATCCTTCTGAGTGTTACAATTAAAAGTGATGTTCTATCACAGTTTTGAAGTCAAAGTATAGCTTTGAAAAATGTAAGGATCTAAGAGTGATGGTTTTGCTTATACTTCGAGTTGCATTCTGAGATTTCAAAATCAGAATATGTAATTGAATTTGAATGAGTATGGTTGTTTTGATTTCTATAGATCACAACGAGTGGGGAGTATAGTTGATGATTTTCTGAATTAGAATATAAGGATTCAACATATTAGTTGTGAACTTAAATATTTCTCGGGTACTACCTACCCGTTAAAAAAATTTCACAAATAATATTTTTGAACAAGAATTTTTCATTACAGTCTTTATGGAAATATTTGTGGATATATTTTCTTCAGATGTAATATAGATTCAATAAGTTAATATCATATTAAGCTCATTTGATTTCTAGATTGAATTAAAAATGAATAATCTCTAAAACATTAGAGATTATATAATCTTCACAGAGTTTTCCACTACTGTGATCAATACTTCATTATCTATTCTTATAGATATTTCCTTAGTAAATCATGCTGATGCTCATGGAACTCTTGCTAACTTCACAAGATACGAATGTTGTTTTCCAGTAAGTTTTGAGTACGTCGAAGATGAAAGTGTAAAATCAAAACATGTTATCGAATGATACACTTGATTTATTATGAAACCGAATTCATTTAATTGAAATAGAGATTGTAGTTAACGATGGTTAGGTTGTTAACGAAGGATGTATATCATAGCATATTAGTAATATGAATTTAACCGAGTAGTATCTACCCTTTTTCAATTCATACTCAATAGCTTAGTACGAAAGATTTATATAGTTTCAGAATTCATATATATAAAATATATATATAATTTCTTCAGAAAAATGAGTTAATACTTCATAACTCGTTGATATAAAACACTCGTTGTTGATCAATGATGACGTCCACGGTGGTTCTTGAATTGGCGGAACTCGTGATGTTATAGGTGCTGCTAGTGCTGATGATGCTGACAGTACTGACGGTGCCTGTGTTGATGATATTGTTGATGCTGATGATACTGTCAGTAGCTGCTGGTGATGCTTGTATAACAAGTCTAGTTTGTAAATCACTCACCATTCTTGTCAGGGTTTCGATTCTTCTCCCTATCATCTCTATCTGTTCTACTCATCTGATTTATGGATAAGACTGAAATAGATAATCTCTAAGACTATAGAGATTACATAATCACCACAGGATGTTTCTCCGATGAAGTTATGAATCAATACTTCATCGTTTGTTGTTGTTGGTACTCCTTGGTATTTATGGTGCGTGTGATGTTGATATTCGAGGTACAGATTGTGATGTTGAGGTGTGTGATGCGGATATGATTGTTGGTAGTGGTAATGATTCTGTTGATGTTGATTATGGTGGTACCGTTGATGCCAGTGATGCTGCTGGTGCTTAGGGAATTGAGGCTTGCGATGTTGATGTTACCGGCGGTACGGGTTATGCTGCTGGTGCTGCTGATGGTGTTTGTAATCCTTGCACCATAATCTCTGTAGTGACCCGAACTTTTCTGAACTTTTCTATGATTATATGTTTAAGGAAAACTATATTTGCATGATTAAATGTTTCCAGCATGTTAAGAAATCAAACTTGTTAAGACTTAGTTAATTGAAACAGAAATTATGTAAATGTTTGATCACCCAGTTTGACCGATGATTCACGAACGCTATAAGTTATATATGACATGATGATACATATATGGATAAATATATATGTTTAACATGATATAATGATAATCAATTATCTCATTAAATATAGTAACAACGAGTTATATACATAAAAATGAGACTATTGACGTAAGAAAACTCGAAATGATATATATAACGATTATCGTTATAACAACGCCTTACTAGATATATATGAATCATATTAAGGTATTGTTGTATTATATTTAACATGATAAAATAATTATTAAACATATTATTAAGTGTGTTAGCAATGAACTACATAAGTAAAAACAAGACTACTAACTTAAGAATTTCGAAACGAGACATATACGTAACGATTATCATTGTAACGAGATTTTAATGTATATATATCATATTAAGATATATTCATATATCATATTAACATGATAATATAATAATTTAACATCTCGTTAGATATAATAAACAATGGATTAACAACATTAAATGAGATCGTTAACTTAAAGGTTTCAAAACAACACTTACATGTAACGACTATCGATGGCTAAACGACTTCATTAAAATATATATACATGTAATGTATTTAAATGTATTTGAACACCTTTGAAAGACTTCAAGACACATATCAAAGTACTTTTAGTTAACAAAAATACTTACAATTACATTCTCATTCATTTTCATCAACAATTCTACACGTATGTACCCGTACATGTACTCGTACAATACGTAGCTTCTAGATATATTTACTATTGGTATATACACTCCAATTGAAATGTCCCGTTCATATTGATTATAAACATTCCATATTAATTGATTTTGTCGCGAGGTTTTGACCTCTATATGAGACGTTTTTCAAAGACTGCATTCATTTTTAAAACAACCATAACCTTTATTTTATCTATAAATGTTTAAAAAGCATTACGTAGATTATCAAATAATGATAATCTAAAATATACCGTTTACACATGACCATTACATAATGGTTTACAATAAGAATATATTACATCAAAAATAAGTTTCTTGAATGCAGTTTTTACATAATATCATACAAGCATGGACTCCAAATCTTGTCCTTATTTTAGTATGCAACAACGGAAGCTCTTAATAATCACCTGAGAATAAACATGCTTAAAACGTCAACAAAAATGTTGGTGAGTTATAGGTTTAACCTATATATTATTAAATCATAATAATAGACCACAAGATTTCATATTTCAATATACATCCCATACATAGAGATAAAAATCATTCATATGGTGAACACCTGGTAACCGACATTAACAAGATGCATATAAGAATATCCCCTATCATTCCGGGAAATCCTTCGGACATGATAAAAATAACATCGAAGTACTAAAGCATCCGGTATTTTGGATGGGGTTCGTTAGGCCCAATAGATCTATCTTTAGGATTCGCGTCAATTAGTAGATCGGTTTACTAATTCTTAGGTTACCAAGCAAAAGGGGCATATTCGGATTCGATCATTCACCCATATAATGTAGTTTCATTTACTTGTATCTATTTCATAAAACATTTATAAAACTGCATGTATTCTCATCCCAAAATATTAGATTTTAAAAGTGGGACTATAACTCACTTTCACAGATTACTTCGTCGGGAAGTAAGACTTGGCCACTGGTCGATTCACGAACCTATAACAAATATGTACATATATATCAAAGTATGTTCAAAATATATTTACAACATTTTTTAATACGTTTTACTGTTTTAAGTTTATTAAGTCAGCTGTCCTCGTTAGTAACCTACAACTAGTTGTTCACAGTTAGAAATAAATTGATATATATTATCTTGAATCAATCCACGACCCAGCGTATACACGTCTCAGGCTAGATCACAACTCAAAGTATATATATTTTTGGAATCAACCTCAACCCTGTATAGCTAACTCCAACATTACTGCATATAGGGTGTCTATGGTTGTTCCAAATAACAAATATACATGGGTCGATATGATATGCCAAAACATTTGCATACGTGTCTATGGTATCCCAAGATTACATAATATATTAGAATACATGTATAATACAATATAAGTTAGCTATGATATGATTAATATAGATTTGTTACTAATTTTCACGTAGCTACAACAAGCAAAAATATCCAATCTTGTTTTACCCATAACTTCTTCGTTTTAAATCCGTTTTGAGTGAATCAAATTGCTATGGTTTCATATTGAACTCTATTTTATGAATCTAAACATAAAAATTATAGGTTTATAGTCGGAAATATAAGTTACAAGTCATTTTTGTAAGAGGTAGTCATTTCAGTCGAAAGAACGACATCTTGATGACCATTTGAAAAACATACTTCCACTTTGAGTTTAACCATGATTTTTGGATATAGTTTCATGTTCATAAGAAAAATCATTTTCCCAGAAGAACAACTTTTAAATCAAATTATCATAGTTTTTAATTAACTAACCCAAAACAGCCCGCAGTGTTACTACGACGGCGTATATCCGGTTTTACGGTGTTTTTCGTGTTTTCAGGTTTTAAATCATTAAGTTAGCATATCATATAGATATAGAACATATGTTTATTTGATTTTAAAAGTCAAGTTAGAAGGATTAACTTTTGTTTGCGAACAAGTTTAGAATTAACTAAACTATGTTCTAGTGATTACAAGTTTAAACCTTCGAATAAGATAGTTTTATATGTATGAATTGAATGATGTTATGAACATCATTACTAGCTTAATTTTAGTAGGTAAACCTACTGTAAATGAGAAAAATAGATCTAGCTTCAAAGGATCCTTGGATGGCTTGAAAGTTCTTGAAGCAGAATCATGACACGAAAACAAGTTCAGGTAAGATTTCTACTCGAAATAAGATTGTTATAGTTATAGAAATTGAATCAAAGTTTGAATATGAGTATTACCTTGTATTAGAAAGATATCTTACTATAAATAAGAAAGATTTCTTGAGGTTGGATGATCACTTTACAAGATTGGAAGTAAGCTAGCAAACTTGGAAGTATTCTTGATTTTATGAAACTAGAACTTATAGAATTTATGAAGAACACTTAGAACTTGATGATAGAACTTGAGAGAGATCAATTAGATGAAGAAAATTAAAGAATGAAAGTGTTTGTAGGTGTTTTTGGTCGTTGGTATATGGATTAGATATAAAGGATGTGTAATTTTGTTTACATGTAAATAAGTCATGAATGATTACTAATATTTTTGTAATTTTATGCGATATTTCATGCTAGTTGCCAAATGATGGTTCCCACATGTGTTAGGTGACTCACATGGGCTGCTAAGAGCTGATCATTGGAGTGTATATATCAAAAAGGACCTGTTCATATACATTATAAATGATTCACAATAGTTGATTACATTGCGAGGTATTTGACCTCTATATGATACATTTTACAAACATTGCATTCGTTTTTAAAAGACAATCTTTCTTTACATCAAAAATTGACAGGCATGCATACCATTTCATAATATCCACTATCCAACTATAAATTGATTTAATAATAATCTTTGATGAACTCAATGACTCGAATGCAACGTTCTTCGAAATATGCTATGAAAGACTCCAAGTAATATCTTTAAAATGAGCAAATGCATAGCGGAAGAATTCTTTAACACCTGAGAATAAACATGCTTTAAAGTGTCAACCAAAAGGTTGGTGAATTCATTAGTTTATCATAATCATTTATTTCCATCATTTTAATAGACCACAAGAATTTCATTTCCAGTTCTCATAAATATACATCCCATGCATAGAGACAAAAATAATCATTCATATGGTTTGAACACCTGGTAACTGACATTCACAATATGTATATAAGAATATCCCCATCATTCCGGGATCCTCCTTCGGACATGATATAAATTTCGAAGTACTAAAGCATCCGGTACTTTGGATGGCGCTTGTTGGGCCCGATAGATCTATCTTTAGGATTCGCGTCAATTAGGGTGTCTGTTCCCTAATTCTTAGATTACCAGACTATAAAGGGGCATATTCGATTTCGATCATTCAACCATATAATGTAGTTTCGATTACTTGTGTCTATTTCGTAAAACAGTTATAAAAAGTTGCGCATGTATTCTCAGCCCAAAAATATAAAGGGTAAAAAGGCAAATGAAACTCACCATACTGTATTTCATAGTAAAAATACATATAACGTCATTGAACAAGTGCAAGGTTGGCCTCGGATTCACGAACCTAAATTAATTATATATATTTATGTGTTGGTCAATATTTGTCTAACAAATTAGGCCAAGTCATAGTGTACCACAATCCTAATGCTCGAGACTAATATGCAAAAGTCAACAAAAGTAAATTTGACTCAAAATAATTTCCAAAAATCTATACATGATTAATATATAGTTTAAATATCGTCGTTTTATATTTTTAAATATTTTTAAAAGATTTATTAGAGTAAATAATATAATTTATTTATTAATAAATAAAATTTTATATTAAATTTATATAATAAAATATACTTTTATATATATATTAAGTAATAAAATTTATAGGGTTCATTTAATATTATAAAGATAATATGATAGGTATTATTAAAGTAAGTTATTACACGTAGTAAAATATGTTTGTATCACATATTTATTTGATAAAATAATATCTATAATGATAGTAAGTAAAAGTTGTATTATTTTGTAATTATAATTATTATTATAAAAATATCAATATTTATAATTACTAAGATGACATTATGATAAAACGATAAATCTAATTATGATAACTTTAATATTTACGATAATTTTTAATATTATCTTTAAAATAATAATTCTATTTAAAATAATAATAATAATGATATTTTATAGTAACAATGACATTTCTATTAAAATGATAATTTTTGTTAAAATGATAGTTTTAATACTAACGATACTTTTAATAATAATAGTAATGATACAAATAATAAGAACGATAATTTTATCTAAATCAATATCTTATAATATTTTAATTTCATCATGAAACTCTTACACATTATTTCCTAATCGTTTCATTTAATAGCTTTTAATCGTCTTTTATATCGTGTTCATAATAATGATAATAATAGTAATCAAAATAATTAGGTGTTACAAATATTTGTTTTAATTACACTAATATTAATAATGATAGTTACTATAACATTATTAACGATAATACTAATAATTATCTTAATGATAATATAGTAATAATAATAATAACAATAACAATAACCATTTTTAAATAATGATATATATATTAATAATGATAATAATAATAATAATAATACCAATAATAATAATAATAATAATAATAATAATAATAATAATAATAATAATAATAATAATAATAATAATAATAATAATAATAATAATAATTGGATAATAATAATAATATTAATTATAACTTTAATGATAATAACGATAGTAATAATAAAAAAATAATAACTTTTAATGATAAATCCCTTTTATTGATAAAGATAATAATAATGATAATAATAAGATAAAACTAGAACGACGATAAAAACGACGATAATAATAATAATAATCATTTTTAATAAAAATATCGAAAATTCAATTTATTATAACTTCTAATCCGTTCATCGAAACCATTCGATATCTAAAGGAAAAGTTCTTAATTTTTTGCTAGCTTTCCAAGGACATGCATATCTTATACCTTATCTCAACCGCAAGTGTAACTAATTTAAGATTCAACCTAACCTGTCTAAGGGCAATATCAAAAGTACAAGCATGCATAATCCTAAATACTCGAGCACTAGTCAGGTATGTAAAAGTTAAATTATGAGTACTCACGTATCAATATTGAGATTCAATATTGCAGGAAAGGTACGTAGACGCAACGGAAATGATAAACACTATATTGACCTCACGAGCATACCCATGAACCATACTCAATCACCTCCATAGCTATAACCCATAATTTCCTTAATCCTATCCCACTCGAAAAACAATTTCGAAATCACTCGGACAGCACTCCGTCATAATATTTTATGTATACTAATAATATCTTGAAATAATACAGAGTAAATATATATATGTAAATCGATTGAGAGAGTTTAGAGAAAAATATTTTCAAGTTTAAATGAAATAATGAAACCTATTGAATTCTATTTATAATAGATTTTTGAATTATTAAAGTATGAATTATTAAAGTGAATTATTAAAGTATGAATTATTAAAGTATGAATTATTAAAGTGAATTATTAAAGTATGAATTATTAAAGTGAATTATTAAAGTATGAATTATTAAAGTAAATTATTAAAGTTAAAGTAAAGTAAAAATAAAGTAAAGGTAAAGTTTAAGTATAGTAAAAGTATAAAACTATGTACATATAATATGCGTATAAATATATATAATATTAATTTAAATCGTTATATATATTTAATAAAATAAAATATAAATATCGTTATCTTTATCATACTAGTTAAGTAATGAGTTGTCAAAAGTGGTTCTAGATATTTATAAAAGTTATATACATTTTAATAATAAAGTTCTTTTTAAACTGAAAACGTTTTTGTACGTTTGAAACTAAATAGATCAATCGAGTCTTTATGAGATTCAATCTTCCACTATCCTTTGTCTAGTTCTCAATGATTGACAATTTGTTCTTATTTATAAATCACTTTACCATTTTTCGAATATTGTTAAAATGGAAAGATTTCTCAAATCAACGTGGGCCTTTCAACAGAGACTTGTAATCATAATTCAATATATCTGATAATTCAATCATTTGATCTTATCTTCTAATTCCATTGATAAACATTTTAAAACAGATACAATCATATAAAGTATTTAATCTAATATTTTGTTTACGTTTCAAGTTATAATATATATACACATATACATATATAATCATATTCGTTTAATGGTTCGTGAATCGTTGGAACTTGGTCGAGGTTGAATGAATGTATGAACATAGTTTAAAATTCTTGCAATTTAACTTAACAAATATTGCTTATCGTGTCGGAAACATATAAAGATTAAAGTTTAAATTTGGTAGGAAATTTTCGGGTTGTCACAATATACCAATAGTACATGCATCTAAAAGCTGTGTATTGTACGAGTACGAATACGGGTGCTTACGAGTAGAATTATTGATGAAACTGAACGAGGATGTAATTGTAAGCATTTTTGTTAAGTAGAAGTATTTTGATAAGTGTCTTAAAGTCTTTCAAAAGTGTATGAATACATATTAAAACACTACATGTATATACATTTTAACTGAGTCGTTAAGTCATCGTTAGTCGTTACATGTAAATGTTGTTTTGAAACCTTTAGGTTAATGATCTTGTTAAATGTTGTTAACCCATTGTTTATTATATCTAAAGAGATGTTAAATTGTTACATTATCATGATATTATGATATATAATATATCTTAGTATGATATATATATAGTTAAATGTCGTTACAACGATAATTGTTACATATATGCCTCGTTTCGAAATCATCAAGTTAGTAGTCTTGTTTTTACATATGTAGTTCATTATTAATACACTTAATGACATGTTTACTTATCATTTATCATGATTAAACATAGTGTATCAATATCTTAATATGATTCATATGTATTTAGTAAGACGTTGTTATAACGATAATCGTTATATATACCGTTTCGAGTTTCTTAATTCAATAAACTCAATTTTATGTATATAACTCATTGTTAAAATACCTAATGAGATACTTACTTATCATAATATCATGTTAACTATATATATAATCATATATATGTCATCATATAGTTTTTACAAGTTTTAACGTTCGTGAATCACCGGTCAACTTGGGTGGTCAATTGTCTATATGAAACCTATTTCAATTAATCAAGTCTTAACAAGTTTGATTGCTTAACATGTTGGAAACACTTAATCATGTAAATATCAATTTCATTTAATATATATAAACATGGAAAAGTTCAGGTCACTACACCAATAATCAGCTCTTAGCAGCGCATGTGAGTTACCTAACCTTGTGGGAACCATCATTTGGCAACTAGCTAGAATTATAACACTAAAAATCAAACTAATGGAGCCTATATGATACTTGCAAAATCACGAATTCACCACCAACCATAAACACTTTCACTTTGCAATTTTTATGAATCAAATTACTCTATCTCAAATGTTCTTCATTTGTTCTAAGTGTTCTTCATCATCTTCAACAAAATCTAGCTCAATCTAGTTCATAAATCCATACATAAACCAAGTTATAAAACAACAACTCAAGAACACACCAAGAACACTTTCAAGTTTGCTAGCTTACTTCCAATCTTGAAAATCCATTTCAAGTAATCATCCAAGATCAAGAAACCTTTGTTTCTTACAGTAGGTTATCTTTCTAATTCAAGGTAATACTTGTAGAGACCCGTCCTAATCCATCTGGACGAAGTCCATATCGATTATAAACGATTCACAACAGTTGATTACATCGCGAGATACTTGACCTCTATATGATACATTTTACAAACATTGCATTCATTTTTGAAAAGACAATCTTTCATTACATCAAAAGTTGACAACATGCATAACATTTCTTAATATATCTTACTATAATTGACTTAATAATAATCTTGATGAACTCAATGACTCGAATGCAACATCTTTTGAAATATGTAATGAATGACTCCAAGTAATATCTCTAAGATGAGCAAATGCACAGCGGAAGATTTCTTTCGTACCTGAGAATAAACATGCTTTAAAGTGTTAACCAAAAGGTTGGTGAGTTCATTAGTTTAACATAAATAATCATTTCATAATTTTAATAGACCACAAGATTTCATATTTCCATTTCTCATAAACATACGTCCCATGCATAGAGACAAAAATATCATTCATATGGATTGAACATCTGATAACCGACATTCACAGTATGCATATAAGAATATCCCCATCATTCTGGGATCCTCCTTCGGACATGATATAAATTTTCGAAGTACTAAAGCATCCGGTACTTTGGATGGGGCTTGTTAGGCCCGATAGATCTATCTTTAGAGTTCGCGTCAATTAGGGTGTCTGTTCCCTAATTCTTAGATTACCAGACTTAATAAAAAGGGGCATATTCGATTTCGATCATTCAACCATATAATATAGTTTTGATTACTTGTGTCTATTTCGTATTTTGTAGTAATTATGCATATGAAGGCACTGAACAAGTGCAGGGTTCGCCTCGGATTCACGAACCTTATAGTATCAAGTCTTCAAAAAATAAACGCCTATGCCCAGGCTCGAACTCAAAACCTCTCGCTATCCGACACCTCCCCTAACCATCCGAGCTAACTAATTTTTTTCTATTTTAAATCCCACACGAATTTATTTAACCCGTATTTATTCTTCTTCATTAAAATGTTACCATCATCATCTTCTTCATTTATGATTATCATGTTTATCTCATCTCCCTTTCATCTCATCACTATAATCATAATCATCGAAACAGTATCATCTCCCACACCCATCACTATTCATTGTCACCCTCACTTCACTTTATCACCATCGTCATTCTTCATGATCATCATACGGATCATCATCTTTATCTACTCGTCAAAATACATAATCGTTCCTAATCTTCTTCCTCAATATCTAAATCGTATCTATATCATGCTATCATTATCATCTTTCCCGGTTTCTTCATAAAATCACAATCATGATTTACCTAATCAAAATGGGGTTCGGCCCAAAAATATATATAGAACATGGTAGTCCAACAATGGCTCGATAATTTAACCCAACAAATCACGGCCCAAAGTACAAAACCCTTAGCCCATCAACTATGACAATATCCATTAAAAATAAAAGATGTACGTACATATGTTGTCTGTAACATCCCGCCTTTTTCCATTTACTTTTCCGTTATACTAATATAAAGTCCGTTATATGTTTATAACATCTCCCGTTGATACGCGTTTTAAATTATCTCGTTTAGGTAATTCACGCACCCGAACGAAAGTTGAGGGACTAAACATGACAAGGGATCAAACCCTTGACTAGGTCAAAGGGTCAAACCCCTTTCACTCATTCATTATCATCTCCATCTCTCTCTCTTTCTCTCTAGCAAGAAAACACACACATTTACCAAATTCATTCAATCATCATCTAAATTCGATCTAGGAGGCTTACAACAAAATAAATTACATATTCGTAATCCTCTCTTCATCCTCTTCATTTTGGTACCAACTTCATCTCGTTTGGGTAACATTTCTAAAACTCTAGATTTCTCTAAATTCGTGTTTTTGACTTGAAATGGTGTTAGTTAGTGTCTATGGCTCATTGTGATGTCGTGTATGTAATTTGTATGCTCGATCTCGTTGTTTTAGTATAACTAGCATGAACTTGAATTTTGGTGTGTTGTTCTTGAATTTTGGATGATCATATGTTGTTAGATGTTAAAAGTTCATGTTCTAATTGTGTTCCTAGTATCACTAGCTTCAATTTGATGTGTAGGTTGCTTGAGAAAACTCCATAAACTTGATTAGTGATTTTTGGTGGAATTGAGCTAGGGTTTAATGAACTTGAAATGATTATTTGATGCATTGATTGCCATGATTTGTTGTTAGTAAGTTGTTAGTTGTATTGTATGCTCAATTACCTACAAAATGGCATGTCATATGTATGCATTGAATGCCTAAATCATTAAATGTGCATTGGTGAGTTTGAAGCAATAATGTGTGCATTGAATGATCACTTGGTTTGAAAACTCGGTTGGTACAAATGAGGTTTTTGATTGATGAATTGTGTTTAGTTGCATTCTACGTCAAAAGAGCTTTCCAACGATATAAGGTGCGAGTCCTAAGTGTTAGCGGTTTGTGTTTTATGCACAAAAAGGTTTTGGATTGAGACTTGAACATTTGGGACTGGCCAGGCACCAGCACCCGGCCTTTGCCGCGGCGCGGCCCTTTCCTGTCGCGGCGCGACATATAAGGGGGCCAGGTTCTGACCTCCTTGTCCCAAATGTGAAAAATGTTTGGCCCGTTCTAGACCTCCGATTCACATGAGACTTGTTCTAACATGCTTATATATGAATAAAAACCTCAGAAAAATAGTTCGGGACCCGACCCGAACGTGTTGACTTTCGTTGACTTTGACCGACCAAAGTTTGACTTTTTGTCAAACTTAACCAAATGATTATGCAACCTTCCTAACTTGTTTCTGTACTTGTATCTTGCATGAAACTTGACAATTTGATTCACATGCTACATAATCGAGTCGTAACGAGCTATAGGACTAATTGAACATCTTTGACCAATCGTGACTATCGTTATTGATACAACCTATTTGTTTAGGTCAAGACTAGCATTTTTCTTTGCACACGTTTACTTGTTGAAGTACTTTACTACTCGTGCACTCAAGGTGAGATCATAGTCCCACTTTTACTCTTTTTGAACTTACATTTGGGATGAGAAAACATAAACATTTCTTTACTAAGTGAACACAAGTACAGGAAAACAAACATTCTACATACGAGTTTAGAACAAAATCCTCAATTCAATTATCATTAGTTACACTTGCCGGGTGTAAGCGAGAACTTATGTTGTATGGATCCATATGGGTTTGACAAACCCTCATTCAAACGGTTCGCTACCGTTTACGAATGAAATATATTTTCGAGAAACAGTGTATGTTCTAGCACTAAGTGATGGGGTTCAATGGAAGGAAATGTTAAGCATTGATAATTGGGTGCTCGTGAAACAAACTTTTGGAATGTATTACTATTAATTCATTGATGCAAATCTTGTGGTTCACTTGTACTTACTTACTTAAACCTATGATTTCACCAACGTTTTCGTTGACAGATTTCTATGTTTTTCTCAGGTCCTTGAACGATACATGATACATGCTTCCGCTCATTATTTTGATACTTGCATTGGATGTCGAGTATATATGCATACATGGAGCGTCTTTTGACTACTTTTAAATTGTGTCGCATAAGTTTCATTTGTACTTAAAACTTTGTATCGTAACTTGTGGTGGAACTATCCTCGTAAACTTTGAACAATCTTTACATTTGAAATGAATGCGACATATCTTTTGGTCAAACGTTGTTTTAAAGACTTATGACCACGTAACGGGACCTAAGTAGACGGCGCCGTCAAACATGATTTGGTCGGGTCGCTACAGATGGTATCAGAGCGTTGGTTGTAGGGATTTAGAGTTCATTGGTGTCGACCCCGAGTCATAGGGTACATTGGTGAGTCTAGACTACAACCGGCATATAGACTTGAAGTAGGAATTACTTGACTACTTGTGCATTTATACTCGAACGCTTCTACTCATATCTACTCTTAGTTCATCTTAATCTCACGTTGTTTAATTTGATTGACACGCCACCTTGACTATATGAAATGATGTCGAATGCACATATGAATCAAGGTAATATAATTTCCGGGATTATATTACGGTGACTCATATGAACGTTCCGACATTATGACATAAAGAATTTAAGGCGAGTCGAGGAAAAACTTCTCTTTATCTTTATTCTATATCACGGTTAGTATTATTGAGAATACTAATCAATGATATTCTTGTGTCTTGAAGGAACAATGGCTCCTTGTCGTGTACGCCGCAATGAAACTCCCGAACAAGCTCTCGAACGGATGATAGCTACCGCCGTAGATGCGGCCATGGCCGGTCACTCATCCAACAACAATAATAATAACAACCACAACAACAACAACAACAACAACAACAACAACAACAACAACAATGGAGCCGGTAACTCAAACGAGGGATGCTCCTATAAAGCTTTCATGGGGTGCAAACCTCACACTTTTGATGGAACCGGGGGACCTGTCATGCTCACCCGATGGTTTGAGCAAACGGAAGCCGTCTTTAGCATAAGCGGTTGTCGGGACCAAGACAAGGTCAAATACTCTACTCACACCTTCGCCGGTGTCACTCTTACATGGTGGAATACTTATGTACAATCGGTGGGTACCGATGAAGCTCACGCCCTCTCTTGGGCCGACTTGAGGGAAAAGATGATTGTCGAATATTTCCCTCGTGAAGAAACCCGAAGGCTCGAACAAGAGCTAAGAACTTTAAAGGCGATCGGAAATGATCTCAAGGCTTACAATCAACGATTTTCCGAACTAGCCTTGATGTGCCCAAATCTTGTGAACCCCGAAGCTTTAAGGGTTGAACTTTACATGGATGGTCTTCCAAAGAGTATCAAACACGGAGTAATGTCATCCAAACCCACTAATCATCAAGAAGCTTTGAACATGGCCCGCAAATTGATAGAGACAGTGGACGAAATCGTAGTACCGACACCTAAAGCCGAGGACAAGTCGGGTAACAACAAAAGAAAATGGGAAGCTCCCCAATCAAGCAACAGCAACTTTGCCAAGAAATCTTTCACCTCCGACGGCAAGAAGGGTTATGCCGGAATTCTACCTCTTTGCAACAAATGCAACAAACATCACTTTGGCGAATATAGTAATCTAATTTGCCATCGGTGCCAAGGAATTGGTCATAAGGCCAATGATTGTAAAAGTGCCACTCCCGTCGCTCGAAAGTGGCCCAATGCACTAAAGACGGGCACTTGTTACGAATGTGGCCAAACGGGCCATTATAGAAATGCATGCCCGAAGAGGAAAGATAACCCCAATACGCGCGGCCGAGCTTTCAACATCAACACCGAGGAAGCCCGGGATGACACTGAACTAGTCACGGGTACGTTTCTTCTCAACAATTCTTATGTCTCTTGCTTATTCGATTCGGGTGCCGATAAATGCTTTGTATCCAAGACTTTGACTCATTCTTTTAGCACTCCACCTCTTCCATTAGATACCACTTATACCATTGAAGTGGCTAACGGGAAACTATTAAGTGCCGACACATATTACCGGGGGTGTACGATAAACATTTTGGGTAAAGAATTTGAAATTGACTTGATACCCATAGAACTAGGAAGCTTTGATGTAATAATCGGTATAAATTGGTTAGTCAAAACGAAATCTCACATCCTTTGTGATCTTAACGCAATCCGAATTCCTATCGAGAATGGTGAACCTTTGATTGTTTATGGCGATAAGAGTTGCACCAGACTCAACCTCGTTTCATGCCTTAAAGTTAGAAAACTACTCCGTAAGGGTTGTTTTGCGATCCTTGCCCACGTTAAGAAAGTCGAGTCCGATGAGAAGCATATCGATGATGTGCCAATTGTTAGTGACTTTTTCGATGTATTTCCCGACGAACTTCCGGGTCTTCCACCTCATCGACCGGTTGAATTCCAAATCGATCTTATTCCGGGAGCCGCACCCGTAGCACGTGCACCGTATAGACTTGCTCCATCCGAAATGCAAGAATTGCAAAGTCAAATCCAAGAACTACTTGACCGTGGTTTTATCCAACCTAGCCATTCACCTTGGGGCGCTCCGATTTTGTTTGTTAAAAAGAAAGACGGATCCCTACGAATGTGCATTGATTATCGTGAACTAAATAAATTGACGGTTAAGAACCGATATCCTCTTCCTCGCATCGATGACCTCTTTGATCAACTACAAGGGTCTTGTGTATATTCGAAAATTGATCTCCGCTCGGGTTATCATCAATTAAGGGTTAAGGGGGAAGATGTCTCCAAAACCGCTTTCCGGACTCGTTATGGTAGTTATGAATTCCTCGTCATGCCATTTGGTCTCACTAACGCACCGGCGGTGTTCATGGATCTTATGAACCGCGTGTGCAAACCGTATCTCGATAAATTCGTTATTGTGTTCATCGATGATATATTGATCTATTCTAAAAATGAAGAAGAGCACGAACAACATCTCCGACTTGTGCTTGAACTCTTGAGACAAGAACGACTTTATGCCAAATTCTCCAAGTGTGAATTTTGGTTGAAGGAAGTTCAATTTCTTGGTCATGTTGTAAGTGATCAAGGCATTAAAGTCGATCCCACGAAGATCGAAGCCATTAGTAAATGGGAGACTCCTACTACTCCTACTCACATTCGTCAATTCTTGGGTCTCGCCGGGTACTATCGTAGATTCATCGAAAACTTCTCTTTGGTTACACGTCCTCTAACCGCATTAACTCACAAGGGAAAGAAATTCATTTGGGCGACCGAGCAAGAATCCGCGTTTCAAATCTTGAAAACGAAGCTAACCACCGCTCCTATCTTGTCACTTCCCGAAGGCAATGATGACTTTGTTGTATATTGCGATGCCTCGAAACATGGTTTTGGGTGTGTATTGATGCTGGGTGTGTATTGATGCAACGAACGAAAGTCATTGCTTATGCTTCTCGACAACTCAAAATTCATGAACGAAACTACATGACGCATGATCTCGAACTCGGAGCCGTTGTCTTTGCACTTAAAATGTGGAGACACTATCTTTATGGAACCAAGAGTACTATCTTTACCGACCACAAAAGTCTCCAACACATTTTCGATCAAAAGCAACTAAACATGAGACAACGACGGTGGATTGAAACTTTGAACGATTACGATTGCGAGCTTTGTTACCATCCCGGGAAGGCAAACGTAGTAGCTGATGCCTTAAGTCAAAAAGAAAGAGCGGTGCCTCTTCGTGTCCGAGCTTTAAACATCACCATTCACACCAACCTCAATAGTCAAATTCGTGTAGCCCAAGATGAGGCCCTCAAGGATGAAAACCTTTCACACGAGCTCTTGAACATTCTCGTCTCTCGATTCGAAATTAGGGAGACCGGACTCCGATATTACGCCGGAAGGATTTGGGTGCCTAGTTATGGGGACCTACGAAGCCTTATTTTAGACGAAGCCCATAAGTCACGATACTCGATTCACCCCGGTGCCAATAAGATGTACCACGACCTTAAACAGCTATATTGGTAGCTGAACATCAAAAGGGACGTAGCTACTTATGTTTCCAAGTGTTTGACATGTTCCAAAGTCAAAGCCGAACACCAAAGACCGTCCAGACTACTTCAACAACCCGAGATCCCGCAATGGAAGTGGGAAAGAATAACGATGGATTTTATCACCAAACTACCAAAAACGACGGGCGGTTATGATACCATTTGGGTAATTGTTGACCGTCTCACCAAATCCGCACACTTCCTGGCCATGAAAGAAACGGACAAAATGGAGAAACTTGCACAACTTTACATTAAGGAGATCGTAGCCCGACACGGTGTACCTTTATCGATTATCTCCGATCGAGATGGCCGTTTCGTTTCTAGATTTTGGCGTACATTGCAAGAAGCGTTGGGAACGCGTTTAGACATGAGCACCGCATATCATCCTCAAACCGATGGACAAAGCGAACGTACAATTCAAACCTTAGAGGACATGTTACGAGCTTGCGTGGTTGATTTCGGAAAAGCTTGGGACAAGCACTTACCTCTCGCCGAGTTCTCTTATAACAATAGTTATCACGCGAGTATTAAAGCCGCACCTTTTGAAGCGCTATACGGCCGAAAATGTCGTTCACCTCTTTGTTGGGCCGAGGTAGGCGACGTGCAAATCACCAGACCCGAACTCATTCACGAAACCACCGAGAAAATCATTCAAATCCGAGATAGGCTTAGGACGGCCCGAAGTCGTCAAAAGAGCTATACCGACAAACGACGCAACGATCTTGAATTTCAAGTCGGTGACCGAGTAATGTTAAAAGTCGCGCCTTGGAAAGGTGTAATCCATTTTGGGAAACGCGGGAAGCTGAATCCAAGGTATATTGGTCCTTTCGAAATCTTGGAGCGTATTGGAACCGTTGCGTATCGTTTAGATCTTCCGCCTCAATTGAACTCCGTTCATCCTACCTTCCATGTATCTAACTTGAAAAAGTGTCTTGCCGAACCCGATATCGTCATTCCTCTCGAGGAACTTACTATTGATGACAAACTTCATTTTGTGGAGGAACCGGTTGAAATTGTGGACACCTCCGTCAAGACATTGAAACAAAGCCGAATCCTGATTGTTAAAGTCCGTTGGAACGCCAAAAGGGGACCCGAGTTTACTTGGGAAAGACAAGATCAAATGCAAAGGAAGTATCCTCATCTATTCGTGAATTCGGAAACGCAAGATCTCGAGGAAGAAACAACGACTACTACGCCTACTTAAATTTCGGGACAAAATTTCTTTTAAGGAGTAGGTAATGTAACATCCCGCCTTTTTCCATTTACTTTTCCGTTATACTAATATAAAGTCCGTTATATGTTTATAACATCTCCCGTTGATACGCGTTTTAAATTATCTCGTTTAGGTAATTCACGCACCCGAACGAAAGTTGAGGGACTAAACTTGACAAGGGATCAAACCCTTGACTAGGTCAAAGGGTCAAACCCCTTTCACTCATTCATTATCATCTCCATCTCTCTCTCTTTCTCTCTAGCAAGAACTCACACACATTTACCAAATTCATTCAATCATCATCTAAATTCGATCTAGGAGGCTTACAACAAAATAAATTACATATTCGTAATCCTCTCTTCATCCTCTTCATTTTGGTACCAACTTCATCTCGTTTAGGTAACATTTCTAAAACTCTAGATTTCTCTAAATTCGTGTTTTTGACTTGAAATGGTGTTAGTTAGTGTCTATGGCTCATTGTGATGTCGTGTATGTAATTTGTATGCTCGATCTCATTGTTTTAGTATAACTAGCATGAACTTGAATTTTGGTGTGTTGTTCTTGAATTTTGGATGATCATATGTTGTTAGATGTTAAAAGTTCATGTTCTAATTGTGTTCCTAGTATCACTAGCTTCAATTTGATGTGTAGGTTGCTTGAGAAAACTCCATAAACTTGATTAGTGATTTTTGGTGGAATTGAGCTAGGGTTTAATGAACTTGAAATGATTATTTGATGCATTGATTGCCATGATTTGTTGTTAGTAAGTTGTTAATTGTATTGTATGCTCAATTACCTACAAAATGGCATGTCATATGTATGCATTGAATGCCTAAATCATTAAATGTGCATTGGTGAGTTTGAAGCAATAATGTGTGCATTGAATGATCACTTGGTTTGAAAACTCGGTTGTTACAAATGAGGTTTTTGATTGATGAATTGTATTTAGTTGCATTCTACATCAAAAGAGCTTTCCAACGATATAAGGTGCGAGTCCTAAGTGTTAGCGGTTTGTGTTTTATGCACAAAAAGGTTTTGGATTGAGACTTGAACATTTGGGACTGGCCAGGCACCAGCACCCGGCCTTTGCCGCGGCGCGGCCCTTTCCTGTCGCGGCGCGACATATAAGGGGGCCAGGTTCTGACCTCCTTGTCCCAAATGTGAAAAATGTTTGGCCCGTTCTAGACCTCCGATTCACATGAGACTTGTTCTAACATGCTTATATATGAATAAAAACCTCAGAAAAATAGTTCGGGACCCGACCCGAACGTGTTGACTTTCGTTGACTTTGACCGACCAAAGTTTGACTTTTTGTCAAACTTAACCAAATGATTATGCAACCTTCCTAACTTGTTTCTGTACTTGTATCTTGCATGAAACTTGACAATTTGATTCACATGCTACATAATCGAGTCGTAACGAGCCATAGGACTAATTGAACATCTTTGACCAATCGTGACTATCGTTATTGATACAACCTATTTGTTTAGGTCAAGACTAGCATTTTTCTTTGCACACGTTTACTTGTTGAAGTACTTTACTACTCGTGCACTCAAGGTGAGATCATAGTCCCACTTTTACTCTTTTTGAACTTACATTTGGGATGAGAAAACATAAACATTTCTTTACTAAGTGAACACAAGTACAGGAAAACAAACATTCTACATACGAGTTTAGAACAAAATCCTCAATTCGATTATCATTAGTTACACTTGCCGGGTGTAAGCGAGAACTTATGTTGTATGGATCCATATGGGTTTGACAAACCCTCATTCAAACGGTTCGCTACCGTTTACGAATGAAATATATTTTCGAGAAACAGTGTATGTTCTAGCACTAAGTGATGGGGTTTAATGGAAGGAAATGTTAAGCATTGATAATTGGGTGCTCGTGAAACAAACTTTTGGAATGTATTACTATTAATTCATTGATGCAAATCTTGTGGTTCACTTGTACTTACTTACTTAAACCTATGATTTCACCAACGTTTTCGTTGACAGATTTCTATGTTTTTCTCAGGTCCTTGAACGATACATGATACATGCTTCCGCTCATTATTTTGATACTTGCATTGGATGTCGAGTATATATGCATACATGGAGCGTCTTTTGACTACTTTTAAATTGTGTCGCATAAGTTTCATTTGTACTTAAAACTTTGTATCGTAACTTGTGGTGGAACTATCCTCGTAAACTTTGAACAATCTTTACATTTGAAATGAATGCGACATATCTTTTGGTCAAACGTTGTTTTAAAGACTTATGACCACGTAACGGGACCTAAGTAGACGGCGCCGTCAAACATGATTTGGTCGGGTCGCTACATTGTCCTCTGGCTCCACCGAATTAGTTAATATTAACATTAAGTCACCAAATTACACGAGTGGTTATCACCTTTTGATACTTGTCGGCTAGAGGAAAAAGAAAGAAAAAAAAAGAAAGTGATGTAGCTTCGTTACTATTACAGCACTAGTAACAATAAAAATGGGGTGGTAGCCGGCTGTAATAGTGATGACCGGTTGAGTGGAGTTTCGAAAACAAACAGGAAAAATAACATGGTGTTGGTGATGGCGATTGTTATGGTGGATGATGGTTATCATGGTGGTGGTTGTGTTTGGAAGTGGTGATGAGTTTGAATATGATAGTGAGGGTTGCCGGTTATGGATGGATCACGATGGTGAACTAGATATGGTGAGATGGTTGTCTACGGTGGCTTAAAGTGGTGACTTTTGTAGTCGGGAGTGGTGCATGGTTGTTATCTATATCATATAGGTGTAAATGTAATTGATATAATATGTACTTTGTAGTTTAAATAAAAGAGGCTAGGTTACATGTATATGGTGAATATGAGTCATCAATTGAAGCCAACTGTGAATAAGAAAGAAAGTGGTGTAATCTGCAAACCCACTTAACTTAGAAGTCACGAGAGCAAATTTTATATGAAGTATTTGTTTATATAATTTATGATTATTGAGCATGTGATGAGGATGGAATGAATTCAAATGAAAGAAAAAGAAGAAAGGAAAATAGTATACAATAACAAGTGGGTGGTGGTTATTATGAATGGGTTAAAGATGGTAGTGTTTTACCTGTAGGTACTCGTATATATATATTGATATAGATAGATGACATATTATTATAATATGTAACATCAAACAAGTTGTCTATAATAAAATATAATAATTAAGTAACATGTGAAATTAAACTAAAACAGTATAGCCATCATAAAACTTGTCATTTTCTAGTCGACATCCATTTTATTTACGGATATATATCATGCTCTGTTGATAAACAGTGACGGATAAAAGTATTCAGAAAAAAATCTCATATTTTTAGATTAAATATATTTATTTATTTTGGTCATTATGGTATAAAATTTGATCATTAACTATTTAAAATTATTAAACAAAAAAATTAACTCACTGTCCACTCCCCATCCTGGGTAAAATATAAAAAGTGTTAAAACTTAATAATTAGATCCTAAATACATTTTTAGTAAGCCTAAAATTTATAGAACTCATTTTCGTATCACCGTTTATTTTAAAATTACATAAGTTTGAATTTAACTTGCTTAATATCAATCGGAACATCAAACGAGTATTACAATCATTTAATATTTATTTTTAATATACTATATATATATACATACACACATATCTATTTACAATTAATTGTTCGTGAATCGCCGAAACTGGTCGAGGGTTAATTGAATATATGAAATAGTTCAAATTTTTGAGACTCATCCTAACAGACCTTGCTTATCGTGTCGGGAACATATAAAGATTAAGTTTAAATTTGGTCGGAAATTCCCAGGTCGTCACAGTACCTACCCGTTAAAGAAATTTCGTCCCGAAATTTGAGTGAGGTGGTCATGGCTAACAATAAAAATGTTTTCATGACGAATATGAGTTGATAAATAGAGTTTTATCATCATTGAGTAATAAAGATAATATAATTCGATTATTCGAAGAGTACGAGTGAAGCTATCACTTAATAGTGAAATGAGATAGACAAGTTTCATCATAACTCTTCACTAGTCATGGTTGAATTTAGAAAATAAGGTGCGTCTTAACATTTGACAGAGTCAGGGTTGAATTCCGGAATTCAAGGGATTTTAAGAAAATTTTCGAAATCTAAAAGATTTGATTCTTCGGCGAATAAGGGAATTAAGATCTCTATAATTAAATACGGTGATCTGCCTCGATTACTCTGTCTGATATTTGCATTATAAATTTACCTTTTCCGTTCCATTAGTTTCCACCACTTCTATACCTTCTTTCTCAGTTCATATATCTAAAAGATCATAATAATGCTTAATCCGGTTCTAATCCTTGTTCTTATTCTGACTATCGCAATGATCGTTCTTCTTTTCCAACTCCCACCGGAAAAATCTGTTTATTTCTACTATGCTCTAGGGATTATTGTATTTATAATCCACCCGTGTCTTTATATTGCTATACGCACTGATATTCACAGTTTGTAATTTCGGTGTTGTTGTTGGGCTTTATATTCTCCCTTATATTTTGGATCTCTTTGCCTTTTTATTATCCTCTCGAACTCTAGTAAAGCGAGCAACGGTCCAGAATTCATAGATATGAACTTCGAAATGAACATAGTTAATGTTCTAAGAAAGAAATGGTAATAGCACGATCTTGATTCGTTAAATTACCAGAATATCTGAAAAAGATAGAACTATCAAGAAAATATGTTCTTGATATGTTTATATATCAGATAAAATGTAAGAGTCGTGTAACATGGCACATGATGACGTTATAATCTGTGAATCATCATATCCCATTTAAAAACTCAGCATAACTTACTGTAATATAATCACGTTGATCAAGTGTCATTATATTATACTAACTCATGCATCAGTTCCCAACATTACTTCAATAACATTCATATTTTAAGCTCGAAAGTTTACAAAATATAGAAACTAACAGTTTCTATATGATGTAACGCTGATATCATGATGAGATTAATGATTTCAGATAAGAATAGTTATGAAAATATCTTCAGAAATATGGAGGATATTTATAATGAAAGATACGATGATATCTTAGAATTTCTAATATCGAAGGATGGTGAAGAAAATCTGTCCGCAAGAGTTTGGAGTCAGATGCAAGGTATTCGCTAAAGATTTCAGCAGACATTGAATCATTTAGATTCTTTGAAGTCAAACTTATTCTTTGTGATTTGTCCACAGCTTCTTTCATATTTTCGCATAATCCGCTTTTTGGTACTAAATTTTCTATCGAGCGTTCCTAACACTCCATTCTTTATCATCAAACTTCTGATGGTTAAGGTCATTTACAGTTGTCTACTGTTTCTGCTACTTCATTCAGCTTTTTCAACATTCAGAGTATTGATTTGTAGACTGAGTGCTTTTCAGGATTTCAGATGAAAGATTATAATTCTAAGAGATGAATGTTATACATATAACTGTTGATGTAGATATGCTGTGAGTTTTCAAAGTACTGATTGCTGATTCCCGGTAATTGGTATGTCAGTTCTCGTTACAAGATGCGGATGAGTACATGATGAGACTTCAATAGATAAATATAGTGATTTGTCGAGAGCTTTAAACCAAGGAGCAACGAGGTTACTGGTACGTCTGCTGGTAATATGATGAAATATAAAAGGTTCCCCGGTAACAATAAAAGAGCATGCATATATATCAAGGTTATAATAAGGTTGTTTCGAACGAAAATCGAAGTTGATTTGCTGGAGCTGTGACAAAATTAGCTATCTTGAACAGGAGTTGCAAGATTATTTTCGGTAATTATAACGCCAAAGAAGCTAGCACAGATACGTGTTAAACATTTACTCAGGTTTCAAGTATTTTCAGGTGTATGACTATATACATCAATCTTTTCTTCCATAGATGAAATGCAGTTGGTTCATCCTCTCGATTGAGGTGTTTTCCAGAATCATGAAAGGTTTAAACGCAGATTGTAATCGTCAAGATACAAATGAGATTTAGATGAAATCAAGTGGCAAACTTGAAGAATTGTTTAGTTTCATATATTATAAACAATATTTTAATTCATTTTAATTGTCCAATGTTATTAGTCCACAGTCGATAGTCCACAGTTGACAATATATAAAATTCGAATTAATTAATACGTACCGTGACCCGTGTACATGTCTCAGACTTGATCACAACTCAAAGTATATATATCATTGTAGAATCAACCTCAACCCTGTATAGAGAACTCGATGATTACTGCATATAGAGTGTCTATGGTTATTCCAAATAATATATATAGATGCGTCGATATGATATGTCAAAACCTTGTATACGTGTCCCGGTATTTAAATTGCGTAAAATAAATAATAGAAATTAAATGACGATACATAAAATGCATAAAGTAAATAACAGAAATTAAGTGACGATAAATAAAATTGCGATAATTAAATTGCGATAAACAAACTGCGATAAATAAAATGTAATCAGTTAGCTAGGAACAGTTAGCGTGGAGTCTTAACAAAATTTTTCGTAGTTAATTTGTTTGTTTCTATCAAATTTTTATTTCGTCAAATGTGTTCTTTATTATGCCACTTGTTGGATTCTGATAGATCAAAATCCAAATATGAAATTGAATGAAAAGGGTTATTCTGTGGTGAACGAATTCGTATAGTTGTGGTTGTATGTGGGATAGTAAATGACTTTTGAATCAGATTCGAAGAATGTACAGTGTACTTATTAATGCGAAATCTAAATATTCCTCGGGTATTACCTACCCGTTAAAATATTTTCACCATTAACAGTTTGTACAATAAAAATTTTAATTACAATCTTTATGAAAACATATATACATATATATTTTCTTCAGACGTAATCATGGATTTAATGAGTCAATGTGATATTAAACTCATCAGATCTACGGCTAGAACTAGAGCACATAATCTCTAAAACATTAGAGATTACACAATTGCCATGAAGGACGAAGATAGTTTATGTAGAACGATTCGTAGAACGATGATTATGCTTGAGGTATAGATTGTGAGATTGAGACGTGTGATGATGTTGTTGTTGTTGGTACTGGTTATGCTGCTGGTGCTGCTGATGGGTGTACTGTTGCTGTCGGTGCTACAAGTGTTGTTGGTGCTGAGGTTGATGATGATGTTGGTGTAGTAAATATAGCTTGTAATTCACGCACCATTCTTGTCAGGGTTTCTATCCTACCCTCTATCATTTCTATCCATCCACTCATCTGATTCGATAGATCTTGATTATCAATTTGAAGTTCCCTAACTTCTTCTAATATTCCCCTTCGATTGGTATTCGGAAGTGAGGTTGAATATTTTCTGAGATTGCAGTAACGCGACCTTCGAGGTGGAAAACTTTAGCAAGAAGGGTGAATACAGTATTGCGCATAGGTTCACCGGTGAGTACATCGTTTTCTCCGATGTTAGGAGGTAATTTTGGTTCACGGTAGGGCTCGCCTTCTTCATTTCTCCATCGAGTGAGTAAGTCTCGGACCCACCCCCATCTCCTCCAGAAATAAAAATAACTAAATGGTTGAGGCACTTCTGGTTCATTGACTTCGGAGTCTTCTTCAATATACATCTCGAAATCGCTTCCAGAACTAATGGAATCCAAGCTAGGTGTAGGATCCATCTCTCACGATCAGTTAAAGGGTTTTGATATGAAATGATTTTCGAATATCGAATGATATTCTGATTATATATAGAATATCTATACATACTTCCAAAGATCCCGTGAATTACGGAGAAACTTAAGAAAACGTGTCAGATAAAGTCTACAGTGACAGATACGCTAAGATATGGATTAGTAGATATGCTAAGATATGAATTTTGTCTATACACTATTCATGCAATCAATGCAGTAAAACGTGTCTAGATTAAGAATAATGAGCAGGTAATTTCCTAAGGATGATAAGCAGATGATTTCTGACAAAAACGATAAGCAACACTTTTGACATGCAGACACGGTCGAAGTCCAGACTCACTAATGCATCCTAACGACTTATCAGTTATAAACACTAATGCAGACCTGGTTCGCTACGACCACCGCTCTGATACCAACTGTAGAGACCCGTCCTAATCCATCCGAACGAAGTCCATATCGATTATAAACGATAACAGTTGATTACATCGCGAGATTCTTGACCTCTATATGATACATTTTACAAACATTGCATTCATTTTTGAAAAGACAATCTTTCATTACATCAAAAGTTGACAACATTCATACCATTTCGTAATATATCTTACTATAATTGACTTAATAATAATCTTGATGAACTCAACGAATCGAATGCAACATCTTTTGAAATATGTCATGAATGACTCCAAGTAATATCTCTAAGATGAGCAAATGCACAGCGGAAGATTTCTTTCGTACCTGAGAATAAACATGCTTTAAAGTGTCAACCAAAAGGTTGGTGAGTTCATTAGTTTAACATAAATAATCATTTCATAATTTTAATAGACCACAAGATTTCATATTTCCATTTCTCATAAACATACGTCCCATGCATAGAAACAAAAATATCATTCATATGGATTGAACACCTGGTAACCGACATTCACAATATGCGTATAAGAATATCCCCATCATTCCGGGATCCTCCTTCGGACACGATATAAAATTTCGAAGTACTAAAGCATCCGGTACTTTGGATGGGGCTTGTTGGGCCCGATAGATCTATCTTTAGAGTTCGCGTCAATTAGGGTGTCTGTTCCCTAATTCTTAGATTACCAGACTTAATAAAAAGGGGCATGTTCGATTTCGATCATTCAACCATATAATGTAGTTTCGATTACTTGTGTCTATTTCGTAAAACATTTATAAAAGCAGCGCATGTATTCTCAGTCCCAAAAATATATATTGCAAAAGCATTTAAAAAGAGAGTAATGAAACTCACAATACTGTATTTTGTAGTAATTATGCATATGACGGCACTGAACAAGTGCAGGGTTCACCTCGGATTCACGAACCTTATAGTATCAAGTCTTAAAAAAATAAACGCCTATGCCCAGGCTCGAACTCAAGACCTCTCGCTATCCGACACCTCCCCTAACCATCCGAGCTAACTAATTTTTTTCTTTTTTAAATCCCACACGAATTTATTTAACTCGTATTTATTCTTCTTCATTAAAACGTTACCATCATCATCTTCTTCATTTATGATTATCATGTTCATCTCATCTCCCTTTCATCTCATCACCATAATCATAATCATCGAAATAGTATCATCTCCAACACCCATCACTATTCATCGTCACCCTCACTTCACTTTATCACCATCGTCATTCTTCATGATCTTCATACGGATCATCATCTTTATCTACTCGTCAAAATACATAATCATTCCTAATCTTCTTCCTCAATATCTAAATCGTATCTATATCATACTATCATTATCATCTTTCCCGGTTTCTTCATAAAATCACAATCATGATTTACCTAATCAAAATGGGGTTCGGCCCAAAAATATATATAGAACATGGTAGTCCAACAATGGCTCGATAATTTAACCCAACAAATCACGGCCCAAAGTACAAAACCCTTAGCCCATCAACTATGACAATATCCATTAAAAATAAAAGATGTACGTGCATATGTTGTCCTCTGGCTCCACCGAATTAGTTAATATTAACATTAAGTCACCAAATTACACGAGTGGTTATCACCTTTTGATACTTGTCAGCTAGAGGAAAAAGAAAGAAAAAAAAGAAAGTGATGTAGCTTCATTACTGTTACAGCAGTAGTAATGATAAAAATGGGGTGGTAGCCGGCAGTAATAGTGATGACCGGTTGAGTGGAGTTTCGAAAACAAACAGGAAAAATAACATGGTGTTGGTGATGGCGATTGTTATGGTGGATGATGGTTATCATGGTGGTGGTTGTGTTCAGAAGTGGTGATGAGTTTGAATATGATAGTGAGGGTTGCCGGTTATGGATGGATCACGATGGTGAACTAGATATGGTGAGATGGTTGTCTACGGTAGCTTAAGGTGGTGACTTTTGTAGTCGGGAGTGGTGCGTGGTTGTTATCTATATCATATAGGTGTAAATGTAATTGATATAATATGTACTTCGTAGTTTAAATAAAAGAGGCTAGGTTACACGTATATGGTGAATATGAGTCATAAATTGCTATACGACACGTGTTAATAAAATTGAAGCCAACTGTGAATAAGAAAGAAAGTGGTGTAATCTGCAAACCCACCTAACTTAGAAGTCACGAGAGCAAATTTTATATGAAGTATTTGTTTATATAATTTATGATTATTGAGCATGTGATGAGGATGGAATGAATTCAAATGAAAGAAAAAGAAGAAAGGAAAACAGTATACAATAACAAGTGGGTGGTGGTTATTATGAATGGGTTAAAGATGGTAGTGTTTTACCTGTAGGTACTCGTATATATATATTGATATAGATAGATGACATATTATTATAATATGTAACATCAAACAAGTTGTCTATAATAAAATATAATAATTAAGTAACATGTGAAATTAAACTAAAACAGTATAGCCATAATAAAACTTGTCATTTTCTAGTCGACATCCATTTTATTTACGGATATATATCATGCTCTATTGATAAACAGTGACGGATAAAAGTATTCAGAAAAAAAATCTCATATTTTTAGATTAAATATATTTATTTATTTTGGTCATTATGGTATAAAATTTGATCATTAACTATTTAAAATTATTAAAAAAAATTAACTCACTGTCCACTCCCCATCCTGGGTAACATATAAAAAGTGTTAAAACTTAATAATTAGATCCTAAATACATTTTTAGTAAGCCTAAATTTTATAGAACTCATTTTCGTATCACCGTTTATTTTAAAATTACATAAGTTTGAATTTAACTTGCTTAATATCAATCGGAACATCAAACGAGTATTACAATCATTTAATATTTATTTTTAATATACTATATATATATATATATATATATATATATATATATATATATATACATACACACATATCTATTTACAATTAATTGTTCTTGAATCACCGAAACTGGTCGAGGGTTAATTGAATATATGAAATAGTTCAAAATTTTTGAGACTCATCCTAACAGACCTTGCTTATCATGTCGGGAACATATAAAGATTAAGTTTAAATATGGTCGTAAATTCCCGGGTCATCACAATACTCATATTCAAACTTTTGTTCAATTTTTATAACTATAACAATCTTATTTCAAGTGATGATCTTACTTGAACTTGTTTTCGTGTCATGATTCTGCTTCAAGAACTTTCAAGCCATCCAAGGATCCTTTGAAGCTAGATCCATTTTTCTCTTTTCCAGTAGGTTTATCCAGAAAACTTGAGGTAGTAATGATGTTCATAACATCATTCGATTCATATATATAAAACTATCTTATTCGAAGATTATAACTTGTAATCACAAGAACATAGTTTAGTTAATTCTAAGCTTGTTTGCAAACAAAGGTAATCCTTCTAACTAGACTTTTAAAATCAACTAAACACATGTTCTATATCTATATGATATGCTAACTTAATGATTTAAAACCCGAAAACACGATAAACACCATAAAACCGGATATACGCCGTCGTAGAAAAACCGGGGGCTGTTTTGGTTTGGATAATTAAAAACTATGAAAAAATTTGATTTAAAAGCTATACTTCTGGAAAAATGATTTTTTTATGAACATGAAACTATATCCAAAAAATCATGGTTAAACTCAAAGTGAAAGTATGTTTTTCAAAATAGTCATCAAGATGTCGTTCTTTCGACGGAAATGACTACCTCTTTCAAAAACGACTTGTAACTTGTATTTCTGACTATAAACCTATACTTTTTCTGTTTAGTTTCATAAATTTAAGTTCAATATGAAACCGTAGCCGCTTAAATCACTCAAAACGGATTTAAAACGAAGAAGTTATGGGTAAAACAAGATTGGTAAAAATTACTTATTTTTAGCTACGTGAAACTTCATAACAAATCTATTCCAACCATATCTTAATTAACTTATATTGCATATTATGTAATCTTGAGATACCATAGACACGTATACAATGTTTCTACCTATCATGTCGACCCATCTATATATATATTGCGGAACAACCATAGGCACTCTATATGTAAATGTTGGAGTTAGCTATACAGGGTTGAGGTTGATTCCAAAATATATATATAGTTTGAGTTGTGATCAATACTGAGATATGTATACACTGGGTCGTGGATTGATTCAAGATTTATATATTAAATTATTCATGTACGACAAACTGTGGACTACAAACGATGGACTGCTATCTGGACAACTAAAAATCATCAACACGTAATAAAGAAAATATTGTGAATATATTTCGATCATATTTTGATATATATGTATATATTATTATAGGTTCATGAATCAACCCGTGGCCAAGTCTAAAATCTCGATGAAGTGATAATCTGTGAAAGTGAGTTATAGTCCCACTTTAAAAATCTAATATTTTTGGGATGAGAATACATGCAGTTTTATAAATGTTTTACAAAATAGACACAAGTATGTGAAACTACATTTTATGGTTGAATGATCGAAATCGAATATGCCCCTTTTAACTTGGTAGCCTAAGAATTAGGGAACAACCCCTAATTGAGGCGAAACCTAAAGATAGATCTATGGGCCCGACGAACCCCATCCGAATGTCCGGATGCTTTAGTACTTCGTTTGTGTTTTATATCATGTCCGATGAGAGTCCCGTAATGATGGGGATATTCTATATGCATCTTGTTAATATCGGTTACCATATGATTTAAAACTATAACTCCGATGAGAATTCCGATGATGTTATAGAAATTACCCCAACACAATTTAAAAAGGCAAAAGAGAATAATAAGGGAAAGGGCATCAAAATAGAGTAATCTAATTCCAACCCTGATGAACTTTATATGTATCGTCAACCCCCGAATTCCTTAAGTTGTAACAATGACCCGGGAACCTCTAAATCACCAGGTTTTCTAAACCATTATGGAAAACGACGGCTCGTATTAGGGGAACATCATATATCCCTAGAAACTTAGCAAAAAGAACCAAGTTCGAAGAAGAAGAAACGAGTGAGTCGGAATAAGAAAGTGGTATTTATGCGGTGTAATATATGTAATATAGTGTGTTTGTGCTTTATGATATATGTAAAAATTGCTTGTATTGTTTAATAAGCATCTGTTATGAATCTAATCCTTGTCTATTTTACTGTATAAAAACACAAAATGGATGTTAAGGATAGGCGACCAAATATTTTAGAAGACCTACCCGAAGACATGATTGATGAAATCTTGTCTAGAGTCTGTCAGAATTCATCGGCACAACTATTTATGGCAAAATCAGTTTGTAGAACATTCGAAGAACGTTCCAAGCATGCCTTAGTTTATAAAAGGCTTTCGTTTAAAAGATGGGGGATATCACATTGGGAAGTCCATAAGTTACGCCGTGTTTACTTTAACGCATATAATGCGGGGAACCCAAATGCTATTTTACGCTACGGGTTAAGAAACTATTTTGACTCAACGTATCCGAACATAGGACTTCATGACTTAGAAAGAGCTTATAACATGCAACATAAAGAAGCATGTTATGCTTACGGGTTAGTGATGTTCGCTTCTCACCAAAATGAGAAAAAGAACATAGGATTACAATTATTAAATAAAACATTCCCACAAGTGACGGATTCGGTAGTTGGTGTAAGAAACGAGGTTTTTAGGTTGTTATGAGACTGTTGGTCATTACGTAACCTTTGTCCTTTTGACGACGTTACAACACGTTGTCTTTTTAACGGTCACAACGGTTATGTTCCACAAGACCAAGGATGGGAAGTGGTATTAGTAAAACCAGAATGCATGACTTGTTTCTGGACGTATGAGTTACGTGTCTTTATTGCCTTTGCTGAACGCCTTGCGCATTAACTAGAATTATCTTCGCAACTACTTTGTATCTAAGTTTTTATGTGCTATATTTCATGCTATATGTAAAATAGCGGTATTGTAAGTTTGCAAAATATTGTATAAAAGTTTGAATATGAAATATTTTTTTTATTCTTAGTTTTTCATATACAATTGTAGTAGTTGAAATGGTATATTAGCTACTAAGTATGAACTTAACGGGTAGGTACTACCCGAATTAAAAATTATAAAACGCTAATATGAAGAAAGAGCTTTTATAAATAAGTTCATATTATGCTACGAAATACTATTGACTACTCTTGATATTCTATATGATTAACTTGTTTCTTTTGGCTATTTTTGAAGGAAATGGCACCAACTACTCGACATACCATGAGTATGAGCGAAGAAGAATTCCGTACCTTTCTTGCTGCGAACATAGCCGCAGTGCAAGCTGCGATGCATAATAACAACAATAACTCTGAAACTAGCAACGGAACAAACGCCACAATAACTCGCGGCGGATGCTCTTACAAAGAATTCACTGCCTGCAACCGCTGGAATTCAATGGAACCGAGGGTCCAAACGGATTAAAATGGTGGAATGAAAAGGTCGAATCGGTGTTTGCCATAAGTAAGTGTGCTGAAGAAGATAAAGTGAAATACGCTACGCATACCTTCACAGGTGCTGCATTGACATGGTGGAACACCTACCTCGAACAGGTGGGATAAGATGCTGCTTACACACTACCGTGATCAGCATTCAAGCACTTGATAAACGAAAAGTACCGTCCCAGAAATGAGGTCAATAAGCTCAAGGCAGAGCTTAGAGGATTACAAACGCAAGGTTATGACATTACCACGTACGAACGAAGATTCACATAATTGTGCCTATTATGTCCAAGAGCGTTCGAGGATGAGGAAGAGAAGATTGACACGTTTGTAAAAGGGTTACCAGAAAAGATCTAGGAAGATGTAAGTTCAAACGAACCCGCCTCCATACAAAAGGCAAGTCGAATGGCTCACAAGCTCATAAACAAGATCGAAGGAAGAATGAAAAAGCAAACGACCGAAGAGGTCAACACAAAACAACTCAAGAGAAAGTGGGAAGAAACCAGTGACAAGGGTCACGAATACAACAACAACAGTAACTATCGTATCAACAATCAACCCCAAAATCACAACCACAAACGCACCTTTTTTCATAACAACAACCGCAACAAAAATCATCCCAACAATAACAACTACAACAATCGTCCCAACAACAACCGTTTCAACAATTATAACAATCCCAACAACAACCTCTGGCAACAACAATAAGAACAATAAATGTCAAAGATGTGAAGAGAATCACCCAGGGTTCTGCTCAACATTTTGTACCAAGTGTAAAAGAAATGGTCATAGTGTAAAAAAGTGTGAGGTCTACGGACCGATGAATAACAGAATTAGAGAAACAAATAATGCCCACGTTACTTGTTTCGGATGCGGGAAGAAGGGCCAGTACAAAACTACATGCCCAAATCGGGAAAATAATAATGAACAAAACCGTGGGAGAGTTTTCAACATCAACGTGGCAGAAGCGCAGGAAGACCCAGAGCTTGTTACGGGTACGTTTCTTATTGACGATAAACCTGCTTATGTTTTATTTGATTCATGTGCGGATAAAAGCTATATGGGTAGAGATTTTTGTGCCAAATTAGGTGGTCCGTTAACGCCTTTGGATAATAAATTTTTACTAGAATTAGCAAACGGTAAATTAATGTCGGCGGATAAAATATGTCGGAATCGTGAAATTAAACTGGTTGGTGAAACGTTTAAGATAAATATGATACCAGTAGAGTTAGGAAGTTTCGATGTAATAATTGGCATGGACTGGATGAAAAAGGAAAGAGCAGAGGTCGTATGTTACAAAAATGCGATTCGTATTGTAGGAGAAAAAGGAAAACCCTTAATGGTGTACGAAGAAAAGAGCAACGCGAAGTTAAATCTTATTAGTAACCTGAAGGTGAAAAAACTAATAAGAAAAGGTTGCTATACCATTCTAGCACATGTCGAGAAGGTGCAAACCAAAGAAACGAACATCAATGATGTTCCCGTCGCAAAAGAATTTCCCGACGTATTTTCGAAAGAATTACCGGGACTACCTCTACATCGATCTGTTGAATTTCAAATAGATCTTATACCAGGAGCTGCACCACTAGCTCGTGCTCCATACAAACTCGCACCCAGCGAAGTGAAGGAACTCCAAAGACAATTACAAGAACTTTTGGAGCGTGGTTTCATTCGACCAAGCACATCACCATGGGGGCACCGGTGTTGTTTGTCAAGAAGAAGGATGGATCATTCAGATTGTGTATCAATTACAGAGAATTGAACAAGCTTACTATCAAGAACCGTTATCCACTACCGAGAATCGACGACTTATTTGATCAACTACAAGGCTCGTCGGTTTATTCAAAGATTGATTTACGTTCCGGGTATCATCAAATGCGGGTGAAGGAGGACGATATTCTGAAGACTGCTTTCAGAACACGTTACGGTCATTACGAGTTTATGGTCATGCCGTTTGGTTTAACTAATGCACCAGCTGTGTTCATAGACCTCATGAACCGAGTGTGTGGACCATACCTTGACAAGTTTGTTATTGTTTTCATTGATGACATACTTATTTAGTCAAAGAATGATCAAGAACACGAAGAACATTTGAGAAAGTTGCTAGAGTTATTGAGGAAAGAAAAACTGTATGCTAAGTTTTTAAAGTGTACATTTTGGTTGGAAGAAGTTCAATTCCTCGGTCATATAGTAAACAAAGAAGGTATTAAGGTGGATTCGGCAAAGATTGAAACCGTTGAAAAGTGGGAAACCCCGAAAACTCCGAAGCATATACGCCAATTCTTAGGATTGGCCGGTTACTACAAAAGATTCATCCAAGATTTTTCCAAAATAGCAAAACCCTTTACTGCATTAACGCATAAAAGGAAGAAATTTGAATGGAAGGATGAGCAAGAGAAAGCGTTTCAATTGTTGAAGAAAAAGTTAACTACGGCACCTATATTGTCATTGCCGGAAAGGAATGATGATTTTGTGATATATTGTGATGCCTCAAAGCAAGGCCTTGGTTATGAATTAATGCAACGAACGAAGGTAATTGCTTATGCGTCTAGACAATTGAAGATTCACGAGCAAAATTATACAACGCATGATTTGGAATTAGGCGCGGTTGTTTTTGCATTAAAGAATTGGAGGCATTACTTATATGGGGTCAAAAGTATTATATATACCGATCACAAGAGTCTCCAACATATATTTAATCAAAAACAACTAAACATGAGGCAGCGAAGGTGGATTGAGTTATTGAATGATTATGATTTAGAGATTCGTTACCACCCGGGAAAGGCGAATGTGGTAGCTGAAACTCTGAGTAGAAAGGACAGAGACCTATACGGGTAAAAGCTATGAATATAATTATTCGTACTAACCTTACTACTCAAATAAAAGAGGCGCAACAGGGAGTTGTAAAGGAAGGGAATTTGAAAAATGAAATACCCAAAGGATCGGAGAAACATCTTAATATTCAAGAAGACGGAGCTCGGTATAGGGCTGAAAGAATTTGAGTACCAAAGTTTGGAGATGTAAGAGAAATGGTACTTAAGGAGGCACATAAAACCAGATATTCAATACATCCCTGAGCGGGAAAGATGTACAAGGACCTCAAGAAACATTTCTGGTGGCCGGGTATGAAAGCTGATATTGCAAGATACGTAGGAGAATGTTTGACGTGTTCTAAGGTCAAAGCTGAATATCAGAAACCATCAGGTCTACTTCAACAACCAGAAATCCTAGAATAGAAATGGGAAAACATTACCATGGATTTCATTACTAAATTGCCAAGGACTGCGAGTGGTTATGATACTATTTGGGTAATAGTCAATCGTCTCACCAAGTCAGCGCATTTTCTGCCAATGAGAGAAGATGACAAAATGGAGAAGTTGGCGCAATTGTACTTAATAGAAGTTGTTTCCAGACATGGAATACCCGTCTCTATTATCTCTGATAGAGATGGCAGATTTATTTCAAGGTTCTGGCAAATGTTGCAACAAGCATTGGGGACTCGTCTAGACATGAGTACTGCCTATCATCCACAAACTGATGGGCAGAGTGAAAGAACGATACAAACGCTTGAAGACATGCTACGAGCATGTGTTATTGATTTTGGAAACGGTTGGGATCGACATCTACCGTTAGCAGAATTTTCCTACAACAACAGTTACCATTCGAGTATTGAGATGGTGCTGTTTGAAGCACTTTATGGTAGAAAGTGCAGGTCTCCAATTTGTTGAAATGAAGTGGGGGATAGACAAATTACGGGTCCAGAAATTATTCAAGAAACTACCAAGAAAATCATTCAAATTCAACAACGATTGAAAACCGCCCAAAGTCAACAAAAGAGTTACGCGGATCTTAAAAGAAAAGGTATAGAATTTGAAATTGGAGAGATGGTCATGCTTAAAGTTGCACCTTGGAAAGTCGTTGTTCGATTTGGTAAACGGGGGAAACTAAATCCAAGGTACATTGGGCCATTCAAGATTATTGATCGTGTCGGACCAGTAGCTTATCGACTTGCGTTACCTCAACAACTCGCGGCGGTACATAACACTTTTCACGTCTCAAATTTGAAGAAATGTTTTGATAAAAAAGATCTCTCTATTCCGTTAGACGAAATCCAAATCAACAAAAAACTTCAATTCATTGAAGAATCCGTCGAAATAATGGATCGTGAGGTTAAAAGACTTAAGCAAAATAAAATACCAATCGTTAAGGTTCGATGGAATGCTCGTAGGGGACCTGAGTTCACCTGGGAACACGAAAATCAGATAAATAAGAAATACCCGCACTTATTTCCAGAAGTTGAGCCAACACCTTCAACCGCTTAAAATTTCGGGACGAAATTTATTTAACGGGTAGGTACTGTAGTGACCCAAACTTTTCCGAACTTTTCTATGATTATATGTTTAAGGAAAACTATATTTGTATGATTAAATGTTTCCAACATGTTAAGCAATCAAACTTGTTAAGACTTAGTTAATTGAAACAGAAATTATGTAAATGTTTGATCACCCAGTTTGACCGATGATTCATGAACGCTATAAGTTGTATATGACATGATGATACATATATGGATAAATATATATGTTTAACATGATATAATGATAATCAAGTATCTCATTAAATATAGTAACAATGAGTTATATACATAAAAATGAGACTATTGACGTAAGAAAACTCGAAATGATATATATAACGATTATCGTTATAACAACGCCTTACTAGATATATATGAATCATATTAAGGTATTGTTGTATTATATTTAACATTATAAAATAATGATTAAACATATTATTAAGTGTGTTAACAATGAACTACATAAGTAAAAACAAGACTACTAACTTAAGGATTTCGAAACGAGACATATACGTAACGATTATCGTTGTAACGAGATTTTAATGTATATATATCATATTAAGATATATTCATATATCATATTAACATGATAATATAATAATTTAACATCTCATTAGATATAATAAACAATGGATTAACAACATTAAATGAGATCGCTAACTTAAAGGTTTCAAAACAACACTTACATGTAACGACTATCGATGGCTAAACGACTTCATTAAAAAATATATACATGTAATGTATTTAAATGTATTTGAACACTTTTGAAAGACTTCAAGACACATATCAAAGTACTTCTAGTTAACAAAAATACTTACAATTACATTCTCATTCATTTTCATCAACAATTCTACACGTATGTACCCGTACATGTACTCGTACAATACGTAGCTTCTAGATGTATTTACTATTGGTATATACACTCCAATAATTAGCTCTTAGCAGCCCATGTGAGTTACCTAACCTTGTAGGAACCATCATTTGGCAACTAGCTAGAATTATTACACTAAAAATCAAACTAATGGAGCCTATATGATACTTGCAAAATCACGAATTCACCACCAACCATAAACACTTTCACTTTGCAATTTTTATGAATCAAATTACTCTCTCTCAAGTGTTCTTCATTTGTTCTAAGTGTTCTTCATCATCTTCAACAAAATCTAGCTCAATCTAGTTCATAAATCCATACATAAACTAAGTTATAAAACAACAACTCAAGAACACACCAACAACACTTTCAAGTTTGCTAGCTTACTTTCAATCTTGCAAATCCATTCCAAGTAATCATTCAAGATCAAGAAACCTTTGTTTCTTATAGTAGGTTATCTTTCTAATTCAAGGTAATACTCATATTCAAACTTTGGTTCAATTTCTATAACTATAACAATCTTATTTCAAGTGATGATCTTACTTGAACTTGTTTTCGTGTCATGATTCTGCTTCAAGAACTTTCAAGCCATCCAAGGATCCTTTGAAGCTAGATCAATTTTTCTCTTTTCCAGTAGGTTTATCCAGAAAACTTGAGGTAGTAATGATGTTCATAACATCATTCGATTCATATATATAAAACTATCTTATTCGAAGATTATAACTTGTAATCACAAGAACATAGTTTAGTTAATTCTAAGCTTGTTCTCAAACAAAGTTAATCCTTCTAACTATACTTTTAAAATCAACTAAACACATGTTCTATATCTATATGATATGCTAACTTAATGATTTAAAACCCGAAAACACGATAAACACCCTAAAACCGGATATACGCCGTCGTAGTAAAACCGGGGGCTGTTTTGGTTTGGATAATTAAAAACTATGAAAAACTTTGATTTAAAAGCTATACTTCTTGGAAAATGATTTTTCTTATGAACATGAAACTATATCCAAAAATCATGGTTAAACTCAAAGTGAAAGTATGTTTTTCAAAATAGTCATCAAGATGTCGTTCTTTCGACGGAAATGACTACCTCTTTCAAAAATGACTTGTAACTTGTATTTCCAACTATAAACCTATACTTTTTCTGTTTAGTTTCATAAAGCTAAGTTCAATATGAAATCGTAGCCACTTAAATCACTCAAAACGGATTTAAAACGAAGAAGTTATGGGTAAAACAAGATTGGTAAACATTACTTATTTTTAGCTACGTGAAACTTCATAATAAATCTATTCCAACCATAACTTAATCAACTTATATTGCATATTATGTAATCTTGAGATACCATATACACGTATACAATGTTTCGACCTATCATGTTGACCCATCTATATATATATATATATATATATATATATATATATATATATATATATATATATATATATATATATATATATATATTGCGGAACAACCATAGGCACTCTATATGCAAATGTTGGAGTTAGCTATACAGGGTTGAGGTTGATTTCAAAATATATATATAGTTTGAGTTGTGATCAATACTGAGATATGTATACACTGGGTCGTGGATTGATTCAAGATTTATATATTAAATTATTCATGTACGACAGACTGTGGACTACAAACGATGGACTGCTAACTGGACAACTAAAAATCATCAACACGTAATAAAGAAAATATTGTGAATATATTTCGATCATATTTTGATATATATGTATATATTGTTATAGGTTCGTGAATCAACCCGTGGCCAAGTCTAAAATCTCGACGAAGTGATAATCTGTGAAAGTGAGTTATAGTCCCACTTTAAAAATCTAATATTTTTGGGATAAGAATACATGCAGTTTTATAAATGTTTTACAAAATAGACACAAGTATGTGAAACTACATTTTATGGTTGAATGATCGAAATCGAATATGCCCCTTTTAACTTGGTAGCCTAAGAATTAGGGAAGCCCCTAATTGACGCGAATCCTAAAGATAGATCTATGGGCCCGACGAACCCCATCCGAACATCCGGATGCTTTAGTACTTCGTTTTTGTTTTATATCATGTCCGATGAGAGTCCTGGAATGATGGGGATATTCTATATGCATCTTGTTAATGTCGGTTACCAGGTGTTCACCATATGAAAGATTTTTATCTCTGCAGTTTGCGAAATGCCTGATGTGAGATGGTTATTATGAAAAATGAAATCTTGTGGTCTATTATTATGATTTGATAAATATAGAAATTAAACCTATAACTCACCAACATTTTTGTTGACGTTTAAAGCATGTTTATTCTCAGGTGATTATTAAGAGTTTCCGCTATCGCATACTTAAATAAGGACAAGATTTGAAGTCCATGCTTGTATGATATTGTGTAAAAACTGCATTCAAGAAACTTATTTAGATGTAACATATTTGTATTGTAAACCATTATGTAATGGTCGTGTGTAAACATGATATTTTAGATTATCATTATTTGATAATCTACGTAAAGCTTTTTAAACCTTTATTGATGAAATAAAGGTTATGGTTTGTTTTAAAAATGAATGCAGTCTTTGAAAAACGTCTCATATAGAGGTCAAAACCTCGCAACGAAATCAATTAATATGGAACGTCTTTAATCAATAAGAATGGGACATTTCAATCTCCAAAGCCGTCACACGAGCTCGAAGTTCATTAACTTCTGCTAGTACACCAGGATGATTGGCGGTTGGAGCGAGCGGATGAATAAGATTCATAATATGGGATAGTATATAATCGTGACGAGATACTCTTGAGATGAGAGAGAAAATGGTGTTTCGAACATGTTCGCCGGTAAGTGCTTCAGGTTCATCGCCAAGAGGTGATTGTGGTGAGTGGAAGGGATCACCTTCTTCTTGTCTCCAATGATTTAGTATGTTACGATCCCATCCTCAATTCATCCAGAATAGATGATGGGAAATTGGTTGATCCATTCCGGTCACGCTGCTTTCGGAGCTCGTGTGGAAGTCCATATCGGCATAGCTGTCGGAATCTGAGGAGTTCAAACTGGTTGAGGGATCCATCCCGTATGATCAGAGAAAGAATTTTTGGTATGAAATAGATTGTAGGATTTAGATTTGGTATTCTTCAATTACATAATTTGCATATGTATATATAATACCAAAATCCCATAAATTACGGAGAATCTTTGAAAGATGTTAGTCAAAGTTCACAGTAATAGATACGCTAAGATATTAATTAGCAGATATGCTAAGATATGAATTCGTCTATACACTATTATGCAATAAATGCAGGAAAAACGCGTCTAGACTTAAGAATGATAAGCAGGTAATTTCCTAAGGATGATAAGTAGACGATTTTTGACTAAAAATGATAAGCAAAACTTTTGACATGCAGACACGGTCGAAGTTCAGACTCATTAATGCATCTTAACAACTATCAGTTAGATACACTAATGCAAGACCTGGTTCGCTAAGAGCACCGCTCTTATACCAACTCTAACATAGTTGGGGACACCACACGTCCCACCCAGTGCCTTCCCAGCTAACCGCCTGGTGACCACTGAGTGTACCTCAGACACTGATTTTAGGGCCTGCCTCTCGGCTACTGCCAACCCTCGTAAGGGATCGCAAGGAGTAAGAGCCAATGCTTCGTCACAGGTAACACTGTGAGAACCTCCTTTACGACTAACCCGCCACACATGGACAGGGTTATACCAGCTCTGATGCCAACTTTAATAACCCATCCTAATCCATCCAGACGAAGTCCACATTGATTATAAACAAATTACAATAGTTGGTTACATCGCGAGGTACTTGACCTCTATATGATACATTTTTACAAACATTGCATTCGTTTTTAAACGGCAATCTTTCATTACATTGAAAGTTGACAGGTATGCATACCATTTCATAATATCCAAATTATAAATGACCTAATCTGTCATTTACTTAATAATAATCTCTAATGAACTTCAACGACTCGAATGTAACTTCTTATGAAATATGTCATGAATGACTCCAATTAATATCTTTAAAATGAGCTAATACACAGCGGAAGATTTCTTTCAGACCTGAGAATAAACATGCTTTAAAGTGTCAACCAAAAGGTTGGTGAGTTCATTAGTTTATCATAATCATTCATTTCCATCATTTTAATAGACCACAAGATTTCATACTTTCCATTTCTTATTAACATGCATATCAGGCATTTCGCAAACTGCATCTGCATAAAAATCATTTATATGGTGAACCCTGGTAACCGACATTAACTAGATGCATATAATAATATCCCCTATCATTCCGGGAAATCCATCAGACATGATATAAAACAAAATGAAGTACTAAAGCATCCGCAACAAATAGTAGACTGGTTTACTAATTCTTTGGATGGGGTTCGTCAGGCCCATAGATCTATCTTTAGGATTCACGTCAATTAGGAGCTCGGTTTCCTAATTCTTAGATTACCAAGTTAAAAGGGACATATCCAGCTTCGATCCATTCACCCATATAATGTAGATTTTAATTACTTGTGTCTATTTCGTAAAATATTCATAAAAGTTGTGGATGTATTCTTAGCCCAAAAACGTAAAGGGTAAAAAGACAAATGAAACTGACGCATATAAATTATTGTAAAACAGTTAATAAAGCATTTGCATGTATTCTCAGCCCCAAAAATGTAAAGAGTAAAAGGGGAGCAAATGAAACTCACCTAATGTATTTTGTAGTAAAAATACATATGACTATATTGAACAATGCAGGGTTGGCCTTGGATTCACGAACCTATATCATTTGTATATATATATTAAAACATATACTCGTAATCGAATAATTCTATTTATTATTAATAATGCATTTTTTATATTAATAATTTATAAGTTTCATTATTTATTATATATATTCATTTTGTATATATATGGAAATATTAATATAGTGAAGTTATGTAATTTAAATATATTTTTGTATATACAATCTTTATTTTTATACCTATAACCTTAACAACGTTATTAAAATTTTTATTTTTATATTCATAATTATTTTAATAATAATAATATTGATAATAATTATAATAATAATACTGATAGTTTTAAATGATAGCTTTAATAAAATTGATAGTAATGATATAAATTTTAATAATAATACTAATAACTGAAAATTCATATTAATGATAATATTTATAGTAATAATATTAATACTTATTTTAGTAGTAAAAGGATAAAGATTACACTTTAAATGATGATAATATTAATTATAAGTAAATTAATGATACTAATGTTTATGAGTGATACTAATACTAGATTTTAATAAAGTAAGATAATAAATTCTATTATTTCGTAATAATAATATTAATCATAATAATAATAATGATAACTGATGGAATTCCACATTTCAACAAGTTCTTAATATTAACATATTCATGAAACCAATTCATTTAGAGTTATAACAAGCGGAAGCATGATATTAAGAAAGCATGTTAATATGTTTAACCATTTTAAATTGAATTCCATGTAATATCAAGTCATGAATCATATGCTTACATATAACAAAAGGGAAGAAAATTATACCTCCTCTATGATGAGTTGGAAGCTGAATTTGGACAGCAATATTGATGATGAAGATGATGGGAAAAAGCTTCTAACTTGAAGCCTCAAGTGTGTAATACCCACAAGCCTTTTGTGCACCAACACTACCTTTAATTTAGTTAGGATTTTGACACTTAACAAGCAAGATTAACAAGCTTAAACCCACTCTTTTTTTTCAAAAAAATTCGGCCAGCAGCTAGTATAAAATGCAGAATTTTTGTTGCACCTTACTAATATGTATGGCCTCTAGTACTTGAGTCAAAAGAATACTTGGTTTTAAGTGTCTTGCATGCACTAAAGAATGTGCCATTGGAAGTAACAAAACAAAGCATGGGTCTCACCTAGGAGACAAAAAAAAACGTCCTACATATGTGTATTAAACAAGATTCACATTTTTTAAAAGGATATAATAAGTCTTGTAAATATATATATGTAAAACTTGTTATATAAAACATGCTTTTATTAAGTTACTTACATTTTATAAACCAATTTATAAAATATAACACAACATAATTATTTAAACCTATAAATAATTAAATATAAATTATCCAAATAATTTATCTCAAGTGATAATATTTTAGAAAACCGATTTTCTAAAGTTCAAGTGTCGCGTATTTATTTAACGATCCAGTCGCTAAAATTAAATACATATAAAGTGTCGGTAAGCTTGTTATTGGGTATGACCCGACTTGGATCATAACACATCAGCCACATTAATTTAATATGTCTCTCAGGCATACGAAATACCTTCAATCTCCCACTTGCACGAGAAACATAAGAAATTAATGCAAGTGATGGATACCACCTAACGACCGTCCATCACCCCCAATATGTTATGACTTTGTGCCATTCAATAATATCATCCCTTTCGAGTTCCCATCTCGAATATGAATAGGTGAACCTTTTCATTATATCCTTTCATCCTAGATGTCATGTTAAATCCAAGAGATACAGAGTGATCACTCTCTTTTAGATTTAACTTTATCAGGACTTAGACATCTGACTCTCAACGAATAAGAGGGACAAATCCCATCTTGACTACATACGTCCTAGATATACACTTTGTATCACGCCTGAGCTCTTCCTTATGAACTACCATATTTCAGAACAGCGAAGGAAAGAATCAAGGCATAATACTTAGTGAATATCCGAACCCAATATGTGTCTCAGGTCAGAGGATACAATGATATTCGCCTTTACTCAAGATTACAAGTGATCAACCACAAAGGCTCTATTTAGCAAGTCTTGAGAGCGGGTCTTCCAATATTTGTGTCCCACAAATATCTATGAACCTTGGTTGCAACCTTGCCCCACATTCATCCCGTGAATGTATACCAATTCAAGTTCATAATAGTCTAAACCTCACACTTGTTCCCACAAATGTGATCGACTACGGAATTTAGAATAATTACTTATTCATGGATAAAATATGCAAAATAGGAACATGACTCAAAATAAATTAATACCATAATTATATTAATGAGTTTGAACAATTTCGTTCTGTTACAATACTTAAAACAGATCATGACCAATCACTAGAATATCGAAGCCCTAATGCACAAACATGTCCTATATGTTTTGATCCATGTAAGAGCTTCGTGAGAGGATCCGCTATATTAAGATCTGTGTGAACTTTGCGAATACATATCTTTCCCTTTTCAACTTCATCCCTTATGTAGTTGAATCTCCGCTCAATGTGATGGGTCTTTTGGTGAGCACGAGGTTCCTTGATTTGATCAATCGCACCCTCGTTGTCACAAAAGATCTCAAGAGGGTCCTGAATGGAAGGGACTACTCCTAAGTCGTCGATGAATTTCTTCATCCATGCAGCTTCCTGAGCTGCCAATGAGGCGGCAATGTACTCCGACTCTGTAGTGGATAATGCAACAACATCCTGTTTTAAACTCTTCCAAGAGACCGCACCTCCATTTAATGTGAAGACATAACCGGATTGTGATCGAGAATCATCTCGATCAGTTTGGAAACTCGCGTCCACCTAACCTTTTACAGCGAGTTCCTCCTCACCAGACCCATATATTAGAAACATATCCTTAGTCCTCCTAAGGTATTTCAATATACTTTTAACCGCAATCCAATGACTGTTTCCTGGGTTATTCTGGTATCTACTTGTCAAGCTTAGGGCGCATGACACATCCGGTCTAGTGCATATCATTGCATACATGATTGACCCAATAGCAGATGCATATGGGACTCTCTTCATTCTCTCTTGTTCATCTTTCATGGTAGGGCACTGAGATGAACTGAGAGGCGTTCCTCTTTGAATAGGTACCAAACCACTCTTAGAGTTCTCCATCTTGAACCTTTTCAAGACCTTTTCAATGTATGCACTTTGATTCAAACCTATCAGTTTCTTGGATCTATTCCTGTAGATCCCAATCCCCAAAACGTATTGTGCTTCTCCAAGATCCTTAATGGAGAAGCATTTACTTAGTCAAGTTTTGACACCTTCCATTGCCGGAATATCATTTCCAAATAACAATATATCATCCACATATAGTACAAGGAACATGATAGTGCTCCCACTAGCTTTCTTATATACACAAGCTTCATCACCATTTTTAATGAAGCCAAATTTCTCGGCTTCCTCATTAAAGAGATGATTCCATATTCTAGATGCTTGTTTCAATCCTTAGATTGACTTCTTTAACTTGCATACCTTTTTAGGATATTTTGGATAAAAAAAACCTTCAGGCTGAACCATATAGACATCTTCCACAAGATGTCCATTTAGGAAAGCGGTCTTGACATCCATTTGCCATATTTCATAATCATAATGAGCAGCAATGGCAAATAATATCCTAATAGACTTTAGCATTGCCACAGGCGAAAAAGTTTCATCATAGTCAACCCCTTGAGTTTGAGTGAAACCTTTTGCTACAAGTCTAGCTTTATATGTATCCAAGTTTCCATGTATGTCGGTTTTCATTTTAAAAAGCCATTTACAATCAACTAGCCTTGAGCCAGCAGGTTGTGTAACAAGTTCCCAAACTTGGTTGTCATACATGGATTGCATCTCAGCGTTCATGGCTTCCTGCCATTTATCCTTATCAATCCTTGATAAAGCATCTTGGTAGTTTACTGGTTCATCCAAATCAACCACATAGCAACCATCGATGAGAAACCCATATCTCTCAGGAGGATTACTAATCCTACCAGATCTGTGAACGTCTTGTGTATTTTGATCATCCATTTGATCATTCTCAACATTTTCATGTTGAGCGCTAGTGTCAACCAATTGTGTATCATCTACTTGATCTTGAATCTCTTCAAGATTTATTTTCCTTTCACTTTCGCCTTCCATTAAGAACTTAGTTTCAAGGAATTCTGCCTTCCGAGCAACAAATACATTCTGCTCGGAAGGATCATAGAAATAATATCCCATATTATCCTTGGGATATCCTATGAAGATACACTTCGTGGATCGAGCATTTAACTTATTAGGGACGTAATGCTTAGGATAAGCTTCACATCTCCATACCTTTAAGTATGATAGAGATGGAGGTTTTCCAAACCACATCTCATGAGGAGTTCGTTCCACTTTCTTGGTTGGGGCCATATTTAAAATACGAGCCGCGGAGCAAAGACAATAACCCCAAAATGATAGAGGTAACGAGCTTCTAGCCATCAAAGATCGAACCATATCCATTAGGGTTCGGTTCCTCCTTTCGGAAACTCCATTAAGTTGGGGTGTTCCAGGAGGAGTAAGTTGTGAGATAATCCCACAACCTTTAAGATGACTTTGGAAGGCATCGCTTAGGTATTCACCTCCTCTATCGGTACGAAGTACCTTAATTGTCTTATTGAGTTGATTTTGTACTTCGTTTTGATATTCTTTGAATGCTTCAAAAGTTTCATCCTTGTGTCTTAATAAGTAGACATATCCGAAACGACTGAAGTCATCAATGAAAGTAACGAAGTACCTTTCACCATTCCTAGTTATGGGCTTAAAGGGTCCACATACATCCGAATGTATTAATCCCAATAAGTCCTTAGCCCTTTCATAAGTCCCTTTGAAAGGTGCTTTAGTCATTTTGCCTTGTAAACAAGATTCACATACATCAAACGAGTCTAGTTCATTTGATTTCAAAAGGCCATTCTTTTGAAGTGTATGCATTCGATTCTTGTTTATGTGACTAAGGCGACAATGCCATAAGTAGGAATCATTTAAATCCCTTTTGTGTTTCTTGGTGTTTGCATGGAACATTGAGCTATTGTATGATGTGTCATCATGAACCAATTCATAAATACCATTTGAAGGTGAAGCCTTAAAATAGAACACATTATCTAAAGAAACATGGATATCATCATTAATGAAATTAAGATTAAAACTATATTGTTTCAAACGGGATACAGAAATAATGTTTCGAGATAAATCGGGTGCATACAAAACATTTTTCAAAATAAGCTCCAAACCACTTGGAAGCTTCAAAACAAAGTCTCCTTGAGCTTTCACTTGCATCCTTGCTCCATTTCCCATGAAGAGACTTGTTGTTCCCGCATCCTAATCACTTCTTTTGAACCCCTGCAAAGAATTGCAAATATGAGTTCCACATCCTGTGTCTAATACCCATGTATTAGAAGAAGTAATACTAAGCTCAATGTATACCATATATACATTACCTGAGGTTTGCCCTGCATCCCTCTTTTCCTTCAACTCCTTAAGGTAGACCGGGCAGTTTCGTTTCCAGTGACCCATTTCACCGCAACCGAAGCACGGATCTTCCTTGGGGTTAGCTTTACCGGCAACCTTTTGCTTCTTGTTGTTGCTGGTTGGGGTAACCATCTTTCCCTTTCCCTTGCCCTTGCCTTGGTAGGCGGGTCCTTTCCTCTTAGCCGCCTTCGGCTTAGAAGTGTTATTGTTTTTGGACCCGCCTTCATTGATCATAAACATGGGTGAAGCCCTTTTACCCATGCTCGCTTCGGCCGTCTTAAGCATGGCATGTAATTCGCCAATGCTTTTATCCCAACCATTAATGTTATAATTTAACACGAATGTGTCAAACCTCTTTGACAATGAGTTAAGGATAAGGGCCGTGGCTAATTCATTAGACACGTTGCAATTTAGACGATTTGCTCGATCAATCAGGCTTTTCATCTTAAGGACATAAGATGAAATGGATTGGGTGTCGTCCATCCGACATGCATGAAGCGCTCGTACCGTTTCAAAGCGCTCGACACGAGCTTGTTGAAGGAACATCTCCTTCAACTGTGTGATCATGGCATATGCACTATGATGCTCAAAATCCTTTTGGAGTTCGGGTATCATAGTCCCAAGCATGAGGCAAGAAACTTGCAACGAATCAGTGCAATATTTCTCCCAATAAGCCATGCCTTCCGTATCATCCTCGTCCGGTTGATCGGGAATGGGGTCTTCCAACACATACGCCCTATCCTCTAGTTTGAGGACAATCCTTAGATTGCGGAACCAATCCATGAAGTTCGTATGGTTGAGTTTTTCTTTTTCGAGGATTGACCTCAACGATAGGTTGTTAAAGTTGGTAGGTGCGTTAGGAATGTTGTTGTTATTGGCGGCCATCTACAAAATTTAACAAAGTTGCTTAAGTATTAATTTTAATTTAAGAATCAATACCCTTTAAATCCAATTGATATTTATTAAATTTTAGAATCCAACGGTAAACCAAATATCAGTTAGGTGGCCTTTATCCCATCATTTGATTTAGCTAGGTAGTCATTATATGACAATTGCAATCCTTTTGCAACTTCTAAGTTATGGGATCATGCAATCCTTTTGCATGGCGTATTATCCCATCAACGCCTATTTGTTCATCATGCTTCAGTGACTCTAAGTTCATGACTTCCAAATCAAGTCGTCCTACTTGTGTAAACGTGTAACCTTAACATGCAAGTGGTTAGGTGACCTTTATCCCACAAGCATGCGAATTTCACCTTAATCATATTAGTTTGTTTTGTTCATGATGGTTAGGTGACCTTTATCCCATCATGAGTTCCCTAATATGTCTAAGCGTCACACAAAAGGATGGCGTTTAACTTGTTTACCTGGTTTGTTAAAGGGATTTTAAGTTTTCATTATTTCTAGTTTGAGAAAACTTTTATGCCATACACCAACATGCATTTAGTGTATGGTACTTATGAAAATCCATTTTTATGTCATGTAATAAAGCTATTTCATTACTTTGATATAAATCATTTTATATGTGCAATCCGTTTCTTGTTCTTAATAACCATTTATTAGCGTCTTTTGGCCATTTCAATTTAACCGATTAAATTGTAGTTTGGTAAATATCATGTTGTTAATAATTTAACCAATTAAATTGTAGTTTTGCTTGTTGTTAACTTGTGTGATAACTTGTTGTAGTAACATACACAATCCACAATCATACAAGAAATAAAACAACCATGCATGCAAACAAATGTGTTCACAATCAAGCCAATTTGGTAGACATTTGTTTAGCCGAAAACAAATGTCACCGGTTAAGGGTTAATACACTAAGTAGAAGATTTCAAAATCTCCCACTTAATCTTTCATCCAAATGCATCTTCCAAGTCTTCATCTTGTATCTTCATTTTTACAAAAAATATATCCTAATACATTTTTTCAAGAAAATGAAATACAACCTAATCTATTTTACATACCAAATATAAAATAAATTACATAACCAAAATAATATTATTACAAACCAATTGAATAAATATTATTACAAACCATAAGAATGAATTAAATCAACCAAACATAAGGCCAAGGCTTAGATTGTGAACATCATCATACAACCAAATATGAACCAAATAAAAGAGCCCAAAACCCATTTTTGGGACTCCTATAATTCGGCCAAAAATCACACCCACCCAAACCCGACAATTTTTGTATTCCATTTTCATGCATGTACTTGGAATTCAAATATAGTGGGTTTAAAGACAATATAAGAAGCATAATCCATAGACTTCGGCTCTAGATACCATTGATGGAATTCCACATTTCAACAAGTTCCTAATATTAACATATTCATGAAACCAATTCATTTAGAGTTATAACAAGCGGAAGCATGATATTAAGAAAGCATGTTAATATGTTTAACCATTTTAAATTGAATTCCATGTAATATCAAGTCATGAATCATATGCTTACATAAAACAAAAGGGAAGAAAATTATACCTCCTCTATGATGAGTTGGAAGCTGAATTTGAACAGCAATATTGATGATGAAGATGATGGGAAAAAGCTTCTAACTTGAAGCCTCATGTAGACACCCGTCCTAATCCATCCGGACGAAGTCCATATCGATTATAAATGATTCACAACAGTTGATTACATCGTGAGGTACTTGACCTCTATATGATACATTTTACAAACATTGCATTTGTTTTTGAAAAGACAATCTTTCATTACATCGAAAGTTGATGACATGCATACCATTTTGTAATATATCTAACTATGAATGACTTAATAATAATCTTGATAATACAATGACTCGAATGCAACGTCTTTTGAAATATGTCATGAATGACTCCAGGTAATATCTCTAACATGAGCAAATGCACAGCGGAAGATTTTTTTCGTACCTGAGAATAAACATGCTTTCAAGTGTCAACCAAAAGGTTGGTGAGTTCATTAGTTTAACATAAATAATCATTTTATAATTTTAATAGACCACAAGATTTCATATTTCCGTTTCTCATAAACATACGTCTCATGCATAGAGACAAAAATATCATTCATATGGATTGAACACCTGGTAACCGACATTCACAATATGCATATAAGAATATCCCCATCATTCCGGGATCCTCCTTCAGACATGATATAAATTTCGAAGTACTAAAGCATCCGGTACTTTGGATGGGGCTTGTTGGGCCCGATAGATCTATCTTTAGGATTCGCGTCAATTATGGTGTCTATTCCCTAATTCTTAGATTACCAGACTAAAAAGGGGCATATTCGATTTCGATCATTCAACCATATAATGTAGTTTCAATTACTTGTGTCTATTTCGTAAAACAGTTATAAAAATTGCGCATGTATTCTCAGTCCCAAAAATATAAAGGGTAAAAAGGCAAATGAAACTCACTATACTGTATTTTGTAGTAAAATACACATGACGACATTGAACAATGCAGGGTTGGCCTCGGATTCACGAACCTATATCAAGTATATATGTTAACACATATAATCACATAACTCCTCCTACATAATATTTATATATTAAGTGTTGTAGTTATATAAATATATATATATATATATATATATATATATATATATATATATATATATATATATATATATATATATATATATATATTTTATTTATATTTTATATCTTCAGTTTTATTTTATATATAGTTATTTTGTAAATAATTAATATTCATATATATAGTTATATTACAATATATATATTTGTAGTTGGTATTATATCAAAAATCGGTAATTTGTTATATTTAATATTTATATAAAATGTTATTATGTTTATAGTAAAAATAAAAATACAATAATAATAATAATACTAATGATAATAATAGTGATAATAAAATAATGTAAATAAAATTATATATAAAAATCATGTTAATGAAAATAATAATAATAATAATAATAATAATAATAGTGATAATGATAATAATAACGATAGTTATAATTTCAATTAAGCTATTAATTTTTAATGTTAATGATAATAACCATAATAATAGTAATAATAATAATAATAATAATAATAATAATAATAATAATAATAATAATAATAATAATAATAATAATAATAATAATAATAATAATAATAATAATAATAATAATAATAATAATAATAATAATAATAATAATAATAATGAGTAATAAGTAACTACCTCAAAGAAGTAGTCTAAAAAAAATGCTCAAGTCCGGGTTTGAACCCGCGACGTCCCGCTAACCCGATAACATCCAACCTAAATTGTTTTTAACCTTTACTCTTTTATCCTTCTTCTTCTTTTTCTTAAAAAAAATGTCCGAACCTATGCTCGAACCCGAGACCTCTCGCTTAGACACAACACCTCATACCATTGCTCCACTCTTTCTTTTTTGAAATTATACGGATTTTATTTTTACTTATACAATGTTTCGGTTTCCTTCTTTTTCATCAAAACTATTTTATAAATATCTAACATCGGTCATCATTATCATCATGTATTATTGTCCTCATAACATCACCTCATCATCATTATCTTATGATCATTATCATTTACATGATAGCCATCATCATTATTATAATGAAAATAATTCTCATGCGTAAAATCATATAAATTTTTTGTCTGGACTCAGTTGCTTTCGGCCCAAGTGCAGGTTTCCAAGCCCACTTCTCACAAGTCCATTCAGGAAATCATAAAATCCTACGGCCCAAAAGTGTAAACTCAAAAAAAAAAAATACAGCCCAACTGCAGTAATCACAACATGGATTTCGGTTTCCTTTTTATTCAACAAACAAGTGGGGTTATCTTAATCAAGTATGTTGGCCACCAGGGAGGATAACACAAAAAAAATAATAAAAAAAAATTATCGTGGATATTGAAACAGAAAGTGGCAAGTGGCAGCAACAATAATATGCCGTTGTTTTTTTCGCAAAAACATAAACAAAGCAAAATAAAAAAAATATGTGGTGTCTTGATTGTTGGATCATAAATGGTGACAAAAAAATAGTGTACAGTTATGTGAGAGTGGAGGTAGTGTGATGGAGATGGTGGTAGAATCATGGTGGTATGGTGGCAGATCAATGGGGATCGAGTGGTGTTCACGGTTATTGTTGGGGTTGTTCTTCAACAGAGAAATGAAACAAAAAAAATAGTATCGTGAAGGTGGCATTTGTGGGTTCACGAAGAAGAAGGAATGAAGAGAATTGGAGATAATGGTGGATGTTCTCGGTGGAGGATGGTGTCGACAACAGTAGCAAGTTATGGCGTTCTAAATGGGTTTTCAATGGTGATCGTTTTTCTTTGGTGGTAATGATCGAATATTATAGCAGGGAGGAGAACAAGGTAAGTGTTCGATTTGAGACTTGACAAACGAAAACAGAAGTCTGTTTCGAACAACAACACACAAGAAGGATCTCGATGGTTTATGTGCAGCAAGTAATATATGGTGATGGTCGACGAGCATAATAGAAATTTGCAGTAGTGGTAGCCAACGATAGGTGATGAAAGGGTGATGGTTTGGTAATCAATTAAGAATGGTGATGGCTTGATTAGTTCCATAATCGTGTATGTGTAGTATATATATATATATATATATATATATATATATATATATATATATATATATATATATATATATATATATATATATATTATGTAAGTGGGTTTTGATCACAAAAGTTTGTGGGTGTTTACAAGGTGAAGACGGTTAACCAGTGGTTCATGGTGATGAACCGGGAGTTAGGTGATAGCGTGTGGTGGTGATTATGTTTGATTATTATCTGGTAAGGTGATAGCGTGTTATGGTGATTATGAATGAAAGATGGGTTCATGTTATGACACATTAATATAAATGGAATATATATTAAAATTCTTCAAGTTGCCACCTTTGTCCTAAAGTAAATACGTGATACATTGTTTGAGGAAAAGTATCAATCTTGACTAAAAAAAATTAAAGAAATCAAATGGGGTATTTAATTGTGGATGAATTGTTTGATAAAGACAGATATTTATATTCTAAATATGTTTACAGTTGTAAAGTGTGAAAGAACAAAAAACATGCAATTGCCACTTGTGATGTTAAATTGATCCGTGACTTGAGTGTGAAAGTAGTGTAATATCAAATATAATAATAATACTGGGCATACATATCTGAATATTTGTTTGTGAGTGTCGACAATATATATATATATATATATATATATATATATATATATATATATATATATATATATATATATATATATATATAATAAATCACCCCTTTATCCTAACCTTTACTTGAGAGTTCCAAAATAAAAAGGCTTTGCCTTTAACGTGATTCACAAAATAAAGTTTTATAATTCAACTTGTTGTCTTCATGCGTAGTAGTAATATTTGAAGGAATCAATTAGTAATATTTGAAGGTGGTTTGTGATAATGGAAGTTGATTGATATGTATTACAGTGAAAAAAAAAATATAGATGAGGCTAATATGTCCCTACAAGACCTCAATAAAAGGATATCATGCAAGTTAAAACGATGAATATTATAGTAAACTTTAATTAGTAATATTTACAACTTCAAGTTGTCGTAGTGACAGTTGATGGCCGTTCTTATCTTAATAGTTCAGGATATATTAATCTATATCTATATATGAACCTTCGTTTACTAATTAAATTTGAAATCATATTTATATATATATATACATATCTATTTACAATTAGTTGTTCGTGAATCGTCGAGAATGGTCAAAAGGGCAAATGCATTCATGTAAACTGTTCCAAAGTTTTCGAGACTCAACATTACAGACTTTGCTTATCGTGTCGGAAACATATAAAGATTAAGTTTAAATTTGGTCGGAAATTCCCGGGTCGTCACAGTACCTACCCGTTAAAGAAATTTCGTCCCGAAATTTGAGTGAAGTGGTCATGGCTAACAATAAAAATGTTTTCATGACAAATATGAGTTGTTTAAATAGAGTTTTTATCACTACTGAATAATATAGATAAAACGATTTGATTACTCGAAGCGTACGAATGAAGCTATCACTAAATAGTGAAATGAGATAGACAAATTTCATTATAACTTACCACTAGTCATGATTGAATTCCAGAATTCAAGGGATTTAAAGAAAATTTTCGAAATCTAAAAAATTTGATTCTTCGGCGAATAAGGAAATTAAGATCTCCATAAATAAATACGATGATCTGCCTTGATTACTCTGTCTGATATTTCCATTATAAATTAAACTCTTCCGTTCCATTATTCTCACCATTCCTATACTTTCTTTCTTAGTTCATACATCCAAAAGATTGTGAAAATGCTTAATCCCGTTCTAATCCTTGATATTTTCCTAATTATCATTTTTGTCATCCTTCTTTTCGATCTTCCTCCAGAAGAATCTGTTTATTTCTACTATTACCTTGGGATGATACTATTCTTAATTATACCGTGTCTTTATATTGCTATTCGTATTAATATTCACGGTTTGTAATCTCCGTGTTGTTATTGGACTTTATATTTTCTTTATATTTTGGAGCTCTTTTGCCTTTTTATTCTCTTCTCGACCTCTAGTAAAGCGAGTAATGATCTAGAATTCGTAAGTATGGTGTTTCAAATGAACTTAATGTTCTAAACAAGAAAGAATGTAATAGCACGATTTGATTTGTCAAATTACCAGAATCACTGAGAATAGAACTATTAAGAATATATTTTCTTGATATGTTCAGAAATTAATCAGAATGAAAGAGTTATGTAACATGACACATGATGACGTTATAATCTGTGAATCATCATGTTCCATTTAGAAACTCATCATGACTTACTGTAATATAATCACGTTGATCAAGTGTCATTATATTATACTAACTCATGCATCAGTTCCCAACACTACTTCAAAAACATTCATAATTTAAATTCAAAGATTTATAGAATATAGAAACTAAAACAGTTTCCTTTTATGAGATAACATAGAGAGATAACTAATATCGGACGAGAATATTTATGATGATATCTTCAGAAATATTGAGGATATTTACAATGAAAGATACGATAATATCTTGGAATGTTAGAACCAAATTGTGATGAAGAAATTCATTCACGATGATTTAGAGCAGTTAAGGAGTTAGGTATTCGCTAAAGATTTCATCAGAAACAAAATCATCAGGATTCTTTAAATACAGGGTTTGGTCCTTGTATTTGTCCTTGGTCCCCTTCCTAGTTTGCTCGATTCATTTTTTTACAACTCAGAGATCTGATTCGTAAGTTAGAGTGCTTTTCAGAATTTCAGAATGAAAGTTCATAATTCTATGAGATAAATGTTATATGTATGCATATAACTGTTGATGTAGAAATGCTACGAGATTCAAAATACTGATTGTTGATTTCCTGTAATTGGTATGGCAATTCTTGTTACAGGATGCGGATGAGTATATGATAAGACTTCAATAGATAAATATAGTGATTTGTCGGAGAGATTTAAGCCAAGGAGCAACGAGGTTGCTGGTACGTCTACTAATAATATGGTGGGATATAAAAGGTTCCCCGGTAACAACAAAAGAGTACGCATATATATCAAGATTATAATAAGGTTGTTTTGAACGAAAAATCGAAGTTGACTTGTTGGAGCTGTGACAAAATTTGCTACTTTGAAAGGGATTGCCAAGTTATTTTGGGTAATAATAAGGCTAAGGAATTAGCACAGCTACGTGTTAAAAGTTTACTCATTTGCCGAGAGTTTCTCAGGTGCATAACTATATGCATAAATCTTTCCTTCCGTAGATGAAGTGCGGTTGATTCATCCTATCGATTGAGGTGTTTTCAAGAATCATGAAAGGTTTGAACGCAGATTGTAATCGTCAAAATACAAATGAGGTTTAAGATGAAATCGAGTGGCAAACTTGAACAATTGTTTAGTTTCATATGTTATAATCAATATTTTAATTCATTTTAATTATCCAATGTTATTAGTCCACAGTCGATAGTCCACAGTTAACAGTCCAATAATTCATATATAGTTTAATTTATAATATTCGAATTAATTAATACGTATCGTGACCCGTGTACATGTCTCAGACTCGATCACAACTCAAAGTATATATATTATTATAGAATCAACCTCAACCCTGTATAGCTAACTCCGGCATTACTGCATATAGAGTGTCTATGGTTATTCCAAATAATATATATAGATGCATCGATATGATATGTCAAAACCTTGTATACGTTTCCCGATATTTTAAGTGCGTAAAATAAATAACAGAAAATAAATGACGATAAATAAAGTGCGTAAAGTAAATAACAAAAATTAAATGACGATAAATAAAATAGCGATAATTAAATTGCGATAAACAAACTGCGATAAATAAAATGTAATCAGTTAGCTAGGAACAGTTAGCTGGAACAGTTAGCGTGGATTCTTAACAAAAATTTTCGTAATTAATTTGTTTGTTTCTATCAAATTTTTATTTCGTCAAATGTTTTCTTCATTATGCCACTTGTTGGATTCTGTTAGGTCAAAATCCAAATATGAAATTGAATGAAAATGGTTATTCTGCGGTGAACGGATACGTATATCGGTGGTTGTAAGTAGGATAGTAAATGACTGTTGAATCAGCTTCGTCGAATGTACAATGTAACTTATTAAAGTGAAATCTAAATATTCCTAGGGTATTACCTACCCGTTAAAATATTTTCACCATTAACAGTTTGTACGAAAGAATTTTTAATTACAATCTTTATGAAAATATACTTGTATATATATTTTCTTCAGATGCAATCATGGATTTAATGAGTTAATATGATATTAAACTCATTTGATTTACGTTAGAACAAGAATATATAATCCCTAAAACATTAGAGATTTCATATTCGCCATGTTGAACGAAGATAAATGATGCAGAACGTCATGTAGAACGATGATTATGTTCGGGGTACCGATTGTGATGTTGAGGCGTGTGTTGTTGTGGTTTGTGTTGTTACTGATGGTACAGTTGATGCCGTTGATGTTGCTGAAGCTGGTACATTTTGCACCATATTTTGCAAGGCCACAACTCGGGCGCGAAACTCATTGACTTTATTACTCTGGGATGATTGTTGGTATGAACGAGTGAATGAATAAGATTTAGAATTGTGGATAGAATATAATCGTGTCGAGCTATTATGGAAATGAGTGTGAAAATGGTGTTTTGGATAGGTTCGCCGGTAAGTACTTCAGATTCTTCACCAAGAGGGAACTGTGGTGGATGGAAGGGATCTTCTTCTTCTTATCTTCAATGATTAAGTAGGCTACGAACCCATCAGATGAAACGGGGATGGCTGATTGATTCATTCATTCTGGTGACACCACTTTCGAAGGTTATGTGAATATCCATGTCAGAATAGTTTTCGGAATAACTATCGGAATAGCTATCGAAATCTGAGGGACTCGAACTGGTTAAGGGATTCATCCCGTACAATCAGATGAAGGATTTCGATAAGAAATAGATTATAGTATGTAGATTAGTACCCTGCAATACATAATTTACATATGCATATATAATACTAAAATCCCATAAGTTACGGAGAAATCTACGAAAGCTGTCAGGCAAAGTTAACAATAACCGATACGCTAAGATATGAATTTATCTATATACTATCTATGCAATAGAGGCAGTAAGACGTGTCTAGACTTTAAGGATGATAAGCAAATAATTTTCGACACTAAATGATAAGCAAAACTTTTGACATGCAAACACGGTCGAAGTCCAGACTCTCTAATGCATCCTAACGACTATCAGTTAGACACACTAATGCAAGACCTGGTTCACTAAGACCACCGCTCTGATACCAACTGTAGAGACCCGTTGATGTTTTAGCAGAGGGGTACGAAATAGTTTATATTTTACTAGGAAAAACTATTAAATACGATACAATTTTACACAAGATATTTATTTATTTATAGAATGGATATACTTAAACCTTGCTACAACACTTATAGGCAGTGTACCTAATCGTACAGTAGTGTAGTTTTTAGTAAGTCCGGTTCGTTCCACAGGGAAATCTTTAAACAAAGCTTAACGCTATATTAGTTTACTTTTATAAAAATACAAATATATATATAAGTAATATTATTATTATAAAGGGGGATTTTTACCGTTTAATGACCGGTTTGTCGATTTTAAAACTTTAGTCGCAGTTAAAACCTAATGTAAAATATTAAATAAATAAAAGACTTAATTTAAAGCGTAAAGTAAATAACGATAATGAAATTGCGAATAATAAAAGTGCGATAAAATAAAATTGCGATAATTAAAAAGTACGATAATTAAAAGTGCGATTAAATAACAATAAATAAAAGTGCGATAATTAGAAGTGCAATTAAATATAAAATAAAGGAAATTAAATATGAAATAAAAGAATTATGCTTATTTAAACTTCTGTAATCATGATGTTTGACGTGTTGATTTTAGTTTTATGCCCATGGGTTAATTGTCCTTTGTCCTGGATTATTTAATATGTCCGTCTGGTTTTTGTCCATAACAGTCCATCAGTCATAAATATAAAGTGCGAGTGTCCTCGTCAAATTATTCTTATACCCGAAGTTAAATATTCCAACTAATTGGGGATTCGAATTGTAACAAGGTTTTAATACTTTGTTTAATGAATACACCAGGTTATCGACTGCGTGTAAACCAAGGCTTTACTACTTTGTTAACAATTACACCAATTACCCTTGAATGTAATTTCACCCCTGTTTTAATTATTCTAGTGGCTATTAATTCATTCTCGTGTCCGGTTAAATGAACGATTATTCGTACATATAAATACCCCGCCCATCGTGTCCGATTGAGTGTATATGGTAATTTATAGGGACGCCCAATTGTAAATCTTTATATTAACATTAACAAACTTTCATTTAGTTAAACAAATATAAAGCCCATTAATAGCCCATAGTCTAATTTTCACAAGTATCGTTCTTTTGTCCAAACCCTAATTATGGTACAAAGCCCAATTACCCAATTTTAGTAATTAGCCCAACATCATGATTACTTCGTTTTAAATAAGCATAATAATAACTTAGCTACGAGACATTAATGTAAAAAGGTTGAACATAACTTACAATGATTAAAAATAGCGTAGCGTTACACGGACAGAATTTCGACTTACGCCCTTACAACATTCGCTAACATACCCTTATTATTAGAATTATAATTATAATTAAAATATAAATTATAAATATAAATATAAATTTTACGTATGAATGAGGAAGAAAAATATGGTTTTTACGATCAGAATTCGGTTGGCTTTATAGGCAGAATTTCATTTTGGGGCTCCGCGACTCGCGGTGAAATCCTCTTCAAACTCCGCGAGTCGCGGAGAATGAATTTACAGCTCAGTCCCTTTGGAGTCTTCTTCTGCCGACGGTTTTTATTTAAATATAATATATATATAATTAATATAATTAATTATATATTATATTATATTATATTTATATACATAGTTAACTTGTAATTTTTAGTCCGTTGCGTCGAGCGTTAAGAGTTGACTCTGGTCCCGGTTCCGGATTTTCGAACGTCCTTGCGTACAATTTAATATCTTGTACTTTGCGTTTTGAATCTTGTACTCTTGTAATTTCGAGACGTTTCTTATCAATAATTGGAATCTTTTTGATTGTCTTTCGTACTTTTGAGCTTTTTGGTCGTTTGCGTCTTCAATTCGTCGAATCTGTCTTTTGTCTTCACCTTTTATTATTTAAACGAATATCACTTGTAAATAGAACAATTGCAACTAAAAGCTTGTCTTTCTTAAGGAATAATGCTATGAAATATATGTTCATTTTTAGCATTATCAAATATTCCCACACTTGAGCGTTGCTTGTCCTCAAGCAATATCGTCTTGAAATACCAGAATCACTTCTTTATTCTTCACACTTTGTACATCAGTGATTTCTATACGGTGGTATGAACAATGGTAGTAACGATATGGTTTACAGTCCCACATGACTATAAAAATTTAGATGCATTAAGGAAATTGGATCTTTATGAAAACATTTGATCTTTTGAAAATTAAATCTAGTTTTTACCCTAGATAAGTTTTCCGGGATAACCCTTTACCGGTGTTTGCAAAATATTTTTGTGGGTTTGGTGGGTTTCAGATTTGAAAATTTTAGCTCAAGACTTATGGTTTTGTGTCACCCACTTGCTAACCTTGTATTTGGAAAGCAACACGTCCAGTTTACTTGTCCCGTATATTACCTTTCGATAAACTACCGTCCGGTTGTAAAGGAAAGCGTTGAACAAGCAACTGTTAAGGCAATGTCCCCTGACATGCTTTTAATTATGGTCTATAACGTGTCGGACGCAATTACTATCCTTGGTAGGAGCAATAGTAAAGCTCACCCTTATAATTTTTCGGTATGGCACAAGGTCCTGTCTTTGACCATGCTATGCAACCACCGTTCTTACGGTTGACACCCGATTTAGTTCAGGTGACCTAATGAATTCCAGGTGAATTCCTAGGATTTTACGTTCAATGGTAATGAACGCATTGAAAAATAGGGTTTTCAGAAAACAAATCGGTTTATAATTTTGATCAAAATATTTTCTCGTTCAAGCTCGAGTTTAGATATCATTGAATTCCATGAGTTTGAATTCTCAATCTTTAAGGTCAATCTCTAGGATTGAGTAATATCAGTCTTAAAAGCTAATTTTTAATCTTTTAAGGAGATTATCCTTTCTGGGGATCTGATTCATTAGTCTTATCAAGCTAATTTGCATGGTGCCCCCCCATTGTACGAGATAAATCCTTCTCATGGTTAGGATAAATCTGACCACTTGGCGACCCTGTTTTATGCTGAAGTCCGTGGATTTCCTGCTGATTTTAGTGATGACTTTTCTAGATTTTTCGTCAACCTACAGCTGGTCTGGACGACAACTTCATGACCTAAATCAAGAAGCGCGTTTCTTTTTCGGAAGACTTTACTTCCTTTTAATGATGGAATTGATTCATCGTGTAGATCCATCTCTTCTTTTCTTTCATCGGGTAAAACAGTTTAGTTTAGTCCAAAGCAAAAGTATTTTTAGTTATTTGTTACAGATATATGTGACATATGTTTAAGATAACTTGGTAAATTTTCCCACACTTGGCTTTTATTTTCCTTTTTATCGTCCTCTATTCCATTTTAAATGAATTTTAACATTTTGGTTTGTTTCTCAATTTATGTCCTTTTTGAGGTAACAATAATTTCGGTGTTAAAACCTAGTTTTATCGTTCATAAATATGTATAAACATGATTTTTAGTTCATTTAATTGAAAATTTTGAAAAATTTTACTAGAATTGGGTAGTCACTATATAAGACCAGGGATGTTCTTTATTATCAGAGAGCACTAGATTCTAATACAACTACTGCTTTACTAGTATTTTTAATGAAAACCAAGTGTATAAAGTAAAAATTTTTAAAATCCGAAAGAATTTAACCCCTTCCCACACTTAAGATCTTGCAATGCCCTCATTTGCAAGAAATCAGTAACAATTTAAATTATTGAGGGTGATTTGTGTGAAAATGATTAAATTTTACCAAAGTTTCCAAATATATTGGCGTTTGTTTGCTGAATGATAAATGGTGCACATCATTTGTTCATTCCGTCTTGTTGTTATTTCACATATATTTTGCATCTTGTCGTCAAAATTAGTTGCTTTTGCTGAACTTAATGCCAGTCTTTGAAAATGCGTTGTTTTACCCTGTTGTGTACATAAGATAAACTGCAAACATATATACATATTTTTGAAGTTTGGTTTATTACCCCACATTCAAAAATTATTAAAATCTAAGAATAAAAGTTAGATAATTATAAAAATGATTACAATATTAACAAAAGTATTAAATGTATCAATAATTACAAATTACAAAATAAAAAAAAATAATAAGTAAACTAAGGATGATATTGGTACCAATAGGGGTTCCAGGCATAACCATAGGTGCTATAGAATGCTTCGGCAGGGTCATACGTAGGATATGGTGGCTGCATCTCTATAGACCAAGGAGGGAAGATGGGTTTCGGTGTAGGAATATAGTTTCTACCTATATGTTGGCAATGAGCTATGATTTGGTTCTGATGAACTTGCCAATCTTCAAATGCTCTCTGTCTAGCATTTTCGTATTCCTGAGAAGCTATAAACCTTTGCATTTCTTGCATCTCATTCCCCCCTCCTACATTACCTTGCTGTTGGTTTCTCTCCACCTGTGGATGTCTACCATGGTATCGTACTGCGGCGTTATTTCGCCTCTTCAAAACTTTCGCACCATGGTATACATTTAAACCTATAGTATCGCGGGGTTCTGGTTCTTCTACTAATAATCCCCCCCGACTTATATCCACACCGAGATATTCACCAATCAAAGTAATAAAAATACCACCTCCTATTATGCTATGCGGTCGCATCCCCCGAACCATAGCTGATAAATAATAACCCACACAATATGGTATACTTACAGTGCTTTGTGGGTCTCGAATACACATATGGTAAAACAAATCCTGTTCATTTACTTTTTCCTTGTTCTTACCCCTTTGTGTAATCGAATTAGCTAAAAACCTATGTATCACTCTTAATTCGGCTCTATCTATATCCAAATAAGAGTAATTTCCCCCTTTGAAACGGTGATGGCTTGTCATTTGACTCCACACACCGTGTGTATCAAAATTTTCATCTATCTTTCTACCGTTTAGTATCAATCCTCTACAATCGGCAGACGCTAACTCCTCAGGCGTATATATACGTAAAGCCTGAGCCATGTCCAGTAAAGACATGTGGCGCATCGAACCGCCTAACAAAAATCTAACAAAAGAACGATCGGTTAAACTAGCTACCCGATCATTCAACTCTATACTACATAACAATTCTTCACACCATACTTTATATACAGGTCTACGCATGGTGAATAAACGTACCCAGTCATTAAAAGAAGAATTACCATACCTCTGTACAAGTAATTTCCTAATTGGCCCGGCCAATTCTACAGCTTCTAAGGGTCCCCATTCTATGACCCTTGGTACCTCAACAACCTTAGAATGAAGAGTATGCAAACCCCTTTGATATTTTGGATAATCTATCCAAAGTCTGTCAAATCTCAGGTTCGGGTGCAATTCTTCCAAGTGCATATCGGAAAAGGTCATGGCTGGATGAGGTATATCCTGCTTGTAGTAGTTATCCACCTCCTGTTGTTCCAAATTCTCAGCAGGAGCATTGCGGGTTTGGGATGAAGATTCACCCCTTTCAGTCTGCAAAACACATCAAACACAAATTTTGTGCATACAAATATGCATTAGTGTCAGCAAAATCATCAATCAAAATAATTACAATGACATTATCAATTTTTATCAAACTTAAGCTCTTTTTCATATTTTCATCAAATCTACACTTTTTCAAATAAGCATATACGAAAATGTTCGCCAAGTTCATAAGCATTCAACTCAAATAACATGTCAAAATAATCATTACTAGCAATTAAACAAGTCTCAAATGGCATTATCTTTCAAAAATCAAGTTCATGAATTTTAGACTTGAAAAAGTCCACTTTAATTCTCAAAATCATGTTTAGGCTCAAAGTTTAGATCATTTAACTACCTAGACATGTTACACTACTCAATTTAGCAACAATTCATGACAAAAATCGGCCATAACCTGTTTATATCAAAAAGCCCCAAATTTGCTCAAGAACACAAACCCTAGATTATTCAAAATTTGAAGTTTAAGGCTTCTAATCATGTTAAACAGCATCAATCTAGGTTATACAAGCATAATACATAAACAATTTAAGCATAATTACACTAAAAAGCATCAAAATCAAATTGGGGAAAAAAATTACTCAAGAACACCAAATTTCGGATTAAATGGTGTTTAGGTGTAGAAATTTACCGTTTTTCTTGAGTAATTCTTAGATAGCATCCTTCTCAACATGATTTTAGCAAAAAATTTGGTGATTAACGGTTAAAAATTGTGATTTTGGGGGTGTTTTTGGGTGTATTTTCGGCAGTATGTTCGCAGTTTTTCTGTGGGTTTTGTGTGGAATGAGCTGGTTCAGCTCTTATTTTTTTTTTCTGTAATCCGGTCCTCCCGCGAGTCGCGGGGATTAACCCTCCAAACTCCGCGAGTAGCGGAGTTTGGTAATTTTTTTTTTTTTTTTATATAAACTTTAACTTATTAAAATAATTAAGTAATTAATTTTAAAATTTTGTTTCCCTTGTTATTTAGGACGAGGTCGTTTCGGATCGATGTCCTAGTCCGTCCCTCGACAAAATTTTAAAATTTGTCTTTTTGTAGCGATTGTTTTAAAAGCTAAGATTTTTGGGTTTTTTCAATGTTTTTGGCATACTCTAATTCAATAAGATTAAAAATAATGATAATAAAAGTTCTCGTCCCTCCCTCGGGTAAAGCAATTTCGGTTCAAAGACCTAGTCTTCAACTTACGACGAATTTTAAAAATCATATTCTTAACTTAATGAGATAAAGTAAATTTTTGTTTTTAAATTCACACAACTTAAATATAAAATTCAAAATTAATATTAAAAATTCACACCAAACTTAAAATTTGAAATGCATAAAATTAAAAATTCATATTTTAAAAATTAAAAGTTCACACCAAATTTAATTTAAAAATTCATATTATAAATTCACACCAAACTTATATTAATTTTTTTCAAATATTTACAATTTTAAATATATTGTTTTTACAAAGTTTACAATATTAATTTAAGATTTAAATATTAATTTTAAAAACATGGTAAAAATAAAATTAAAAATCTTTTTGTCTCTTTATCCCACTTTAATCAATCAAATATTATCAAAAATATGCGCCCCTCTTTTCGGTAAAGTAATTTCGGTTCCAAGACCTAATTTAACTCATGACGAATTTTTGAAATATTTTGGGTTGATTGATTAAAGATATTTATACCTTAAGAATAAACGTTAAATTTCGCAGTGATGTAATAAATTTTTTAATGATATCAATAATTTCGGTCGCCAAACCTAATTTTATTCAATACCAATTTAATACTTTTTAGCGAACAAATTAGCGTTTATTATCAAAAGGTTAAAAATAAAAATAAAAATAAAAACTGTACAGACATACCTGTGAAATATATTTCTTAGTTATATGATCTATCCCATTCATAAGATAGTCGGTTTAATTGGTTTTCCATGGCTACATAGGCGTAACCTCGAGCATTCAGTGTCTTTTCTTCTAAACATATGAACGGTCCGTCTCTGCATAAAGTAACAAATTCGGTATTTGAATAGGTTTGATTATTTGAACATTTACCTCCATGTGACCATTTTCCGCATTTGTGACATCTTTCTAGGTGTCGTGCTCTTCTTTTCGCTGCGGATTTTGATTTTCCTTTACCAAATTGTAACTTATTATCTTCGCATCTGGATTCTTTTCTAACTCCGTCCATTCTTTCTCTGATTACTGATACTATTTCACTTGGTAGTATGTCATTATTTCTTTTAGTGATCAAAGCGTGTAGCATTAGACCATGGTTTAGTTCACAGGCAGTCTTCATTTTGTAAAAACCTAAAAAAATAAAAATTCAGAATGGGGGGAGAAGACTAGTTCTTTAGGGTCTGCTAGGGAAAGACCATTCGGGTTCCATTTTCGAGAACTACACGAAAACAGACAATCTAACTCTAACAGAAATACATATTATCCTTTAAAGACTTGATTCTCCCCACACTTAGTTAGCTGTGGTATCGAAATTGTGATTAACTTCATTGTCGAATTCCATCGGACTATCTATGTAGTGTTTAACTCTGTGACCATTAACTTTAAATTCAATCCCATTTGAATTTATTAATTCTATCGTTCCGTATGGGAAAACTCTTTTGACTATGAATGGTCCAGACCATCTTGATTTCAATTTTCCAGGAAATAGCTTGAATCGTGAATTGAAAAGAAGAACTCTGTCTCCTTCTTTAAATTCTTTTGAACTTCTGATTCTTTTATCATGCCATTTCTTCGTTCTTTCTTTATAGATTAACGAATTATCGTATGCTTCATGTCTTAATTCTTCTAATTCGTTTAGTTGACTTAATCGTAGACGTCCGGCTTCATGTAAATCAAGATTACATGTCTTCAAAGCCCAAAATGCTTTGTGTTCAATTTCTACTGGAAGATGACATGCTTTTCCATAAACAAGTCTAAAAGGTGTGGTTCTAATTGGAGTTTTGTAGGCTGTTCTAAAAGCCCAGAGTGCATCCTCCAATTTAATGGACCATTCCTTCGGATTTGATCCTACGGTTTTCTCTAGAATACGTTTTAAAGCTCGGTTGGTATTTTCAACTTGTCCACTTGTTTGTGGATGATATGCGGTGGAGATTTTATGAGTTACTCCATATCTTTTAAGAACTTTCTCAAGTTGATTATTACAGAAATGAGTACCCCGATCACTTATTAAAGCTTTCGGTGTTCCAAACCTTGCAAAAAGACGTTTTAAAAAGTTGACTACAACTCGTGCATCGTTAGTTGGGAGAGCTTGTGCTTCCGCCCATTTAGATACATAATCAATGGCTACGAGTATATATAGATTATTATGAGATTTTGGAAATGGACCCATAAAGTCAATACCCCAAATGTCAAATACTTCACATACTTGGATGACATTTTGTGGCATTTCATCACGTTGACTTATTTTTTCGGCCCTTTGACAAGCATCACAGGATTTGCAAAGAAGGTGTGCGTCTTTGTAAATTGTAGGCCAATAGAATCCAGCATCATAAACTTTTCTTGCTGTTAGTTGAGGCCCATAATGCCCTCCTGTTGGTCCTGTGTAACAATGGTTTAAAATTTTACTAGCTTCATCTCCAAATACACATCGGCGTATTATTCCATCGGGACAACTTTTAAACAGGTGTGGATCTTCCCAAAAATAGTGTTTTATATCACTGAAGAATTTCTTTCGTCTTTAGTACGATAATCCTTTTTCAAGGAATCCACATACTAAATAATTTGCATAGTCTGCAAACCATGGGATTTCTTTATAATCTATCTTCAATAGATATTCATCAGGAAAGTTGTCTTGTATGGCTGATTCATTTAGAACTTCTAATTCGGGATTTTCAAGACGAGAAAGATGATCAGCGGCGAGATTTTCTGCTCCTCTTTTATCTCGGATTTCAATATCAAACTCTTGTAAGAGTAAGATCCAACGGATTAATCTTGGTTTAGCATCTTGTTTTGAAAATAGGTATCTAAGAGCAGAATGGTCGGTATAGACCACCGTTTTTGCTAGAACGAGATATGATCGAAATTTGTCAAAAGCAAAGACAATAGCAAGAAGTTCTTTTTTAGTAGTTGTATAGTTCGTTTGTTCTCCTTGTAATGTCTTACTAGCATAATATATAGGTTGAAATCGTTTTTCAATCCTTTGTCCTAAAACGGCTCCCATTGCAAAATCACTTGCATCGCACATTAGTTCAAATGGTAGATTCCAATTTGGTGTTATCATGATCGGTGCATTAGTGAGTTTCTCATTAAGAATATTAAATGATTTGATACACTCATCTGAAAAGATGAATGGAGCATCCTTTTCTAGGAGTTTATTCATAGGAGTGGCAATTTTAGAAAAATCTTTTATGAAACGTCGGTAAAAACCGGCATGCCCTAGAAAACTCCTAACTCCTCTAACATTGGTGGGATGTGGAAGTTTAGCAATTACATCTACTTTAGATCTATCCACTTCAATTCCTTCTTTTGAAATTTTATGTCCAAGAACGATGCCTTCTTTAACCATGAAATGGCATTTCTCCCAATTAAGTACTAGATTTGATTTTTCGCATCTAATTAGCATTCGTTCCAGATTAACTAGACATGATTTAAATGTATCACCGAAGACTGAAAAGTCATCCATGAATACTTCCATGCATTCTTCTATCATGTCATGAAAAATCGCCATCATACACCTTTGAAAGGTTGCAGGGGCGTTACAAAGTCCAAATGGCATGCGTTTGTAAGCAAAAGTACCATAAGGGCACGTAAATGTGGTTTTCTCTTGATCTTCGGGTGCTATTGGAATTTGAAAATATCCGGAAAATCCATCTAGAAAACAATAGTAACTATTTCCGGCTAATCTTTCCAACATTTGATCTATGAAAGGTAAGGGAAAGTGATCTTTTCTGGTGGCGTCATTTAATTTTCTATAATCAATACATACACGCCATCCTGTTACAGTCCTAGTAGGAATAAGCTCATTTTTCTCATTTGTAATGACAGTCATGCCACCCTTCTTAGATACGCATTGAACTGGGCTTACCCATGGACTATCAGAGATTGGATATATCAAACCTGCATCTAGCAGTTTAATAATCTCTTTCTTAACTACATCTTGCATATTAGGATTTAGTCTTCGTTGGCGTTGCACATATGTTTTATGACCTTCTTCCATAAGGATTTTATGTGTGCAATACGAAGGACTTATTCCTTTAATATCATGAATCTTCCATGCAATGGCTGGTTTATGAGCTTTCAACACAGAAATGAGTTGTGATTTCTCATTTTCAGTAAGAGAAGACGATATTATTACAGGTAATTCAGATTCACCATGTAAATAAGCGTATTCCAAATGGTTTGGAAGTGGCTTTAACTCTAATTTCGGAGGTTCTTCTATCGATGATTTGTATCGATATCTGTCTTCTTCTTTTAGCATTTGGATTTCTTCTGTTGTTGGTTCATATCCATTAGCTATAAGTGTAGCTAACATTTCAGCTTCATCAATTGGTTCATTACCTTCTCCTAAAGAACATTCTCCTGTTCCTTGTAGTTCTGGAAATTCTTCTAATAATTCTGCATGTGCATCTATAGTTTGAATATAATAACATGTATCATCTGCAGATTGTGGTTGTTGCATTGCTCTATCAACTGAAAAGGTAACACTCTCATCCTCTATACTTAGGGTCAGTTTCTTACCGAACACGTCTATCATTGCTTTAGCCGTGTTTAAAAATGGTCTTCCTAATATGAGAGGAACTTGAGAATCTTCTTCCATGTCCAGAACAACAAAATCTACTGGAAATACTAAATTACCAACTTTAACTAGCATGTTCTCCATTATCCCTCTAGGATATTTTATTGATCTATCGGCTAGTTGTATGCTTATTCTGGTTGGTTTTAATTCTCCAAGGTCTAGTTTAGTGTATAGTGAATACGGCATTAGATTTATACTAGCACCTAAGTCTGCCAATGCTTCTATTGAACTAAGACTACCTAGAAAACATGGAATTGTGAAACTTCCTGGATCAGATAGTTTTTCTGGTATCTTATTCAACAGCACTGCTGAACAATTAGCATTTATAGTAACAGCCGAGAGTTCTTCCATTTTCTTTCTATTTGAGATTAGATCTTTCAAGAATTTAGCATATCTAGGCATTCCTGAAATCACATCAATGAAAGGAAGATTTACATTTATCTGTTTAAACATATCCAAGAATTTGGATTGCTCGGCTTCAAGTTTCTCTTTCTTCATTTTACTCGGGTAAGGAAGTGGTGGTTGGTATGGTTTAACATAAGTTTTATCCTTAACTTTGTTATCTTCATTAACCTTTTCAACTACAGGTTCTTTTTCCTTATCTTGATCAGGTTGTGGTTCTTGTGGAGTAGGAATAGTTTCATCAGAAGTTACAGGTATTTCCGGTGGTTTAAGTGTTGTACCACTTCTTGTGGTAATGGCTTTAGCTGTTTCATTCCGGGGGTTAGCATTTGTATCACTAGGTAGACTTCCCGGTTTTCTTTCACCTATTAACCTTGCTAGGTTACTCACTTCTTGTTCTAGATTTTGAATAGAAGCTTGTTGATTTCTAAATGCTTGAGCATTTTGTTCATTAGTTTGTTTCTGAGATGTGAAAAACTGCGTTTGAGTTTCAACTAGCTTCGTCATCATATCTTCTAAATTCGGCTTTTTATCATCGGTTTGTTGTGGTGGTTTGTTTTGAAAATTAGGTCGTTGCTGATTGTAAGTATTATTCGATACTTGTTGATTGCTAGGACCTTGTTGGTTGTTGTATGGAATATTTCTGTTATAATTCTGGTTTTGATTGTAAATCGGTCTTGGCGGTTGATAATTATTCTGATAATTATTTCCAGGCCTTTGGTTTATGTATGAAATATTCTCTCTTTGTTCCATTGTTAATTCAATACTGAGACAATCTTTTGTCAAATGTGGTCCTCCACACTGCTCACAACTAATTCGTATTGAGTGAATATCTTTAGTCATCTTTTCCATTCTTCTCTCCACAGCATCTATCTTTGCGGAAATGGAATCTAAGTCATGGCTAGAATCGGCTCTAGCTGCTTTAGATGATCTAACGATGTCTTTTTCTTGGTGCCACTCATGTGAGTGGGAAGCAGTATTATCAATAATTTTGTAACCATCAGTTTCGGTTTTCTTCATAATAGAACCACCAGCTGCTATATCTATGTCTTTCCTTGTAGTGATGTCGCATCCTTGGTAGAATATTTGTACTATTTGACAGGTGTCTAAACCATGTTGCGGACATCCTCTTAATAACTTTCCATATCTTGTCCACGCCTCATATAGAGTTTCATTTGGTTTCTGTGTGAACGTAACAATTTCTGCTTGAAGTCTTACGGCTTTAGATGCAGGAAAGAATTGTTTAAGAAATTTGTCAACTAAAACGTCCCATGTATCGATCGCCCCTTCAGGTAACGATTCCAACCAATCTTTGGCTTCTCCCTTTAAAGTCCAGGGAAATAACATGAGATATATCTGTTCATCCTCCACTTCTCGGATTTTAAATAGTGTGCAGATCCTATTAAAGGTACGTAGATGTTCATTTGGATCTTCCTTCGGCGCACCACTAAATTGGCATTGATTAGTCACCATGTGTAGAATTTGTCCTTTGATTTCATAATCTGGCGCATTAATGTCTGGATGAGTAATTGCGTGACCTTGGCCAGTGCGTTTAGCTCTCATTCGGTCTTCCATACTTAAAGGTTCCAGATTCTCCATAATTGAATTTGTTGAATCGGTATCACTAGATGATTCTGATTTAATGGTTCGTTCCTCAACAATCTCTGTTTGAATGATTGGTGGCTCCGGAGGAAAGTTTAATGGTTCAGGATCTACGAACCGTTCCTGAATATTTTCCGGATTCTCAATTGTGAGGTTGGTTTCAAAAAATGGATTATCGGAAATTTGAACTGAAGTACTTGGTCTACTGGATGACGATTCTAAAGAAAAATCAACGGCGGTTATATTTGCTAAATGTCTTGATCGAGTTACAGGTGGTGAACGTACAAAAGGTGGTGAACGTCTTGCTCGGTGCATTCACTGAATATCATATTAGTTTTTAAAAGGAAAGAAAAATTATAATAAGTTATCCAATCAATAGACTTTTCTGATTTTGCCCACGTTTCGAATAGCCAAAAGATGCAGCAGAGGGGCAGGATTCGTTTGGTCTCAATATAATTGAGGACTGTTTGGCTCCAATAACCCGGTCCACGTACAAATCCAACTATTACTACGAACCAGAAAATTTTGATGTCTATTAATTTAACCACTTAAAATAAATTTTCGTAATTTTAAGAAATTTAGATAAGAAGTAGAAAAAATTCTAAGTCCTAAAACTAGAATAGCGAGAAATAAGAGAGAAAAAGAGTTCGTCGCAAAAAAAAAAATTGAAAAAGAAAAATGGTTGAGAAAAAAAAAATAAAAGGTGACAGAAAAATAAAAGAAACTTATAAAAAAATTAAAAATACTTGACTAACCTAATCTTATTACTACAACTAACTTAAAATTATAATCGCAAATTGATATTACTAATTGAAATGATAATTGATACATAGTAAAAGGTGTCTAAAAATATTAAAGCTTACAGGAAAAACTAAATCCCAAATGGAAATAACTTAAAAAGAAACTAAAACTTAAAAAGGCGTCGCAAAATTCTAAAGTACCTAAATCTTAATCTAAGAAAAAGCACTTAAGGAATTCTACGGCAAAGCCTAAAAATCTAGGAGTAAAAATGACTATGGTAAAAACTAAGTTTAAAATTAAATATGAGCGAAAAAATACAAATATTACGCTACAACGATTAAAAAGGGACAAAATATAAAAATATACAAAAAGTTGTAAAAAGTACAATTTTTATAAAAATATTATTTTTATATTATTTATTTAATAAAACTACTAATTTTACAATTTAATAAAACTAATTTAACTAAAATATATAAATTAAATAAAAAGTAAAAGTAATTATAATAATAATAATTAGTTAGGGTTATAATAATAATAATTAATAATTAACCGTAATTAATGCAGTTTAGGGCTTCCTGTTCGCGTGTCAGAGCAGCTCCGCGAGTCGCGGTAATTAATGCAGAAAACCCCGCGAGTCGCGGGGTTCAGAAATTCAGTTGACAGCTTATTAAATTCGACGCGTTTTTTCTTTATTTATTTTTTTTCTTTTTTTCTGTTTTCTGTTTTTATATAAATAAAAGATATTTAAATAAAACTTATATTTTTATAAACTAAAATAAAAATAAAGAAACTTATAAAACTTAAATATTTAACAAAATCTTAAAAATACTTATATTTTTGTTTTTCTTTTTATATTTTTGAATAATTAAAACGTATTTTTACAAAAACGAATTTTAATAAAAGTTAACTAAAAATCTTTTTTTTTTTTATATTAGCGTTGCGCTTCCGGCATTTAAGAGTGATCCCCGGCAGCGGCGCCAAAAATACTTGATGTTTTAGCAGAGGGGTACGAAATAGTTTATATTTTACTAGGAAAAACTATTAAATACGATACAATTTTACACAAGATATTTATTTATTTATAGAATGGATATACTTAAACCTTGCTACAACACTTATAGGCAGTGTACCTAATCGTACAGTAGTGTAGTTTTTAGTAAGTCCGGTTCGTTCCACAGGGAAATCTTTAAACAAAGCTTAACGCTATATTAGTTTACTTTTATAAAAATACAAATATATATATAAGTAATATTATTATTATAAAGGGGGGTTTTTACCGTTTAATGACCGGTTTGTCGATTTTAAAACTTTAGTCGCAGTTAAAACCTAATGTAAAATATTAAATAAATAAAAGACTTAATTTAAAGCGTAAAGTAAATAACGATAATGAAATTGCGAATAATAAAAGTGCGATAAAATAAAATTGCGATAATTAAAAAGTACGATAATTAAAAGTGCGATTAAATAACAATAAATAAAAGTGCGATAATTAGAAGTGCAATTAAATATAAAATAAAGGAAATTAAATATGAAATAAAAGAATTATGCTTATTTAAACTTCTGTAATCATGATGTTTGACGTGTTGATTTTAGTTTTATGCCCATGGGTTAATTGTCCTTTGTCCTGGATTATTTAATATGTCCGTCTGGTTTTTGTCCATAACAGTCCATCAGTCATAAATATAAAGTGCGAGTGTCCTCGTCAAATTATTCTTATACCCGAAGTTAAATATTCCAACTAATTGGGGATTCGAATTGTAACAAGGTTTTAATACTTTGTTTAATGAATACACCAGGTTATCGACTGCGTGTAAACCAAGGCTTTACTACTTTGTTAACAATTACACCAATTACCCTTGAATGTAATTTCACCCCTGTTTTAATTATTCTAGTGGCTATTAATTCATTCCCGTGTCCGGTTAAATGAACGATTATTCGTACATATAAATACCCCGCCCATCGTGTCCGATTGAGTGTATATGGTAATTTATAGGGACGCCCAATTGTAAATCTTTATATTAACATTAACAAACTTTCATTTAGTTAAACAAATATAAAGCCCATTAATAGCCCATAGTCTAATTTTCACAAGTGTCGTTGTTTTGTCCAAACCCTAATTATGGTACAAAGCCCAATTACCTAATTTTATTAATTAGCCCAACATCATGATTACTTCGTTTTAAATAAGCATAATAATAACTTAGCTACGAGACATTAATGTAAAAAGGTTGAACATAACTTACAATGATTAAAAATAGCGTAGCGTTACACGGACAGAATTTCGACTTACACCCTTACAACATTCGCTAACATACCCTTATTATTAGAATTATAATTATAATTAAAATATAAATTATAAATATAAATATAAATTTTACGTATGAATGAGGAAGAAAAAGATGGTTTTTACGATCAGAATTCGGTTGGCTTTATAGGCAGAATTTCATTTTGGGGCTCCGCGACTCGCGGTGAAATCCTCTTCAAACTCCGCGAGTCGCGGATAATGAATTTACAGCTCAGTCCCTTTGGAGTCTTCTTCTGCCGACGGTTTTTATTTAAATATAATATATATATAATTAATATAATTAATTATATATTATACTATATTTATATACATAGTTAACTTGTAATTTTTAGTCCGTTGCGTCGAGCGTTAAGAGTTGACTCTGGTCCCGGTTCCGGATTTTCGAACATCCTTGCGTACAATTTAATATCTTGTACTTTGCGTTTTGAATCTTGTACTCTTGTAATTTCGAGACGTTTCTTATCAATAATTGGAATCTTTTTTATTGTCTTTTGTACTTTTGAGCTTTTTGGTCATTTGCGTCTTCAATTCGTCGAATCTGTCTTTTGTCTTCACCTTTTATTATTTAAACGAATATCACTTGTAAATAGAACAATTGCAACTAAAAGCTTGTCTTTCTTGAGGAATAATGCTATGAAATATATGTTCGTTTTTAGCATTATCACCCGTCCTAATCCATTCGGACGAAGTCCATATCGATTATAAACGATTCACAACAGTTGATTACATCGTGAGGTACTTGACCTCTATATGATACATTTTACAAACAATGCATTCGTTTTTGAAAAGACAATCTTTCATTACATCGAAAGTTGACGACATGCATACCATTTTGTAATATATCTAACTATGAATGACTTAATAATAATCTTGATAACTCAATGACTCGAATGCAACGTCTTTTGAAATATGTCATGAATGACTCCAGGTAATATCTCTAACATGAGCAAATGCACAGCGGAAGATTTCTTTCGTACATGAGAATAAACATGCTTTCAAGTGTCAACCAAAAGGTTGGTGAGTTCATTAGTTTAACATAAATAATCATTTTATAATTTTAATAGACCACAAGATTTCATATTTCCGTTTCTCATAAACATACGTCTCATGCATAGAGACAAAAATATCATTCATATGGATTGAACACCTGGTAACCGACATTCACAATATGCATATAAGAATATCCCCATCATTCCGGGATCCTCCTTCCGACATGATATAAATTTCGAAGTACTAAAGCATCCGGTACTTTGGATGGGGCTTGTTGGGCCCGATAGATCTATCTTTAGGATTCGCGTCAATTAGGGTGTCTATTCCCTAATTCTTAGATTACCAGACTAAAAAGGGGCATATTCGATTTCAATCATTCAACCATATAATGTAGTTTCAATTACTTGTGTCTATTTCGTAAAACAGTTATAAAAATTGCGCATGTATTCACAGTTCCAAAAATATAAAGGGTAAAAAGGCAAATGAAACTCACTATACTGTATTTTGTAGTAAAATACACATGACGACATTGAACAATGCAGGGTTGGCCTCGGATTCACGAACCTATATCAAGTATATATGTTAACACATATAATCACATAACTCCTCCTACATAATATTTATATATTAAGTGTTGTAGTTATATATATATATATATATATATATATATATATATATATATATATATATATATATATATATATATATATATTATTTATATTTTATATCTTCAGTTTTATTTTATATATAGTTATTTTGTAAATAATTAATATTCATATATATAGTTATATTACAATATATATATTTGTAGTTGGTATTATATCAAAAATCAGTAATTTGTTATATTTAATATTTATATAAAATTTTATTATGTTTATAGTAAAAATAAAAATACAATAATAATAATAATAATAATAATAATGATAATAATAGTGATAATAAAATAATGTAAATAAAATTATATATAAAAATCATGTTAATGAAAATAATAATAATAATAATAATAATAATAATAATGATAATGATAATAATAACGATAGTTATAATTTCAATTAAGCTATTAATTTTTAATGTTAATGATAATAACCATAGTAATAATAATAATAATAATAATAATAATAATAATAATAATAATAATAATAATAATAATAATAATAATAATAATGAGTAATAAGTAACTACCTCAAAGAAGTAGTCTAAAAAAAATGCTCAAGTCCGGGTTTGAACCCGCGACGTCCCGCTAACCCGATAACATCCAACCTAAATTGTTTTTAACCTTTACTCCTTTATCCTTCTTCTTATTTTTCTTAAAAAAAATGTCCGAACCTATGCTCGAACCCGAGACCTCTCGCTTAGACACAACACCTCATACCATTGCTCCACTCTTTCTTTTACAAAATTATACGGATTTTATTTTTACTTATACAATGTTTCGGTTTCCTTCTTTTTCATCAAAACTATTTTATAAACATTCAACATCGGTCATCATTATCATCATGTATTATCATCCTCATAACATCCCCTCATCATCATTATCTTATGATCATTATCATTTACATCATAGCCATCATCATTATTATAATGAAAATAATTCTCATGCGTAAAATCATATAAATTTTCTGTCTGGACTCAGTTGCTTTCGGCCCAAGTGCAGGTTTCCAAGCCCACTTCTCACAAGTCCATTCAGGAAATCATAAAATCCTACGGCCCAAAAGTGTAAACTCAAAAGAAAAAAAAATACAGCCCACTGCAGTAATCACAACATGGATTTCGGTTTCCTTTTTATTCAACAAACAAGTGGGGTTATCTTAATTAAGTATGTCGGCCACCAGGGAGGATAACACAAAAAAAAATAATAAAAAAATTATCGTGGATATTGAAACAGAAAGTGGCAAGTGGCAGCAACAATAATATGCCGTTGTTTTTTTTCGCAGAAACATAAACAAAGCAAAATAAAAAAAATAGGTGGTGTCTTGATTGTTGGATCATAAATGGTGACAAAAAAAATAGTGTACAGTTATGTGAGAGTGGAGGTGGTGTGATGGAGATGGTGGTAGAATCATGGTGGTATGGTGGCAGATCAATGGGGATCGAGTGGTGTTCACGGTTATTGTTGGGGTTGTTCTTCAACAGAGAAATGAAACAAAAAAATAGTATCGTGAAGGTGGCATTTGTGGGTTCACGAAGAAGAAGGAATGAAGAGAATTGGAGATAATGGTGGATGTTCTCGGTGGAGGATGGTGTCGACAACAGTAGCAAGTTATGGCGTTCTAAACGGGTTTTCAATGGTGATCGTTTTTCTTTGGTGGTAATGATCGAATATTATAGCAGGGAGGAGAACAAGGTAAGTGTTCGATTTGAGACTTGACAAACGAAAACAGAAGTCTGTTTCGAACAAAAACACACAAGAAGGATCTCGATGGTTTATGTGCAGCAAGTAATATATGGTGATGGTCGACGAGCATAATAGAAATTTACAGTAGTGGTAGCCAACGATAGGTGATGAAAGGGTGATGGTTTGGTAATCAATTAAGAATGGTGATGGCTTGATTAGTTCCATAATCGTGTATGTGTAGTATATATATATATATATATATATATATATATATATATATATTATGTAAGTGGGTTTTGATCACAAAAGTGTGTGGGTGTTTACAAGGTGAAGACGGTTAACCGGTGGTTCATGGTGATGAACCGAGAGTTAGGTGATAGCGTGTGGTGGTGATTATGTTTGATTATTATGTGGTAAGGTGATAGTTATGGTTCTTGTTATGCAGGAGAAAGAAAAATGGATACATGTATGAATGAAAGATGGGTTCATGTTATGACACATTAATATGAATGGAATATATATTAAAATTCTTCAAGTTGCCACCTTTGTCCTAAAGTAAAAACGTGATACATTGTTTGAGGAAAAGTATCAATCTTGACTAAAAAAAATTAAAGAAATCAAATGTGGTATTTAATTGTGGATGAATTGTTTGATAAAGACATATATTTATATTCTAAATATGTTTACAGTTGTAAAGTGTGAAAGAACAAAAAACATGCAATTGCCACTTGTGATGTTAAATTGATCCGTGACTTGAGTATGAAAGTAGTGTAATATCAAATATAATAATAATACTGGGCATACATATCTGAATATTTGTTTGTGAGTGTCGACAAAATATATATATATAATAAATCACCCCTTTATCCTAACCTTTACGTGAGAGTTCCAAAATAAAAAGGCTTTGCCTTTAACGTGATTCACAAAATAAAGTTTTATAATTCAACTTGTTGTCTTCATGCGTAGTAGTAATATTTGAAGGAATCAATTAGTAATATTTGAAGGTGGTTTGTGATAATGGAAGTTGATTGATATGTATTACAGTGAAAAAAAAAATATAGATGAGGCTAATATGTCCCTACAAGACCTCAATAAAAGGATATCATGCAAGTTAAAACGATGAATATTATAGTAAACTTTAATTAGTAATATTTACAACTTCAAGTTGTCGTAGTGACAGTTGATGGCCGTTCTTATCTTAATAGTTCAGGATATATTAATCTATATCTATATATGAACCTTCGTTTACTGATTAAATTTGAAATCATATTTATATATGTATACATATCTATTTACAATTAGTTTTTCTTGAATCGTCGAGAATGGTCAAAAGGGCAAATGCATTCATGTAAACTGTTCCAAAGTTTTCGAGACTCAACATTACAGACTTTGCTTATCGTGTCGGAAACATATAAAGATTAAGTTTAAATTTGGTCAGAAATTCCCGGGTCGTCACACCTCAAGTGTGTAATACCCACAAGCCTTTTGTGCACCAACACTACCTTTAATTTAGTTAGGATTTTGACACTTAACAAGCAAGATTAACAAGTTTAAACCCACTCTTTTTTTTCAAAAAAATTCGGCCATCAACTAGTATAAAATGCAGAATTTTTGTTGCACCTTACTAATATGTATGGCCTCTAGTACTTGAGTCAAAAGAATACTTGGTTTTAAGTGTCTTGCATGCACTAAAGAATGTGCCATTGGAAGTAACAAAACAAAGCATGGGTCTCACCTAGGAGACCAAAAAAACGTCCCACATATGTGTATTAAACAAGATTCACGTTTTTTAAAAGGATATAATAAGTCTTGGAAATATATATATATATATATATATATATATATATATATATATATATATATATATATATATATATATATATATATATATATATATATATATATATATATATATATATATATATGTAAAACTTGTTATATAAAACATGCTTTTATTAAGTTACTTACATTTTATAAACCAATTTATAAAATATAACACAACATAATTATTTAAACCTATAAATAATTAAATATAAATTATCCAAATAATTTATCTCAAGTGATAATATTTTAGAAAACAGATTTTTTAAAGTTCAAGTGTCTCGTATTTATTTAACGATCCAGTCGTTAAGATTAAATACATATAAAGTGTCGGTAAGCTTGTTATTGGGTATGACCCGACTTGGATCATAACACATCAGCCACATTAATTTAATATGTCTCTCAGGCTTACGAAATACCTTCAATAACAATATTTAAATGATAATTTTATTAATGATAAACATACTATTAATACTTAATAATAATAGTATTATCAATAATGATATTACTTACTAATACTTAATTATAATAATAATAATTATTATAATCTTAATAATAATTATAATTCTAATACTAATAATAATAATAATAACAACCAAAAACATATTAATAATAATGTTAATAATTATAATAATAATCATTATAACAATAATAATAATGACAATTTATGGTTTAGAAAACTACCTCAAAAAGCTTTCTTAAAAAAATGCCCCGAATCGGGCTCGAACTCAAGACCTCCCGCTCCCGCACAAACACTCCTTACCACTCGTCTGTCTTGATTTTCTGATTAATTAACCCTTCTATATAAATATATCCCGTATCAATTATCCCTCATCCCATATTCATCTTCTTCCCAAAATAACGAATCCAATTCACACCAAAACTATAACCGCGAATTACATAATTTATTTAGGACTTAAAATTGATTAATCAGTGTTAGATACTTCTATAAAATCAAACAATAAAAAAATATAAAAAGCAAGAAACAGCCGTCGCTGTTTGAAAAAAAAAAATAAAAATTGAAGAACATAAATATGATTTTTGAGATGGGGATGTTTTGAGACTTTAATTTCTTCATGAAATATCTTTTAAATGATCATTAAAACATACTAGCATTATCAATTGAACCTGAACTGTAACAGATTTCATGAATTCGCTTGAAGAAAAATGTTTGACTTTTTATAACTGAAATTTTGACTTGAAAATTCACAATCGATCAGAGAAATTGGATCGTGAGAAATTGCAGATAGTTTGAGTAAGAGATTTAAAACAAAACTGCATTTTTAGATTTTTAAAATTTATTCAAAATCAAGCCCTTGTGAATTTTGGTCAAGAACAGAGTTCACGTCTGTTTTCTCTTGATTTTTGTTTTTAAATTTCGAATGGCAGCTGAATGTTATAAAGAATATGGGTATACAATGGTTATAGGAACCTGAATTGATTGTTTTGTTGGTATTGCAGTTTGATTTAGACATATAACAAAGTTCAGACAGGATTTTACAATCAGAGAATAAAAATCAAAATTTTATATTAATTTAAAATAGATTTTTGGATCGTTCTTCAGCTTTGGATCGTGATTTGTACTAGTTTGGATATAGAAGAATTATCAAACACAGTATGAAAGTTACTTAAAACAGATTCGTACAAGTTTGCTTTTGATTTATGTTTTTAATAAATAAATTCTAATAATTAATAAATATATTATTAATATTAATAATTATGTTAATAATATTAATATATAATAAGGATAATGATACTTATTATTATTATCAATGCTATTTTATCAAATAAAAAGGTAATGCAAATAATATAATTAACTTAATAAAACCTATCATAACATTTTTATGATATTCAATGAACTTTATAAATTTTATTATCTAAGATATATAAAAGTATATTTTTATATAAAGTTTTATTCATTAATAAATGAATTATATTATTTACTCTAATAAATCTTTTAAAAATATTTAAAAATATAAAACGATGATATTTAAACTATATAATAATCATGTATAAAATTTTGGAAATCATTTTGAGTTAAATTGACTTTTGTTAACTTCTGCATATTAGACTCGAGCATTAGGATTGTGGTACACTATGACATAACCTAAATTGTTAGACAAATATTGACCAACATATAAATATATATAATTAATATAGGTTCGTGAATCCGAGGCCAACCTTACACTTGTTCAATGATGTTATGTGTATTTTTACTACGAAATACAGTATGGTGAGTTTCATTTGCCTTTTTACCCTTTACATTTTTGGGCTGAGAATACATGCGCAACTTTTATGAATATTTTATGAAATAGACACAAGTAATTAAATCTACATTATATGGGTGAATGATCGAAGCTGAATATGCCCCTTTTAAACTTGGTAGCCTAAGAATTAGGGAACAGACACCATATATATATATATATATATATATATATATATATATATATATATATATATATATATATATATATATATATATAATTGACGCGAATCCTAAAGATAGATCTATGGGCTCGACGAACCCCATTCTGGAATTTGAAATGCTTTAGTACTTCGTTTTTGTTTTATATCATGTCCGATGGATTTCCCGAAATGATAGGGGATATTCTTATATGCATCTAGTTAATGTCGGTTACCAGGTGTTCACCCTATAATTAAACCTTAATGCATGCATGCTGTTAATGAGAAATGGAAAATATGAAATCTTGTGGTCTATTAAAATGATGGAAATGAATGATTATGATAAAATAATGAACTCACCAACCTTTTGGTTGACACTTTAAAGCATGTTTATTCTCAGGTTTGAAAGAAATCTTTCGCTGTGCATTAACTCATTTTAAAGATATTACTTGGAGTCATTCATGACATATTTCAAAAGACGTTGCATTCGACTCGTTGAAGTTCATTAGAGATTATTATTAAGTAAATGACAGATTAGGTCATTTATAGTTTGGATATTATGAAATGGTATGCATACCTATCAACTTTCGATGTAATGAAAGGTTGTCTTTTAAAAACAACAAATGCAACGTTTGTAAAATGTATGATTTAGAGGTCAATACCTCGCGATGTAATCAACTATTGTGAATCGTTTATAATCGTTATGGACTTCGTCTAGATGGATTAGGACGGGTCGTTAAAGTTGGCATCAGAGCTGGTATAACCGCGTCCATGTATGGTGGGTTAGTCGTAAATGAGGTTCTCACAGTGTTACCTGTGACGAAGCATTGGCTCTTACTCCTTGCGATCCCTTACGAGGGTTGGCAGTAGCCGAGAGGCAGGCCCTAAAATCAGTATCTGAGGTACACTCAGTGGTCACCAGGAGGTTAGCTGGGAAGGCACTGGGTGGGACGGTGGTTGTCTCCACATGTTAAAGTTGGTATCAGAGCGGTGGTCTTAGCGAACTAGGTCTGCATTAGTGTGTCTAACAGGTAGTTGTTAGGATGCATTAGTGAGTCTGGACTTCGACCTAGTAGTTGTTAGGATATATTAATAAGTCTGAACTTGAACCTGGTCTGCATGTCAAAAGTTTTGCTTATCATTTATTGTCGAAAATTACCTGCTTATCGTTCTTAGTCTAGACACATCTTACTGCATTGATTGCATAAATAGTGTATAGAAAAAATTCATATCTTAGCGTATCTGCTAATTCATATCTTAGCGTATCTGTTACTGTAGACTTTATATGACACGTTTCCTTAATTCCCTTCGTAATCTACGAGATCTTCTTTACTATGTATAGGTATTCTATGTAATTAGAATATCATCCGATATCCGAAAATCATTTTATATCGAAAAAACCTTTATTCAATCGTACGAAATGGAACTCACAACTAGTTTAAGTCCCTCGGATTCCGATATGGAGCCCCACTCCAGCTCCGAAAGCAGCGTCACCAGAATGAATCAATCAATCAGCCATCCCCAATTCATCTGATGGGTTCGTAGTCTACTCAATCATTGGAGATAAGAAGAAGGCGATCCTTTCCACCAACCAAATTCACCTTTTGGCGAAGAACCTGAAACAATTATCGGTGAACCTGTCACGACCCTACTTTTTCCGTTATCTTTTACCGTTAATTATTTAACGACCGTTAACTGTTAATTGTGCTACGTCATTTCTATGGCCTATATTGTTAAATTAATAATAATATATTAATTGTTGTGTGTTACGTGAATATTTGTATTCATATTTTGAATTATACGTTTCTACGTGTCGCGGATTTCTATCCGGCGAATCTTTTCGGTTTTAAACCAACGGTCGCGTTTTTGGGATATTTAAATCCTAATTATTTTAAATATGATATTTGAGATCATATAATTATATAGAGTATTTATATTTATTTTTCGTCGCGCGTTTGTTATCTCTCCGAATTTTTAATCGCGTAATCGTGTTTTCGAGTTTCGGGATTCGTTCGGGCTTTCGGGCCACTAGGATTTAATCACTTTAGCAATATGGGCCACAAGTGGGGTCACCCCATCCAAATCGGCTGAACCCCATAGGGGGGGAGCCTTTCTCTTTTTTTTCCATTTTCACATTACACCTTATTTTGATAAACCTAAAATTCTAATTTTGCTCTCCTTCCTCCCTTTCTCCCTTTTTGGTGACGGCATCCACACCACACAACATCATCTTCATCAACCAATTTTATTACTTGGATCATCAAATCGTTCATACAATCGGATTCCTCATTCCGTTCTCTACGCGATTATACTTCTCGTTTCTCGATTAGGGTATAAACCCTAACCCTAGAACTTTTGATTTTTCTTTATTTTATGTATTTTGATTATATTTTAATAGTATGATGATTACTTGTTGTTGTAATGGTGTTTGTATGCATAGAATTACTCGTAAACATATGTTTTCGGTTTGATAAAATTGGGACAGCAGCTTTTTCGTGTATTTCTGATATTGTGACTGTTATAAAAGTTAAAATAAAGTATCTATATGAGTTCCTCTCATCAAGACAATAATTTTAGACTCCGGATTCATGTCGTTTCGATTCCCGGAGCCCTAGATATGATCAAAGTGGAATTTTGTTAAGATTGAATGGTGATATTGGTATGAACCAGGTTTGGTCTGACTTTGTGACCATATTTGGTGACTTTAGGGTGTGTTAGTGTGTTAGGACTGATGGTGGGACGAACGTTCATGTTCGGGTCATCTCAATCCGAGCCACGAATCACCCGTTATGTCAAAAACACGATTTTGAGTGAATTGAAGTTCCAAGTAGTGTAATGGCTGTACATCACGACTTGTGGACTGTTCTTGGGGTGTTCTTGAGTGTACCTTTCAGGTGGTTTGCTTAGGCGGAGATATATGTAAGGCTCGCCGAAAACCGACACCCGGGGCTCAGGATACGACCCGATGAACTTTTGATTTAAAACTTATGACTAATTATTAAACTTATGATATAAATAATGGATTTCATTATCATTTAATTACTTATGATAAAAAGGTAATTATTATTATTTAAGACTTATGATATATATATATATATTTATTATATCATTTAATTAATACTTATGATTTAATTAAACATTTTAATTAAACTTATGATTAATAATACTTTTATTATTAATGGAAAATACTTATGATAAGTATTAAACTTACTTTATGAGATTACTATAATAAGACTTATAATAAGGATTAATTAATTATTTAATTATTATAAGGCTTAGTTATTATTTAATTATAATTTAATTATTAAATACTTATGATTTAATAATTATAATTAGAAACTTATGATATGATTAATAATTCATTATTAATTAATAATACTTATGATATGATTTAAAATTTATTATTAATTAATAATACTTATATTATGACTAATATTTAATTAATTAATTAAATACTTATGTTATATTAATTATATCATTTAAACTTATATTAACTTTAATAATTCATTTTAATTTAATTAAACTTATGTTACGACATAATTAGACATATTTAACTTTAGCAAACGCTATAACTTACATTATTATTATAACTTACACTTTTAAAATTTACGTTGACCATGTTTGACCAAGGATGACTTTTGAGTTGACTTTTGGTTGACTTTGACTTTCTGTTGACTTTTGTTGACTTTCTAATTAAGGAAACTTTCCAAAAATAGAAACTTTCCAAAAATAGAAACTTTCCAAAAATGGAAACCTGCTAAAAATAGAAACTTTCTAAAAATAGAAAGTGTGTGTCCGTAAGCTGTTCCAATCAAACCGATGCATATTGAGTATTGTTCTATGTCCACTTGCAACATGTACAATAGCTGTCATACTAAGACTTGACCTAAGTTAGTTATTTATATCGACCTGCTTTATTTATAGGTCGGCGTTGTGATCATTCCTGATCACTGTACTCATTTGATGTTCGCTTAATTGTGTTGGTTACTTCGTTACTATTAAGGTGAGTTATAGTCCCGTTTTTACATACTTTTCAAAGTATATTTTTGGGATGTGATTACATGCATTTTATTTCACGTTTAGACACAAGTGACGATTAAATTTAAATTATTCATTGTGAGTTGGACAAAAATATTCCCTAGTCTGGTAACTGTAATCATTGGTTTCTACCGGTGAACGCGAATCCTACGAATAGATCTATCGGGTTTGACAACCCCATTTCGAGCTAGTCGCGCTAGCAATTTATAATCAGAATGTTTAGTACTTCGTATTTTGTTGTAGATACACTGTCCGGTGTATATCATTATCGTGTTTGGCAAGGGTAAATAAAGGGTTAAGTGGTTACCAGGTGGCTGATTGATAATGGAATAATGTTTAATGTTTTCTAGCATTTTTAAATCTTGTGGTCTAAAGTTTATTCAATTATTTAAACCTATAATTCACTCAACCTTTGTGTTGACAGTTTACTCGCATGTTTTCACTGGTACTTGAGTTTATCTGATGCTTCCGCTGTGTTTAGAAGAGTCTGCATGCATTTGGGCAGATTTTTATGAAACAGTTTATGAAACTTTGGCTTGCATTCGGTTTTTGAATAATTAATACTTGTGGGTTGTTGACAATGTTTTGTGTCAACTTTGGATTATTAATATATTGGGTTACTTTTAAACTACATATTTTGGTATGCTTTCCTTTTTGGGAAACTTTTGAAATAAAAGAATGCAATGTCATTTGTTAAATTCATTTAAGTTCGATCAAGCTGTGGGACCAAGTGACGGAGCCGTTAAGTATTTTGACGGTGCCATCACAGTTGGTATCAGAGCTCTGATTGTAGGAAACTAGGCGGTCTTAATGTGGTTAACCAGTAGTTCTTAGGGTGCATTAGAGTCTAGTCTACAGCCCGACCCTTTTGCTATAGCATTATTATGCATTTCATTTCGTATGAGTTTTATCATAAGCATTTATTCTATGTTGTATGTGGTTTGCGTTTTTACTTTTTGCAGATGTCGACTTCGAGCGATAACTCCGTTGCTGCTCCTGCTCCTCCGGCTGCTGCCAGACGTGGTGCTGGTCAACCTTTGATCGACTATCATGTTCACTACTACTTTTCCACCCTTACTCACATGAACAGGGCTTACAAATAAGTGACGCGTATTAATGCTCTTAGTGATTGTATGCGTATTTTGCCACATGGATTTATTTGTTAGCTTCAAGAACAATGTTGGGTTCGAGAATCGTAAGCGTAACCGTGAAGTTGATGCTAAGTTCGAGGCTCTAGAGAGCACAGTTCGTGGTTTGAAGGCAGAGTTGGAAGAAGTGAAAGGAAAGTTGCGGAAGTATGAGCCTCCTGCCGAGACTCATGCTGGCCCAGCTTATCACACCCGCTCTAAGCAGATGTAATATGATGATTCATGATTGATTATTTATTTCATAAGACTTAATGTCCTTTCATACATACATTTTTGGATTATGTACGGCGTTTTGCCGAGGATTTTATTAAGGTTTTGTTATGGGATGTTTTTCATTATGTATGGATGGTTATTTTTATGACATCTATTATCATTATCACATTTTATTTCTGATGTTGTGACTCTTGGCATGTTATATTATGCGTAATGTAAATCATGTATGTTAGGTGCTATGTATGTTGTATGATGTTATCATAAAATATGTATGCATGTGGTGGTTATTTCTATAACAATCATAACTCTCATGTTATTACTCATAGTGTTTACTGACTATTATTTTAATGGTTAATCTTTTCATGTTCGATCTATTTCTTTATAACACTGGTATTATTCTTAGTACTAACGGATGTGTTATTCTGTTTTGAAGATCATGCCTCCTAGAGAGTCCAACGAGGCCCGTATGCAACGTCTTATTACCGAAGGGATAGCTGCTGCGATGGCAGCAAATGCTAATGCTAATGCAAACAACAATCAGGTGGGATGCTCCCACAAAACGTTCATGGAAAGTCGCCCACAGGAATTCAGTGGTACAGAAGGACCCATAGGACTTACCCGCTGGTTCGAGAAAATCGAGTCTATTTTCAGGGTTAGTCGAGTCCGAGAGGAGGACAAGGTTAGTTTTGCTAGCTGCACTTTGAAGGATAGTGCATTGACCTGGTGGAACAACTTGGTTAACAGTTTGGGAAATGATGTGGCTTATGGTTTAACTTGGAATAATTTTAAGGAAAGAATGATCACCCGCTACCGTCCTAGGGGTGAGCTTAAGAAGTTAGAGGTTGAATTTAAAAACTTGAAAATGAAGGGCACCGAATTAGATGCCTACGAGCAAAGCTTCTTCGAGTTGACTTTGTTGTGTCCTAATGTTTATGCCGATGAGAATCTTAAAATTTAAGCTTACATTGATGGGCTATCCGAGAAAATTGAGCATGGGGTTGAATCTAGTGAGCCCCAGACTATTGAGGCCGCGATGTCTATGGCTCATAAGTTGAATGATAAGATCTTGAGAAGAAGCAAGGCTGCTGTAACCGAACCCAGTGAAGAGACTGTTAAGAAAGCTGATAATGGGAAGAGAAAGTGGGATAATAACCGCAATCAAAGCAAGGTCAGTAGAAAAAGCAGGATACTTCTGGTTCAAATAACCGCAGTCAGCGTGTGTGTCCACATTGTTACAAGGCTCATGATGGTTTCTGTACCGTGACTTACAAGAGATGTTCCAAACAGGGACACATTGCTAAGGATTGTACGGTGCTTCTGCCGGGTTCTGCTACTCCTACCGCAGGTGTTAATAATGGTAATAATGTTGGTAATAGAGGTGGGAATGGTAATGGTAATGGAAAGCCAAATAATGGTGGTAATCCGAGAGTTTGTTACTTGTGTGGGAAGCCGGGGCATTTCCGTGATGCCTGTCCCAATAAGAAGACTGCAGAGGCCGCACGAGGAAGAGCGTTCAACATTAACGCTAGGGATGCTGAGGAAGATCCTAAACTTGTTACTGGTACGTTCTCGGCCAACGATTTATCAGTTTATGTACTATTTGATTCAGGGGCTGATTTGAGTTTTGTGTCGAGCAAATTAAGTCCAAAAATCAAAACACCGTTAACTCCTTTAGACAATACTTATGTTGTTGAAATAGCTAATGGTAAGGTACTCACTGCTAAGACTGTGTATCGTAAGTGTAACATTAATCTGGCGGGTAGATATTTTGAGATAGATTTGGTACCGATTGAATTTGGTAGTTTTGACATTGTCATTGGGATGGATTGGTTATCTGCGAATCGTGCTGAGATTGTGTGTTATGATAAAGCTATTCGTATTATTAATGTGATTGGAGAGCCGCTGATAGTTTTTGGAGATAAGAAATGCCGACAGTTAAATCTTATTAGCTGTTTGAAAGTTCTTAAACATCTTCGCAAAGGCTATCATGCTATACTAGCCCATATTGTTGATTCCGAAAAAGAAAAGAAGAGCGTTGGTGATGTTCATATTGTTAGAGATTTTCCTGAGGTATTTCCCGAAGATTTACCTGGCCTTCCGCCGCAACACGCGGTAGAATTTCAAATTGATCTTGTTCCCGGTGCTGCTCCCGTAGCACGTGCTCCTTATCGTCTTGCGCCTTCTGAACTTCAAGAATTGTCAAGTCAACTCCGCAAGTTATTAGACAAAGGTTTTATTCATCCTAGTTCGTCCCCTTGGGGTGTTCATGTTCTGTTTGTTAAGAAGAAGGATGGTTCTTTCCGTTTGTGCATTGATTATCGTGAGTTGAACAAGCTTACTATTAAAAATCGATACCCTCTTCCGAGAATTGATGATCTGTTCGATCAACTTCAGGGTTCATCTGTTTATTCAAAAATCGATCTTCGTTCCGGCTATCATCAGTTGCGTGTTAAAGAATCTGATGTTTCAAAAACTGCTTTTCGCACCCGTTACGGTCACTTTGAGTTTCTTGTTATGCCTTTCGGATTGACAAATGCACCTGCTGTATTCATGGACCTCATGAACCGTGTATGTAGACCCTATCTGGACAAGTTCGTTATTGTGTTCATCGACGACATCCTTATTTATTCGAAGAATGATGAAGAGCACGAAGAACATTTGAAGTTAGTGCTTGATCTGTTGAGAAAAGAAGAGTTGTACGCTAAGTTCTCTAAGTGTGCATTCTGGTTACGAGAAGTTCAATTCCTTGGACATATTGTTAGTAAACAAGGGATACAAGTTGATCCTGCTAAGATTGAGGCAATTGAAAGGTGGAAAACTCCGAAAACTCCTACTCAGATTCGTCAGTTTCTAGGATTAGCAGGTTACTATATAAGGTTCATTCAAGATTTCTCTCGTATAGCGAAACCACTGACTTCTTTAACGCACAAGGGGAAGAAGTATGAGTGGAAGGATGAACAAGAGGCTGCTTTTCAGGTTTTAAAAAAGAAGTTGACTACCGCTCCGATATTGTCACTACCTGAGGGTAATGATGATTTTGTTGTTTATTGTGATGCTTCATGTCAAGGCTTTGGTTGTGTTTTGATGCAACGAAAGAAAGTCATTGCGTATGCGTCACGTCAGTTGAAGATTCACGAGCAGAACTATACAACTCATGATTTAGAGTTGGGGGCCGTTGTTTTTGCACTTAAGATTTGGAGACATTATTTGTATAGGGTCAAGAGTACTGTGTACACAGATCACAAAAGTCTTCAACATATCCTCGATCAGAAACAGCTGAACATGAGACAACGAAGATGGATTAAGATGTTGATTGATTACGATTGTGAACTTTTGTATCATCCGGGTAAGGCCAATGTTGTGGCGGATGTGTTGAGTCGTAAAGAAAGGGCTGAACCTCGCAGGTTTAGGGCCTTGAATATGACAATTAGAACAAACCTCGCAAGGCAGATTCTTGAGGCACAACAAGAAGCCTTAAAGGAAGAGAATTTTGTGAAAGAGAACGTAAGAGGTATGGCTAAGAAGTTTGAGGTACGAGCAGATGGTACTAGATACTTTGCATGACGTCTTTGGGTTCCGAAGTTTGGTGAACTGCGACAACTTGTTTTGGATGAGGCTTACAAGTCTAGGTACTCTATTCATCCTGGTTCAGGAAAGATGTATCATGATCTTAAAGAGCTATATTGGTGGCCTAATTTGAAAGGTGATGTGGCTACATATGTGGCTAAGTGTTTGACCTGTGCTAAGGTTAAAGCTGAACATCAGAAACCGTCTGGACTGTTGGTACAACCAGAGATTCTCGAGGGGAAGTGGAAAGGGATTACAATGGATTTTATTACTAAGTTACCGAGAGTTGTGGGTGGCTATGACACTATTTGGGTTATTGTAGATCGACTCACTAAGTTGGCTCATTTTTTGCCGATTAGGGAAACAGATTCAATGGAGAAGCTTACACGTTTGTACTTGAAGGAGATTGTTTCTAGGCATGGTGTTCCTGTATCCATTATTTCGGACCGAGACAGTAGATTTGTATCGAGGTTTTGGCGATCTTTACAGGAAGCCTTGGGAACTAGGTTAGATATGAGCATCGCTTATCATCCTCAAACAGATGGTCAGAGTGAAAGGACCATTCAGACGTTAGAAGATATGTTACGAGCATGTGTTATTAACTTTGGTAATGTGTGGGATAAATACTTGCCGCTAGCTGAGTTTTCTTATAACAACAGTTATCACGCAAGTATTCAAGCCGCACCGTTTGAAGCTCTGTATGGTAGGAAGTGTAGGTCTCCTGTCTGTTGGAATGAAGTTGGGGATGCTCAACTCACAGGTCCAGAAATTATTCACGAGACTACCGAGAAGATTGTACAGATTAAGGAAAGGTTGAGAACCGCTAGAAGTCGGCAAAAGAGTTATGCCAATATGGGAAGGAAAGATGTAGAATTTCAAGTTGGTGATTGTGTTATGTTAAAGGTTTCACCTTGAAAGGGTGTGATCTGTTTTGGTAAGAGGGGAAAGTTAAGTCCTCGTTTTGTTGGCCCGTTTGAGATCATTGAGAGAGTTGGATTGGCGGCTTATCGTTTGAAGTTGCCACAAGAACTCAGTGCTGTTCACGATGTTTTTCATGTATCGAATTTAAAGAAGTGTTTGGCCGAGGCCGACAAGACTATTCCTCTGGAAGAACTTCATGTTGATAAGAAACTACACTTTATTGAGGAACCTATTGAAGTTATGGATCGAGAAGTTAAGACTCTTAAGCAGAGCCGAATTCCTATTGTCCGGGTTAGATGGAAGGCTAGACGCAGTCCCGAGTTCACTTGGGAGCGTGAAGATCAAATGAAGCAGAAGTATCCGCATTTGTTCCCAGATGCTGAGTCAACCCCTGCACCTGCTTAAATTTCGAGACGAAATTTTCGTAACGGGAAGGTACTGTCACGACCCTACTTTTTCCGTTATCTTTTACCGTTAATTATTTAACGCTCGTTAACTGTTAATTGTGCTACGTCATTTCTATGGCCTATATTGTTAAATTAATAATAATATATTAATTATTGTGTGTTATGTGAATATTTGTATTCATATTTTGAATTATACGTTTCTACGTGTCGCGGATTTCTATCCGGCGAATCTTTTCGGTTTTAAACCAACGATCGCGTTTTTGGGATATTTAAATCCTAATTATTTTAAATATGATATTTTAAGATCATATAATTATATAGAGTATTTATATTTATTTTTCGTCGCGCATTTGTTATCTCTCCGAATTTTTAATCGCGTAATCGTGTTTTCGCGTTTCGGGATTCGTTCGGGCTTTCGGGCCACTAGGATTTAATCACTTTAGCAAGATGGCCCACAAGTGGGGCCCACCCCATCCAAATCAGCCGAACCCCATAGGGGGGAACCTTTCTCTTTTTTTCCATTTTCACATTACACCTTATTTTGATAAACCTAAAATTCTAATTTTGCTCTCCTTCCTCCCTTTCTCCCTTTTTGGCAATGGCATCCATACCCCACAACATCATCTTCATCAACCAATTTTACTACTTGGATCATCAAATGGTTCATACAATCGGATTCCTCATTCCGTTCTCTACGCGATTATACTTCTCGTTTCTCGATTAGGGTATAAACCCTAACCCTAGAACTTTTGATTTTTCTTTATTTTTCTGTATTTTGATTATATTTTAATAGTATGATGATTACTTGTTGTTGTAATGGTGTTTGTATGCATAGAATTACTCGTAAACACATGTTTTCGGTTTGATAAAATTGGGACAGCAGCTTTTTCGTGTATTTCTGATATTGTGACTGTTATAAAAGTTAAAATAAAGTATCTAGATGAGTTCCTCTCATCAAGACATTAATTTTAGACTCCGGATTCATGTCGTTTCGATTCCCGGAGCCCTAGATATGATCAAAGTGGAATTTTGTTAAGATTGAATGGTGATATTGGTATGAACCAGGTTTGGTTCGACTTTGTGACCATATTTGGTGACTTTAGGGTATGTTAGTGTGTTAGGACTGATGGTGGGATGAATTTTCATGTTCGGGTCATCTCAATCCGAGCCACGAATCACCCGTTATGTCAAAAACACAATTTTGAGTAAATTGAAGTTCCAAGTAGTGTAATGGCTGTACATCACGACTTTTGGAATGTTTTTGGGGTGTTCTTGAGTGTACCAAAGTGTCGGGTGGTTTGCTTAGGCGGAGATATATGTAAGGCTCGCCGAAAACCGACACCCGAGGCTCAAGATACGACTCGATGAACTTTTGATTTAAAACTTATGATTAATTATTAAACTTATGATATAAATAATGGATTTCATTATCATTTAATTACTTATGATAAAAAAGGTAATTATTATTATTTAAGACTTATGATATATATATTTATTATATCATTTAATTAATACTTATGATTTAATTAAACATTTTAATTAAACTTATGATTAATAATACTTTTATTATTAATGGAAAATACTTATGATAAGTATTAAACTTACTTTATGAGATTACTATAATAAGACTTATAATAAGGATTAATTAATTATTTAATTATTATAAGGCTTAGTTATTATTTAATTATAATTTAATTATTAAATACTTATGATTTAATAATTATAATTAGAAACTTATGATATGATTAATAATTCATTATTAATTAATAATACTTATGATATGATTTAAAATTTATTATTAATTAATAATACTTATATTATGACTAATATTTAATTAATTAATTAAATACTTATGTTATATTAATTATATCATTTAAACTTATATTAACTTTAATAATTCATTTTAATTTAATTAAACTTATGTTATGACATAATTAGACATATTTAACTTTAGCAAACGCTATAACTTACATTATTATTATAACTTACACTTATAAAATTTACGTTGACCATGTTTGACCAAAGTTGACTTTTGAGTTGACTTTTAGTTGACTTTGACTTTCAGTTGACTTTTGTTGACTTTCTAATTAAGGAAACTTTCCTAACTTATAAACTTTCCTAAAAATAGAAACTTTCCAAAAATAGAAACTTTCCAAAAAATGAAACTTGCTAAAAATAGAAACTTTCTAAAAATAGAAAGTCTGTGTCCGTAAGCTGTTCCAATCAAACTGATGCATATTGAGTATTGTTCTATGTCTACTTGTAACATGTACAATAGATGTCATACTAAGACTTGACCTAAGTTAGTTATTTATATCGACCTGCTTTATTTATAGGTCGGCGTTGTGATCATTCCTGATCACTGTACTCATTTGATGTTCGCTTAATTGTGTTGGTTACTTCGTTACTATTAAGGTGAGTTATAGTCCCGTTTTTACATACTTTTCAAAGTATATTTTTGGGATGTGATTACATGCATTTTATTTCACGTTTAGACACAAGTGACGATTAAATTTAAATTATTCATTGTGAGTTGGACAAAAATATTCCCTAGTCTGGTAACTGTAATCATTGGTTTCTACCGGTGAACGCGAATCCTACGGATAGATCTATCGGGTTTGACAACCCCATTTCGAGCTAGTCGCGCTAGCAATTTATAATCGGAATGTTTAGTACTTCGTATTTTGTTGTAGATACACTGTCTGGTGTATATCATTATTGTGTTTGGCAAGGGTAAATAAAGGGTTAAGTGGTTACCAGGTGGCTCATTGATAATGAAATAATGTTTAATATTTTCTAACATTTTTAAATCTTGTGGTCTAAAGTTTATTCAATTATTTAAACCTATAATTCACTCAACCTTTGTGTTGATAGTTTACTCGCATGTTTTCACAGGTACTTGAGTTTATGTGATGCTTCCGCTGTGTTTAGAAGAGTCTGCATGCATTTGGGCAGATTTTTATGAAACAATTTATGAAACTTTGGCTTGCATTTGGTTTTTGAATAATTAATACTTGTAGGTTGTTGACAATGTTTTGTGTCAACTTTGGATTATTAATATGTTGGGTTACTTTTAAACTACATATTTTGGTATGCTTTCCTTTTTGGGAAACTTTTGAAATAAAAGAATGCAATGTCGTTTGTTAAGTTCATTTAAGTTCGATCAAGCTGTGGGACCAAGTGACGGAGCCGTTAAGTGTTTTGACGGGGCCATCACAGGACCTATTAGAAACACCATTTTCACCCTCATTTTTTCGAATATCTCGCTATGATTATATACTATCTCAAATTTAAAACCTTATTCACTCGCCCGTTCCTACCGACAATCATCCCGGAGTAATAAGTCAACGAGCTTCGTACCTTAGTTGTAGCCTGGAAAAATATGGTGCAAAATGTACCAGCTTCAGCAACATTATCGGTATCAACAGTACCACCAACAACAACATCCGCATCCCAAGCCTCAATTTCACAATCTGTCCCACGAACATCAACATCATATGCACCATAGATACCAAGGAGTACTACCAGCAATGAACGATGAAGTATTGATCCATAACTTCATTAATATTCTGCAAAGAATATATGGATCCTAATAATTAATGACGAAGTATTGATCCATAACTTCATTAATATTCTGCGAAGAATATGTGGTTCCTAATAGTTTTAGAGATTACTTATTCTAGCTCAAACCGAAAATCAAATGAGTCTAATATTATATTGACTCATTAAATCCATAATTACATCTGAAGAAAATATATATGTATATATATTTTCATAAAGATTGTGATTAAAAATTCTTTCGTATAAACTATTAATGGTTAAAATATTTTAACGGGTAGGTAATACCCGAGGAATATTTAGATTTCACATTAATAAGTTACACTGTACATTCTTCGAATTTGATTCAACAGTCATTTACTATCCTACTTACATCCACAGATATACGTATCCGTTCACCACAGAATAACTATTTTTATTCAATTTCATATTTGGATTTTGTCCTAACAGAATCCAACAAGTGGCAAAATGAAGAAAACATTGGACAAATTAAAATTTGTTAGAAACAAACAAATTAACTATGAGAAATTTTGTTAAGAATCCACGCTAACAAAATCCTAGCTAACTGTTTCCAGCTAACTGTGGACTAATCAACTGAGGACTACCAATAGTGGACAATTAAAATGAATTAAAATATTGATTATAACATATGAAACTAAATAATTCTTCAAGTTTGCCACTTAATTTTCATCTTAAACCTCATTTGTATCTTGACGATTATAATCTGCTTTCAAACCTTTCGTGAATCTTGAAAACACCTCAATCGGGAGGATGAATCAACTGCACTTCATCTACGGAAGAAAAGATTTACGCATATAGTTATGCACCTGAAAGATTCTCGAAACCTGTATAATTGTTTAACACGTATCTGTGCTAGCTTCCTTGGCATTGTTATTCCCGAAAATAACAAAGCAATTTCTTTTCAAATTAGCCAAGTTTGTGACAGCTCCAGCAAATCAACTTCAAGTTTTTCATTCGAATAAGCCGTATTATAACGATTACTCCTTCATCATTGTTACCGGGGAACCTTTCATATCTTGCCACATTAGCAGTAAACTTATAAACAATTTCATCAACCTTCGACTTAAGCCTCTCCGAAAAGTCATTATACTTATTCATTGAAACCCCATCATGTACTCACCTACATTCTGTAACAATAATTGTCATACCAACTACTGGGAACCAGCAATCAGTATTTTGAAATTCGCAACGATTCTACGCCAACAATTATATGTATACATATAACGTTTACCTCCAAGACTTACATACTTCGAATGTGAAGTTTCTGAAAAACATCTCTAACTATGAAACAGTTCTCCGAAATTAGAAAAATACTGATGAAACAGCAAAAACTATAAACGACTTTAACAGTCAAAAGTTTGATGATAAAGAATGGTATGGTGGTAAAGCTGAGAAAAAGAGAAGGTTTGGAACTGGAAAACGGATTGAGCAGACCATGAAGGAGGCTGTGGACAAATCACAAAGACTAAACCTGCCTTCAAAGGATCTAAATGATTCAGTGTCTGCTGAAATCTTTAGTAAACACATTACTTCTTATTCTAAACCTTCACAGACAAATCTTCTTCACCATCCATCGATATTAGAAATTCTAAGATATCATCGTATCTTTCATTATAAATATCCTCGATATTTCTGAAGATATTTTCATAAGTATTCTTATGTGAAATCATTTATCTCTTCGCAATACCTACGATACAATATAAAAGAAACTGTGTTAGTTTCTAAATTCTGAAAAATTCGAATTTAAAATAGGAGTGTTTTTGAAGTAGTGTTGGGAACTGAAGCATGAGTTAGTATAATATAATGACACTTGATCAATGTGATTATATTACAGTAATTCATGCTGAGTTTCTAATGGAACGTGATGATTCACAGAACATACCGTCATCATGTGCCATTTACACGACTCTTACATTCTACTCAATCTCTAAACATATTAAGAACATATTTTCTTGATAGTTCTATCTTTCCGAATATTCTGGTAATTTACCAAATCAAGATCGTGCCATTACGATTTCCTTCTTAGAACATTAACTATGTTCATATCAAAATCCATACGAATTCTGGACCATTATTCGCTTGACTGGAAGTCGGGAAGAGGAGACAAAAGTATGGAACCCTTGAATATAAAAGAAAATATTAAGCTCGACAACAACACATAAATTACAAACTGTGCATATCAATACATATTGCCACGTAAAGGCACGGGAAAATTAATAACACTATAACCCCAAGATAATAGTAGAAGTAAATAAAATCCTCCGGTGGTAGATGAAAGAGAAGAATGACAAATATGAAGGTTAGAAGTGTGTCAAGGATCAGAACGAGATGGAGCATATTAACAAATGCTGTAAAGTATGAATTGAGGAGAAAGAATAGAAGGTGTGAGTTGTGAAAAATAAAGAAACGAAGAGGGTAGATTTATAGTGAAATATCCGACAGAGCAATCGAAAACAGATTATTGCATTTAATCAAAGAAGATCCTAATTTCCTTATTCGCCGAAGAACCAAATTTTATTACAAAAATTTTCTTTAAATCCCATGAATTCCGGAAATCAATCATAACTACGTCATCAGTTAAAACGATTCTACATTTACTCATTTCACTCTCTTGCGATAGCTTCACTTATACTCTTCGCGTAATCAAATTGTTTTATCTAGATTACTCAAAGATGATAGAACTCTATTTATCAACTCATATTCGTCATGAAAACATTTTTATAGTTAGCCATGACGACCTCGATCAAATTTCGGGACGAAATTTCTTTAACGGGTAGGTACTGTGATGACCCGAAAATTTCCGATCAAATTTAAACTTAATCTTTATATGATTTCGACACGATAAGCAAAGTCTGTAATGGTGAGTCTCGAAAATCTTGGAACTATGTTCATACAATCAATTACCCTTTGACTGTGCCCGACGATTCACGAACAATTGTTTGTAAATAAATAAATAATATATATATATATATATATATATATATATATATATATATATATATATATATATATAAATATAAATATAAGTGTACATATATATTATCTTGAATTAATAAAGTATACTCTTATCAATTAGAATTAAAAAAATGTAAAATGACAAACAAAATAATTAAGTTATTATTAAAATGAATACATATATATATATATAAACAGATATGTGATATTATTATGAATATATATATATACATATATATATATATATATATATATATATATATATATATATATATATATATATATATATATATATATATAAGATTTCTAATAATAATTATTATATTGTAACATTTATAGAATATATAAATATTAAATATTCAATAGATATATTCATGTAATATATGATATAAATTGTAATATAAAAATATTAAATGAAATTATAAGTTTAATTATAGTTATTATATGAATATTATTACATTCATTATTATTAATATTAATATCAATATTATTAATATTATTAAAATTATAATACTGAAATTGATACATTTGATTTGTTAATATTGTTGTTATCATTGTTAATATTATTATTATTATAACTAGTAGTAAAGTTATAATTCTAGTTATTATAATTAATATTAGTAATATTATTAAATGTTATTATTACCATTTTCATTAAGAATTATTATTATTATTATTAATTATTATTATTATCATTATTATTATAGTTATTAGAAAATAATACAATTTATTTAATAATATTATTATTATTATTATCATTTTTATTTATCAACATTATTATCTTTATTGATCTCATCATATTATTATTATCATTATTTTTACTTTGATCTTTATTATTATTAGTATTATTTGATATTATCAACTATTTTTATCATTAAGATTAGTATTATCTCTATTATTATTATTAGTATTTTTATTATTACTAATATAATTATTAATCATTCATATTAATCACAATATATAAAAACTATTAGATAACGCGTGATATCTAATTCATATCAGTATCATCATCTTTATTTTTGTCCTTGGATTTGTATATGTCGAATCCTGTCTCATTTACAAACAAAAATCAGTTACGAATCAACCTCAGATTAATTTTTATTTATTTATTTTCTATATACTTTATATTGTTTTTGTTCGTTACTCCTTGGATCGAATAAGCTGTCAACACACTCACTTTATATATAACAATCGATCCATTCAGTTTTTGGAACAGGTCATTCAACTTTCTATCAAAATTATCACTTATAACCAAGGTTGGAGATCTCGGATCTCGGGGAGATCTCGTTTGAACATTTTTTGGGAGATCTCGGCATCTCGGAAAAATCTCGGGGAGATCTCGGATGTTGACTTACGTTGACTTTGTAGTTTTTATAATATATATATATACAAATAAATCAATATATGTATATTTATATACATTTCTATAAGATTTTACAAGAAAATCCAAGAAATGAGCGAGAAAATCTGAAAAATTACGAGATCTTATGAGAAAATTCGAGAAATGAGCGAGAAATTTTGAGAAATCGTGGATTTTACCTAGTTTGACCCCGTTGACCAAGAAATCTCGGGAGATAGACATCTCGTCTCGGCGGCCTTCCAAAAAAGAGATCTCGGAGAGATCTCGGGGAGAAATAAGGAGATTTACAACACTGCTTATAACTAGTAATTCAACTGATATTTATTTTAAAAATACTTGAACACCCTGTTACGACCTGTTTTAATCAAAATCCTCGAATTTGAATCGAATTTCAAAATCTATAAATGAAATGATGTTTAAAACCTTTCACTTGAACCTTCTGTAAAGATTCAAACGTTAATTTTTCACATCATCAACGAATTTTGAGGTCAAAGTTTAGGTGTTAAAAAGTCAACGAAATTTCTTCAATTAAATTTGAAATTTCTGTAGTGATTCAAGTGAAATTGTAGGTTCAGAAAGTTTGTAAGGGTGATTGTTAACCTTTTTCATTTAGGTGTTCTGGTCTATAACTATCCCAATCTCAAAATCACCAAATGAGTTCATAAGTGTTCTTACGAACAGCACAGGAGCTGTTAAAAATTATTTTATGTTCTGTGGTTTCCAATCCACTCTTAAACAGGTCGCGTTTGTTTTATTGCTAATTATAAACCAATAAATTAATTGATGCTGTGATGGGTAATTGCCTTGGTCGATCGAATTGTCGTGAAGAAGATGAATCTGGAAATAAAATTAATACGGGTTATATAAACTGAAGTGGGTTTAAATTCAGAAATACTGAAATGGACGAGTGGTTGTGGGTGTTTTCGGGTGGGCGTGAGGTCACGGGTTCGAGCCTAGCTCGGAACAATTTTTTTACACTGAGTTCTTTTGAAGGTAGTTATTATTATTATTATTATTATTATTATTATTATTATTATTATTATTATTATTATTATTAGTGTATCCCTGACTAGTGCTCGAGTATATAGGATTATGCATGCTTGTACCTTTAATATTGCCGTTAGATAGGCTATGTTAAATCCTAAATTAGTTACATATGCGGTTAAGATAAGATATAAGATATGCATGTCGTTGGAAAGCTGGCGAAAAACTATAATCTTTTCATTTAGATATCGAATGGATTCGATGAACGGATTAGAAGTTATTGTCAATTGAATTTTTGTATTATTATTAAAAATGATTATTATTATCGTCGTTATTATCGTCGTTCTAGTTTTTATCTAATTATTATTATTATTATTATTATTATTATTATTATTATTATTATTATCATTATAAATAAAAAGTATTATTATTAAAAATTGTTATTATTATTATTACTATCGTTATTATCGTTAAAGTTATAATTAGTATTATTATTAATATTATCATTAAAATAGTTATTAGTATTATCATTATCATAATATTTATTATTATTAGTATTATAATAATTAAAACTAATATTTGTAACACTTAATTATTATGATTAATATTATTATCGTTAAAATGAACGCCATATAAAAGATGATTTAAAAGCTATTAACAAATTGATTAGGAAATAATGAGTATGAGTATCATGATAAAATTTAAAGATATTGATTTAGATAAAATTATCATTTTTCATTATTTTTATCACTATTATTAAAAGTATTATTATTAATATTAAAAATATCATCTTTACAAAAATTATTATTTTTAATAGGAATATCATTGTAAAATTTCATTATTAATAAGAATTATCATATTGTTATAATACCATTTTCGTAAATATAAATATAGTTATTATTAGTAGAATAATAATAATTATTAAAACAAAATAATACAACTTTTACTTATTATTATTATCAATGCTATTTTATCAAATAAAAAGGTAATACAAATAATATAATTAACTTAATAAAACCTATCATAACATTTTTATGATATTCAATGAACTTTATAAATTTTATTATCTAAGATATATAAAAGTATATTTTTATATAAAGTTTTATTTATTAATAAATGAATTATATTATTTACTCTAATAAATCTTTTAAAAATATTTAAAAATATAAAACGACGATATTTAAACTATATAATAATCATGTATAAAATTTTGGAAATCATTTTGAGTTAAATTGACTTTTGTTAACTTCTGCATATTAGACTCGAGCATTAGGATTGTGGTACACTATGACATAACCTAAATTATTAGACAAATATTGACCAACATATAAATATATATAATTAATATAGGTTCGTGAATCCGAGGCCAACCTTACACTTGTTCAATGATGTTATGTGTATTTTTACTACGAAATACAGTATGGTGAGTTTCATTTGCCTTTTTACCCTTTACATTTTTGGGCTGAGAATACATGCGCAACTTTTATGAATATTTTACGAAATAGACACAAGTAATTAAATCTACATTATATGGGTGAATGATCGAAGCCGAATATGCCCCTTTTAAACTTGGTAGCCTAAGAATTAGGGAACAGACACCATATATATATATATATATATATATATATATATATATATATATATATATATATATATATATATATATATATAATTGACGCGAATCCTAAAGATAGATCTATGGGCCCGACGAACCCCATTCTGGAATTTGAAATGCTTTAGTACTTCGTTTTTGTTTTATATCATGTCCGATGGATTTCCCGGAATGATAGGGGATATTCTTATATGCATCTAGTTAATGTCGGTTACCAGGTGTTCACCCTATAATTGAACCTTAATGCATGCATGCTGTTAATGAGAAATGGAAAATATGAAATCTTGTGGTCTATTAAAATGATGGAAATGAATGATTATGATAAAATAATGAACTCACCAACCTTTTGGTTGACACTTTAAAGCATGTTTATTCTCAGGTTTGAAAGAAATCTTCCGATGTGCATTAACTCATTTTAAAGATATTACTTGGAGTCATTCATGACATATTTCAAAAGATGTTGCATTCGAGTCGTTGAAGTTCATTAGAGATTATTATTAAGTAAATGACAGATTAGGTCATTTATAGTTTGGATATTATGAAATGGTATGCATACCTGTCAACTTTCGATGTAATGAAAGGTTGTCTTTTAAAAACAACAAATGCAACGTTTGTAAAATGTATCATTTAGAGGTCAATACCTCGCGATGTAATCAACTATTGTGAATCGTTTATAATCGTTATGGACTTCGTCCAGATGGATTAGGACGGGTCGTTAAAGTAAAAATGAATTAACCAGATTCGAAGAAAGACGAAATGCGCTAAATAAAACCTACAGAGGACTGTGTGTGAATTTGCAGATGGTAAAATTTCATGAAGAGGGTTATGAGATATTTATAGGAGATGTGAGTTTAAAATGGCGTCCGAATCAAGGTAGAAAGGGGCGGTTAAAAAGAAGAATGCATCACATCCGTACACGTGTCGAATTATTGATGGAGGGGATGTAGCAGTTGGCAGTGATGGGACACGTGACAGTTGTGTTGACGGTTTATACCTTTCGCACAGTAACAGACGCCGAAAATATTAGCCTCGCATTAAATTCTTCCCACCATCCACGCTAATTTTTTTCTTGATATCTTTGATGCTCCCTTTTTGATATTTATATTGAACTTCAGTTGAGTTCGACACCAGGCACAATGTTTGCGCATAATATCGAACTGGGAGATTTAATAATGCGCATAATTGAATACTGCATATACATGCATCACACGTGTATGACACGTGCACAATAATGCACAATTAATGGAATATTAAGTATGCCACCCATGCATCCAAACATTTCAATGCGCTATAATCCGTGTGCACAATAAAGAGACGGCGCGCTATAAGGAGAAACACGCCAATGACTCTTCGGCGCCATAAACAATAGCGCCATCTATAATGGCATTACCAAGCGCCAGACCTATTATACCAGAAAAGCCGAATCAACGACTATAACGTGGAATCCACATGCATAGTATAAAACAAACAGTATGGTGGTTGGCACGATCCCAACACTGTACAATCACCAGAACGTATGGCGGTTTGCACGACGGCTGTGGTAGAAAGCTGGCAGACTGCGTGGGAACCACCTACACTTTTCAGAAAAAGAGTACGATTTGGAAAAAAATATGTTACCTTTATCCTATTACGTGGCAATAAGGACAAAAGGGATTTGGCTATAAATAAGGCACAAAACCTTTATTACACACAAGTTCTCAAGACCCTCGAATTACTACTTAGACTAATTTATGCTTGATCAACCATCAAAATGATTTTAAGAAATTAAGGGAGCCAAAAAGCCGCAAAAGAGGCAATTGTAACTTTGTCATTTGAATTAAGTATAAACAAATTACCATTCCAGCTAACCCGACCTTTAAATGCTCCAACATACTATCCTGCTCCCAAAAATCCGCTAGTTTTAAGACCATATTTATCCGTGATGGGCGTATTGGCGTGTTGCTGGGTGGGGGTGGGGTGCTTGATGAGCGTGCTTCCAGACTGCTGTGTAATGGGTGGCGTGCTGAGTGACGTGTTGGGTGATGTGTTGAACTTTGATTGGAAGTCGGGTGAAATATTGGATAAAAATAATAAATAAATAAATACTAACCAATAGGAAGCAAGGAAAATTGCAGCACACAACTTTCTTTCCCGTGCTAGGTTGATGCACGCTCTGAGCACACGAAGGAGCACACGATGGTTATGGCGTGTTACGAGCATGTTGGCCAAGCATTTGGTGGAGCACGGAACCGTTAATGAGGGTCTAAGAAGTGGAACTTTTAGTAGATGTAGTCATGTAGGTATAGATAAAATTAATTGTCAAGTCTTGGGTCCAAATGGCTCATATTTACAAAGTTTAATGCTGCTTGTTCATTTTTATTTAGAAATAGAAGAGTACCATATGGTTAAAAAGAATTTTTAAATCCGAAGTTAGTTGATACGAATTATTGTCATTTACATTTATACCCCTATATGTGAAATTATCATTTTGCCCAATTTATCCACTAATATGTACAAAATACATAGACTATAAATATGCATTTTCCACCTCAAATTAAGATTAGACATTCAACACTTAGAACTCTAGTCTTCCTTTCTCATTTTCCCCAATATACCAAATTTCCCAACCTTGTAAAACCTTTAATCTAAATCAATCTTGACAATTTGTTGTGGTTTGATTTTGATTATGTATCTTATTAGTCTAGCATCCATGTTATTATATATTATATACATATAAACATACTGCATCATCCTTTTATCTTCACCATCACCATCACCATCGTAAACAAACACCTCACTGTTTCATTGCGTTTAACATTCCAAATTACGATGTCAGCTTAAATATAAGAATCACGCTAACCTTCATTCCAAGTTTTTTCCTTCTATTTCCCCACCTAAATTGATTAATTTCTGATACATAATTTGAGAGGATGAATATGTATATTGACTATAGGAGTTAGTAATGCTAAAGAGCTTCTTGAAAACCAAACGTACGGTTTCAATGCATTTCATAATGTTACTAATAAAAATATTACTCGGACGTGCTTACAATGCCAATAGCCACGTTGGCTATGTCGTCCTCTGGTAAGTGGCGTAGTTTTTTAATAACCTGGTACACGTCTGATGAGCGGATGATCTTTCTACAAGGTTGATGATTATGCATTAAAGCTAATGCCATAAGACTTGTACGTAGCGGTGACTCATTAATAGCATATGTCCTGCTTGGCTCCAGTGCAACAACTGAGTAATCTGCCACCACCTTTAACAAAGCCTGCAAGAACCATGTAGAAAAAGATATATACATCACATATAGTTTATAAAGTTTGAATGTCAAAAGTGGTACTACATGAAGTGTTTGTATCAGATACATTTATTTATAAATAAATGAAAGATGGTATATAGGTATTACATTCACTGCTCCTTTAGAGATCATATCTTTAATAAGTTTGTCGGAGTGGCCAGAAAGAACGAGAAGACAACTAGAAATATTTTCCTTTTCTATGTCTGTTGTATCTTCTGAAAGAAGCATTTCTGCAAGTTGGGGTATACATATCCTTAGTTCTTCGTGAAATAAATCACTATGGAATGCTGTGAACAAAATCTGTTAAATAAATAATGAGACATAAGCACTCATCCGTTATATATAAATATAAATGTAAATAAAATATATTGTTGCAGTATAACTAGTTGAAAACACAAAGACATCTTACAGCATACAGAACATTAGTGTCCTCATCCATTAACCGACTGCCCAACAGACCAATGACGTTGTGTTTTGCCTATAATAAAAAGCAGAGCATCAAGTAATCAGGAAATAGATAGAGCGAAACACACACACGTCTGATCAATGTTGCAGAATATGGAATCATCTCGCAATACTTACCAACAAGCTATAAAAGTAGGAGCTATGGTAGCAGATATCTCCTATAACCTGCAACGTCCAGGAACGTAGAATTGGATCTTCATGAGTTAGGAAGGCTTTCAAGTGGTGTAAAATATCTGCTCCATCTATATACTTATAAAACTCCTGCATCCACATGTTCATTTATTAACACATAATAATAATAATAATGATAATGGTGATTTTTTTTTTTTTTTTTTTTTTTTTTGAAAGTCATGATAATGGTGATATTAAAAGCAAAATAAACTTAACAAGTTAACATGGATATGCCTATTTATGTTTCTACAATATATACGCTACTAGACTACTAGGAATTGCACTATATGGAATGTCATTTATAAAAAAAAAATTTACTCGAATAAGACCTTTGAGCAGTGATTCAATTCCTTGGTTTGAACTTTGAAATCGTATTTAGGGGTTATGTACATTCAACAAGAGGGTGAAAGAATGTGGATACCAAACCGTGAGTTTCTGGAACACAGAGGAAATTTTGAATTGACTAAACTGTTTTATTTAAAATTTTCTCTTATCATACCTAGCAACTAATATGAAGTACATAAAATTAAAGATTGGGACTTGTATATATCAAGTACGTACTGACCTCATCCATTTCGGCTACCTCAGAAACTATTTCCAGAACTTTTATCTTGACTTGAGTTGGTGATGAATCATCAAGTAATCTTTTCATTAAATTTGGATTTAAGAGACCTTTCCCAACAAGTTCAACAGCCAAAGACCGATGGTCCACCATTTTGGATAGAAGGAGAAGAACGTCTTCAGTATTCTTTGACTCCAAATGTTCCAAACAATTGATTATTTGCCCAGGAAGTCCTACCTGAAGATTTAGAAGCATTCATTAATACGCAAAATTGTGCAAAAGAGAAATTAAAACTTGCACCAACACCTGCAAATTTTCTTTGCATGTGGGGCGTTTTTGATAACATAATTTGTTACAACTTCCTAGTACCAGACCCTAAAAAGTATGATAAACTGAATATATATATATATATATATATATATATATATATATATATATATATATATATATGCGCGCGTGTGCGTGGGGAAGTAAAAGATTATATGCATATAATGTTACTGTATTCTCTAAGCAAAAATCTGTGAAAATTCATTGGAAATACTAAATTTCTGTGAAAAAATATCAACATTCATAGAGAATAATATCCTTTTACAATAAAAATGTTAATGTTTTCTACAAAATCAATAACATTCATTACATAATGTTTTATGGGAAGTTGTGATGTGGTCCAGCGGTTTTACCGTCCATGCCCCGTATGGAGTTGATGTGGATTTCCTCCTGGGCACGCAGTTAGGGGGCGGGTATAGCAACTGCGGGAGATGATCGCGCGGGTGGTTAAGTCCCCTGGATGATCCCCAACTAACTAACCGTTGTCCAAAAAAAAAAAAAAAAAACAAATATAATGTTTTATGGGGAAAAAATATATGTATCATTAACTACTTAGAATTTATTTTTCGAGAAAATTCATCATGAGTAATGTTATTCTTATAATAGATTTTGATTAAAAAAACATTTTTGTTCGTAAAAATTATTTTTCTTTCACGTATATCATGAAATTGTATATAAATACACCGTTAAATATACAAATGAATGGTGAAATAATATCATGGGAAATTGACAAAAATACACCATTTTTCAAAATGTTCAAACAATATACACTTTTTTAAAAAAAAATTGGCAATATACACCATTGGATCGAACATCATTTTGGTACACCACAACTATAGGGTGATCGACTATAGCTTTTTTTGCCTATAGTCGACCAAACATCAAGAAGGATTTGGTCGACCACTTCAATATGATAGTCGACTACATAGTCTATCAAACATCAACAATTAACAATTAAGCTATCAAGAAGGAGTTGGTGATGTTTGGTCGACTACGGGCAAAAAAGCGTCGACCACCCTATAGTTGTGGTCTACCAAAATGATGTTTGATCCAATGGTGTATATTGCCAATTTTTTTGAAAAAATTGTATATTGTTTGAACACTTTGAAAATTAGTTTATATTTGTCAATTTCCCTAATAACATTATTTATAAAGAATGTTTCACTTCCCTCTTCCCCCAGAAATCCGCTTCTCCTGGATTATTTCCCTATATCTATAGCCCGCCTTGAGGCCTCACGAACAACCACAAAGCAAGTTAGAACCTAAAAACATAAAAACAAGACTTGCGAAACAAGAAACATCCAACGACACACCTAGACTAGGATTTGAAATAACAATATATATAATATATACCTCCAAAATAATTTGAATATACTTCACCACGTCTCGAAGTACATCACTCTCCTTTGAAGTCACAAATGGAAACCCCAAAAGATAAACTACCAAAGCAACTGTTTTTGTTACTCCGTTTTTCCCTCCACCAGGTCCACCCCAACACCGTAAAAGCTTAAGATGGATATCAGATATTAAATCACACAAATTTTTTACATGTTCACTTGTAAGCAACACCTTGCGAAAAATTGATTTGTCACCTTTAAAACACTGCTTTAATGAAACGGCTGCCCACCGAACCGCAAGAGGTGATAGTTCGATTTCATGTGGATGCTTGTTACATAACAGATCAATAAGACATTTGGAGATATCACAGCCCCCCATGTCCTGAATAGCTAAAGGACCACCCCAAATCAATCTGATACACAACAAAAGCATGCACCCATCCCTGAGCCCATGCCAGTATGATTGCATACTTTTACCAGTTGTATCTCCTTGAGGGTCTGTTATTGACATCTTGAGATAATCACAAAGTGTGGCACTCGGTGGGATCAAAGGAAGGGCTATTTCACGAACTGATGTTGCAATGGGCTCATTATTTTCAAGGGAGCAAATGTATGCAAGAGCCAGCATGGCGGACATAGAATGGGGTCGAAGATTCTGTATTCCATTGCAGAAAGAATAATGGTGGGCCAGGTCAGAGAGGCGTGACTGCTGTGTTTCAGGGGACGATGTAAGCATAATAACTGCAGTATATCCTTTAGAACGATCATCTATGGATTGTGCAACTGAAGCAACCAAAAGGCAAGACTGGAGTACCACGTCACTTGGATCATATACTTTAAGTTTCAGGTTGTTTGTATCGAATGAAGTACACATAGATATTATTGAGAAAACCTCGGAGATGATTGTATTATCACCACTTCCACCAACCACTGATGAGGAACTATAGAGACCACATAAAACTCTAGCAACCGAATCATTATGGTAGCAACACCTTAAGATTATCTGAAACAAGAAAATATACCACTTCTGAGTTAATCAATGATCAGTTACTTGATCAAATTGTAATTGGTGATTTTGACCCATTAACTCATATTTGACACGTTAGATACATTCTTCAAACAAAAACAAAGGTGTTCCAGGTTATCCTTGACCCATTTTGACACATACCATATTGAGCAATTATCTAACCCTTAATTCCTAACATTACATATAAACCAAAATTATTACTTGAATTATAGAAGACCATGAGGCAACCAAGCGCTGTCGAAGACAATAGAAGATAGCAACCCTTATAGCTTCGGACCTGAGGAACGCTTGCGTCACCGTTTCAACTACTTCTTCATAATCTTTACCGATGAATGATTCACATTCATCTCCTTTAATGTTAATCCGATCCAAAGAGTGTGAATGGATTGAGGTTAATGGAAACACAGGTGCATTTTCTGTTGTACATTGAATCTCAAAAGCATCTATTAGCGACCAAATAGCCTCACATACTTCACAAGCAACATGTAATAAATTTAAGGATCCAGACATGAGACTTGTACCACAAGTCACTAAGCAAGAAATCAAATCATCCATCACACCTAAATCTTTAGCATTATCCAATATCTCTCTAAGAGTGTTTGTCACCACCTCAGCATGTTTGGTGGCCATGGAAGATTTCAGACCTTGTGCAACACTAGTTATAATAAGTCTAATGCAGGCAACCGATTCACATAGAAGTCTTCCAGATGCATCTTCAGCGCAACGAGTAACCTACACAAACATAAGTTTGAGATGTAATAGCTAAAAAAATTACACATTTATTATATTAAATCTTTGGTTGAGAGTATAACCTCTTTATAGAGCTCCACTATAGCAACCCAATGCCTGATATATGAATCTCCAAACCGACTTCCAACGTTATCGAGTGACTTCTTTAAATCTGAGAAACTCTGTAAAACTAGACATTAGTGACAAGCGCAAGAACTAGGTAAAGAAAGAAATTAGGTGTAAAACTAGACATTAGTGACAAGCGCCTTAACCTGTAACTAAGTAACACCTTAAATGAAACCAATTTCCAATTCTAGCTACCCCTATTTCAATTGTTCAAATTTGAAACCTTTATTATGCCATGTTGTTTTGTTATAAAGTATAACTGATCAAGGAAAGTTAATTAGATATATGGATGCCCATGACGGTAACGGTAACTGTTACAGTTACGGTAATGGTAACGGTTACAATTACGCTAATGGTAGCGATTACGGTTACGGGGTTAAGGACACGGACACCGTCACCATTAATAGACATATAAGCCCATAGGGTTTAGATTTGACTTAGGATCCAAGTTGTATTAGCCTATATATTCAATGTAATACATTGTTTGAGATATACAATATACAATACAATTTCCTGGAATTATATGGTATCAGAGCTAGGTTGGCGTGGCGCACCCCTCTGTCACTTGAAACAATGAGTGGACCCAACTATCGTTCAAGGGGAGGCCTAAAAGGGACTTAGGTTTGAGGGGATATTTGTTGGGGTGCAAACCAAAGTCCCACATTGCTCATGAGACAAAATCAACAGAACCTAATGTAGCTCCAAAGGATAATCCCAATTATCCCATGTGGACGGCACAATCCCTTGTCACTCAATAAAGTTGCTTTTTCAGTTGCTCATACATCTTCTACAATTTGGCATAGGCGGCTTGGGCATCCACATCAACGTCTTTTACAGTTTATGCTTTTTAAATTTTGTCTTCCAGTTACAAATAGATCTTTATCAACTTTGTGCAGTTCTTGGAAAATCATCAAAATTATGTGTATCAACTATATTTTAGATTTTAGATTTCAAAATAATAAGATTACATTTCGCAGTAATAAAATTTTAGATTTGATTTATTGTGATGTTTGGGGTCCTGCACCAGTTTTGTCTTTCGATGGATATCGATATTTCATGTTATGTGTAGATCATCACTACTAAAATAAAAAATGTTCAAACCAACTGGGGTGGTGAATTTCGCAATTTAACTTCATTTTTCTTGTCTCTTAGGCATCATCTATCGTCATTCTTGTCCTAACACGAGGGAGCAAAACGGATTTATTGAGCGTCACAATCGCCATTTTATTATTTTATTATTATTTATTATTATTTTTAAATTATTTTATTTATTTTGTATATTTTATATTTTTTAACTTTCTTATTACTTAAAAAAATTAATAATCTTTTAATTTATACAAATTTTTTGTTTTTATTAATTTTTTAAAGTTTTTTATTTATGTAATTTTCTAAGTTTTTTTATCATGTTTTAAGTTTTTTTATTTTTCATATTGAAATTGAAATTGAAATTGAAATGGTTTGAAAATGGGTTTCAACAGGTTTAGATGGACCTTCTAATATATTAATGGATTACAGTTGGGTCCATATTGGACCCATTCCCTTTGTTTTCTCGAGAGCCAATGGACTCAAATTGTTGACCCAATAGACCCAATTTTTGGAGTATTTAGCAGATAATTAAACAATTATGAACCCTAGCCAGGCCACCCATCTCTAGAATTAATTGTATGCAACTAAAAGAATATTTTGCAGTGGGTATGTGGTAAAGAAGGTTTGGAGTCATTTAAGTTACTAATGCAATTTTCTCAACTAATCACGGAAGACTCATTTCAGTAGCATATACCTGAATGAGCAAGTCATTGTAATCTGACTTTTTCCTGAGAAGAATGTTGACAGACAAGCGCATGTTATCCCAAATAATATTATCTTGCGCTCCCGTAGAATGAAGCAGTGCACCCGTAGCAACTAAATTTGAAAGAACTTTCAGCTCGGCCTGGTTCGACTCGGGAACATCTTCATCCCTGTGGTCATAAGTCATTAACTCATTATCAACACAGACATTTTGGGAACCTGTTGATTATCTATACATTAGATATGATAAGTGGATGTTTAAATGTGTCTAATCTCAAACACTTAAATATTCATGAACTTTTGAAATTTACAAAGATGTCACTGATGTAGTTGAATAAAGTCCTATGCATGAAGAATTCTACCCAAATATTTACCAAGGTGGTAACAAATTAAATACTCAGTATAATTAGAAGCTAAAGCAGTAAGTAAATTATTAAGCATTTAATCTTAATTATGCAGATGTTATTACACTATAATATATAATATATTCTTGTTATGAGTGTCACATATAAGGGTAAAGAGATAACCAAGACTCAGGCAAACAAATCGGTGTCCAATTTCCTCGAGATAAAGTCACTTCTGATTGGATCTCATGATTGCTACCCTCATCGCCATCATATAGTAACTGCAAAGTATAACCAATCATTAATTGTCATTTATGTAGTATAATTTATTTAATAAAACAATTACTTTTCTTTAAATGGACACAATGAAGGAAACTTTGAGATGTGTATATAGTTACCTGCAATTTTAAGGCTTTCTCAAGTTCTAGTAATACCACATCCATCGATGGGCGTCCTTGTCGATCTTCCAGCAGACACTGATATGCAATACGTGAAAACTTTTTCATGGAGTTGGTGTTCATGTACTCACTCAAGGTAGGATCAATTATCCGATTTAATGTGTCCTCTCTATAGAAGGTCTGGGCCAGTTGAGGTAATAATCTTTGTTTACTCACTCTATCCTTATAGAAGCATGACCGGCCACATAGGACTTCAAACAGTACGACACCGAACGAATAAACGTCCGACTCTTTGGTTAATATCCCAGAACGTTGGTAAGCAGGATCAACATATCCACCTGTTCCAACCACATTGGTGAAGATACACATATCATTTTCGTTGGCACAACCTATTCTAGAAAGACCAAAATCCGTGATCATTGCCCTCCAGTTACTATCCAAGAGAACATTGGCACTTTTAATGTCTCTATGTATAACTCGCTCATGTTCTGCAACGTGGTTGTGTAAATGATCTAAACCACGTGCTGCATCAACGCATATATTTAGTCGCTGCATCCATGTCAGCTGACACGTTGAATCAGGAGACGTACGTAGATACTTGTCTAGGCTACCGCGATGTGCGTACTCGTAGATAAGAACTTTTTCAGGTCCTTGGTTGCAAAAACCGAGAAGGGATATGAGGTTTGGATGTTTATAACGAGTTAGCAATTGAATCTCTGTTGAGAATTCCTTAAGGCCCTGACCAGAAATTCTAGCATCGAGTCGCTTTATAGCAACAGTGGTTGGTTCCCTTTCACCGGAGAGTGAGAGTCGTCCCTTATAAACAGGGCCATACCCGCCCTCTCCGATGATAGTTGTGAAGTTTTCGGTGGCTTCTTTTATATGCTCAAATGGAATACTGAGATGCTCCAAGTCTTTAAACGGCATGGCCATGGGTAATGATCAAAAGATTAATGGTGAAGGAAGAAATTAAAAAAAATTTGTTGAAAAAGATTAGCATAACTACATATGAATCAAAAGAAAGATAAGACAGCACTATTTGATGGATGGATGAATGATGACTAATGATAATAAGTGACTTTACTTTTCTAGTAATGGAAATGGTAATAATTGTTTAATCCTTAATAATTAAGCTACCTACTTCTCAACAGTGAAACCTTGAGTGCCGATAAAATGGACTGGGGAATGTTTAAATCTGGTCGATCTGAACTTTCATAAACAATGAAATATTATAGGCGATAGTGGACCCTCTTTATTCGTTATTTTCAAAAGAAGACGACGATTTTATTCTTACTTTATTAATTATTAATGTACAGATGGTGGAAATTATTTAATTCCAATGATGAGTCATCTTATGATTTAAACTATACCTACTTCAAAATCATGTGTTTTGTTGAAAAGATCAACCTTATTGTTTAATTCTTAACATTGTTACTTAGTAGTATATTAGCTATGCAGATATATGTTGATACTGATGACTGAAGCTATGTATAAAAGGATCGGCTTTCTGTAATGTGATTCGGGTTTTCCCCGAACGCGTGTATGTGCAAATGATGAGTTTCGTTGAAATAAATGATACACTGATTCAAATTTGCCGTTAAAAAAAAAGAATAGTGTAGGTAAAATGTATACGAAACTGAAACGTCCATAACATATTACTCAATTAAAATAATCAGATCATGATATAAATAATCAAAATAAGAAATGAAAATTAAAATGATATAACCGAATTGAAGGTTGAATCGGGTTTGTGATTGAAACAATTCCTTTAAACAGATTCTTCATCTGTTCCCAGGGTACACTGGTCCGAAGCAAAGTACTGCCGAGCTTGAACCGTTGCCTGAAAGGTAACCAAAACGGAGAGACCTTGTTGCAGCTGAGAGGAAAAACTAATAGTGATGGTGCTTTTAGTTTTGGTGTATCTTTCAAGAAAGCCTAAAGACTTTATTTATAGTGGAGAGTAAGGCCTTAAGTTTGTTGTCACTTTCGATGTGGGACAACTTCCGCTTTACTTATTCTTCAAGTTAATTTTGCACCAAACTAGCAACTTTGAGACTCGATATCTCATTCACCTTTAATTCGGTTTGAAAACATTTTAGGTTGTTGTGAAGCCCTCGTCAAGGACTACAAAACTCACTAAATAATTATCAATATATATAAATTTATCATATACTAATTAGTGTCCAAAGTTAGTGAAACACACACACATACACACACACTCTTGTTTTTAACCAAATTTTCCAACAATCCCCCACATGAATGGAGATCGATCTTAGAAACAACAATATTCTGATTAAGTTTCAGCGGTTGAATCTTTCATACGATAAGTAGGTGTTACCCTTTGAACTTTCGCTTATGAAAACATACTTAGTCTACTGGCTCTGAGTAGACGGCGATGTCTTTGAACTCGTCTGCCATTTGTGTAGGCGACAATACGCTTCATACAAGACTCTCTCTGACAACGTCATGTCCTCATAGTTATGTTCTTGATGGTCATGAACATTAGCCTGGTTCTGCGAGAGATTATCAATATTGTGCCCCAACAATGAGACAACCCGTCCTAATCCATAAGGACGAATACAATAACATATGATTACATTGCGAGGTATTTGACCTATATATGATACATTTTACAAACATTGCATTCATTTTTAAAAGACAAACTTTCATTTCATCGAAAGTTAACAGACATGCATACCATTTCATAATATCCAAACTATAAATGACCTAATCTGTCATTTACTTAATAATAATCTTTATTGAACTCAACGACTTGAATGCAACGTCTTTTGAAATATGCCATGAATGACTCTAAGTAATATCTTTAAAATGAGCAAATGCACAGCGGAAGATTTCTTTAATACCTGAGAATAAACATGCTTACAAGTGTCAACCAAAAGGTTGGTGAGTTCATTAGTTTATCATAAACATTCATTTCCATTATTTTAATAGACCACAAGATTTTCATTTCCATTTTTCATAAATATCATGCATCTGCATAAAAATCATTCATATGGTGAACGCTTGATAACCGAACTAACAGGATGCATATAGAATATCCCCAACAGAAACTCGTCTGTATAATATAAACTCGAAGTACTAAAGCATACCATTTTCCAGTATGGGGGGTGTTAGTGCCCGTATATCTACCTTTAGGATTCGCGTTAATTAGGGTGTCTGTTCCCTAATTCTGAGGCTACCAAGCTAAAAAGGGGCATATTCGATTTCGATAATCCAACCATAGAATGTAATTTTCGAGCACTTGTGTCTATTTCGTCAAACATTTATAAAAGCGCATGTATTCTCAGTCCCAAAAATATATATTGCAAAAGCATTTAAAAAGGGAGTAATGAAACTCACAATACGATATTTTGTAGTAAAAATATGCATACGACGGAACTGAATAATGCAGGGTTGGCCATGGATTCACGAACCTATATCAATTGTATATCTTATTAAAACATATAATGGAAATCACATAATTTCATTTATTAATTATATAATATTTATATATATTTGTTGTTGTAGTTTATATAGAATTTGTACCAGATTTTGTCTCTATATATATATATATATATATATATATATATATATATATATATATATATATATATATATATATATATATGTTAATATGTTTATTATATAATTATAGGTAATATAAATATATTTTATGTACAAAATCTTTATTTGTTATAATATAATAATAATAATCATAATACTTTTAATAATTATAATATTGGTAATACTAATAGTTATAAATTGATACCAATACTAATATTAATGATATTAATAATAGTTTGTGTTATTTTTATAATAAAAATAATAATAATAATCATATTCATAATAGTAATAATAATCTATGTATATTATAATAACAAACACAAAAATAGATCATCTATATTACCAACTTCTAATCATAACCTTCCATTAAAATAAATCCTTCAAATCTTGACCATTAGATTAAACATCTAAAAATTATGACCTCATAAACACCTATCATCATTATTTATTTACCCAAATACCCTCAAAATACATTTCTTAAAAAAACATGGGCTAGAATTCTGTAACGACCCGGATTTTTCAGATCGTTTTATACATATGAGATTAATATTTACATAAATTAAACATTACTAACATGATAAGAAATCCAAATTGTTGAGTCTTGTGTTTTTGAAAAGAGTTTTACACAACGTTTGACCGTCCAATTTGACCGATGATATCACGAACTATATAACATACGATAATTATACGATTTTGTACATATATGTATTTATACATATTTAACTTGATTTAAGGATGGTTTAACATCTCATTGTGTATTAATAACAATGAGTTATAAGTATACTTTGAGACTACTAACTTAAGTTTTCAAAACGGTAACTATACGTAACGTTCTTTGACATATATACCTATAACCTATAATGCTTATACAAGTATCATATAAATACGTATTTAATCACTTTTAAAGGGCTTAAATACATAAAACAATATAAGTATATTCACAAAAATAGTTATATTTGAATTCTCGTTCCGTTTCCTCAAGATTTCTACAAGTATATCAAAGGTATATGTAACCGTATCATACCCAGCTTCTATACGTATTTACTATTGGTATACACACATCACAATCACTTTATTAGAAGCCATGAGTTAGCAAATTTTGGATCTTAGCATGCATGATTAATCGACTTGGCATATTACAAGACTTTTGCACAATATTACAAACTTATACATCATTCCACCACCATTTATACTCCATTCCATTTTCATTTTTACTACACATTTTCTCTAGCTAAAAACACCTACTTGTAAGCTTCATTCACCTCTAAGAAATCCTGCAAAAACTCTCTCAAGAATCACCTTAATAACCATCATATTAAGATCAAACAAGAACACTACAAGATACTACTTTCATTTCAAGTCTATATTCTAAGTTTACTTCCAATCTTTCAATCTAACTTCACCACTCTTTAGGATCAAGAGTTATACTTCCTTTCCAGTAGCTTTATCCAAGTAATTTGAGATAGTAACCTTATTCATAATCTTATTCGATTCATATTTATATAGCTATCTTATTTTGAGTTATAAATTATAACAACAAGAACATAGTTTGAATGATTTCAAACTTATTCGCAAACTAAATAGATCCTTCTAACTTGACTTTTAAAACACTTCAAGACCTGCAATATATCATAATAATATGCTAACTTAACAAGATACAACTTGATTTTACAAAGAACACCTTAAAGCTGAATCTACGTCGTCGGAGTGCAACCGGGGGCTGTTTTGGGTTGGATAACTAAAAACCATCTTAAACTTTGAATTGGAAGTTTATATTCTGGAAAAATGATATTTCTTATGAATATGTTAACATATAAAAATCTCATGGTTTAACTCAAAGTGTAAGTATTTTTTAAAAATGATCATTTAGATGTTGTTTTTACGACGGAAATGACCACTTTCATAAGATTCACCTAAGTTTGACCTATAACCTGTGATTTTAAATACAAACCAATATATTTACTGTTCATATTCATAAATAATGGCTCGATCCAAGGAAGTGGCAAGTTGAACCAACAAAAACGGAGTTGTATTGAAGAAACTACGGCTAAAACAAAATCGGGTATCCGAAGCTAGTTTAGCTACGAAAATATTTCGAGTAAAACTAAACTAATCATATCTTTGCTAATTAATATGATATTTTATATATATTTACTCATAATTTGATTTTATATATTTCAGGACCACCCGTAAATAACACGTAAAGATTAATTATAAGACCTCATGATTGTACACAACACGTCATTTGACAATACGGTACTTTGGGTCACGATTTTAAATCATAAGACACCATGTACACAACACGTCATTTGACAACACGGTACCATGGGTCAAGATTAATTCTGATCCATACGAATACAATGAGGTCTTTATTTTATTAAGCAACTAATTGTGGACCACTAACATCGGACTGCTAACTACGGAATAATAGATATTAAAAGTATTACAAGTATATATGTAACGATTATTTGAAAAGAAAACATGTTGATATATTATATATGGTTAGGTTCGTGATATCTATCGGAGACCAGGTCGTGTTATATATCTTCAAGGCAAAAGTGAGTATATAGTCCCACTTTTAAACTCTAAATATTTCGGGATGAGAATACATGCATTTTATGATTTACGTTATGGACACAAGTGATAAAAAAATATATTCTACGTTGAGTTGTACCACCGGCATATTTCTCTATAGCTTGGTAATTACTATTTACATGTGGTATTGTAAACGCGAATCCTGTTGATAGATCTATCGGGCTGACAACCCCAACCGGACTGGACGACCAGTATTCAACGGTTGTACAGTACTTCGTTTCGGTGACTACACTTGGTACAGTGTAGTGAGATTTCATAATAAAGGGAATATGCGACGTTGATTAAATGTTAAGTATGATTACCAAGTGCTCAACCACTTAGAATATTTTTATTAAAATGTTTATGAATATGAAATCTTGTGGTCTATATTTATAACGCTGCTAGCATTAAACCTATATCTCACCAACTTTATGTTGATGTTTTAAGCATGTTTATTCTCAGGTGATAAATAAAAGATTCCGCTGCATTATGCTGAATTTAAGCAAGATTTGGAGTATGCATATTTGTGTCAAAAATAAAACTGCATTCCGGAAGATTTGTAATGTGAAATATGTTGGAAATCGTATTTGTAGTGACCCGAACTTTTCCATGTTTATATATATTAATTGAGATTGATATTTACATGATTAAATGTTTCCAACATGTTAAGCAATCAAACTTGTTAAGACTTGATTAATTGAAATATGTTTCATATAGACAATTGACCACCCAAGTTGACCGGCGATTCACGAACGTTAAAACTTGTAAAAACGACATGACGATATATATATGGATATACAAATGGTTAACATGAGATTATGATAAGTAAGTATCTCCATAAGTATATTAACAATGAGTTATATACATATAAACAAGACTACTAACTTAAGGATTTCGAAACGAGACATATATGTAACGATTATCGTTGTAACAACATTTAAATGTATATATATCATATTAAGATATATTAATATATCATAATATCATGATAATATAATAATTTAACATCTCATTAGATATAATAAACAATGGGTTAACAACATTAATTGAGATCGTTAACTTAAAGGTTTCAAAACAACACTTACATGTAACGACTAACGATGACTTAACGACTCAATTAAAATGTATATACATGTAGTGTATTTAGATGTATTAAAATACTTTTGGAAGACTTCAAGACATATATCAAAACACTCATACTTAACGAAAATGGTTACAGTTACTTTCCCATTCTTTTCTTTCATCAAGAATTCTAGTCGTATTCTTACCCGTATTATACACAGCTTCAAAACGTACTTACTATGGGTATATACCAATAGGACCTAGCATGGGATTCCACTCTTGATTATGTCATGTATGACTAATCAATTTTAACTTCTACCATGAGCTAGTCAACTAACTAGAACTTCTTTTAACCCCACTCACCACTCACCAATATACATGCATCACACGTGTATGACACGTGCACAATAATGCACAATTAATGGAATATTAAGTATGCCACCCATGCATCCAAACATTTCAATGCGCTATAATCCGTGTGCACAATAAAGAGACGGCGCGCTATAAGGAGAAACACGCCAATGACTCTTCGGCGCCATAAACAATAGCGCCATCTATAATGGCATTACCAAGCGCCAGACCTATTATACCAGAAAAGCCGAATCAACGACTATAACGTGGAATCCACATGCATAGTATAAAACAAACAGTATGGTGGTTGGCACGATCCCAACACTGTACAATCACCAGAACGTATGGCGGTTTGCACGACGGCTGTGGTAGAAAGCTGGCAGACTGCGTGGGAACCGCCTACACTTTTCAGAAAAAGAGTACGATTTGGAAAAAAATATGTTACCTTTATCCTATTACGTGGCAATAAGGACAAAAGGGATTTGGCTATAAATAAGGCACAAAACCTTTATTACACACAAGTTCTCAAGACCCTCGAATTACTCCTTAGACTAATTTATGCTTGATCAACCATCAAAATGATTTTAAGAAATTAAGGGAGCCAAAAAGCCGCAAAAGAGGCAATTGTAACTTTGTCATTTGAATTAAGTATAAACAAATTACCATTCCAGCTAACCCGACCTTTAAATGCTCCAACATACTATCCTGCTCCCAAAAATCCGCTAGTTTTAAGACCATATTTATCCGTGATGGGCGTATTGGCGTGTTGCTGGGTGGGGGTGGGGTGCTTGATGAGCGTGCTTCCAGACTGCTGTGTAATGGGTGGCGTGCTGAGTGGCGTGTTGGGTGATGTGTTGAACTTTGATTGGAAGTCGGGTGAAATATTGGATAAAAATAATAAATAAATAAATACTAACCAATAGGAAGCAAGGAAAATTGCAGCACACAACTTTCTTTCCCGTGCTAGGTTGATGCACGCTCTGAGCACACGAAGGAGCACACGATGGTTATGGCGTGTTACGAGCATGTTGGCCAAGCATTTGGTGGAGCACGGAACCGTTAATGAGGGTCTAAGAAGTGGAACTTTTAGTAGATGTAGTCATGTAGGTATAGATAAAATTAATTGTCAAGTCTTGGGTCCAAATGGCTCATATTTACAAAGTTTAATGCTGCTTGTTCATTTTTATTTAGAAATAGAAGAGTACCATATGGTTAAAAAGAATTTTTAAATCCGAAGTTAGTTGATACGAATTATTGTCATTTACATTTATACCCCTATATGTGAAATTATCATTTTGCCCAATTTATCCACTAATATGTACAAAATACATAGACTATAAATATGCATTTTCCACCTCAAATTAAGATTAGACATTCAACACTTAGAACTCTAGTCTTCCTTTCTCATTTTCCCCAATATACCAAATTTCCCAACCTTGTAAAACCTTTAATCTAAATCAATCTTGACAATTTGTTGTGGTTTGATTTTGATTATGTATCTTATTAGTCTAGCATCCATGTTATTATATATTATATACATATAAACATACTGCATCATCCTTTTATCTTCACCATCACCATCACCATCGTAAACAAACACCTCACTGTTTCATTGCGTTTAACATTCCAAATTACGATGTCAGCTTAAATATAAGAATCACGCTAACCTTCATTCCAAGTTTTTTCCTTCTATTTCCCCACCTAAATTGATTAATTTCTGATACATAATTTGAGAGGATGAATATGTATATTGACTATAGGAGTTAGTAATGCTAAAGAGCTTCTTGAAAACCAAACGTACGGTTTCAATGCATTTCATAATGTTACTAATAAAAATATTACTCGGACGTGCTTACAATGCCAATAGCCACGTTGGCTATGTCGTCCTCTGGTAAGTGGCGTAGTTTTTTAATAACCTGGTACACGTCTGATGAGCGGATGATCTTTCTACAAGGTTGATGATTATGCATTAAAGCTAATGCCATAAGACTTGTACGTAGCGGTGACTCATTAATAGCATATGTCCTGCTTGGCTCCAGTGCAACAACTGAGTAATCTGCCACCACCTTTAACAAAGCCTGCAAGAACCATGTAGAAAAAGATATATACATCACATATAGTTTATAAAGTTTGAATGTCAAAAGTGGTACTACATGAAGTGTTTGTATCAGATACATTTATTTATAAATAAATGAAAGATGGTATATAGGTATTACATTCACTGCTCCTTTAGAGATCATATCTTTAATAAGTTTGTCGGAGTGGCCAGAAAGAACGAGAAGACAACTAGAAATATTTTCCTTTTCTATGTCTGTTGTATCTTCTGAAAGAAGCATTTCTGCAAGTTGGGGTATACATATCCTTAGTTCTTCGTGAAATAAATCACTATGGAATGCTGTGAACAAAATCTGTTAAATAAATAATGAGACATAAGCACTCATCCGTTATATATAAATATAAATGTAAATAAAATATATTGTTGCAGTATAACTAGTTGAAAACACAAAGACATCTTACAGCATACAGAACATTAGTGTCCTCATCCATTAACCGACTGCCCAACAGACCAATGACGTTGTGTTTTGCCTATAATAAAAAGCAGAGCATCAAGTAATCAGGAAATAGATAGAGCGAAACACACACACGTCTGATCAATGTTGCAGAATATGGAATCATCTCGCAATACTTACCAACAAGCTATAAAAGTAGGAGCTATGGTAGCAGATATCTCCTATAACCTGCAACGTCCAGGAACGTAGAATTGGATCTTCATGAGTTAGGAAGGCTTTCAAGTGGTGTAAAATATCTGCTCCATCTATATACTTATAAAACTCCTGCATCCACATGTTCATTTATTAACACATAATAATAATAATAATGATAATGGTGATTTTTTTTTTTTTTTTTTTTTTTTTTTGAAAGGCATGATAATGGTGATATTAAAAGCAAAATAAACTTAACAAGTTAACATGGATATGCCTATTTATGTTTCTACAATATATACGCTACTAGACTACTAGGAATTGCACTATATGGAATGTCATTTATAAAAAAAAAATTTACTCGAATAAGACCTTTGAGCAGTGATTCAATTCCTTGGTTTGAACTTTGAAATCGTATTTAGGGGTTATGTACATTCAACAAGAGGGTGAAAGAATGTGGATACCAAACCGTGAGTTTCTGGAACACAGAGGAAATTTTGAATTGACTAAACTGTTTTATTTAAAATTTTCTCTTATCATACCTAGCAACTAATATGAAGTACATAAAATTAAAGATTGGGACTTGTATATATCAAGTACGTACTGACCTCATCCATTTCGGCTACCTCAGAAACTATTTCCAGAACTTTTATCTTGACTTGAGTTGGTGATGAATCATCAAGTAATCTTTTCATTAAATTTGGATTTAAGAGACCTTTCCCAACAAGTTCAACAGCCAAAGACCGATGGTCCACCATTTTGGATAGAAGGAGAAGAACGTCTTCAGTATTCTTTGACTCCAAATGTTCCAAACAATTGATTATTTGCCCAGGAAGTCCTACCTGAAGATTTAGAAGCATTCATTAATACGCAAAATTGTGCAAAAGAGAAATTAAAACTTGCACCAACACCTGCAAATTTTCTTTGCATGTGGGGCGTTTTTGATAACATAATTTGTTACAACTTCCTAGTACCAGACCCTAAAAAGTATGATAAACTGAATATATATATATATATATATATATATATATATATATATATATATATATATATATATATATATATATATATATATATATATATATATGCGCGCGTGTGCGTGGGGAAGTAAAAGATTATATGCATATAATGTTACTGTATTCTCTAAGCAAAAATCTGTGAAAATTCATTGGAAATACTAAATTTCTGTGAAAAAATATCAACATTCATAGAGAATAATATCCTTTTACAATAAAAATGTTAATGTTTTCTACAAAATCAATAACATTCATTACATAATGTTTTATGGGAAGTTGTGATGTGGTCCAGCGGTTTTACCGTCCATGCCCCGTATGGAGTTGATGTGGATTTCCTCCTGGGCACGCAGTTAGGGGGCGGGTATAGCAACTGCGGGAGATGATCGCGCGGGTGGTTAAGTCCCCTGGATGATCCCCAACTAACTAACCGTTGTCCAAAAAAAAAAAAAAAAACAAATATAATGTTTTATGGGGAAAAAATATATGTATCATTAACTACTTAGAATTTATTTTTCGAGAAAATTCATCATGAGTAATGTTATTCTTATAATAGATTTTGATTAAAAAAACATTTTTGTTCGTAAAAATTATTTTTCTTTCACGTATATCATGAAATTGTATATAAATACACCGTTAAATATACAAATGAATGGTGAAATAATATCATGGGAAATTGACAAAAATACACCATTTTTCAAAATGTTCAAACAATATACACTTTTTTAAAAAAAATTTGGCAATATACACCATTGGATCGAACATCATTTTGGTACACCACAACTATAGGGTGATCGACTATAGCTTTTTTTGCCTATAGTCGACCAAACATCAAGAAGGATTTGGTCGACCACTTCAATATGATAGTCGACTACATAGTCTATCAAACATCAACAATTAACAATTAAGCTATCAAGAAGGAGTTGGCCGACCAACTCCTCCTTGATGTTTGGTCGACTACGGGCAAAAAAGCGTCGACCACCCTATAGTTGTGGTCTACCAAAATGATGTTTGATCCAATGGTGTATATTGCCAATTTTTTTGAAAAAATTGTATATTGTTTGAACACTTTGAAAATTAGTTTATATTTGTCAATTTCCCTAATAACATTATTTATAAAGAATGTTTCACTTCCCTCTTCCCCCAGAAATCCGCTTCTCCTGGATTATTTCCCTATATCTATAGCCCGCCTTGAGGCCTCACGAACAACCACAAAGCAAGTTAGAACCTAAAAACATAAAAACAAGACTTGCGAAACAAGAAACATCCAACGACACACCTAGACTAGGATTTGAAATAACAATATATATAATATATACCTCCAAAATAATTTGAATATACTTCACCACGTCTCGAAGTACATCACTCTCCTTTGAAGTCACAAATGGAAACCCCAAAAGATAAACTACCAAAGCAACTGTTTTTGTTACTCCGTTTTTCCCTCCACCAGGTCCACCCCAACACCGTAAAAGCTTAAGATGGATATCAGATATTAAAGCACACAAATTTTTTACATGTTCACTTGTAAGCAACACCTTGCGAAAAATTGATTTGTCACCTTTAAAACACTGCTTTAATGAAACGGCTGCCCACCGAACCGCAAGAGGTGATAGTTCGATTTCATGTGGATGCTTGTTACATAACAGATCAATAAGACATTTGGAGATATCACAACCCCCCATGTCCTGAATAGCTAAAGGACCACCCCAAATCAATCTGATACACAACAAAAGCATGCACCCATCCCTGAGCCCATGCCAGTATGATTGCATACTTTTACCAGTTGTATCTCCTTGAGGGTCTGTTATTGACATCTTGAGATAATCACAAAGTGTGGCACTCGGTGGGATCAAAGGAAGGGCTATTTCACGAACTGATGTTGCAATGGGCTCATTATTTTCAAGGGAGCAAATGTATGCAAGAGCCAGCATGGCGGACATAGAATGGGGTCGAAGATTCTGTATTCCATTGCAGAAAGAATAATGGTGGGCCAGGTCAGAGAGGCGTGACTGCTGTGTTTCAGGGGACGATGTAAGCATAATAACTGCAGTATATCCTTTAGAACGATCATCTATGGATTGTGCAACTGAAGCAACCAAAAGGCAAGACTGGAGTACCACGTCACTTGGATCATATACTTTAAGTTTCAGGTTGTTTGTATCGAATGAAGTACACATAGATATTATTGAGAAAACCTCGGAGATGATTGTATTATCACCACTTCCACCAACCACTGATGAGGAACTATAGAGACCACATAAAACTCTAGCAACCGAATCATTATGGTAGCAACACCTTAAGATTATCTGAAACAAGAAAATATACCACTTCTGAGTTAATCAATGATCAGTTACTTGATCAAATTGTAATTGGTGATTTTGACCCATTAACTCATATTTGACACGTTAGATACATTCTTCAAACAAAAACAAAGGTGTTCCAGGTTATCCTTGACCCATTTTGACACATACCATATTGAGCAATTATCTAACCCTTAATTCCTAACATTACATATAAACCAAAATTATTACTTGAATTATAGAAGACCATGAGGCAACCAAGCGCTGTCGAAGACAATAGAAGATAGCAACCCTTATAGCTTCGGACCTGAGGAACGCTTGCGTCACCGTTTCAACTACTTCTTCATAATCTTTACCGATGAATGATTCACATTCATCTCCTTTAATGTTAATCCGATCCAAAGAGTGTGAATGGATTGAGGTTAATGGAAACACAGGTGCATTTTCTGTTGTACATTGAATCTCAAAAGCATCTATTAGCGACCAAATAGCCTCACATACTTCACAAGCAACATGTAATAAATTTAAGGATCCAGACATGAGACTTGTACCACAAGTCACTAAGCAAGAAATCAAATCATCCATCACACCTAAATCTTTAGCATTATCCAATATCTCTCTAAGAGTGTTTGTCACCACCTCAGCATGTTTGGTGGCCATGGAAGATTTCAGACCTTGTGCAACACTAGTTATAATAAGTCTAATGCAGGCAACCGATTCACATAGAAGTCTTCCAGATGCATCTTCAACGCAACGAGTAACCTACACAAACATAAGTTTGAGATGTAATAGCTAAAAAAATTACACATTTATTATATTAAATCTTTGGTTGAGAGTATAACCTCTTTATAGAGCTCCACTATAGCAACCCAATGCCTGATATATGAATCTCCAAACCGACTTCCAACGTTATCGAGTGACTTCTTTAAATCTGAGAAACTCTGTAAAACTAGACATTAGTGACAAGCGCAAGAACTAGGTAAAGAAAGAAATTAGGTGTAAAACTAGACATTAGTGACAAGCGCCTTAACCTGTAACTAAGTAACACCTTAAATGAAACCAATTTCCAATTCTAGCTACCCCTATTTCAATTGTTCAAATTTGAAACCTTTATTATGCCATGTTGTTTTGTTATAAAGTATAACTGATCAAGGAAAGTTAATTAGATATATGGATGCCCATGACGGTAACGGTAACTGTTACAGTTACGGTAATGGTAACGGTTACAATTACGCTAATGGTAGCGATTACGGTTACGGGGTTAAGGACACGGACACCGTCACCATTAATAGACATATAAGCCCATAGGGTTTAGATTTGACTTAGGATCCAAGTTGTATTAGCCTATATATTCAATGTAATACATTGTTTGAGATATACAATATACAATACAATTTCCTGGAATTATATGGTATCAGAGCTAGGTTGGCGTGGCGCACCCCTCTGTCACTTGAAACAATGAGTGGACCCAACTATCGTTCAAGGGGAGGCCTAAAAGGGACTTAGGTTTGAGGGGATATTTGTTGGGGTGCAAACCAAAGTCCCACATTGCTCATGAGACAAAATCAACAGAACCTAATGTAGCTCCAAAGGATAATCCCAATTATCCCATGTGGACGGCACAATCCCTTGTCACTCAATAAAGTTGCTTTTTCAGTTGCTCATACATCTTCTACAATTTGGCATAGGCGGCTTGGGCATCCACATCAACGTCTTTTACAGTTTATGCTTTTTAAATTTTGTCTTCCAGTTACAAATAGATCTTTATCAACTTTGTGCAGTTCTTGGAAAATCATCAAAATTATGTGTGTCAACTATATTTTAGATTTTAGATTTCAAAATAATAAGATTACATTTCGCAGTAATAAAATTTTAGATTTGATTTATTGTGATGTTTGGGGTCCTGCACCAGTTTTGTCTTTCGATGGATATCGATATTTCATGTTATGTGTAGATCATCACTACTAAAATAAAAAATGTTCAAACCAACTGGGGTGGTGAATTTCGCAATTTAACTTCATTTTTCTTGTCTCTTAGGCATCATCTATCGTCATTCTTGTCCTAACACGAGGGAGCAAAACGGATTTATTGAGCGTCACAATCGCCATTTTATTATTTTATTATTATTTATTATTATTTTTAAATTATTTTATTTATTTTGTATATTTTATATTTTTTAACTTTCTTATTACTTAAAAAAATTAATAATCTTTTAATTTATACAAATTTTTTGTTTTTATTAATTTTTTAAAGTTTTTTATTTATGTAATTTTCTAAGTTTTTTTATCATGTTTTAAGTTTTTTTATTTTTCATATTGAAATTGAAATTGAAATTGAAATGGTTTGAAAATGGGTTTCAACAGGTTTAGATGGACCTTCTAATATATTAATGGATTACAGTTGGGTCCATATTGGACCCATTCCCTTTGTTTTCTCGAGAGCCAATGGACTCAAATTGTTGACCCAATAGACCCAATTTTTGGAGTATTTAGCAGATAATTAAACAATTATGAACCCTAGCCAGGCCACCCATCTCTAGAATTAATTGTATGCAACTAAAAGAATATTTTGCAGTGGGTATGTGGTAAAGAAGGTTTGGAGTCATTTAAGTTACTAATGCAATTTTCTCAACTAATCACGGAAGACTCATTTCAGTAGCATATACCTGAATGAGCAAGTCATTGTAATCTGACTTTTTCCTGAGAAGAATGTTGACAGACAAGCGCATGTTATCCCAAATAATATTATCTTGCGCTCCCGTAGAATGAAGCAGTGCACCCGTAGCAACTAAATTTGAAAGAACTTTCAGCTCGGCCTGGTTCGACTCGGGAACATCTTCATCCCTGTGGTCATAAGTCATTAACTCATTATCAACACAGACATTTTGGGAACCTGTTGATTATCTATACATTAGATATGATAAGTGGATGTTTAAATGTGTCTAATCTCAAACACTTAAATATTCATGAACTTTTGAAATTTACAAAGATGTCACTGATGTAGTTGAATAAAGTCCTATGCATGAAGAATTCTACCCAAATATTTACCAAGGTGGTAACAAATTAAATACTCAGTATAATTAGAAGCTAAAGCAGTAAGTAAATTATTAAGCATTTAATCTTAATTATGCAGATGTTATTACACTATAATATATAATATATTCTTGTTATGAGTGTCACATATAAGGGTAAAGAGATAACCAAGACTCAGGCAAACAAATCGGTGTCCAATTTCCTCGAGATAAAGTCACTTCTGATTGGATCTCATGATTGCTACCCTCATCGCCATCATATAGTAACTGCAAAGTATAACCAATCATTAATTGTCATTTATGTAGTATAATTTATTTAATAAAACAATTACTTTTCTTTAAATGGACACAATGAAGGAAACTTTGAGATGTGTATATAGTTACCTGCAATTTTAAGGCTTTCTCAAGTTCTAGTAATACCACATCCATCGATGGGCGTCCTTGTCGATCTTCCAGCAGACACTGATATGCAATACGTGAAAACTTTTTCATGGAGTTGGTGTTCATGTACTCACTCAAGGTAGGATCAATTATCCGATTTAATGTGTCCTCTCTATAGAAGGTCTGGGCCAGTTGAGGTAATAATCTTTGTTTACTCACTCTATCCTTATAGAAGCATGACCGGCCACATAGGACTTCAAACAGTACGACACCGAACGAATAAACGTCCGACTCTTTGGTTAATATCCCAGAACGTTGGTAAGCAGGATCAACATATCCACCTGTTCCAACCACATTGGTGAAGATACACATATCATTTTCGTTGGCACAACCTATTCTAGAAAGACCAAAATCCGTGATCATTGCCCTCCAGTTACTATCCAAGAGAACATTGGCACTTTTAATGTCTCTATGTATAACTCGCTCATGTTCTGCAACGTGGTTGTGTAAATGATCTAAACCACGTGCTGCATCAACGCATATATTTAGTCGCTGCATCCATGTCAGCTGACACGTTGAATCAGGAGACGTACGTAGATACTTGTCTAGGCTACCGCGATGTGCGTACTCGTAGATAAGAACTTTTTCAGGTCCTTGGTTGCAAAAACCGAGAAGGGATATGAGGTTTGGATGTTTATAACGAGTTAGCAATTGAATCTCTGTTGAGAATTCCTTAAGGCCCTGACCAGAAATTCTAGCATCGAGTCGCTTTATAGCAACAGTGGTTGGTTCCCTTTCACCGGAGAGTGAGAGTCGTCCCTTATAAACAGGGCCATACCCGCCCTCTCCGATGATAGTTGTGAAGTTTTCGGTGGCTTCTTTTATATGCTCAAATGGAATACTGAGATGCTCCAAGTCTTTAAACGGCATGGCCATGGGTAATGATCAAAAGATTAATGGTGAAGGAAGAAATTAAAAAAAATTTGTTGAAAAAGATTAGCATAACTACATATGAATCAAAAGAAAGATAAGACAGCACTATTTGATGGATGGATGAATGATGACTAATGATAATAAGTGACTTTACTTTTCTAGTAATGGAAATGGTAATAATTGTTTAATCCTTAATAATTAAGCTACCTACTTCTCAACAGTGAAACCTTGAGTGCCGATAAAATGGACTGGGGAATGTTTAAATCTGGTCGATCTGAACTTTCATAAACAATGAAATATTATAGGCGATAGTGGACCCTCTTTATTCGTTATTTTCAAAAGAAGACGACGATTTTATTCTTACTTTATTAATTATTAATGTACAGATGGTGGAAATTATTTAATTCCAATGATGAGTCATCTTATGATTTAAACTATACCTACTTCAAAATCATGTGTTTTGTTGAAAAGATCAACCTTATTGTTTAATTCTTAACATTGTTACTTAGTAGTATATTAGCTATGCAGATATATGTTGATACTGATGACTGAAGCTATGTATAAAAGGATCGGCTTTCTGTAATGTGATTCGGGTTTTCCCCGAACGCGTGTATGTGCAAATGATGAGTTTCGTTGAAATAAATGATACACTGATTCAAATTTGCCGTTAAAAAAAAAGAATAGTGTAGGTAAAATGTATACGAAACTGAAACGTCCATAACATATTACTCAATTAAAATAATCAGATCATGATATAAATAATCAAAATAAGAAATGAAAATTAAAATGATATAACCGAATTGAAGGTTGAATCGGGTTTGTGATTGAAACAATTCCTTTAAACAGATTCTTCATCTGTTCCCAGGGTACACTGGTCCGAAGCAAAGTACTGCCGAGCTTGAACCGTTGCCTGAAAGGTAACCAAAACGGAGAGACCTTGTTGCAGCTGAGAGGAAAAACTAATAGTGATGGTGCTTTTAGTTTTGGTGTATCTTTCAAGAAAGCCTAAAGACTTTATTTATAGTGGAGAGTAAGGCCTTAAGTTTGTTGTCACTTTCGATGTGGGACAACTTCCGCTTTACTTATTCTTCAAGTTAATTTTGCACCAAACTAGCAACTTTGAGACTCGATATCTCATTCACCTTTAATTCGGTTTGAAAACATTTTAGGTTGTTGTGAAGCCCTCGTCAAGGACTACAAAACTCACTAAATAATTATCAATATATATAAATTTATCATATACTAATTAGTGTCCAAAGTTAGTGAAACACACACACATACACACACACTCTTGTTTTTAACCAAATTTTCCAACAATCCCCCACATGAATGGAGATCGATCTTAGAAACAACAATATTCTGATTAAGTTTCAGCGGTTGAATCTTTCATACGATAAGTAGGTGTTACCCTTTGAACTTTCGCTTATGAAAACATACTTAGTCTACTGGCTCTGAGTAGACGGCGATGTCTTTGAACTCGTCTGCCATTTGTGTAGGCGACAATACGCTTCATACAAGACTCTCTCTGACAACGTCATGTCCTCATAGTTATGTTCTTGATGGTCATGAACATTAGCCTGGTTCTGCGAGAGATTATCAATATTGTGCCCCAACAATGAGACAACCCGTCCTAATCCATAAGGACGAATACAATAACATATGATTACATTGCGAGGTATTTGACCTATATATGATACATTTTACAAACATTGCATTCATTTTTAAAAGACAAACTTTCATTTCATCGAAAGTTAACAGACATGCATACCATTTCATAATATCCAAACTATAAATGACCTAATCTGTCATTTACTTAATAATAATCTTTATTGAACTCAACGACTTGAATGCAACGTCCTTTGAAATATGCCATGAATGACTCTAAGTAATATCTTTAAAATGAGCAAATGCACAGCGGAAGATTTCTTTAATACCTGAGAATAAACATGCTTACAAGTGTCAACCAAAAGGTTGGTGAGTTCATTAGTTTATCATAAACATTCATTTCCATTATTTTAATAGACCACAAGATTTTCATTTCCATTTTTCATAAATATCATGCATCTGCATAAAAATCATTCATATGGTGAACGCTTGATAACCGAACTAACAGGATGCATATAGAATATCCCCAACAGAAACTCGTCTGTATAATATAAACTCGAAGTACTAAAGCATACCATTTTCCAGTATGGGGGGTGTTAGTGCCCGTATATCTACCTTTAGGATTCGCGTTAATTAGGGTGTCTGTTCCCTAATTCTGAGGCTACCAAGCTAAAAAGGGGCATATTCGATTTCGATAATCCAACCATAGAATGTAATTTTCGAGCACTTGTGTCTATTTCGTCAAACATTTATAAAAGCGCATGTATTCTCAGTCCCAAAAATATATATTGCAAAAGCATTTAAAAAGGGAGTAATGAAACTCACAATACGATATTTTGTAGTAAAAATATGCATACGACGGAACTGAATAATGCAGGGTTGGCCATGGATTCACGAACCTATATCAATTGTATATCTTATTAAAACATATAATGGAAATCACATAATTTCATTTATTAATTATATAATATTTATATATATTTGTTGTTGTAGTTTATATAGAATTTGTACCAGATTTTGTCTCTATATATATATATATATATATATATATATATATATATATATATATATATATATATATATATATATATATATATATATATGTTAATATGTTTATTATATAATTATAGGTAATATAAATATATTTTATGTACAAAATCTTTATTTGTTATAATATAATAATAATAATCATAATACTTTTAATAATTATAATATTGGTAATACTAATAGTTATAAATTGATACCAATACTAATATTAATGATATTAATAATAGTTTGTGTTATTTTTATAATAAAAATAATAATAATAATCATATTCATAATAGTAATAATAATCTATGTATATTATAATAACAAACACAAAAATAGATCATCTATTTTTAAGAAATGTATTTTGAGGGTATTTGGGTAAATAAATAATGATGATAGGTGTTTATGAGGGTATATTATAATAACAAACACAAAAATAGATCATCTATATTACCAACTTCTAATCATAACCTTCCATTAAAATAAATCCTTCAAATCTTGACCATTAGATTAAACATCTAAAAATTATGACCTCATAAACACCTATCATCATTATTTATTTACCCAAATACCCTCAAAATACATTTCTTAAAAAAACATGGGCTAGAATTCTGTAACGACCCGGATTTTTCCGATCGTTTTATACATATGAGATTAATATTTACATAAATTAAACATTACTAACATGATAAGAAATCCAAATTGTTGAGTCTTGTGTTTTTGAAAAGAGTTTTACACAACGTTTGACCGTCCAATTTGACCGATGATATCACGAACTATATAACATACGATAATTATACGATTTTGTACATATATGTATTTATACATATTTAACTTGATTTAAGGATGGTTTAACATCTCATTGTGTATTAATAACAATGAGTTATAAGTATACTTTGAGACTACTAACTTAAGTTTTCAAAACGGTAACTATACGTAACGTTCTTTGACATATATACCTATAACCTATAATGCTTATACAAGTATCATATAAATACGTATTTAATCACTTTTAAAGGGCTTAAATACATAAAACAATATAAGTATATTCACAAAAATAGTTATATTTGAATTCTCGTTCCGTTTCCTCAAGATTTCTACAAGTATATCAAGGGTATATGTAACCGTATCATACCCAGCTTCTATACGTATTTACTATTGGTATACACACATCACAATCACTTTATTAGAAGCCATGAGTTAGCAAATTTTGGATCTTAGCATGCATGATTAATCGACTTGGCATATTACAAGACTTTTGCACAATATTACAAACTTATACATCATTCCACCACCATTTATACTCCATTCCATTTTCATTTTTACTACACATTTTCTCTAGCTAAAAACACCTACTTGTAAGCTTCATTCACCTCTAAGAAATCCTGCAAAAACTCTCTCAAGAATCACCTTAATAACCATCATATTAAGATCAAACAAGAACACTACAAGATACTACTTTCATTTCAAGTCTATATTCTAAGTTTACTTCCAATCTTTCAATCTAACTTCACCACTCTTTAGGATCAAGAGTTATACTTCCTTTCCAGTAGCTTTATCCAAGTAATTTGAGATAGTAACCTTATTCATAATCTTATTCGATTCATATTTATATAGCTATCTTATTTTGAGTTATAAATTATAACAACAAGAACATAGTTTGAATGATTTCAAACTTATTCGCAAACTAAATAGATCCTTCTAACTTGACTTTTAAAACACTTCAAGACCTGCAATATATCATAATAATATGCTAACTTAACAAGATACAACTTGATTTTACAAAGAACACCTTAAAGCTGAATCTACGTCGTCGGAGTACAACCGGGGGCTGTTTTGGGTTGGATAACTAAAAACCATCTTAAACTTTGAATTGGAAGTTTATATTCTGGAAAAATGATATTTCTTATGAATATGTTAACATATAAAAATCTCATGGTTTAACTCAAAGTGTAAGTATTTTTTAAAAATGATCATTTAGATGTTGTTTTTACGACGGAAATGACCACTTTCATAAGATTCACCTAAGTTTGACCTATAACCTGTGATTTTAAATACAAACCAATATATTTACTGTTCATATTCATAAATAATGGCTCGATCCAAGGAAGTGGCAAGTTGAACCAACAAAAACGGAGTTGTATTGAAGAAACTACGGCTAAAACAAAATCGGGTATCCGAAGCTAGTTTAGCTACGAAAATATTTCGAGTAAAACTAAACTAATCATATCTTTGCTAATTAATATGATATTTTATATATATTTACTCATAATTTGATTTTATATATTTCAGGACCACCCGTAAATAACACGTAAAGATTAATTATAAGACCTCATGATTGTACACAACACGTCATTTGACAATACGGTACTTTGGGTCACGATTTTAAATCATAAGACACCATGTACACAACACGTCATTTGACAACACGGTACCATGGGTCAAGATTAATTCTGATCCATACGAATACAATGAGGTCTTTATTTTATTAAGCAACTAATTGTGGACCACTAACATCGGACTGCTAACTACGGAATAATAGATATTAAAAGTATTACAAGTATATATGTAACGATTATTTGAAAAGAAAACATGTTGATATATTATATATGGTTAGGTTCGTGATATCTATCGGAGACCAGGTCGTGTTATATATCTTCAAGGCAAAAGTGAGTATATAGTCCCACTTTTAAACTCTAAATATTTCGGGATGAGAATACATGCATTTTATGATTTACGTTATGGACACAAGTGATAAAAAAATATATTCTACGTTGAGTTGTACCACCGGCATATTTCTCTATAGCTTGGTAATTACTATTTACATGTGGTATTGTAAACGCGAATCCTGTTGATAGATCTATCGGGCTGACAACCCCAACCGGACTGGACGACCAGTATTCAACGGTTGTACAGTACTTCGTTTCGGTGACTACACTTGGTACAGTGTAGTGAGATTTCATAATAAAGGGAATATGCGACGTTGATTAAATGTTAAGTATGGTTACCAAGTGCTCAACCACTTAGAATATTTTTATTAAAATGTTTATGAATATGAAATCTTGTGGTCTATATTTATAACGCTGCTAGCATTAAACCTATATCTCACCAACTTTATGTTGATGTTTTAAGCATGTTTATTCTCAGGTGATAAATAAAAGATTCTGCTGCATTATGCTGAATTTAAGCAAGATTTGGAGTATGCATATTTGTGTCAAAAATAAAACTGCATTCCGGAAGATTTGTAATGTGAAATATGTTGGAAATCGTATTTGTAGTGACCCGAACTTTTCCATGTTTATATATATTAATTGAGATTGATATTTACATGATTAAATGTTTCCAACATGTTAAGCAATCAAACTTGTTAAGACTTGATTAATTGAAATATGTTTCATATAGACAATTGACCACCCAAGTTGACCGGCGATTCACGAACGTTAAAACTTGTAAAAACGACATGACGATATATATATGGATATACAAATGGTTAACATGAGATTATGATAAGTAAGTATCTCCATAAGTATATTAACAATGAGTTATATACATATAAACAAGACTACTAACTTAAGGATTTCGAAACGAGACATATATGTAACGATTATCGTTGTAACAACATTTAAATGTATATATATCATATTAAGATATATTAATATATCATAATATCATGATAATATAATAATTTAACATCTCATTAGATATAATAAACAATGGGTTAACAACATTAATTGAGATCGTTAACTTAAAGGTTTCAAAACAACACTTACATGTAACGACTAACGATGACTTAACGACTCAATTAAAATGTATATACATGTAGTGTATTTAGATGTATTAAAATACTTTTGGAAGACTTCAAGACATATATCAAAACACTCATACTTAACGAAAATGGTTACAGTTACTTTCCCATTCTTTTCTTTCATCAAGAATTCTAGTCGTATTCTTACCCGTATTATACACAGCTTCAAAACGTACTTACTATGGGTATATACCAATAGGACCTAGCATGGGATTCCACTCTTGATTATGTCATGTATGACTAATCAATTTTAACTTCTACCATGAGCTAGTCAACTAACTAGAACTTCTTTTAACCCCACTCACCACTCACCAATTACCACTCATCATTCACTCCATTTCACTTCCAACTCTCTTTCTAATTCTCTCTCAACACACACACACACTATTATGAACGTATTTTTCCAGTATTTAATCATCATCTTCATCAAAAATCACTTCAAGAATCAAGCTATAATCATCATAGGAAGAACACTTCAAGAACACTTCAAAAATCCCTTCAAGTTTACTAATTTACTTCCAAGCTTTCTAATCCATTCCAAGTAATCATCTAAGATCAAGAAACCTTTGTTATATACAGTAGGTTATCTTTCTTATTCAAGGTAATATTCATATTCAAACTTTGATTCAATTTCTATAACTATAAACTATCTTAATTCGAGTAAAAATCTTACTTGAACTTGTTTTTGTGTCATGATTCTACTTCAAGAACTTTCAAGCCATCCAAGATCCTTTGAAGCTAGATCATTTCTTGTCACTTCCAGTAGGTTTACCTACTAAACTTGAGGTAGTAATGATGTTCATAACATCATTCGATTCATATATATAAAACTATCTTATTCGAAGGTTTAAACTCGTAATCACTAGAACATAGTTTAGTTAATTCTAAACTTGTTCGCAAACAAAAGTTAATCCTTCTAACTTGACTTTTAAAATTAACTACACACATGTTCTATATCTATATGATATGCTAACTTAATGATTTAAAACCTGGAAACACGAAAAACACCGTAAAACCGGATTTACGCCGTCGTAGTAACACCGCGGGCTGTTTTGGGTTAGTTAATTAAAAACTATGATAAAATTTGATTTAAAAGTTGTTATTCTGAGAAAATTATTTTTATTATGAACATGAAACTATATCCAAAAATTATGGTTAAACTCAAAGTGGAAGTATGTTTTCTAAAATGGTCATCTAGACGTCGTTCTTTCGACTGAAATGACTACCTTTACAAAAATGACTTGTAACTTATTTTTCCGACTATAAACCTATACATTTTCTGTTTAGATTCATAAAATAGAGTTCAATATGAAACCATAGCAATTTGATTCACTCAAAACGGATTTAAAATGAAGAAGTTATGGGTAAAACAAGATTGGATAATTTTTCTCATTTTAGCTACGTGAAAATTGGTAACAAATCTATTCCAATCATAACTTAATCAACTTGTATTGTATATTATGTAATCTTGAGATACCATAGACACGTATACAATGTTTTGACCTATCATGTCGACACATCTATATATATTTCGGAACAACCATAGACACTCTATATGTGAATGTTGGAGTTAGCTATACAGGGTTGAGGTTGATTCCAAAATATATATAGTTTGAGTTGTGATCAATACTGAGATACGTATACACTGGGTCGTGGATTGATTCAAGATAATATTTATCGATTTATTTCTGTACATCTAACTGTGGACAACTAGTTGTAGGTTACTAACGAGGACAGCTGACTTAATAAACTTAAAACATCAAAATATATTAAAAATGTTGTAAATATATTTTGAACATACTTTAATATATATGTATATATTGTTATAGGTTCGTGAATCAACAGTGGCCAAGTCTTACTTATCGACGAAGTAAAAATCTGTGAAAGTGAGTTGTAGTCCCACTTTTAAAATCTAATATTTTTGGGATGAGAATACATGCAGGTTTTATAAATGATTTACAAAATAGACACAAGTACGTGAAACTACATTCTATGGTTGAATTATCGAAATCGAATATGCCCCTTTTTATTAAGTCTGGTAATCTAAGAATTAGGGAACATACACCCTAATTGACGTGAATCCTAAAGATAGATCTATTGGGCCTAACAAACCCCATCCAAAGTACCGGCTGCTTTAGTACTTCGAAATTTATATCATATCCGAAGGGTGTCCCGGAATAATGGAGATATTCTTATATATGCATCCTGTTAATGTCGGTTACCAGGTGTTCACCATATGAATGATTTTTATCTCTATGTATGGGATGTGTATTGAAATATGAAATCTTGTGGTCTATTATTATGATTTGATATATATAGGTTAAACCTATAACTCACCAACATTATTGTTGATGTTTTAAGCATGTTTATTCTCAGGTGATTATTAAGAGCTTCCGCTGTCGCATACTTAAATAAGGACGAGATTTGGAGTCCATGCTTGTATGATATTGTGTAAAAACTGCATTCAAGAAACTTATTTTGTTGTAACATATTTGTATTGTAAACCATTATGTAATGGTCGTGTGTAAACAGGATATTTTAGATTATCATTATTTGATAATCTACGTAAAGCTTTTTAAACCTTTATTGATGAAATAAAGGTTATGGTTTGTTTTAAAATGAATGCAGTCTTTGAAAAACGTCTCATATAGAGGTCAAAACCTCGCAACGAAATCAAATAATATGGAATGTTTTTAATCAATAAGAACGGGACATTTCAGTTGGTATCCGAGCGTTGGTCTTAGAGAACCAGAATTTTGCATTAGTGTGTCTTATCGAGTTTGTTAGGATGCATTAGTGAGTCTGGACTTCGACCGTGTTTACTTGAAAAATGATTGCTTAACAAATTTTGTTGGAAACTATATATTTTTAACATGTGAATATTATGTGATATATTAACCTCTTAACGCGTTTGATATTATGTGATAGATGTCTACCTCTAGAACAAGTCCCATTGACTCACCTAATAATAATGAAGAGTCAAATGTAAATTGGAATGATTCGTGGACTGATTCACAAGTTCCCGAAGAGGAACCGGAAGAAGAGTCGGAACCAGAAGAAGAATCGGAACTGGAAGAAGAATCGGAACCGGATGAAGAAATAGAACCGGTGGGGGAAATAATAAAACGGTTAAGTAAAAGAAAATCCTCAACCAACCGACCAAGGTTAATTATGGTTAATGGTGTTTCCGCTAAGGAAGCAAAATATTGGGAGGATTACCAATTCTCCGATGAATCGGATTCTGACGAGAATTCCGATGATGTTATAGAAATTACCCCAACTGAATTTAAAAAGGCAAAAGAAAATAATAAGGGAAAGGGCATAAAAATAGAGAAATCTAATTCCAACCCCGATGAACTTTATATGTATCGTCAACCCCCGAAGTCCTTAAGTTGTAACAATGACCCGGGAACCTCTAAACCACCAGGTTTTTCTAAACCAATGTGGAAAATGACGGCTCGTATTAGGGGAACATCATATATCCCTAGAAACTTGGCAAAACGAACCAAAACCGAAGAAGAAGAAACAAGCGAGTCGGAATAAGATAGTTGTATTCGTGTGGTGTAATATATGTAATATAGTGTGCTTATGCTTTATGATATATGTAAAAATTGCTTGTATTAATAAGTATTTTTTTTATGAATCTAACTCTTGTCTATTTTACAGTATAAAAACACAAAATGGATAGACAACTCAATATTTTAAGAGATCTACCCGGAGACATGATTGATGAAATCTTGTCTAGAGTCGGTCAGAATTCTTCGGCACAACTATTTAAGGCGAGATCATTTTGTAAGACATTCGAAGAACGTTCCAAGAATGCCTTGGTTAATAAAAGGCTTTCGTTCGAAAGATGGGGGATATCACATTGGGAAATCCATAAGTTACGATGTGTTTACTTTGACGCATATATTGCGGGGAACCCAAATGCTATTTTACGCAATGGGTTAAGAAATTATTTTGACTCAATATATCCGAATATTGGACTTCGTGATTTAGAAAAAGCGGCTAACATGCAACATAAAGAAGCATGTTATGCTTACGGATTAGTAATGTTCGCTTCTCACCAAAGTGAGAACAAGAACATCGGGCTACAACTATTAAACAAAACGTTCCCACAAGTGACGGAGTCGGTAATTGGGGTAAGAAATGAGGTTTTTAGATTGTTACGGGACTGTTGGACATTACGTAACCCTCGTCCCTTTGACGACGTTACAACACGCTGTCTTATCAACGGCCATAACGGTTATGTTCCACAAGACCAAGGATGGGAAGTAGTCCTAGTAAAACTAGAATGCATGACTTGTTTCTGGACGTATGAATTACGTGTCTTTATTGCCTTTGCTGAACGACTTGTGTACTAGCTAGAATTATCTTCACAACTATCTTGTATCAAAGTTATTGTGTGCTATATTTCATGCTTTATGTAAAATAAACGGTATTGTAAGTTTGTAAAATATTGTATAAAAGTTTGAACGCGAAATATTATTATAATCAGTTATTCATATAGAATTGTAGTGGTTGAATTGTATATTAGCTACTAAGTATGAACTTAACGGGTAGGTACTACCCGAATTTAAACTTATAAAACGCTAATATGAAGAAAAAGCTTTTATAAATGAGTTCATATTATGCTACGAAATACTATTAACTACTCTTAATATTCTGTATGATTAACTTGTTCCATTTGACTATTTTGAAGGAAATGGCATCGACTACTCGACACACCGTGAATATGAATGAAGAGGAATTCCGTACTTTTCTAGCTTCAAACATAGCCGCAGTACAGGCTGCGCTACATACCAACAATAACCTTGGATCTAGCAGTACAGGAAATCGTGTAGGATGCACCTACAAAGAATTCACTGCCTGCAAACCTTTGGAATTTGATGGAACCGAAGGACCGATCGGATTGAAACGGTGGACCGAGAAGGTCGAATCGGTGTTTGCCATAAGTAAGTGTACTGAAGAGGACAAAGTAAAGTACGCTACGCATACCTTCACAGGTTCTGCGTTAACATGGTGGAATACCTATCTAGAGCAAGTGGGACAAGACGATGCGTACGCACTACCGTGGTCAGCATTCAAGCACTTGATGAACGAGAAGTACCGTCCCAGAACCGAGGTCAATAAGCTCAAGATAGAACTTAGAGGGTTACGAACCCAAGGATTTGATATTACCACGTACGAAAGACGATTCACAGAATTGTGCCTATTGTGTCCGGGAGCATTCGAAGATGAGGAAGAGAAGATCGACGCGTTTGTGAAAGGATTACCGGAAAGAATCCAAGAAGATATAAGTTCACACGAGCCCGCCTCCATACAACAGGCATGTAGAATGGCTCACAAACTAGTGAACCAGATTGAAGAAAGAATTAAAGAACAGACTGCTGAAGAGGCCAATGTGAAGCAAGTCAAAAGAAAGTGGGAGGAAAACGGTGATAAGAATCACCAATACAACAACAACAGTAATTACAACAATAATCGCAACAATTATCCCAACAATCGCAACATCAATCGCAACTACAACAAACGGCCCAACAACAACAACAACAACAGCAGCAACTACAACAATCATCCCAACAACAATAATAACCGCAACAACAACAACAATCAGAAGCAGCTATGCCAAAGGTGTGAAAAGTATCACTCGGGGTTCTGCACCAAATTTTGAAACAAGTGTAAAAGAAATGGTCATAGCGCGGCGAAGTGTGAGGTCTACGGACCAGGGGTTAATAGAACGAAAGGAACAAATGGTGTCGGAACGAGTAATGGCGGAGCAAGTAGTGTCGGAGCAAGTTATGGCAATGTAGTTTGTTATAAATGTGGAAAACCGGGCCACATTATTAGAAATTGCCCGAACCAGGAGAACACGAATGGACAAGGCCGCTGAAGAGTTTTCAATATTAATGCGGCAGAGGCACAGGAAGACCCGGAGCTTGTTACGGGTACGTTTCTTATTGACAATAAATCTGCTTACGTTTTATTTGATTCGGGTGCGGATAGAAGCTATATGAGTAGAGATTTTTGTGCTAAATTAAGTTGTCCATTGACGCCTTTGGATAGTAAATTTTTACTCGAATTAGCAAATGGTAAATTAATTTCAGCAGATAATATATGTCGGAATCGAGAAATTAAACTGGTTAGCGAAACATTTAAGATTGACTTCATACCAGTAGAGTTAGGGAGTTTTGATGTGATAATCGGTATGGACTGGTTGAAAGAAGTGAAAGCAGAGATCGTTTGTTACAAAAATGCAATTCGCATTATACGAGAAAAAAGAAAACCCTTAATGGTGTACGGAGAAAAGGGCAACACGAAGCTACATCTTATTAGTAATTTGAAGGCACAAAAACTAATAAGAAAAGGTTGCTATGCTGGTCTAGCACACGTCGAGAAAGTACAAACTGAAGAAAAGAGCATCAATGATGTTCCCGTCGCAAAAGAATTTTCCGATGTATTTCCGAAAGAATTACCTGGATTACCCCTACATCGATCCGTTGAATTTCAAATAGATCTTGTACCAGGAGCTGCACCAATATCTCGTGCTCCTTACAGACTCGCACCCAGCGAGATGAAAGAACTGCAAAGCCAATTACAAGAACTTTTAGAGCGTGGTTTCATTCGACCAAGCACATCACCGTGGGGAGCTCCTGTTTTGTTTGTCAAGAAGAAAGATGGTACATTCAGGTTGTGTATCGACTACCGAGAGTTGAACAAACTTACCATCAAGAACCGCTACCCACTACCGAGAATCGACGACTTATTTGATCAACTTCAAGGCTCGTCTGTTTATTCAAAGATTGACTTACGTTCCGGGTATCATCAAATGCGGGTGAAAGAAGATGATATTCCAAAGACTGCTTTCAGAACACGTTACGGTCATTACGAGTTTATGGTCATACCATTTGGTTTAACTAATGCACCAGCTGTGTTCATGGACCTTATGAACCGAGTGTGTGGACCATACCTTGACAAGTTTGTCATTGTTTTCATTGATGACATACTTATTTACTCAAAGAATGACCAAGAACATGGTGAACATTTGAGAAAGGTGTTAGAAGTATTGAGGAAGGAAGAATTGTACGCTAAATTTTCAAAGTGTGCATTTTGGTTGGAAGAAGTTCAATTCCTCGGTCACATAGTGAACAAAAAAGGTATTAAGGTGGATCCGACAAAGATAGAAACTGTTGAAAAGTGGGAAACCCCGAAAACTCCGAAACACATACGCCAGTTTTTAGGACTAGCTGGTTACTACAGAAGGTTCATCCAATACTTTTCCATAATAGCAAAACCCTTGACTGCATTAACGCATAAAGGGAAGAAATTTGAATGGAATGATGAACAAGAGAAAGCGTTTCAGTTATTGAAGAAAAAGCTAACTACGGCACCTATATTGTCATTGCCTGAAGGGAATGATGATTTTGTGATTTATTGTGACGCATCAAAGCAAGGTCTCGGTTGTGTATTAATGCAACGAACGAAGGTGATTTCTTATGCGTCTAGACAATTGAAGATTCACGAGCAAAATTATACGACGCATGATTTGGAATTAGGCGCGATTGTTTTTGCATTAAAGACTTGGAGGCACTACTTATATGGGGTCAAAAGTATTATATATACCGACCACAAAAGTCTTCAACACATATTTAATCAGAAACAACTGAATATGAGGCAGCGTAGGTGGATTGAATTATTGAATGATTACGACTTTGAGATTCGTTACCACCCGGGGAAGGCAAATGTGGTAGCCGATGCCTTGAGCAGGAAGGACAGAGAACCCATTCGAGTAAAATCTATGAATATAATGATTCATAATAACCTTACTACTCAAATAAAGGAGGCGCAACAAGGAGTTTTAAAAGAGGGAAATTTAAAGGATGAAATACCCAAAGGATCGGAGAAGCATCTTAATATTCGGGAAGACGGAACCCGGTATAGGGCTGAAAGGATTTGGGTACCAAAATTTGGAGATATGATAGAAATGGTACTTAGAGAAGCTCATAAAACCAGATACTCAATACATCCTGGAACGGGGAAGATGTACAAGGATCTCAAGAAACATTTTTGGTGGCCGGGTATGAAAGCCGATGTTGCTAAATACGTAGGAGAATGTTTGACGTGTTCTAAGGTCAAAGCTGAGCATCAGAAACCATCAGGTCTACTTCAACAACCCGAAATCCCATAATGAAAATGGGAAAACATTACCATGGATTTCATCACTAAATTGCCAAGGACTGCAAGTGGTTTTGATACTATTTGGGTAATAGTTGATCGTCTCACCAAATCAGCACACTTCCTGCCAATAAGAGAAGATGACAAGATGGAGAAGTTAGCACAACTGTATTTGAAGGAAGTCGTCTCCAGACATGGAATACCAATCTCTATTATCTCTGATAGGGATGGCAGATTTATTTCAAGATTCTGGCAGACATTACAGCAAGCATTAGGAACTCGTCTAGACATGAGTACTGCCTATCATCCACAAACTGATGGGCAGAGCCAAAGGACGACACAAACGCTTGAAGACATGCTACGAGCATGTGTTATTGATTTCGGAAACAGTTGGGATCGACATCTACCGTTAGCAGAATTTTCCTACAACAACAGCTACCATTCAAGCATTGAGATGGTGCCGTTTGAAGCACTTTATGGTAGAAAGTGCAGGTCTCCGATTTGTTGGAGTGAAGTGGGGGATAGACAGATTACGGGTCCGGAGATTATACAAGAAACTACCGAGAAGATCATCCAAATTCAACAACGGTTGAAAACCGCCCAAAGTCAACAAAAGAGCTACGCTGACATTAAAAGAAAAGATATAGAATTTGAAATTGGAGAGATGGTCATGCTTAAAGTTGCACCTTGGAAAGGCGTTGTTCGATTTGGTAAACGAGTGAAATTAAATCCAAGGTATATTGGACCATTCAAGATTATTGATCGTGTCGGACCAGTAGCTTACCGACTTGAGTTACCTCAACAACTCGCGGCTGTACATAACACTTTCCACGTCTCGAATTTGAAGAAATGTTTTGCTAAAGAAGATCTCACTATTCCGTTAGATGAAATCCAAATCAACGAAAAACTCCAATTCATCGAAGAACCCATCGAAATAATGGATCGTGAGGTTAAAAGACTTAAGCAAAACAAGATACCAATTGTTAAGGTTCGATGGAATGCTCGTAGAGGACCCAAGTTCACCTGGAAGCGTGAAGATTAGATGAAGAAGAAATACCCGCATCTATTTCCAGAAGATTCGTCAACACCTTCAACAGCTTAAAATTTCGGGACGAAATTTATTTAACGGGTAGGTACTGTAGTGACCCGAACTTTTCCATGTTTATATATATTAATTGAGATTGATATTTACATGATTAAATGTTTCCAACATGTTAAGCAATCAAACTTGTTAAGACTTGATTAATTGAAATATGTTTCATATAGACAATTGACCACCCAAGTTGACCGGCGATTCACGAACGTTAAAACTTGTAAAAACGACATGACGATATATATATGGATATACAAATGGTTAACATGAGATTATGATAAGTAAGTATCTCCATAAGTATATTAACAATGAGTTATATACATATAAACAAGACTACTAACTTAAGGATTTCGAAACGAGACATATATGTAACGATTATCGTTGTAACGACATTTAAATGTATATATATCATATTAAGATATATTAATATATCATAATATCATGATAATATAATAATTTAACATCTCATTAGATATAATAAACAATGGGTTAACAACATTAATTGAGATCGTTAACTTAAAGGTTTCAAAACAACACTTACATGTAACGACTAACGATGACTTAACGACTCAGTTAAAATGTATATACATGTAGTGTATTTAGATGTATTAAAATACTTTTGGAAGACTTCAAGACATATATCAAAACACTCATACTTAACGAAAATGGTTACAGTTACTTTCCCATTCTTTTCTTTCATCAAGAATTCTAGTCGTATTCTTACCCGTATTATACACAGCTTCAAAACGTACTTACTATGGGTATATACCAATAGGAACTAGCATGGGATTCCACTCTTGATTATGTCATGTATGACTAATCAATTTTAACTTCTACCATGAGCTAGTCAACTAACTAGAACTCCTTTTAACCCCACTCACCACTCACCAATTACCACTCATCATTCACTCCATTTCACTTCCAACTCTCTTTCTAATTCTCTCTCAACACACACACACTATTATTTTTCTAGTAGTTAATCATCATCTTCATCAAAAATCACTTCAAGAATCAAGCTATAATCATCATAGGAAGAACACTTCAAAAATCCCTTCAAGTTTACTAATTTACTTCCAAGCTTTCTAATCCATTCCAAGTAATCATCTAAGATCAAGTAACCTTTGTTATATACAGTAGGTTATCTTTCTTATTCAAGGTAATATTCATATTCAAACTTTGATTCAATTTCTATAACTATAAACTATCTTAATTCGAGTAAAAATCTTACTTGAACTTGTTTTTGTGTCATGATCCTACTTCAAGAACTTTCAAGCCATCCAAGATCCTTTGAAGCTAGATCATTTCTTGTCACTTCCAGTAGGTTTACCTACTAAACTTGAGGTAGTAATGATGTTCATAACATCATTCGATTCATATATATAAAACTATCTTATTCGAAGGTTTAAACTCGTAATCACTAGAACATAGTTTAGTTAATTCTAAACTTGTTCGCAAACAAAAGTTAATCCTTCTAACTTGACTTTTAAAATTAACTACACACATGTTCTATATCTATATGATATGCTAACTTAATGATTTAAAACCTGGAAACATGAAAAACACCGTAAAACCGGATTTACGCCGTCGTAGTAACACCGCGGGCTGTTTTGGGTTAGTTAATTAAAAACTATGATAAACTTTGATTTAAAAGTTGTTATTCTGAGAAAATTATTTTTATTGTGAACATGAAACTATATCCAAAAATTATGGCTAAACTCAAAGTGGAAGTATGTTTTCTAAAATGGTCATCTAGACGTCGTTCTTTCGACTGAAATGACTACCTTTACAAAAACGACTTGTAACTTATTTTTCCGACTATAAACCTATACTTTTTCTGTTTAGATTCATAAAATAGAGTTCAATATGAAACCATAGCAATTTGATTCACTCAAAACGGATTTAAAATGAAGAAGTTATGGGTAAAACAAGATTGGATAATTTTTCTCATTTTAGCTACGTGAAAATTGGTAACAAATCTATTCCAACCATAACTTAATCAACTTGTATTGTATATTATGTAATCTTGAGATACCATAGACACGTATACAATGTTTCGACCTATCATGTCAACACATCTATATATATTTCGGAACAACCATAGACACTCTATATGTGAATTTTGGAGTTAGCTATACAGGGTTGAGGTTGATTCCAAAATATATATAGTTTGAGTTGTGATCAATACTGAGATACGTATACACTGGGTCGTGGATTTATTCAAGATAATATTTATCGATTTATTTCTGTACATCTAAATGTGGACAACTAGTTGTAGGTTACTAACGAGGACAGCTGACTTAATAAACTTAAAACATCAAAATATATTAAAAATTTTGTAAATATATTTTGAACATACTTTAATATATATGTATATATTGTTATAGGTTCGTGAATCAACAGTGGCCAAGTCTTACTTATCGACGAAGTAAAAATCTGTGAAAGTGAGTTATAATCCCACTTTTAAAATCTAATATTTTTGGTATGAGAATACATGCAGGTTTTATAAATGATTTACAAAATAGACACAAGTACGTGAAACTACATTCTATGGTTGAATTATCGAAATCGAATATGCCCCTTTATATTAAGTCTGGTAATCTAAGAATTAGGGAACAGACACCTTAATTGACGCGAATCCTAAAGATAGATCTATTGGGCCTAACAAACCCCATCCAAAGTACCAGATGCTTTAGTACTTCGAAATTTATATCATATCCGAAGGGTGTCCCGGAATGATGGGGATATTCTTATATATGCATCTTGTTAATGTCGGTTACCAGGTGTTCACCATATGAATGATTTTTATCTCTATGTATGGGATGTGTATTGAAATATGAAATCTTGTGGTCTATTATTATGATTTGATATATATAGGTTAAACCTATAACTCACCAACATTTTTGTTGACGTTTTAAGCATGTTTATTCTCAGGTGATTATTAAGAGCTTCCGCTGTCGCACACTTAAATAAGGACGAGATTTGGAGTCCATGCTTGTATGATATTGTGTAAAAACTGCATTCAAGAAACTTATTTTGTTGTAACATATTTGTATTGTAAACCATTACGTAATGGTCGTGTGTAAACAGGATATTTTAGATTATCATTATTTGATAATCTACGTAAAGCTTTTTAAACCTTTATTGATGAAATAAAGGTTATGGTTTGTTTTAAAATGAATGCAGTCTTTGAAAAACGTCTCATATAGAGGTCAAAACCTCGCAACGAAATCAAATAATATGGAACATTTTTAATCAATAAGAACGGGACATTTCAGTATTGTTGTTATCACATGTAAAGTTTGTAAGACTAAGATTATCGCTAAACGATAATCATTACTATGTTGTTTAAATCCTTTGGTTATAATAAAGGTTATGGGTTGTATTATAAAAATGAATGCAGATTTTTAAAAATGTCGCATATAGAGGTCAATACCTCGCAATGAAATCATATGTTATTGTATTCATCCCTATGAATTAGGACGGGTTGTCTCAAATTCATTACGCCATTTCCTTCCCATAAACTTAAAAAAACACCTCTGTTCCGAACCCTAATGTTCCGAACCCTAATCTGTTCCGATCATCACCATTGTGACGACCCCGTCAAAACACTTAACGGATCCGTCAGTTGGTCCCACAGCTTGATCGGACTTAAATGCATTAAATAAACAAAGTTGCATTCTTTTATTTCAAAAGTTTTCCCAAAAAGGAAACAAACCAAAATATGTAGTTTAACACAACCCAACATATTAATAATCCAAAAGTTGACACAAAACCTTGCCAACAAACCCACAATTTAAATTATCCAAAAATAGAATGCCAACTTAAGTTTCATAATTGTTTCAATAAAAATCTACCCAAATGCATGCAAACTCTTCTAAAGACAGTGGAAGCATCACAAAACTCAAGTACCTGTGAAAACATGCAAGTAAACTGTCAACACAAAGGTTGAGTGAAATATAGGTTTAAATAATAAGTAAACTTTAGACCACAAGATTTAAAAAAAAAATGTTAGAAAACATTAAACATTATTCCATTATCAATGAGCCACCTGGTAACCACTTAACCCTTTATTTACCCTTGCCAAACACAATAAAAATATACACTTGGACAGTGTATCTACAACAAATTATGAAGTACTAAACATTCCGATTATAAATTGCTAGCGCGACTAGCTCGAAATGGGGTTGTCAAACCCGATAGATCTATCCGTAGGATTCGCGTTCACCGGTAGAAATCAATGATTACAATTACCAGACTAGGGAATATTTTTGTCCAACTCACAATGAATAATTAAATTTAACTGTTACTTGTGTCTAAACGTAAATAAAAATGCATGTAATCACATCCCAAAAATATACTTTGAAAAGTATGTAAAAACGGGACTATAACTCACCTTAAAAGCAACTGAAGAAACCACAAACAAGCGAACAACAAATAGAGTAAAGTGATCAGGAATGATCACAACGCCGACCTATAAATAAAGCAGGTCGATATAAATAACTAACTTAGGTCAAGTCTTAGTATGATAGCTATTGTACATGTTGCAAGTAGACATAGAACAATACTCGGTAAGCATCGGTTTGACTGGAACAGCGTATAGACACATACTTTCTATTTATAGAAAGTTTCTATTTTAAGAAAGTTTCTATTTTTGGAAAGTTTCTATTTTTGGAAAGTTTCCAAATTTAGAAAGTTCTATTTTTAGAAAGTTTTTAAGTTAGAAAAGTTTCCTTATTTAGAAAGTCAACAAAAGTCAACTGAAAGTCAAAGTCAACCGAAAGTCAACTCAAAAGTCAACCTTGGTCAAACATAGTCAACATTAATTTGAAAAGTGTAAATTATAATAATAACATAAGTTATAATGTTTATTAAAGTTAAAAGTGTATAATTAAGTCATAACATAAGTTTAATTAAATAAAATGAATTATTAAAGTTAATATAAGTTTAAATGATATAATTAATATAACATAAGTATTTAATTAATTAATTAAATATTAATCTTAATATAAGTATTATTAATTAATAATAAATTTTTAAATCATATCATAAGTATTATTAATTAATAATGAATTATTAACCATATCATAAGTTTCTAATTATAATTATTAAATCATAAGTATTTAATAATTAAATCATAATTAAATAATAATTAAGTCTTATAATAATTAAATAATTATTTAATCTTTATTATAAGTCTTATAATAATATTCTCATAAAATAAATTTAATACTTATCATAAGTATTTTCCAATAATAATAAAAGTATTATTAATCGTAAGTTAAATTTAAAATGTTAATTAAATCATAATTAATAATTAAATGATATAATAAATATTTATATCATAAGTCTTAAATAATAATAATCACTTATTTTATCATAAGTAATTAATTAATAATGAAATTCATTATTTTTATCATAAGTTTTAGAATTAATCATAAGTTTTAATTCAAAAGTTCATCGGGTCGTATCTTGAGCCCCGGGTGTCGATTTCTGGCGAGCCTTATATGCATCTCTGCCTATTCAAACCACCCAACACAATGGTGCACTCAAGAACACACCAAGAACAGTCCACAAGTCGTGGTAATCAGCCATGACACCACTTGGACCTTCAATTTACTCAAAACCGTGTTTTAGTCAAAACGGGTGAACCGTGGCTCGGATTTAGGTGACCCGAACATGAAAGTTCGTCCCACCATCAGTCCTAACACACTAAAACACCCTAAAGACTCTAAGAAAGGTCACAAAGTCGGACCAAACCTGGTTTCATGTCAATCCACATTTCAATTTTAACAAAATAGTAATTTGATCATAACTAGGGCTCCGGGAATCGAAACGACATGAATCCGGAGTCTAAAATTAATGTCTTGATGAGAGGAACTCATCTAAATAGTTTATTTTAACATTTATATCAGTCACAAACTCAGAATACATGAATTAGCTGCTGTCCAGAATTTTACAAACCGAAAACATGTGATTTTGAGTACATCTATGCATACAAACATCATTACAATAATCCACAAACATCATACTACTAAATAATCATCAAAATACAGAAAATAAATGAAAAATTGAAAATTCTAGAGTTAGGGTTTATACCCTAATCGAGAAACAATCTATGTAATCGCGTAGAGAATGAAGAGAGGAACGCGTTTATACTAATCAATCCTTGATCCAAGCTATAAGTTTTGTGAAATGATGATGATGAAGGTGATGGTTGGCGACGGCACAAGGGGAAGGGAGAAGGGAGAGCACAAAATAAATCTTTAGGTTTTGATAAAATGAAACAAAAATTGTAAATGGAAAAATGGGAAACAAAATGCAAAGTGGAAAGGGGTTTACCCCTTTGGTTCGGCCAAAAATATTAGTGGGGTGGGACCCACTTGGTCCATCTCACTCAAATGTAATTTTCTGATGGCCCGAAAGCCCGAACGAGTCCCGAAACGCGAAAACGTACTTACGAGATTAAAAATTCGGAAAGATAACAAACGCACGACGAAAAATAAATATAAATACACTATATAATAATATGATCTTAAAATATCATATTTAAAATATTTAGCATTTAAATGTCCCAAAAACTCGACCGTTGGTTTGAAAACCAAAAAGATTCGCCGGATGGAAATCCGCGAGACGTAAAAACGTATAAATTTAAAATATGAATACAAATATTCACATAACACATAATCATTAATATATATATATTATTACAAAAATAATAATGTAGGTCATAGAAATGACGTGGCACACTAACAGTTAACGGCCGTTAAATAATTAACTGAAAAAGATAACGGAAAAAGTAGGGTCGTGACAGTACCTTCCCGTTACGGAAATTTCGTCCCGAAATTTAAGCAGGCGCAGGGGTTGACTCGGCATCTGGGAACAAATGCGGGTATTTCTGCTTCATCTGGTCTTCACTCTCCCAATTGAACTCGGGACCGCGTCTAGCGTTCCATCTGACCCGAACAATAGGAATTCTGCTCTGTTTAAGAGTCTTAACCTCTCGGTCCATGATTACAACAGGCTCCTCAATAAAATGCAATTGCTTATCAACTTGAAGTTCCTCCAAAGGAATAGTCTGATCAAATTCAGCCAAGCACTTCTTTAAATTCGAAATATGGAAAACATCGTGAACAACACTGAGTTCTTGTGGCAATTTCAAACGATAAGCCACCGGTCCAACTCTTTCAATGATCTCAAAAGGTCCCACGAAACGAGGACTTAACTTTCCCCTTTTACCAAAACGGATTACGCCCTTCCAAGGCGAAACCTTTAACATAACATGATCACCAACTTGAAATTCAACATCTTTCCTTCCCTTATCGGCATAACTCTTTTGCCGACTTCTAGCAGTTCTCAACCTTTCTTTAATTTGTACAATCTTCTCAGTAGTCTCGTGAATAATCTCTGGACCTGTAAGTTGAGCATCCCCAACCTCATTCCAACAAATAGGAGACCTACATTTCCTACCGTACAAAGCTTCAAACGGTGCGGCTTTAATACTTGCGTGGTAACTGTTGTTATAAGAAAACTCGGCTAGCGTCAAATATTTATCCCACCCATTTCCAAAATCAATGACGCACGCTCGCAACATATCTTCTAATGTCTGAATGGTCCTTTCACTTTGACCATCCGTTTGAGGATGATAAGCAGTGCTCATATCCAACCTAGTACCCAAGGCTTCCTGTAAAGATCGCCAAAACCTCGAAACAAACCGACTTTCTCGGTCGAAAATAATGGACACTGGAACACCATGCCTAGAAACAATCTCTTTCAAATACAAACGGATGAGTTTCTCCATCGAATCCGTTTCCCTAATCGGCAAAAAGTGAGCCGACTTAGTGAGTCGATCTACAATCACCCAAATCGCATTATAGCCACCCGAAACTCTTGGTAACTTAGTAATAAAATCCATAGTGATACCTTCCCACTTCCACTCGAGAATTTCTGGTTGCACCAAAAGTCCAGACGGTTTTTGATGTTCAGCTTTGACCTTAGCACAGGTCAAACACTTAGTCACATACTTAGCTACATCACCTTTCAAATTATGCCACCAATACAGCTCCTTAAGATCCTGATACATCTTTCCTGAACCAGGATGAATAGAGTATCTAGACTTATGAGCCTCATCCAAAACAAGTTGTCGAAGACCTCCAAATTTTGGAACCCAAAGACGTCCCACAAAATACCTAGTACCATCAGCTCGTACTTCAAACTCCTTAGCTACCTTTTCTACATTATCCTTCATGAAATTCTCCTCCTTTAAGGCTTCTTGTTGTGCCTCAAGAATCTGCCTAATGAGGTTTGATCTAATTGTCATATTCAAGGTCCTAACCCTGCGAGGTTCAGTCCTTTCTTTACGACTCAATGCATCAGCCACAACATTGGCCTTACCCGGGTGATACAAAAGGTCACAATTATAATCATTCAACGTCTCAATCCATCTTCGTTGTCTCATGTTCAACTGTTTCTGATCGAGGATATGTTGAAGACTCTTGTGATCGGTGTACACAGTACTCTTAACACCATAAAGATAGTGTCTCCAAATTTTAAGCGCAAAAACAACAGCCCCCAACTCTAAATCATGAGTTGTATAGTTCTGTTCGTGAATCTTCAACTGTCGTGACGCATACGCAATAACCTTCTTTCGTTGCATCAAAACGCAACCATAGCCTTGTCGCGATGCATCACAATAAACAACAAAATCGTCATTACCCTCCGTTAGTGACAAAATCGGAGCGGTAGTCAACTTCTTCTTCAAAATCTGAAAAGCATTCTCTTGTTCATCCTTCCACTCATACTTCTTCCCCTTATGCGTTAAAGCAGTCAGAGGTTTCGCAATACGAGAGAAATCCTGAATGAACCTTCGATAGTAACCTGCCAACCCTAAGAACTGACGAATCTGAGTAGGAGTTTTCGGAGTTTCCCACTTTTCAATCGCCTCAATTTTAGCATGATCAACTTGTATTCCCTGTTTATTAACAATATAACCAAGGAACTGAACTTCTCTTAACCAAAAAGCACACTTAGAGAACTTAGCGTACAACTCTTCTTTCTTTAACAAATCAAGCACTAACCTCAAGTGTTCTTCGTGCTCTTCATCACTCTTAGAATATATAAGGATGTCGTCAATGAAAACAATAACGAACTTGTCCAGATAGGGTCTACACACACGGTTCATGAGGTCCATGAACACAGCAGGTGCATTTGTCAATCCGAACGGCATAACAAGAAATTCAAAGTGACCGTAACGGGTGCGAAAAGCAGTTTTTGAAACATCAGATTCTTTAACACGCAACTGATGATAGCCAGAACGAAGATCAATTTTTGAATAAATAGAAGAACCCTGAACCTGATCGAACAGATCATCAATTCTCGGTAGAGGATAGCGATTTTTAACAGTGAGCTTATTCAGTTCACGATAATCAATGCATAAACGAAAAGAACCATCCTTCTTCTTAACAAACAGAACGGGAGCTCCCCAAGGGGACGAACTAGGATGAATAAAACCTTTGTCTAAGAACTCACGGAGTTGACTCGACAATTCTTGAAGTTCGGAAGGCGCAAGACGATAAGGAGCACGTGCTACAGGAGCAGTGCCGGGAACAAGATCAATTTGAAATTCTACCGCACGTTGCGGCGGAAGGCCAGGTAAGTCATCGGGAAACACCTCGAGAAAATCCCTAACAATGTAAACGTCATCAACGTTCTTCACTTCCTTACTAGGATCAACAACACGAGCAAGAATAGCATGACAGCCTTTACGGAGATGTTTATGAACTTTCATACAGCTAATAAGATTTAACTGTGTGCATTTCTTATCTCCAAAGACCATCAGTGGCTCTCCAATCACATCAGTAATACGAATAGCCTTATCATAACACACGATCTCAGCACGGTTCGCAGATAACCAATCCATGCCAATAACAATATCAAAACTACCAAGTTCAATCGGTATCAAGTCTATCTCAAAATCCCTACCACCCAGATTAATGTTACATTTACGATGTACGGTCTTAGCAGTAAGTTCTTTACCATTAGCTACTTCAACAACATAAGTATTGTCTAAGGGAGTTAACGGCGTTTTGATTCTCGGACTTAATTTACTCGATACGAAACTTAAATCATCCCCTGAATCAAATAGTACATAAACTGATAAATCGTTGACTGAGAACGTACCATTAACAAGCTTAGGATCTTCCTCCGCATCCTTAGCATTAATGTTGAACGCTCGGCCGCGTGCAGTTTCAGCAGTCTTCTTGTTGGGACAAGCATCTCGGAAATGCCCCGGCTTCCCACACTCATAACAAACCCTTTGATTACCTCCATTATTCGATTTCCCATTACCATTACCGTTACCACCTCTATTACCAACATTATTATTATTACCACCAGCCGCGGGAGTAGCAGAACCCGGCAAAAGCACTGTACAATCTTTAGCAATGTGCCCTTGCTTGGAGCACCTCTTACAAGTAACTGTACAGTAACCATCATGAGCTTTATAGCAACGAGGACACACACGCTGATTTCTGTTGTTAGCACCTGAGGTATCCTGTTTCTTCTGCTGATTTTAGTTTTGATTGCGGTTGTTATCCCACTTTCGTTTCCCATTATCAGCCTTCTTGACAACCTCCTCACTAGTTTCAGCAACTGTAGTCTTTCTTCTTCTCAACACCTTGTTATTAAGTTTGTGGGCCATAGACATAGCCGCCTCAATAGTCTGAGGTTCACTAGACTCAACCCCGTGTTCAATCTTCTCGGACAAACTATCAATGTAAGCCTCAATTTTGCGGTCCTCATTCGTATAAACCCTAGGACACAGCAAAGTTAACTCGAAAAACCTTCGTTCATAGGCATCTAACTCGGTGCCATGCATTTTCAAATTCTTGAGCTCAACCTCTAGCTTCTTAAGCTCACCCCAAGGTCTATAGCGGGTGATCAATCTTTCCTTAAAATCATTCCAGGCCAAACCATAAGCTACATCGCTTCCCAAACTACTAACCAGATTGTTCCACCATGTCTAGGCACTATCCTTGAGAGTGCAACTAGCGAAACTAACTTTGTCCTCTTCACAGACCCGACTGACCCTGAAAATAGATTCGATCTTCTCGAACCAACGAGTAAGCCCTATTGGTCCTTCCGTACCACTGAATTCTTGGGGTCGACCAGCCATAAAAGTCTTGTGGGAGCATCCCACCTGGTTGTTGTTCACATTGGCGTTAACATTAGCATTTGCTGCCATAGCAGCAGCAATTCCTTCATTGATCAGGCGTTGCATTTGCGCTTCAGTGGACTCTCTTGGAGGCATGATCTTCAAAATAGAACAACACATCCGTTAGTACCAAGAATAATACTAGTGTCATAAAGGAATAGATCAAAACACGAAAAGATTAACCATCATAAATAATAGTTAACAAACACTATGAGTAATAACATGACAGTTATGATTGTTATAGAAATAACCATCACATGCATACATATTTTATGATAACATCATACAACATACATACCACCTAACATACATGAACATATATTACGCATAATATAACATGCCAAGAGCCACAACATCAGAAATAAAACATGATAATGATAATAGATGTCATAAAAATAACCATCCATACATAATGAAAAATATCCCATAACAAAATCTTAATAAAATCCTCGGCAAAACGCCGTACATAACCCAAAATGTATGTATAAAAAGGACATTAAGTCTGATGAAATAGATAATCAATATGAATAATCACATCACATTCGCTTAGAGCGGGTGTGATAAGCTGGTCCAGCATGAGTCTCAGCAGGATCCTCATACTTACGCAACTTCCCTTTCACAACATCCAACTCTTCCTTCAACACACGAACAGTGCTCTCGAGAGCCTCGAACTTAGCATTAACTTCTCGATCATGCTTACGGTTCGCATCCTCAAACCCTATGCTTGAAAGTGATAAAGTTACCCATGTCGGCACGGATCTCGTCCATAACTTCATTATGTGGCAAAGTGCGCAAACAATCACTAAGGGCGTTAATACGTGTCACTTCATTATAAGAGCGGTTCATATGAGTAATGGTAGAAAATTAGTAATGAACAGGATCATCGATCTCTGGTTGATTAGCACGATGTCTAGCAGGAGACGGTGGAGCAGGAGCAGCAAGAGAGTTATCGCTCGAAGTCGACATCTGCAAACAGCAAAACCGCAAATCACATACCAAAAAGATATGAAAGCTAATAATATAACTTATACGAAATGAAATGCATAATAATGCTATAGCATAAAGGTCGGGCTGTAGACTAGACTCTAATGCACCCTAATAACCACGGGTTGACCACATTAAGACCGCCTAGTTCCCTACAACCTGGCTCTGATACCACATGTGACGACCACGTCAAAACACTTAACGGATCCGTCAGTTGGTCCCACAGCTTGATCGGACTTAAATGCATTAAATAAACAAAGTTGCATTCTTTTATTTCAAAAGTTTTCCCAAAAAGGAAACAAACCAAAATATGTAGTTTAAAACAACCCAACATATTAATAATCCAAAAGTTGACACAAACCTTGCCAACAAACCCACAATTTAAATTATCCAAAAATAGAATGCCAACTTAAGTTTCATAATTGTTTCAATAAAAATCTGCCCAAATGCATGCAGACTCTTCTAAAGACAGCGGAAGCATCACAAAACTCAAGTACCTGTGAAAACATGCAAGTAAACTGTCAATACAAAGGTTAAGTGAAATATAGGTTTAAATAATAAGTAAACTTTAGACCACAATATTTAAAAAAAATGTTAGAAAACATTAAACATTATTCCATTATCAATGAGCCACCTGGTAACCACTTAACCCTTTATTTACCCTTGTCAAACACAATAAAAATATACACTTGGACAGTGTATCTACAACAAATTACGAAGTACTAAACATTCCGATTATAAATTGCTAGCGCGACTAGCTCGAAATGGGGTTGTCAAACCCGATAGATCTATCCGTAGGATTCGCGTTCACCGGTAGAAACCAATGATTACAGTTACCAGACTAGGGAATATTTTTGTCCAACTCACAATGAATAATTAAATTTAACTGTTACTTGTGTCTAAACGTAAATAAAAATGCATGTAATCACATCCCAAAAATATACTTTGAAAAGTATGTAAAAACGGGACTATAACTCACCTTAAAAGCAACTGAAGAAACAACACAAACAAGCGAACAACAAATAGAGTAAAGTGATCAGGAATGATCACAACGCCGACCTATAAATAAAGCAGGTCGATATAAATAACTAACTTAGGTCAAGTCTTAGTATGATAGCTATTGTACATGTTGCAAGTAGACATAGAACAATACTCGGCAAGCATCGGTTTGACTGGAACAGCGTACGGACACATACTTTCTATTTATAGAAAGTTTCTATTTTTGGAAAGTTTCTATTTTTGGAAAGTTTCTATTTTTGGAAAGTTTCCAAATTTAGAAAGTTCTATTTTTAGAAAGTTTTTAAGTTAGGAAAGTTTCCTTATTTAGAAAGTCAACAAAAGTCAACTAAAAGTCAAAGTCAACTGAAAGTCAACTCAAAAGTCAACCTTGGTCAAACATAGTCAACATTAATTTGAAAAGTGTAAATTATAATAATAACATAAGTTATAATGTTTATTAAAGTTAAAAGTGTATAATTAAGTCATAGCATAAGTTTAATTAAATAAAATAAATTATTAAAGTTAATATAAGTTTAAATGATATAATTAATATAACATAAGTATTTAATTAATTAATTAAATATTAATCTTAATATAAGTATTATTAATTAATAATAAATTTTTAAATCATATCATAAGTATTATTAATTAATAATGAATTATTAACCATATCATAAGTTTCTAATTATAATTATTAAATCATAAGTATTTAATAATTAAATCATAATTAAATAATAATTAAGTCTTATAATAATTAAATAATTATTTAATCTTTATTATAAGTCTTATAATAATATTCTCATAAAATAAATTTAATACTTATCATAAGTATTTTCCAATAATAATAAAAGTATTACTAATCGTAAGTTAAATTTAAAATGTTAATTAAATCATAATTAATAATTAAATGATATAATAAATATTTATATCATAAGTCTTAAATAATAATAATCACTTCTTTTATCATAAGTAATTAATTAATAATGAAATTCATTATTTTTATCATAAGTTTTAGAATTAATCATAAGTTTTAATTCAAAAGTTCATCGGGTCGTATCTTGAGCCCCGGGTGTCGATTTCTGGCGAGCCTTATATGCATCTCCACCTATTCAAACCACCTGACACAATGGTACACTCAAGAACACACCAAGAACAGTCCACAAGTAGTCGTAATCAGCCATGACACCACTTGGACCTTCAATTTACTCAAAACCGTGTTTTAGTCAAAACGGGTGAACCGTGACTCGGATTTAGGTGACCCGAACATGAAAGTTCGTCCCACCATCAGTCCTAACACACTAACACACCCTAAAGACTCCAAGGAAGGTCACAAAGTCGGACTAAACCTGGTTTCATGTCAATCCACATTTCAATTTTAACAAAATAGTAATTTGATCATAACTAGGGCTCCGAGAATCGAAACGACATGAATCCAGAGTCTAAAATTAATGTCTTGATGAGAGGAACTCATCTAAATAGTTTATTTTAACATTTATATCAGTCACAAACTCAGAATACACGAATTAGCTGCTGTCCAGAATTTTACAAACCGAAGACATGTGATTTTCAGTACATCTATGCATACAAACATCATTACAATAATCCACAAACATCATACTACTAAATAATCATCAAAATACAGAAAATAAATGAAAAATTGAAAATTCTAGGGTTAGGGTTTATACCCTAATCGAGAAACAATCTATGTAATCGCGTAGAGAATGAAGAGAGGAACGCGTTTATACTAATCAATCCTTGATCCAAGCTATAAGTTTTGTGAAATGATGATGATGAAGGTGATGGTTGGAGATGGCACAAGGGGAAGGGAGAAGGGAGAGCACAAAATAAATCTTTAGGTTTTGATAAAATGAAACAAAAATTGTAAATGGAAAAATGGGAAACAAAATGCAAAGTGGAAAGGGGTTTACCCCTTTGGTTCGGCCGAAAATATTAGTGGGGTGGGCCCCACTTGGTCCATCTCACTCAAATGTAGTTTCCTGATGGCCCGAAAGCCCGAACGAGTCCCGAAACGCGAAAACGCCCTTACGCGATTAAAAATTCGGAAAGATAACAAACGCGCGACGAAAAATAAATATAAATACACTATATAATAATATGATCTTAAAATATCATATTTAAAATATTTAGGATTTAAATGTCCCAAAAATTCGACCGTTGGTTTGAAAACCAAAAAGATTCGCCGGATGGAAATCCGCGAGACGTAGAAACGTATAAATTTAAAATATGAATACAAATATTCACATAACACATAATAATTAATATATATATTATTACAAAAATAATAATATAGGTCATAGAAATGACGTGGCACACTAACAGTTAACGGCCGTTAAATAATTAACTGAAAAAGATAACGGAAAAAGTAGGGTCTTGACAACCATCAATCGAATCAAACAAATCATTCGTCTTCCATCGGATTCTCACAAATTAATAACCGTTACAACCTTTTACATGAACCTTAATCTAAGTTTGATGTAGATCTAATACATCAGAGGCTTTAAGATATATCGAGAATAGACGAAAAATGATTTAATGGATACGACGAGTGAATGAAGATGAGTTGTATGATATAATGGATACGACGAGTGAATGAAGATGAGTTGTATTTTGATGGAGTTAACATGTAGATTATCAATGCGTTAGCCTAAGAAAACATATGATGAATCGCCCAACATAATTGAAAGCTTTGAAGATGATTAATCTCATTTCTCTTGGCGAAATCGGACGATATCTTGAAGATTACGGTTTATCAATCAAACCTAACATCTATGAAATCAGGTAATCACAACTTATTTCAATATGCTTTTTCCATATTTAATAGATCATTAGGTTCGATACATATAATCAAATTCTGAAATCATTAGGTTAATATGTTTTTTTATTCATCTTTATTTTAATTTTAATTGCTCACTCTAGGAATTAGGTTCTCTTAAAGGTCTTCTAATTTTCATAAAATTTATTTATGGTTGTTGCTGTTGAGTCACTATAATTGTATCATAGTAGTGTGGTTCATTACCGTTGCTATATGAACATCTCCAGATTGCCAATAAATTGCAAATTTATAGTTGAATATTGTGTCTTTATATTGCTTAATTATGATTGTTCATATGTTTTTTCAAACAAACTTTGAAGTACTATGATGGTTTTTGTAAGCAGGAAGTACACTTCTATAAAATTTTATGGAAGCAGAGAGTCATTGATGGTCAACTTCGAGGCTGAATTGACATGTAGAAGTCAGTTTCTAAAGTTGTAATGGATGGTGTATTAGAATAATTTTTAATTACCTCAGATTTTTGTTATGAACAGATTACAAAGATGAATGACTAATTTTGATTTGCAGTTTTAGAAAGTCAATGCTTGTGTGTTGAAACAAATGTTTTAGTCATATGAAGATCACTACCATAGGTCAAACTTTGGAGATCACAGTTGAGAGTTGATATTCTATCAAAATAGCATATGGAGAGTACGTATTGTGAATTAGCAAGTTTTTTTTCTCATTTTTTCAAAGTTTGATAAGGTTAATTGTGCATGTTCTTGCTTCTTTGTTTGTAGGTTGAAGTGGGCTGGATCAACCTATTCTCGCTTCTTTGTTTGTAGGTCACTTGTGCAGATTGGAAGTATCAAGACAAGAAGACGTAAAGAATTAAAAGTGATAGTTATCATCAACAACCGTTGCCAACAACTATCGGTTAAACAACATGATCGTCATCGGGTTTGCATTCTAAATATCAAAGCCTAGGTCCTTTGTTGTTGCAAAATTTTAATAGAATGGGTTTGGTTAAAATTATTGAGTCATTTTTTTTATAATATGCCTGCTGTCAGATTGTAGGTTTGATGGCATGTATGAAATGGGTTTGGGTCTTCGTAACACATTTTCCCCACCAATTAGATGCGTTAGATTGTATTGTTTTAAATATACTTACTATTAAATATGAATTGGTCTATTCTTTCAGAAAAATAAAAAAAATTCATTAAACTCCTTTTATAATTGATGGCGTGATTTTAGCTAAGTTTAAAGACAAAATTGCGCCATTGGTACCTCATCTTTGTATCAAAAAGCACAGATAACCTTTATCTTTTTTTTTAGCGTAGATGACCCTCATCTTTTCAGTAAGAGCACGGATCACCCTGTCCTCAAACTCCGTTAAAAATATCCCGTTAAGATTGATAGCCTATTTATCATGTGAGGGCATATTAGTCCAACCAAATATTTGATTGCATTTGTGAAAAAACTGTCGTTCAATATGCAAATCACTGTTTCATCATAACCATAAACACTTCTTCCATTCGCAAAACAGGTATATGGTGTAAACCATGTATTTATAATATTTTTTGCAAAAAAAAAAAGGTACCAATCCTCAAAATAGTTATAGTTATATGGTACTCCGTATAAAACAGTTATAGCTATATGGTATAGCAACAGGTCAAATATACAGTTCATCAAGTAAATGTCACCAACTACAAGAGCCAAACTAATGTAAATGCAAGCTAATGGTAAGATTTTTTTTTTCTTCTGAAAGTAGCTAATGGTAAGATTGACTATTTTTTTGTGGCAAAAAACTTGAAATTATATTATAAAAAGCCAATTTCACTAAAAGGTGAAAAAGACATTAAAGCTACAGACCATCAAATTAGGGTTACACATTTCTACCCATTTGATGTTACAGTACATGTCCAAACCTTAACACGCCCATCACAGTAGCTAAGTTAAACGATAAAGCCTCAATAAACCTAGACTTTGTTCAAACTATTATCAGTTTGATTGCATTCAAATCCATATATGCAAAGTACATCATACATTGATAATTGATTACATAAAACAGGCAAAAGAACATTGATAGATGATGACATAAACCACTTCATTCATAATCATTCACAGTTGAAAAAAGTGCATGATACTGTTACATTATATATAGCTTACTTATCTACTAAAAACAAGCAAACATAAATAACAAGCCCTAACCAACTAAACAACAACATGATCTTTAACATTGAAGCTTCACTTTGTGCAACTTTGGCTATTGCATCACTCTTCTTTTTTTACCTTAGCAACCCAGGTATAATCATGGTAGCACGCTCACAAATTGGTGGTTCATACCAACCCACAAACCTACAACGAGATCCCTGTAACAACAAACATACATACAATCATGAGATTAATCGATTATACCGTACAACAACAAAAACAGGGAATGCATTACGTCAATCGATTATACATACAATCATGAAATTTAATCGATTATACTGTACCAACAATTAATCAATTATACTGTACCAACAATCAACCCTCCCGCTGTGCATTTTCGCCTTAATCAATTGCTGGGGTTCATTTGAAATTAGGGTTTTATAATTGGGGATAAACGAACGATTTAAATATGAAAGTTGGAGGTTGCGTAATTTATTATGTATAAAATAGAAGAAATTGTGCTGGACGGGTATACCCTCACGTGACACGCATGTGACGCAACTTAACGGACTATAACTTAACGGAAGTTAGCCTGAAGGTCATCTGGTGCTTGAAAGCAATAGATGATGGTTAACGATGCTAAAAAATAGTTAAAGGTTATCCATGCAATACGATACAAAGATAAAGGTTCAACGGCACAATTTTGTCAAGTTTAAATGAAAAGTGAAGTTGTTGCATACGATTTTAGCATATTGATCCTTGGGTATTCATCATAATATCATTATATAATACTATATATGCATTTTTAATATATAGATACAGACACATGTTAAACTTAATCTTTCAAAACTACTAATCTAATTTATTGACCACTACCATAAGTAATAATTTAGTAGAATTAATTTTTTCTTTTTTATAAAATGATGTTACTTTTGATTTGATTTGTATTTTTTTTTTACAATAACATAACTTCTGATTTTTTCTAATGACAAACAACTATAGGTGATTTTGACGTCGTCATCGAATACAAAGGCGGCTCTAATCAACGGTTTAATAAAATGCATCTCCTATATATGTCATTGTAGTATCCATTGGCATTTGTTTATGGTCAACCTGGGTACAACCCTTCCATGACGCTTAGAAACCCTCCTGGAAGTAGAATCACAAAGGGTAAGAGGCTAACCATGAATAAGTATTACAGTTACTAGTTGTACGAGCGATCTGTGATTTACAACACTCTTCTTAGAACGGGCCAGCTTCTTCAACAATACATTGTTTCTGCGTACTGTAGCATTGAATTGCCCGCATTAATTATAACAGAAGCTACCAACGTGATATAAGGAATGATTATCTTCGTGTCTTATATGATGATGTTAGTCATGGCAATTATAGTGGTTCTGAAGTTGGTTCGCGTGTAATATCGCCTTCTTCTTTTACCGGTGGTCCAAGATACATGTAGGGTATATGGAAATCCACAGTTTTTTTTCCCACTTTAACGTGCAACCCTAATTGGCCCGTAATCAGAAGGTTTATGCAAAACTATCCTTTGTTGAGGCTGCAAACACTCAGATATTACAAGTGATAAAAAACACAATTCGTCGAATACTTAAATATGGATAAGCCTTTCAGCCATGTTCGATGAGGTATTTATCTCTACCAAACATTTTCATCCTTTTGTCACTTTCAAAAATTAGAAATGCTTCAATTAATTTTGATATTCTGTTATTATATCAGTTGTTTCTATATTGGAGTTATTTGTACCATGTTTTGCACCTTACCCTTTTGTCCTCACATTAGATGGTCATACACATTCAAAGTTATATCTTATCGTTGTTAGATTGTTTGCACTACTATTAACTAATTACATATATTGGCTCTTTTACTAATGTGCTAATGGACCATAATCTTCTATATGCATTATTGGAAATACATGCTGCTATGTTGAATTTGTATATTACTTGCTTTACTCTTTAAGTTCTCACTATTTGCATTATGCAACACTTAACTGTTATTGCTCTGTTATGATTACTTGATATAATAAATTTTTTGTCATCAATTCCTTAAATTCCTTTCTTATCAGTAGTTCATTATAGTTATTGTCTACTTTTCTCATTAGTCACTATCTTCACAATTCATCAACACATTAAGATATTGGAATCCTGGAATAAGCTATTGGAAATCATACCTAAAGTTTAAGATGAACGTATATCTTTTAGTATTATTATGATTTACAATATTTTTTTCTTTGCCTTTTTCAAATTAATAGATCATTATTCGATTGTGACATAACTTTCCTATCAAACTATCAATTACTATATAAAATCCTATTACTTGATCAAATTCAATTTTGATTGGACCCATAAAAAATTCCCGCGAATTCGCGGGCTTTAAGCTAGTAATACTTATATTAATATTAATAATAATAATGATACTAATAATATTTAAATGATATTACTTAATAATAACTAAAATGATAATAATAATAATCATATTATTAATTTTAACATAATAATAACAACAATCAATCAATAATAACAATAATAATAATAATAATAATAATAATAATAATAATAATAATAATAATAATAATAATAATAATAATAATAATAATAATAATAATAATAATAATAATAATAACTACCTCAAAGAATAGTCAAAATAACGCCACCGCCGGGGCTCGAACCGTGACCTCTCGATAACCCGACATCATCCATAACTAGGGGTGTTCACAAAACCGTCAAACCGCGAAAATCGGCCGGACCGGACCGATTTTTTGGTTCGGTCCAGTTTTGAATATTAGTTGTCCGATCGCCGGTTTTAAGAGCTCCAAATCGCGAAACTCGGTCCGGTTTGCGGTTTCATTAGGCCACCGGCCTGTTAAACCGGACCGGACCGGACTAACCAATACGATGAATGTAGAGTTCTCGATTTACGGTTTCAACAGCTATACACAAGTACGAAGTATGACATTACTTATTTACAAATTACAACCAACATAGTGCTAGTCTACTAATGTATTACCAAACTTCATGTTATCTAGTTTCTAAACACAAGCCTCTTTACGCAATATCAATTATCATATGCAAAGCATTTGGACAAAACTTCAAAACTATCCTTTGATTCTTTGTTTTAACAACAGTCCCGAACACAGTTATTTTTTCAAATAATTTGGTTGTTTACTAAGCTTCCCACTAAGTAAGATATAGGAGTAATTATGCAATCTGCTTTACTAATTAATATTAGTTGAAAGTTGAACCTTACAAGCACTAAGCACAGCTATTTTCTACATATACACCATTGAACTACTGCAACCAAAACAATGAAAAATTATTAATAGTTATAGTAAAAAATGCTCTATTAAAAAAGTGAAGTTCAAAACCGTCAAACCGGTTAAACCGGACCGGATGAAACCGGACCAAACCAACCAGTTAGACGACTTTCTTGGTCTGCTCTGGTTTTACATTTGTTGAAACCGTGATTGCCGATTTGGTTAGAGATTTAGTCCAAACCGGACCAAATCGGACCGTGAACATCCCTATGACCATAACCACTCCTCCATTTATGTTTATCTGATTAATCACCACATAATATTCTTAAAACCCATTTTATTCTGTTTTAAATTTCTTCTTCTTTACACCAAAACTGAATCGACCAGGAACCAAATCAAACACAATAATAACACAACGAATTTGTTTTTGGAATTGTAAACTAAACAGAAACGATAAGTGGTCGATTTAATTAATTAAAATAGAAAAGAAAAAAAAATATAGAAGCAGCAGCAGTTCGTTTTTAAACTTCAAGGACTCAAATCTTGATTTTTAATTCTAGATTGTTTTAGGTTGTAATCACAACATGAAATATACTCTAAATCATTACTAGAAACTTTCTGTACAATCAATTGATCCAGAAACAACATCTAAATTACGAATTCAAATTTTAAAGAATCAGTTGACTTTTTATTTATAAACTTTGACTCGAAAATTCCAACTCAATAAAACGAATTGGAACTTCAAATTTTGCAGAAAGTTTGAGTGAATGATTCTTAACAACACTATATTAATAGATTTTTAAAATTCCTTCGAATTGAAGTAAATGCTTATCACAGTCAAGAACAATAAACTTGAAATTAAGTTTTAAATTTTTGAACGTTTTAGATAATAATTACAACATGAATTATGCTCTAAATCATTCTTAGGAACTATGGGAATCCTCAATTTATCCAGAAATATCAATATGGATTCGAATTTTAAGATGAACACAAATATTGACTTTTTAGAATTTACCTTTGACTCGCAAATTCGTGCTTGATATTAGGAATTGGAAGTTGAGATTTTGTAGGTAGTTTGAGTAAAGGAGTTCTAACAAGACTGCATTACTGGATTTTGATATTTGGTTCGATTTTTTATTTTGGCCAAAAAGTGGATTATAAAGGGGACCTTCGGTTTTCTTTAAAAAAAAATTGTTCTTCATCTGTGATTTACAGAAGTCAAATGTTATAGTGTTTAATATCTATTGTAGTAGTTATAATTGATTAAACATTGTTTGATAGTGGTGATTGTAATTAACAGCATATCACGAGTTTAACAGAGGTAGGATAAAAATAGAAAAAAAAATGATAGAGATGGAATAGACACGTTTTTTTTCTTTCAGTATTTATATATATATATATATATATATATATATATATATATATCTGTATTTATATAACTTATATAAATAAATCTGTATTTATATATCTCTAATTATAACTTATAATTAATCTTAATACTCAATAAATATACTATATTAATAATACACTTAATATTATAAATAATAATAATAAAATTTATAATAATATAATAGTAATAATAATATTATTATTATTAATGATAATGATAATGATAATAATAGCTATAGTAATAATATTATTATTAATAATAATAATAATAATACTAATTATAATAATACTAATATTTATAATAATAATAATGATATTAGTAATAATAATACTATAACAACTTATATATATATATATATATATATATATATATATATATATATATATATATCAAATTCATATCTATAGATTATATATTTAAAATAATATTAATAATACTAGTATTGATATTAATATTGAAAGTATTAACAATATTATTATAACAACTATATTTATACTTGTATTATATATATGTATTATTACTTATGTAATATTTATTATTCATATAATATATCATATAACAACTTTTATTGATTATTTATTATTTCTAAGATTTCTATATATTACAATATACATATAATAATAATTATATATATATATATATATATATATATATATATATATATATATATATATTCATATTAAATTATACTTAATTATTTTGTATCTTATTTTACATATTTAATTCTAATGTTTTAATTATATTTTATCATTTCAAATTATAATATAAAATTACATTTATATATATACATATTTATTTACAAACAATTGTTCGTTAATCGTCGGGTAAGGTCCAATGGATAGCTAAGTGCATGAAATTATTTTAATATAAAACGTCGATTTACTTAACTTGTCGATATTATCAACATTTCATAATTTCACCTTTACATTAAATAATAGGAAAGTTAAATAGTTACCTTATCAAAAGTCACGAGTAAATTATTGTAAAGCATGTATTGGAAATCAATAAGAATCTCCATTAACTTTTGTCTAGTTAATGTTAATTGACACTTTGTTCCTACTTGTAGATCACTTTACCATTTATTCTGGATACCGTTAAAAGGGAAAGATTTCACAAATCGACGTGGACCTCACAACGGAGACACATAATCATATTACAACATTTATGAGATATATAAATGTTAAAATATCTTTTAGTTCAATCGTTTGGTATTATCTTTTAACTCCGTAGTTAAATATATCAAATAGATATTCAAACCAATAAGTTTAAAGTACAGTATCATAATATTAATACTTTGTTAACGTTTTCAAGTTATTATATATATATATATATATATATATATATATATATATATATATATATATATATATACATTTATATACATATCTATTTACATGTAATGATTCGTTAATCGTTGGGAATAGTCGAAGAGTAATTGAATACATGAACACAGTTCAAAATTTTTGAGACTTCAACATTACAGACTTTGCTTATCGTGTCGAAGACATATAAAGATTAAGTTTAAATTTGGTCGAAAATTTCCGGGCCGTCACAGTACCTACCCGTTAAAGAAATTTCGTCCCGAAATTTGATTGAGGTCATCATGGCTAACAATAAAAATGTTTTCATGACGAAAATGAGTTGATAAATAGAGTTTTATCATCATTCAGTAATATGGATAAAACAATTCATTTATGTGAAGAGTACGAGTGAAGCTATCACAAAAGAGTGAAATGAGTAAATGTAGGTTCATTTTAACCGGTGACGTAGTCACGGTTGATTTCCGGAATTCAAGGGATTTAGAGGAAATCTTCGTAATAAGATTTGGTTCTTCGATAATTAAGGAAATTAGGATATTCTTTGGTTAAATGTGATAATCTGTTTCGATTGCTCCGTCGGATATTTCACTATAAATCCACCCTCTTCGTTTCCTTATTTCTACAACTCATACCTTCTATTCTTTCTTCCTCAATTCATACTTTAAAGCATTCGTCAATATGCTCCATCCAGTTCTGATTCTTGATATACTCCTAACTTTTATATCTATCATTCTTCTTTTTCATCTACCGCCGAAAGAATCTATTTACTTTTACTATACTCTCTTGGTTTTATAGTGTTTTTAGTCCTCCTCTGTCTTTATATTGCTATATGCATCGACATATACGGTTTGTAATTTCTGGGTTGTTGTTGGGTTTTATATATTCCCTTATATTTTGGTGTCTCTGCTTCTGTCTTTCTATAATCATTGACATCCACAGTTAATGCTCTCTCCTATTTACTGCGATTTATACTCCCATTTCTATTTCGGAGCTTCATACTTTTGTTTTCTCTTCGCAAGTAATGGTCCAGAATTCGTAGGTATGGAGTTTCAAATGAACATGGCTAATGTTCTAAGAGAGAAATTGCAATGGCACAATCTTAATTGGTTAAATTACCAGAATTCCAGAGAAAAGATAAAACAACCGGGAGGATATGTTCTCGATATGTTTGAAGATTAGGTAGAATGTAAGAGTCATGTAACATGGCACATGATGACATTATGATCTGTGAATCATCATGTTCCATTAGAAACTCAGCATGACTTACTGTAATATAATCACGTTGATCAAGTGTCATTATATTATACTAACTCATGCTTCAGTTCCCAACACTACTTCAAAAACATTCAAATTTTAAATTCGAATTTTTCAGAATTTAGAAACTAAAATAGTTTCCTATTGATGTAACACTGATATCGTGAAGGGATAAATGATTTCAGATAAGAATAGTTATGAAAATATCTTCAGAAATATCGAGGATATTTATAATGAAAGATACGATGATATCTTAGAATTTCTAAGATTGAAGGATGATGAAGAAGATTTGTCCGTAAAGGTTTAGAGTCAGGAGCAAGGTATTCGTTAATGACTTCAGCAGATACTGAATCATTTGGATTCTTTGCGGGCAGGTTTAGTCTTTGTGATTTGTCCACAGCCTTCTTCATGGTCTGCTCAATCCATTTTCCAGTTCCAAACCTTCTCTTTTTCTGAGCTTTGCCAACATACTATTCTTTATCATCAAACTTTTGGCTGTTAAGGTCGTTTACAGTTTTTGCTGCTTCATTCAGCTTTTTCAACATTCCGAGTATTGATTCGCAGACTGGGTGCTTTTCAGAATTTCAGAATGGAAGATCATAATTCTAAGAGATAAATGTTATATGTATACATATAACTGTTGATTTAGTAACGCTGCGAGATTCAAAATACTGATTGTTAATTCTCGCTAATTGGTATGGCAATTCTTGTTACAAGAGGTGGATGAGTATATGATAGGGTTTTAATGAACAAATATAATGGTTTTTCGGAGAGACTTAAGCCAATGAGTAATGAAGTTGCTGGTAAGTTTACTGCTAATGTGGTGGGATATAAACAGTTCCCCGGTAACAATGACATACATGGCAACATATATATCAAGATTATAATAAGGCTAATCTGAATGAAAGGTCGAAGTTGATTTGCTGGAGGTGTGACAAAATTGGCTACTCTGAAGAGGGATTACAAAGTTATTTTCGGTAATAATAGCGCCAATGGATCATAGATTTGTGTTAAACTTCTACTTAGGTTCCGAGAGTTTTCAAGAATCATGAAGGGTTTGAACGCATATTGTAATCTTCAATATACACATGATGTTCTAGAATTTTGAACGATACGAATATTTTTCTGGGTTTTATGAATAAATGTGATGTTCTAGCACAGTTTTGAATTCAAAGTATGGCTTTGAAAGATGTAGGAATCTAAGAGTGATGTTTTCGGTTAAATCTTGACTTGAATTCTGATTTGTCAAAATCAGAATATGTAATTGAATTTGGATGCGAATGATAGTTTTGATTTCTATGAAAGAATGTATATCGTTATGAAAGTAGTGAGTATAGTTAATGATTGCTGCATCAGAATTGAAGAATGTAACATATTAATTGTGAATTTATATAACTCTCGGGTATTACCTACCCGATAAAAGTTTCACAAGTAATATTTTATACCAGAAAATTTTATTACAGTCTTTATGAAAATATATATATGTATATTTTCTTCAGCTATAATATAGATTTAATGAGTTAATATAATATTAAACTCATTTAATTTATAGTTGGAATTATTATTGAGAAATCTCTAAAACTTTAGAAATTACGTAACATTCGCGGAGTATTTCTTCCACTTAAATGAAATTATGAATTACTATTTCTTTGATGCATGATGTTGGTGTTCGTGGAATTCTTGTGAACTTCGCAAGACACGAATGATGATTTCTAAAGATTTTCGAGTATATCGAAAATGAAAGTGTAAAATCAAACTTGTAATTGATTAATATACTTGATTTATTACGAAATATAATTCATTGAATTGAAACAGAGATTGTAGTTAATGATGGTTAAATAGTTAAGGAAGGATGTACATCATTGCACATTAATAACATGAATTAACCGAGTAGTATCTACCCTTATTTAATTCATACATAATAGCTTAGTACGAAAAGATATATTATGGTTTCCAGAATTCTTTGGAAATAATGAGTTAATATTTCCATAACTCATTATTTTGATATACCCATTGATGATTGTGGTGTCGATATCGTTGATGGTTATGGAGCTGGTGTAGCTTGTAGTGCTACAGGTGTTGCTGGTGTTGGTGATACTGATGGTGATGCTGGTGGTACTACCGGTGGCGCTTGTATAACAAGTCTAGCTTGTAAATCGAAGTACTAAAGCATCCGAACTCAGACAAGGCTTGTTGGGCCAAATAGATCTATCTTTAGGATTCACGTCAATTGGTGGCAATTATAATAAACACAAATTCTTAGGCTACCAAGCTAAAAAGGGGCATATTCTGTAAAAACCCGTCCTTATCCCCCTGGACGAAATCATCAACATCTGGTCCCATTGCGATGATAGACTCCAAGTAATGTCCTTAAAATGAGCAAATGCACAGCGGAAGACTTAATTCGTACCTGAGAATAAACATGCTTAAAAATGTCAACCAAAAGGTTGGTGAGTTCATAGGTTTATTATAATAATCATTTCAATATGTTAATAGACCACAAGATTTCATATACATAAATGTTTTAATAAAAATATTCTAAGTGGTTGAGCACTTGGTAACCATACTTAACATTTAATCATCGTCGCATATTCCCTTTTATATAAAATCACTACACCGTACCAAATGTAGTCACAAAACGAAGTACTGTGCAACCGTTAAATACTGGTCGTCCAGCCCGGTTGGGGTTGTCAGGCCCGATAGATCTATCAACAGGATTCGCGTTTACAATACCCATGTAAATAGTAGTTACCAAGCTACAGGGAAGTATGCCAGTGGTACAACTCAATGTAGAATATATTTTAAGTACTTGTGTCTATTTCCTAAATATTTATAAAAGCAGCGCATGTATTCTCAGCTCAAAAATATATATTGCAAAAGCAATTAAAAAGGGAGCAAATGAAACTCACCTAATGTATTTTGTAGTAAAAATACATATGACGACATTAAACAATGTAGGGTTGACCTCGGATTCACGAACCTATATTGTTCATATATATATATATATATATATATATATATATATATATATATATATATATATATATATATAATATATGAAATTGTTAGACTACGAGTATGTGTTTTAATATGTATATATATATATATATATATATACATATTAAAACACATACTCGTAGTCTAACAATTTCATATATTATAACTTTATATATTATATATTTAATTTGTATATGTACTTGAAAATGATTATCATTTGTATAATTATATACATATATATATTTTATCAATACCTAATTTGTTATACATATGAATATTCATATAAAAATTGTTAATATAATTAATTCATATGTAATATTACTTATAATTATATTTTTTTTATAATAATATAATATTAATAATAATAAATAAAAGTTGTATTTAATTATAATGAGAATATTATTAATAACATTACTTATAATAATAATAATAATAGTAATTATAGTAAAGATCATAATAATATTAATGATAGTTGTAGTAAAAAAATGATAATACTAATAATAAATATTATATAGTTGTAATGATACCAAAATAACAATTTTTGGCAAAAATGATAATAATTTGTAATATTAACATTACTAATGATGGTAATCATATAAATAATACTTTTGTTGTTATTAACAGTAATAGTATTAGAAATGATACGATGCGAATATTTATGAAAATAATATTAGTTTGTAGTATGATAGTAATAATAATACTTAACTTAATAATAATAATAATAGTCGTAATTGTAATTGTAATTATTAATATTAAATGATAGCTATTATTACTAGTAATAATAATACTAATAACTAGAATATCAATCATAATAATAATTTCTAATAATAACATAACAATAATAATAATAATGATAATCATAATATTAATAGTAATGATAATAATAATAACAATAATAATGTTAATAATATGTTTTAAAAATAAAGGCTACCTTTAAAAGAGTTTCTAAAAAGAAAAGCCCCAAATCGGGCTCAAACCCCCGACCTCTCGAATAATTCACACCCTCTCGAACCATTTCTCCATTTTTGTATTCCTGATTTAATTCGTATTCTAGTTTATATAATTTGAAATATTTCTGCCTTCATTTTTCTTCACCATTCTAAACGACCCAGGGATTAAGCTCAATCAATAAAACGTTTCTTAATTAATTTATGAATTTACAATTGATACATATCTGATTAAGAGTTGGTTTAATTGATTTAAAACAGAAGGAAATAAAATAAAACAAATATAAGAAAAAGAAACTGTATCAATTTCATTGAACCCGTATGAACTCAGATTCCAATTCAAATTTTTAGATCGTTTTAGGCTAGGATTCATGAATGAAATAAGTTCTAAACCTTTCTGGAAACTTTCTCATTCCTCAATTTTACTTAAAACATAACAACGAATTCAAATTTTTGTGATAAACGAAACATTTGACTTTGGAGTTATAATCTTTGACTCGAAAATTCTCGATCGTTAAGATGAATTGGAACCTAAAATTTTTGCAGTAAGATTGTTTAGAGTATTGCTAACAAAACTTCATTAATACATTTTACAATCAAATTCGAATTAGAGTCTTTCAAAAATTAAACACGCGTACAGGGTATTACCTGATGGTTCTTCATTCTCTTTTTTATTTATTTATGTAATTTCCCAATTTCAGTGTTATAATTTATATTGTAAGACTTGTTATTGATTTTTGAATATATTCTAGTATTAACTCTGAGTAATCCCTTGCTTTATAGTCGACAAACGCATCAATCAGTTATTTAAGAGCAGAAAATAAATAAAATAAAATAAATAATAAAAAGTAGATAGGAACTGGTAACTGAATTTGTTGTTTTTCTGTGAATGCTTTCGATTTGTAATCTAGTCGTGAGACAGAAACAAGAATTAACTACAGGGTTGATCGAGATGTGCCACTGAATTCGTACTCCTTTCTTTTCTTTTTTTTTCTTTTTTTTATAATTAATTTTAATAATTAATAAATATAAATATATTAATAATAATAATAACACTGATTAATAGTAATTATATTAATAATAATGAAAATTTTAATAAGTTTAATACTAGTTAATGTCAAATGATAATGGTGATTTTATTAATGATACTAATATTCATGGTAACTTTTAATAATAAATTTCTTTACAACACCTTAATTATATTAAATTTCTTATCTAGATATTATATTTAGTACTGTTAATAACATTATTTTTAATATTAACGTTGATATTAATATTTAATATTACTAATAATAATGAAGTAATAATAATACAACTATATTTTAATTATAATTACTTTTGATATATTAATATTACATATCCTTAATTATGTAATACTTAATAGTTTACATAACATGTTTAATCATTTAAATAATTTTATATTTCCTATAATATAAGTTTGTATAGGAACCCTATATATATAGAATCATATCAATATCATTTATATAAATTCTTTTTAATAGTCACTTAATTATTCTATTTATTATTTTATATTTTAATTCAAAATATTATATATACACCTATATTTATATTTATATATGTATATTTACATATTTATTTACACACAACTGTTCGTAAATCGTCGATAATGGTCGAAGTCAAATAAATGTACGAAAATAGTTCAAAAGTTTTGAGATTCAATTTAATAAACTTTGCTTATCGTGTCGAAATCATATAAAGATTAAGTTTAAATTTGATCGGAAATTTCCGGGTCGTCACATATTCGGTTTGATAATTCAACATAGAATGTAGTTTCACGTACTTGTGTCTATTTTGTAAAACATTTATAAACTGCATGTATTCTCATCCCAAAAATATTAGATTTTAAAAGTGGGACTATAACTCACTTTCACCGATTATCAATTCGTCGGGAATAGACTTGGCCACGGGTTGATTCACGAACCTAAAACAATATATACATATATCAAAATATGATCGAAATATATTCACAATATTTTCTTTATAACGTGTTGATGATTTAAGTTGTCCAGTTAGCGGTCCGATGTTAGAAGTCCAAAACTGATCGTACATGAATAATTTAATATATATCTTGAATCAATCCACGACCCAGTGTATACATATCTCAGTATTGATCACAACTCAAACTATATATATATATATATATATATTTTGGAATCAACCTCAACCCTGTATAGCTAACTCCAACATTCACATATAGAGTGTCTATGGTTGTTCCGAAATATATATATAGATGTGTCGACATGATAGGTCAAAACATAGTATACGTGTCTATGGTATCTCAAGATTACATAATATATAATATAATTTGATTAAGCTATGGTTGGAATAGATTTGTTACAAATTTTCACGTAGCTAAAATGAGTAGTTTTTACAAATTTTGTTTTACGCGCCATTTTTTCGTTTCTAATCCGTTTTGAGTGATTTAAGCGGCCACGGTTTCGTATTGAACTTGACTTTATGAAACTAAATAGAAAAAGTATAAGTTTATAGTCAGAAATACAAGTTACAAGTCATTTTTGAAAGAGGTAGTCATTTCCATCGAAAGAACGACATCTTGATGACTGTTTTGAAAAAACATACTTTCACGTTGAGTTAAACCATGATTTTTGGATATGGTTTTATGTTCATAAGAAACATAATTTTCCCAGAAGTATAGCTTTTAAATCAAAGTTTTTCATAGTTTTTAATTATCCAAACCACAACAGCCCCCGGTTGTAACTACGACGGCGTATATCCAGTTTTATGGTGTTTATCGTGTTTCCAAGTTTCAAATCATTAAGTTAGCATATCATATAGATATATAATATGTGTTTAGTTGATTTTAAAAGTTGAGTTAGAAGGATTAACTTTATTTGCGAACAAGTTTAGAATTAACTAAACCATGTTCTAGTGATTACAAGTTTATAACGTTGAATAAGAAAGCTTTTTATGTATGAATCGAATGATGTTATGAATATCATTACTACCTCAAGTTCCTTGGATAAACCTACTGGAAAAGAGAAAAATGGATCTAGCTTCAACGGATCCTTGGATGGCTTGAAGTTCTTGAAGCAGAATAATGACACGAAAATAAGTTCAAGTAAGATCATCACTTGAAATAAGATTGTTATAGTTATAGAAATTTAACTAAAGTTTGAATATGATTATTACCTTGAATTATAAAGATAACCTACTGTAAGAAACAAAGGTTTCTTGATCTTGGATGATTACTTGGAATGGATTTGCAAGATTGGAAGTAAGCTAGCAAACTTGAAAGTGTTGTTGGTGTGTTCTTGAGTTGTTGTTTTGTATGTTGATCTAGTTTAGGATTTATGAACTAGATTGAGCTAGATTATGAAGAAAAAGGTGAAGAACACTTAGAACAAATGAAGAACACTTGAGAGAGAGTAATTTGATTCATAAAAATTGCAAAGTGAATGTGTTATGGTTGCTAGTAAAAAACGTGATTATGGGGTGTCCTTAAAGGCTCCATTAATTTGTAATTTTGTGTAATAATTCTAGCTAGTTGCCAAATTATGGTTCCCACAAGGTTAGGTAGCTCACATGGGCTGTTAAGAGCAGATTTTTATGTGTATATACACCAATAGTAAATACATCTAGAAGCTACATATTCTACGAGTACATGTACGGGTACATACGTGTAGAATTGTTGATGAAAATGAATGAGAATGTAATTGTAAGTATTTTTGTTAACTGGAAGTACTTTGATATATGTCTTGAAGTCTTTTAAAAGTGTTCAAATACATTTAAATACATTACATGTATATACATTTTAATGAATTCGTTTAGCCATCGATAGCCGTTACATGTAAGTGTTGTTTTGAAACCTTTAAGTTAACGATCTCATTTAATGTTATTAATCCATTGTTTCTTATATCACATGAGATATTAAATTGTTATATTATCATGTTAACATGATATATTGTAACATCCTCAAGTGGGCCTAGATGTAAGCTTACTAGAATGCCCTTAAGTTAGTGTAGTGTTATTATATGCTTTTATTTTTATTTAATGTTTGGTATTATTTAATGATGTGGTTAGGACCAGTTTGTGACAAGGGTCACAGAACAGGTTTGTTTATTTAATTTGGACTTCGTTTGGGTTACCAAATGATGTACGAAAGATATCAGATAACTGGTAAATACCCGTGTGTCACACAGTGTGGGATTTTAACCCACTTTTGATGCCTTATGCAGTACATTTCTTGCACTTTCCAGACCCTTCCCAAATATTACCCCGTACCTAAATTCTTCCTCTTTGAAACCCTAATTGCTAAAACTAGTTCTTGAGCTCAAATTGTTCTTGGAATCGTGTTCTTTGTTGTCTACTGATTCTAACAAGGTAAGAAACATGTGTTTTTGTGTTCAATTCGTGGTTAAATTCATAGTTTTGTGTGAGTTTTGTAAAAAGCTTGATTTTGTGTCATAACCCATGAATTTGATGTTGTTATAATCCAAACTTTGTGGGTTTATAGTCTATAACATGTAGTGATTGAGTTGTGGTAAGTTTTGGTGTCGAAAATGAGCTCTAGATCGAGTTTTGGCGATTTTAGCTTGAAGTCCGTAACTTGTGTTCAGCTTCTGAAGAAGATGAACACGGTCGGCCGACTGTCGGTCGACAGTCGACCGACCGAGGGTGAACCGACCGATTGACGATGACAACCGATCGACTGAGATTTACCTTCGGCCGATTGATGATATACCAAGTGAGACGACCGACTGAGAGGGTCAGTCGACCGATTGTGTAGACAGTCGACCGACTGTCAGTTTTTCAGTCGACCGACTGAGTATCCAGGGCAGAATATTTTACCTAAGTGTTGATTTTTAGCCGTTATGCTGCCCGTTTGTATTTTGATGTTTATGATGTAAATTTTGAAAGTGCATAAGTGTTAAGGAGAAAATTTTTAGCGGACAGTTTTCTGACAAAATTTTCTGTATTGTGTTATTTGGTGTTTATGGACATAAACTAACTCGGGTATATGTATTTCTCAGGAGAAAAGGAGAAAGAGAAGGTTCAGTGATTAGATAGCTGAACACCTTCTCGTTTGCTGGTATTTGGTGAGTGGGACTAACTGAAGTATATAGTATATAGTAGCATGTTATATTATGACTGCCATGCTTGTTAGATATACTTATTATTGTGGATAGTTGGTACATTGTGATGACTGCATGTTGGTTGATGCTTGTCTGCTGAAGCCCAGTGCGTCCCTATTGTGTGGTGGCCTCGGTAGGAGAGATCAACCTGCGGGTTGGGTTCCTCATGTGGTGGCCTAGACAGCCGTGGTGTATATATATGTGAATGACGCGTCCGTCGCGTGTGGATTATGTATATACATACGGTGGTGGAGGAACTTCTGGTAAGCCCCAGTCCGATCAGCTGGTGGTTAATGGTTTGGCCGAGCCGCCAGAGTCTCTGTAGACGGCACTTGGGTGATGTTTGTGTGTTAGACTAAGTGACATGATTAGTATAACACTTATGTATACTATGGCCTGTAGTTAGTCGTACTCACTTAGCTTCGTGCTAATTCCCCTCCATCTCCTCCCTGCAGGTTGTTAGCTTTTGTAGATAGTGCTTTTGGGAGAAGACGGGCATGGTGATGTTATGTTTGACAGGGTTAACTCTGATGTGGTCTTTTAGAATATGAACCGTGTACCTTTGAAAACAGAATGTATTTACGTCTCTTCCTATTAATATGTAAATTGTTTTAATGACACGTGACATCGGTTTGTACAAATGTTGATATCGTAATTAATTAATATTATGCTTCCGCCACGTAAAAAAAAATAGCGGTGTCACAAGTTGGTATCAGAGCTGAGTTTGGCAGCATGTGCATTGTGATCTACATTTCATGTTCCCAAACTTAGAAGAGTCATGTCAAACATAACATGCTGGGGATGGGTTAAGTGAGTATTAGGACAGGTTATGTGTTAGTTGTTAGTACTAACAGAGTTTATACTAAGCTTTGGTGTGAGTGTTGTGGTAGTGTAGTAATGGCAGATAACGAAGCTAACGCTACTGGCCCCACTGTCCCTGGAACTGGTACTTTTAGAGCCCCTGACGAAGATGGAAATGTGTATTCAGAAGAAGAAACTTCTCAAGAAGTAATAGAACTTCAAAGTCGGTTACTAGAAGCTCAGGAGAAAATTAAGGAATTAGAACAAGAACGGGCGCAATGGAACCCAAATACCACTGCGTTGAACACAACCTTTCCTCCTAATTTTTATAATCAAGCCGGTGGCAGTTCTCAGTCACAATTTCCACAAAATACCTATCAAAACTATCAAATGCCATTTCCGTTTAACCAGACTTTTCCTAATAAAATGATGTACCCATTTCAAGTCCCTGGGACAAGAAGGAAGTGTACCTATAAACAGTTTATGGACTGCAAACCTCCTGAGTACAGTGGTCACACAAACCCTACAATGACCCTTAATTGGCTAAGAGAAGTAGAGAGAGCGTTGGAAGCATGTTTTTGTGAGCCTGAATCTATGGTATTGTTTGCTAGTAGGCTTCTCAAGGGTGAAGCAATGGAATGGTGGGACTCTATCACTGCATATTTACCCAAAGAACAGATCAGTCAGATAACTTGGGAACAGTTCGCTGCTAAGGTTCGGGAGCAGTATTGTTCTGAGTATGAGATGGAAAGATTGAAAACTGAGTTTCTGAGTATGAAAATGACCGAAAACATGACGATTGATGAGGTTTTCAGAGACTTTACATCGAAGTTAAGGTTTGTTCAACAGTGGGTACCAACTGAGAAAGATAAGATTCAACATTTTATGCGGGTGATTAGGCCAGAATATAGGACAGTTGCAAGATTTGCAACCTCATTGGCACAGGCTCATGAGATGGCTAAAGTTACAGAAGGTGATATAATGGCAGCGAAAAGAGAAAGTTCAAAAGGTGGACCTTTTGGGGGTAAATCAGAAGGTCAATCAGGTGGACAGTCGACTCAGCAGTCGAGTAAGCAATCTGGTTTTCGTGGTAAGAAGTCAGGTGGGATTAAACAGAGAAGTAAGTCTGGTATGAGTGGATCGGGTTCTAGTCAGTCTGGTTGGTGTAATGTTTGTAAGTCGACTCATGCCGGTCCATGTTCTCCAATGACTCGAAGATGCTTGAGATGTGGAGTACTAGGTCATGAAACAACAACTTGTTCCTTTAAGTCCGATGTGTGTTGGACTTGTCATCAGGTAGGTCATAGATCAGCGAATTGTCCATCTGCGTCGAGAGCCGGTTCTGGGGCAGGGTCAGGGGCGAGGTCAGCAACTTCTGGGGGATCTTCTGCTTCTACTGCCGGGCAGAAGAGAAAGAATCCTTCAACGGTAGAGGCAAGGGCGTTTCAGATGACGGTAGACACTGCAACCACTACCGATGATGTCATTACCGGTATGTTCTTGGTTAATTCCTTGCCAGCTCGTGTGTTATTTGATTCAGGAGCGAATCGATCTTTTATGTCCTTAGGCTTCTGTGATAAGTTGAAGTTGCCTGTTAGAATGTTAGATGCGTCTTTGGGAATAGAAGTAGCTGATGGTAAAATGGTTCCATGCACATCATCTGTGTCTGGAATTACCATCGAAATTGACGGCCATTCCTTTCCTTTAACCTGTTTGTTGATGCCTATACCTAGCTTTGATGTAGTCATAGGCATGAATTGGTTAAGAGCGAATAGGGCTAATATTAAGTGTGATAAGAAGATGATTTCTTTCCATTTGGCCGACGGATCCCGAGTGATAGCTAGGGGAGAGCGCAGTGGATTTAACTTCCCGATGGTTTCCCTAATGAAAGCTCAGAAGTCGATAACGAAAGGGTGTGATTCATTCTTAGCCTACGTGATTGATGTTAAGAAAGAGAAGAAGCAGGTGACCGATATTCCCGTTGTGTCAGAATTTCCAGAAGTATTTCCAGATGATTTACCAGGGTTACCTCCAGTACGTGAAGTAAAGTATAAAATCGATTTGGTTCCAGGTGCTACACCAATTGCAAAAGCTCCTTACAGATTAGCTCCATCAGAAATCCGAGAAATGATGTCTCAGATTCAGGAATTGTTAGATAAGGGGTTTATCCAACCAAGTTCTTCACCGTGGGGTGCTCCTGTGTTGTTTGTGAAAAAGAAAGATGGGTCGCTTTGTATGTGTATAGATTATCGTGATTTAAACAAGAGAACAATCAAAAATAAGTATTCGTTACCAAGAATAGATGACTTATTTGATCAGTTACAGGGTGCTTCCTACTTTTCAAAGATTGATTTACATTCAGGGTATCACCAGGTACGTGTTGCAGAGAGTGATATACCGAAAACAGCGTTTAGAACTAGATATGGTCATTATGAATTTTTAGTTATGCCATTCGGGTTAACAAACGCGCCAGCAGTGTTTATGGATTTAATGAACAGGGTGTGTCATCAGTATCTTGACAAGTTTGTGATTGTCTTCATAGATGATATCTTGATATATTCGAAAACCGAGAAAGATCATGCTACGCATCTGAGGTTGATGTTAGAACTTTTGAAACAGGAACAATTGTACGCTAAGTTCTCCAAATGTGAATTTTGGTTGCGGGAAGTACAGTTTTTGGGTCATGTGATTTGTGAACAGGGTATTAAAGTAGATCAGTCTAAGAGAGAGGCCGTAATGAATTGGAACTCACCGAGAACGCCGACAGAAATTAAGAGTTTTCTGGGTTTAGCAGGTTATTACCGCCGATTTATCAAAGATTTCTCTAAAATAGCAGGTCCGTTGAATACGTTAACTAGAAAAGATGTAGCCTTTCGATGGACTGATGAACAAGAAAAGGCTTTTCAGACTCTCAAACAGTTGTTATGTCAAGCGCCGGTTTTAGCTTTACCAGAGGGAACAGAAGATTTTGTGGTCTACTGCGATGCGTCATGTGCAGGTCTGGGTTGTGTTTTGATGCAGAGAAATAAAGTTATAGCGTATGCTTCACGACAGTTGAAGAATCATGAACGAAACTACCCTACTCACGATTTAGAGTTAACTGCAGTTGTGTTTGCTTTGAAGCTTTGGAGACATTATTTGTATGGTACACATTGTGAAATCTATACAGATCATAAGAGTCTTCAATATATCTTTTCACAGAAAGAATTAAATATGCGTCAACGTCGATGTTTAGAATTGATTAAAGACTATGATTGTGAGATTAAGTACCATCCGGGTAAAGCAAATGTGGTCGCAGATGCTCTGAGTCGCAAGAAAACCATCAAAAATGTTAGATTTATGAGAATTGAAATAGTTTCAGACTTGATTGATCGATTGAAAACCGTTCAGTTAGTAGCTTTGAATGACGAAAACCTAAAGACTGAACAAATGACTAAAAGAAAATTTGACCTATGCAATGATTCTAGAGGATTAAAAACCTATAAAGATCGAATTTGGGTGCCTATGCTTGGAGATTTGAGGGATTTAATCCTTACTGAAGCACATAAATCGAGATTATCAGTGCATCCAGGTAGTACAAAGATGTATAGAGACTTGAAAATATTGTATTGGTGGCCGACAATGAAGACAGATGTTGCAAATTTTGTCGAAAAATGTCATATTTGTGCGCAAGTTAAGGCAGAACATCAGAAACCGTATGGATCTCTAAGACAGTTAGAAATTCCTCAGTGGAAATGAGATCATATAACGATGGATTTTGTAACCAAGTTACCCCGAACCCAGAAAGGACACGACATGATCTGGGTGATTGTGGATCGTTTAACAAAGAGTGCTCACTTTTTAGCTACTCGTGAAACAGCCTCGTTGAGTGATTTGGCAGAATTATACTTGAAAGAGATCGTTAGTCGACATGGTGTACCGTTTTCTATAGTTTCCGACAGAGATACTAGGTTTGTATCGAACTTCTGGAACAGTTTACAACAAAATTTGGATACACGTGTAAATCTGAGTACAGCATATCATCCACAGACAGACGGTCAGAGTGAACGGACAATTCCGACATTAGAAGATATGTTAAGAGCATGTGTCTTAGAATATGGTGGTTCTTGGGATTCACATCTTCCATTGATAGAGTTTGCTTACAACAGTTCATATCATTCGAGTATCGGAATGCCACCGTATGAAATGTTATATGGTCGAAAATGCAGAACTCCTACGTGTTGGTTAGAAGCAGGCGAGAAACAATTTGCAGGTCCCGAGATTGTTCAGATAACTGCAGAAAAAGTTGAAATTGCACGTGAGAAATTAAAGGCAGCTAGAGATCGACAAAAGGTATATGCTGATCCGCGCAGACGTCCGGTGACATTTAATGTAGGTGATCGTGTTTATCTGAAAGTTTCACCGTGGAAGGGAGTGATCAGATTTGGTAAACGTGGTAAACTAGCTCCGAGGTTTATTGGGCCATTTCCAATCAAAGAAATTCTGAATGATCAGACTGTTGTTTTAGATCTTCCATCAGAGTTAGCAGGAATTCACAACACATTCAATGTGTGCTATCTGAGAAATTGCAAAGTAGACGATGAAAGTCAGATTCTTCCATTGAAAGACTTGAAAGTTGATTTGACTAAGAAATTAGTGGAAGAGCCGATTAAGATAGTAGATAAGAAAGTCACCAAGTTAAGAAGGAAGCTGATTCCAATAGTGTTAGTAGAGTGGCGACATAGTTTAGGTTCCAACCTGACGTGGGAAATCGAGGAGTTAATGAGAACGCGCTATCCCCATTTGTTTGACCTTGACCAGATTCCGAGGACAGAATCTTCTTAAGGGGGGAAGATTTGTAACATCCTCAAGTGGGCCTAGATGTAAGATTACTAGAATGCCCTTAAGTTAGTGTAGTGTTATTATATGCTTTTATTTTTATTTAATGTTTGGTATTATTTAATGATGTGGTTAGGACCAGTTTGTGACAAGGGTCACAGAACAGGTTTGTTTATTTAATTTGGACTTCGTTTGGGTTACCAAATGATGTACGAAAGATATCAGATAACTGGTAAATACCCGTGTGTCACACAGTGTGGGATTTTAACCCACTTTTGATGCCTTATGCAGTGCATTTCTTGCACTTTCCAGACCCTTCCCAAATATTACCCCGTGACTAAATTCTTCCCCTTTGAAACCCTAATTTCTAAAACTAGTTCTTGAGCTCAAATTGTTCTTGGAATCGTGTTCTTTGTTGTCTACTGATTCTAACAAGGTAAGAAACATGTGTTTTTGTGTTCAATTCGTGGTTAAATTCATAGTTTTGTGTAAGTTTTGTAAAAAGCTTGATTTTGTGTCAAAACCCATGAATTTGATGTTGTTATAGTCCAAACTTTGTGGGTTTATAGTCTATAACATGTAGTGATTGAGTTGTGGTAAGTTTTGGTGTCGAAAATGAGCTCTAGATCGAGTTTTGGAGATTTTAGCTTGAAGTTCGTAACTTGTGTTCAGCTTCTGAAGAAGATGAACACAGTCGGCCGACTGTCGGTCGATAGTCGACCGACCGAGGGTGAACCGACCGATTGACGATGACAACCGATCGACTGAGATTTACCTTCGGCCGATTGATGATATACCAAGTGAGACGACCGACTGAGAGGGTCAGTCGACCGATTGTGTAGACAGTCGACCGACTGTCAGTTTTTCAGTCGACCGACTGAGTATCCAGGGCAGAATATTTTACCTAAGTGTTGATTTTTAGCCGTTATGCTGCCCGTTTGTATTTTGATGTTTATGATGTAAATTTTGAAAGTGCGTAAGTGTTAAGGAGAAAATTTTTAGCGGACAGTTTTCTGACAAAATTTTCTGTATTGTGTTATTTGGTGTTTATGGACATAAACTAACTCGGGTATATGTATTTCTCAGGAGAAAAGGAGAAAGAGAAGGTTCAGTGATTAGATAGCTGAACACCTTCTCGTTTGCTGGTATTTGGTGAGTGGGACTAACTGGAGTATATAGTATATAGTAGCATGTTATATTATGACTGCCATGCTTGTTAGATATACTTATTGTTGTGGATAGTTGGTACATTGTGATGACTGCATGTTGGTTGATGCTTGTCTGCTGAAGCCCAGTGCGTCCCTATTGTGTGGTGGCCTCGGTAGGAGAGATCAACCTGCGGGTTGGGTTCCTCATGTGGTGGCCTAGACAGCCGTGGTGTATATATATGTGAATGACGCGTCCGTCGCGTGTGGATTATGTATATACATACGGTGGTGGAGGAACTTCTGGTAAGCCCCAGTCCGATCAGCTGGTGGTTAATGGTTTGGCCGAGCCGCCAGAGTCTCTGTAGACGGCACTTGGGTGATGTTTGTGTGTTAGACTAAGTGACATGATTAGTATAACACTTAGGTATACTATGACCTGTAGTTAGTCGTACTCACTTAGCTTCGTGCTAATTCCCCTCCATCTCCTCCCTGCAGGTTGTTAGCTTTTGTAGATAGTGCTTTTGGGAGAAGACGGGCATGGTGATGTTATGTTTGACAGGGTTAACTCTGATGTGGTCTTTTAGAATATGAACCGTGTACCTTTGAAAACAGAATGTATTTACGTCTCTTCCTATTAATATGTAAATTGTTTTAATGACACGTGACATCGGTTTGTACAAATGTTGATATCGTAATTAATTAATATTATGCTTCCGCCACGTAAAAAAAAAAATAGCGGTGTCACAAGTTGGTATCAGAGCTGAGTTTGGCAGCATGTGCATTGTGATCTACATTTCATGTTCCCAAACTTAGAAGAGTCATGTCAAACATAACATGCTGGGGATGGGTTAAGTGAGTATTAGGACAGGTTATGTGTTAGTTGTTAGTACTAACAGAGTTTATACTAAGCTTTGGTGTGAGTGTTGTGGTAGTGCAGTAATGGCAGATAACGAAGCTAACGCTACTGGCCCCACTGTCCCTGGAACTGGTACTTTTAGAGCCCCTGACGAAGATGGAAATGTGTATTCAGAAGAAGAAACTTCTCAAGAAGTAATAGAACTTCAAAGTCGGTTACTAGAAGCTCAGGAGAAAATTAAGGAATTAGAACAAGAACGGGCGCAATGGAACCCAAATACCACTGCGTTGAACACAACCTTTCCTCCTAATTTTTATAATCAAGCCGGTGGCAGTTCTCAGTCACAATTTCCACAAAATACCTATCAAAACTATCAAATGCCATTTCCGTTTAACCAGACTTTTCCTAATCAAATGATGTACCCATTTCAAGTCCCTGGGACAAGAAGGAAGTGTACCTATAAACAGTTTATGGACTGCAAACCTCCTGAGTACAGTGGTCACACAAACCCTACAATGACCCTTAATTGGCTAAGAGAAGTAGAGAGAGCGTTGGAAGCATGTTTTTGTGAGCCTGAATCTATGGTACTGTTTGCTAGTAGGCTTCTCAAGGGTGAAGCAATGGAATGGTGGGACTCTATCACTGCATATTTACCCAAAGAATAGATCAGTCAGATAACTTGGGAACAGTTCGCTGCTAAGGTTCGGGAGCAGTATTGTTCTGAGTATGAGATGGAAAGATTGAAAACTGAGTTTCTGAGTATGAGATGGAAAGATTGTACAAATGTTGATATCGTAATTAATTAATATTAGGCTTCCGCCACGTATATAAAAAAAAAATAGCGGTGTCACATATATGAATATATCTTAATATGATATATATACATTAAAATGTCGTTACAACGATAATCGTTACGTATATGTCTCGTTTCGAACTCCTTACGTTAGTAGTCTTGTTTTTACTTATGTAGTTCATTGTTAATACACTTAATGATATATTTAATTATCATTTTATCATGTTAAATATAATGCAATAATACCTTAATATGATTCATATATATTTAGTAAGGTGTTGTTATAACGATAATCGTTAAATATATCATTTCGAGTTTCTTACGTCAATAATCTCATTTTTATGTATATAACTCATTGTTACTATATTTAATGAGGTACTTGATTATCATTATATGATATTAAACATATATATTTATCCATATATGATCATCATGTCATATACAACTTATAACGTTCGTGAATAATCGGTCAAACTGGGTGATCAAACATTTACAGAATTTCCGTTTCAATTAACCAAGTCTTAACAAGTTTGATTGCTTAACATGTTGGAAACATTTAATCATGAAAATATAGTTTTCATTTAATATATAATCATAGAAAAGTTCGGAAAAGTTTGGGTCACTACAGTACCTACCCGTTAAATAAATTTCGTCCCGAAATTTTAAGTGATTGAAGGTGTTGACTCATCTTCTGGAAATAAGTGCGGGTATTTCTTCTTCATCTGATCTTCACGTTCCCAGGTGAACCCGGGTCCTCTACGAGCATTCCATCGAACCTTAACAATGGGTATTTTATTTTGCTTAAGTCTTTTAACCTCACGATCCATTATTTCGACGGGTTCTTCAATGAATTGAAGTTTTTCGTTGACTAGAATTTCGTCTAACGGAATAGTGAGATCTTCTTTAGCAAAACATTTCTTCAAATTCGAGAGATGAAAAGTGTTATGTACAGCCGCGAGTTGTTGAGGTAGCGCGAGTCGATAAGCTACTGGTCCGAAGCGATCAATAATCTTGGATGGCCCAATGTACCTTGGATTTAGTTTCCCCCGTTTACCAAACCGAACAACGCCTTTACAAATAGCAACTTTAAGCATGACCATTTCTCCAATTTCAAATTCTATATCTTTTCTTTTAAGATCAAAGTAACTCTTTTGTCGACTTTTGGGCGATTTTTAATCGTTGTTGAATTTGAATGATTTTCTCGGTAGTTTCTTGAATAATCTCCGGACCCGTAATCTGTCTATCCCCCACTTCACTCCAACAAATCAGAGATCTGCACTTCCTACCATAAAGTGCTTCGAACGGCACCATCTCAATACTCGAATGGTAACTGTTGTTGTAGGAAAACTCTGCCAATGGTAAATGTCGATCCCAACTGTTTCCAAAATCAATAACACATGCTCGTAGCATGTCTTCAAGCGTTTGTATCGTTCTTTCACTCTGGCCATCAGTTTGTGGATGATAGGCAGTACTCATGTCTAGACGAGTCCCTAATGCTTGTTGCAACGTTTGCCAGAACCTTGAAACAAATCTGCCATTCCTATCCGAGATAATAGAGACGGGTATTCCATGTCTGGAAATGACTTCTTTCAAATATAATCGCACCAACTTCTCCATTTTGTCATCTTCTCTCATTGGTAGAAAATGTGCTAATTTGGTGAGACGATCGACTATTACCCAAATAGTATCATAACCACTTGCAGTCCTTGGCAATTTAGTAATGAAATCTGTAACACCCTAGGCAAATCCCACATCACCCACGGGCATGAGTGATCATGGGATTATAAGGTAATACTCACGCTTAAATGACACAACGCGTTTTGGGACCACAGGCTGAGCAGAAGTGTGAGTACGTTGTAGTTAAGCGTGCTCGAGCGAGAACACTACCAGGATGGGTGACCTCCTGGGAAAGTGCTTCTCGTGTGTGGTCGCCAATAAAAATTCGTGCGCCTGCGGGCTAAGCGGACAATATTGTGGTCATGTTAAGCTGGGGTGTTGCAGAATGGTATCAGATCCAGGTTGTGTCGTTGGGGGTGGTGGGGCAAACCTCATCGAGGATGATGAGTCCCTGAGGGGGAGTGAATGTAACACCCTAGGCAAATCCCACATCGCCCACGGGCATGAGTGATCATGGGATTATAAGGTAATACTCACGCTTAAATGACACAACGCGTTTTGGGACCACAGGCTGAGCAGAAGTGTGAGTACGTTGTAGTTAAGCGTGCTCGAGCGAGAACACTACCAGGATGGGTGACCTCCTGGGAAAGTGCTTCTCATGTGTGGTCGCCAAGAAAAATCCGTGCGCCTGCGGGCAAAGCGGACAATATTGTGGTCATGTTAAGCTGGGGTGTTACAAAATCCATGGTAATGTTTTCCCATTTCCATTCCTGGATTTCAGGTGGCTGAAGTAGACCCGATGGTTTCTGATGTTCAGCTTTGACCTTAGAACACGTCAAGCATTCTCCCACGTATCTTGCAATTTCGGCTTTCATACCCGGCCACCAGAATTGTTTCTTGAGATCCTTGTACATCTTCCCCGCTCCAGGATGTATTGAATATCTGGTTTTATGTGCCTCCTTAAGTACCATTTCTCTCACATCTCCAAACTTTGGTACCCAAATTCTTTCAGCCCTATACCTAGTTCCATCTTCTTGAATAATAAGATGTTTCTCCGATCCTTTGGGTATTTCACTTTTTAAATTCCCTTCCTTTACAACTCCCTGTTGCGCCTCTTTTATTTGAGTAGTAAGGTTAGTACGAATAATTATATTCATAGCTTTTACCCGTATAGGTTCTCTGTCCTTTCTACTTAGAGCGTCAGCTACCACATTCGCCTTTCCTGGGTGATATCGAAGTTCAAAATCGTAATCATTCAACAATTCAATCCACCTGCGCTGTCTCATATTCAGTTGCTTTTGATTAAATATATGTTGGAGACTCTTGTGATCGGTATATATAATGCTTTTGACCCCATATAAGTAATGCCTCCAAGCCTTTAATGCAAAAACAACCGCGCCCAATTCCAAGTCATGCATCGTATAATTTTGCTCATGAATCTTCAACTGTCTAGACGCATAAGCAATTACTTTCATTCGTTGCATCAATACACAACCAAGACCTTGCTTCGAAGCGTCACAATAAACCACAAAATCATCATTCCCTTCTGGTAATGACAATATAGGTGCCGTAGTTAGCTTTTTCTTCAACAATTGAAACGCTTTCTCTTGTTCATCGTTCCATTCAAATTTCTTCCCTTTATGCGTTAATGCAGTCAAGGGTTTTGCTATTTTGGAAAAATCTTGGATGAATCTTCTGTAGTAACCGGCCAATCCTAAAAATTGGTGTATATGCTTCGGAGTTTTCGGGGTTTCCCACTTTTCAACAGTTTCAATCTTTGCCGGATCCACCTTAATACCTTCTTTGTTCACTATGTGACCGAGGAATTGAACTTCTTCCAACCAAAATGCACACTTTGAAAACTTAGCGTACAATTCTTCCTTCCTAAATACTTCTAACACCTTTCTCAAATGTTCACCGTGCTCTTGATCATTCTTTGAGTAAATAAGTATGTCATCGATGAAGACAATGAGAAACTTGTCAAGGTATGGTCCACACACTCGGTTTATGAGGTCCATGAACACAGCTGGTGCGTTAGTTAAACCAAACGGCATGACCATAAACTCGTAATGACCGTAACGTGTTCTGAAAGCAGTCTTCGGAATATCGTCTTCCTTCACTCGCATTTGATGATATCCGGAATGTAAATCAATCTTTGAATAAACCGACGAGCCTTGTAGTTGATCAAATAAGTCGTTGATTCTCGGTAGTGGATAGCGGTTCTTGATAGTAAGCTTATTCAATTCTCTGTAATCGATACACAATCTGAATGAACCATCCTTCTTCTTGACAAATAACACCGGTGCTCCCCATGGTGATGTGCTTGGTCGAATGAAACCACGCTCCAAAAGTTCTTGTAATTAGCTTTAGAGTTCTTTCATTTAGCTGGGTGCGAGTTTGTATGGAGCACGAACTATTGGTGCAGCTCCTAGTACAAGATCTATTTTAAATTCAACGGATCGATGTGGAGGTAGTCCCGGTAATTCTTTTGGAAATACGTCGAGAAATTCTTTTGTGACGGGAACATCATTGATGTTCTTTTCTTCGGTTTGCACCTTCTCGACATGTGCTAGAATGGCATAACAACCTTTTCTTATTAGTTTTTGTGCCTTCAGGTTACTAATAAGATTTAACTTCGCGTTGCTCTTTTCTCCGTACACCATTAAAGGTTTTCCTTCTTCTCGTACAATGCAAATCGCATTTTTGTAACACACGACCTCTGCTCTCTCCTTTTTCATCCAATCCATGCCGATTATCACATCAAAACTCCCTAACACTACCGGTATTAAATTGATCTTAAATATTTCGCCAACCAGTTTAATTTCACGATCCCGACATATTTTATCTGCTGACATTAATTTACCGTTTGCTACTTCGAGTAAAAATTTATTTTCCAAAGGCGTTAATGGACCCCCTAATTTGGCACAAAATTCTCTACTCATATAGCTCTTATCCGCACCCGAATCAAATAAAACATAAGCAGATTTATCATCAATAAGAAACGTACCCGTAACAAGCTCCGGGTCTTCCTGTGCTTCTGCCGTATTAATGTTGAAAACTCTTCCACGGTTTTTCCCATTATTATTCCCCAGGTTTGGACACATAGTTCTGAAGTGACCCTTCTTTCCGCATCCGTAACAAACAGTGTGGGCGGTATTTGTTTCTTTAGGTCCGAAAATTCCACACTTCGTCGCACCATGACCTGGTCTATTGCATTTGGTACATATAACCTTTCAGTACTTACCCGGATGATATCCTTCACACCTAAAGCATGGAACTTTCTGATTTTGGTTGCCGGTGTTGTTTTTGAAATTATGGTTGGGATTGTTGTTGTTGCGGTTGGTATTGTTGTTGGGACGATTGTTGTAGTTGTTGTTGTTGGGATGGTTTTTGTTGCGGTTGTTGCAAAAAATGGTGCGTTTGTTGTTGTAATGTTGGGGTTGGTTGTTGATACTATAGTTATTGTTGTTGTTGTATTCGTGACCCTTGTCACTGGTTTCTTCCCACTTTCTCTTGAGTTGTTTCGTGTTGACCTCTTCGGTCACTTGCTTTTTCATTCTCCCTTCGATCTGGTTTACGAGCTTGTGAGCCATTCGACTTGCCTTTTGTATGGAGGCAGGTTCGTTTGAACTCACATATTCCTGGATTCTTTCTGGTAATCCTTTTACAAACGCGTCATCTTTTCTTCTTCATCCTCGAACGCTCTTGGACACAATAAGCACAATTCTGTAAATCTTCTTTCGTATGTGGTAATGTCGAAACCTTGCGTTTGTAACCCTCTCAGCTCCGCCTTGAGTTTATTGACCCCGTTCCTGGGACGGTATTTCTTGTTTACTAAGTGCTTGAATGCTGGCCACGGTAGTGCGTTCGCAGCATCTTATCCCACCTGCTCGAGGTAGGTGTTCCACCATGTTAACGCATCACCTGTGAAGGTATGCGTAGCGTATTTCACTTTCCCAGACATGGAATACCATCTTATCCCACCTGCTCGAGGTAGGAAAAGTTAGCACGACTGTATTTGAAGGAAGTCGTCTCCAGACATGGAATACCAATCTCTATTATCTCTGATAGGGATGGCAGATTTATTTCGAGATTCTGGCAGACATTACAGCAAGCATTAGGAACTCGTCTAGACATGAGTACTGCCTATCATCCACAAACTGATGGGCAAAGCGAAAGGACGATACAAACGCTTGAAGACATGCTACGAGCATGTGTTATTGATTTCGGAAACAGTTGGGATCGACATCTACCGTTAGCAGAATTTTCCTACAACAACAGCTACCATTCAAGCATTGAGATGGCGCCATTTGAAGCACTTTATGGTAGAAAGTGCAGGTCTCCGATTTGTTGGAGTGAAGTGGGGGATAGACAGATTACGGGTCCGGAGATTATACAAGAAACTACCGAGAAGATCATCCAAATTCAACAACGGTTGAAAACCGCCCAAAGTCGACAAAAGAGCTACGCTGACATTAAAAGAAAAGATATAGAATTTGAAATTGGAGAGATGGTCATGCTTAAAGTTGCACCTTGGAAAGGCGTTGTTCGATTTGGTAAACGAGGGAAATTAAATCCAAGGTATATTGGACCATTCAAGATTATTGATCGTGTCGGACCAGTAGCTTACCGACTTGAGTTACCTCAACAACTCGCGGCTGTACATAACACTTTCCACGTCTCGAATTTGAAGAAATGTTTTGCTAAAGAAGATCTTTCAATTCCGTTAGATGAAATCCAAATCAACGAAAAACTTCAATTCATCGAAGAACCCGTCGAAATAATGGATCGTGAGGTTAAAAGACTTAAGCAAAACAAGATACCAATTGTTAAGGTTCGATGGAATGCTCGTAGAGGACCTGAGTTCACCTGGGAGCGTGAAGATCAGATGAAGAAGAAATACCCTCATCTATTTCCAGAAGATACGTCAACACCTCCAACTGCTTAAAATTTCGGGACGAAATTTATTTAACGGGTAGGTACTGTAGTGACCCGAACTTTTCCATGTTTATATATATATTAAATGAAATTGTTATTTACATGATTAAGTGTTTCCAACATGTTAAGCAATCAAACTTGTTAAGACTTGATTAATTGAAATAGGTTTCATATAGACAATTGACCACCCAAGTTGATCGGTGATTCACGAACGTTAAAACTTGTAAAAACTATACGATGACATATATATGGTTATATATATAGTTAACATGATTTTATTATAAGTATGTATCTCATTAGCTATTTTAACAATGAGTTATACAAATAAAAATGAGACTATTAATTTAAGAAACTCGAAAACGATATATATAACGATTATCGTTATAACAACGTCTTACTAGGTACATATGAATCATATTAAGATATTGATATACTTGGTTAATTATATTAAATGATAAGTAAATATATTATTAAGTGTATTAACAATGAAATACATATGTAAAAATAAGACTACTAACTTAATGATTTCGAAACGAGATATATATGTAACGATTATCGTTGTAACGGCATTTAACTGTATATATATCATACTAAGATATATTATATATCATAATATCATGATAATATAACAATTTAACATCTCATTTGTTATAATAAACAATGGGTTAACAACATTCAACAAGATCGTTAACCTAAAGGTTTCAAAACAACATTTACATGTAACGACTAACGATGACTTAACGACTCAGTTAAAATGTATATACATGTAGTGTTTTAATATGTATTCATACACTTTTGAAAGACTTCAAGACACTTATCAAAATACTTCTAATTAACAAAAATGCTTACAATTACATCCTCGTTCAGTTTCATCAACAATTCTACTCGTATGCACCCGTATTCGTACTCGTACAATACACAGCTTTTAGATGTATGTACTATTGGTATATACACTCCACTGATCAGCTCTTAGCAACCCATGTGAGTCACCTAACACATGTGGGAACTATCATTTGGCAACTAGCATGAAATATCTCATAAAATTACAAAAATATGAGTAATCATTCATGACTTATTTACATGAAAACAAAATTACATATCCTTTATATCTAATCCATACACCAACGACCAAAAACACCTACAAACACTTTCATTCTTCAATTTTCTTCATCTAATTGATCTCTCTCAAGTTCTATCTTCAAGTTCTAAGTGTTATTCATAAATTCCAAAAGTTCTAGTTTCATAAAATCAAGAATACTTCCAAGATTGCAAGTTTACTTCCAAGTTTTCTAAATCCATTCCAAGTAATCATCCAAGATCAAGAAACCTTTGTTACTTACAGTAGGTTATCTTTCTAATACAAGGTAATAATCATATTCAAACTTTAATTCAATTTCTATAACTATAACAATCTTATTTCGAGTGGAAATCTTACTTGAAATTGTTTTCGTGTCATGATTATGCTTCAAGAACTTTCAAGCAATCCAAGGATCCTTTGAAGCTAGATCTATTTTTCTCATTTCCAGTAGGTTTATCCAAGGAATTTGAGGTAGTAATGATGTTCATAACATCATTCGATTCATACATATAAAGCTATCTTATTCGAAGGTTTAAACTTGTAATCACTAGAACATAGTTTAGTTAATTCTAAACTTGTTCGCAAATAAAAGTTAATCCTTCTAACTTGACTTTTAAAATCAACTAAACACATGTTCTATATCTATATGATATGCTAACTTAATGATTTAAAACCTGGAAACACGAAAAACACCGTAAAACCGGATTTACGCCGTCGTAGTAACACCGCGGGCTGTTTTGGGTTAGTTAATTAAAAACTATGATAAACTTTGATTTAAAAGTTGTTATTCTGGGAAAATGATTTTTATTATGAACATGAAACTATATCCAAAAATTATGGTTAAACTCAAAGTGGAAGTATGTTTTCTAAAATGGTCATCTAGACGTCGTTCTTTCGACTGAAATGACTACCTTTATAAAAACGACTTGTAACTTATTTTTCTGACTATAAACCTATAATTTTTCTGTTTATATTCATAAAATAGAGTTCAATATGAAACCATAGCAATTTGATTCACTCAAAACGGATTTAAAATGAAGAAGTTATGGGTAAAACAAGATTGGATAATTTTTCTCATTTTAGCTACGTGAAAATTGGTAACAAATCTATTCCAACCATAACTTAATCAACTTGTATTGTATATTATGTAATCTTGAGATACCATAGACACGTATACAATGTTTCGACCTATCATGTCGACACATCTATATATATTTCGGAACAACCATAGACACTCTATATGTGAATGTTGGAGTTAGCTATACAGGGTTGAGGTTGATTCCAAAATATATATAGTTTGAGTTGTGATCAATACTGAGATACGTATACATTGGGTCGTGGATTGATTCAAGATAATATTTATCAATTTATTTCTGTACATTTAACTGTGGACAACTAGTTGTAGGTTACTAACGAGGACAGCTGACTTAATAAACTTAAAACATCAAAATATATTAAAAGTGTTGTAAATATATTTTGAACATACTTTGATATATATGTATATATTGTTATAGGTTCGTGAATCAACCAGTGGCCAAGTCTTACTTCCCGACGAAGTAAAAATCTGTGAAGGTGAGTTATAGTCCCACTTTTAAAATCTAATATTTTTGGGATGAGAATACATGCAGGTTTTATAAATGATTTACAAAATAGACACAAGTACGTGAAACTACATTCTATGGTTGAATTATCGAAATCGAATATGCCCCTTTTTATTAAGTCTGGTAATCTAAGAATTAGGGAACAGACACCCTAATTGACGCGAATCCTAAAGATAGATCTATTGGGCCTAACAAACCCCATCCAAAGTACCGGATGCTTTAGTACTTCGAAATTTATATCATATCCGAAGGGTGTCCCGGAATGATGGGGATATTCTTATATATATGCATCTTGTTAATGTCGGTTACCAGGTGTTCACGATATGAATGATTTTTATCTCTATGTATGGGATGTGTATTGAAATATGAAATCTTGTGGTCTATTGTTACGATTTGATATATATAGGTTAAACCTATAACTCACCAACATTTTTGTTGACGTTTAAAGCATGTTTATTCTCAGGTGAATACTAAGAGCTTCCGCTGTTGCATACTAAAATAAGGACAAGATTTGGAGTCCATGTTTGTATGATATTGTGTAAAAACTGCATTCAAGAAACTGATTTCGATGTAACATATTTGTATTGTAAACCATTTTGTAATGGTCGTGTGTAAACAGGATATTTTAGATTATCATTATTTGATAATCTACGTAAAGCTTTTTAAACCTTTATTTATGAAATAAAGGTTATGGTTTGTTTTAAAAATGAATGCAGTCTTTGAAAAACGTCTCATATAGAGGTCAAAACCTCGCAACGAAATCAATTAATATGGAACGTTTTTAATCAATAAGAACGGGACATTTCAGTTGGTATCCGAGCGTTGGTCTTAGAGAACTAGAATTTTGCATTAGTGTGTCTTATCGAGTTTGTTAGGATGCATTAGTGAGTCTGGACTTCGACCGTGTTTACTTGAAAAATGATTGCTTAACAAATTTTGTTGGAAACTATATATTTTTAACATGTGAATATTATGTGATATATTAATCTCTTAACGCGTTTGATATTATGTGATAGATGTCTACCTCTAGAACAAGTCCCATTGACTCACCTAATAATAATGAAGAGTCAAATGTAAATTGGAATGATTCGTGGACTGATTCACAAGTTCCCGAAGAGGAACCGGAAGAAGAGTCGGAACCGGAAGAAGAATCGGAACCGGAAGAAGAATCGGAACCGGATGAAGAAATAGAACCGGTGGGGGAAATAATAAAACGGTTAAGTAAAAGAAAATCCTCAACCAACCGACCAAGGTTAATTATGGTCAATGGTGTTTCCGCCAAGGAAGCAAAATATTGGGAGGATTACCAATTCTCCGATGAATCGGATTCCGACGAGAATTCCGATGATGTTATAGAAATTACCCCAACTGAATTTAAAAAGGCAAAAGAAAATAATAAGGGAAAGGGCATAAAAATAGAGAAATCTAATTCCAACCCCGATGAACTTTATATGTATCGTCAACCCACGAAGTCCTTAAGTTGTAACAATGACCCGTGAACCTCTAAACCACCAGGTTTTTCTAAACCAATGTGGAAAACGACGGCTCGTATTAGGGGAACATCATATATCCCTAGAAACTTAGCAAAACGAACCAAAACCGAAGAAGAAGAAACAAGCGAGTCAAAATAAGATAGTTGTATTCGTGTGGTGTAATATATGTAATATAGTGTGCTTATGCTTTATGATATATGTTAAAATTGCTTGTATTAATAAGTATTTTTTTTATGAATCTAACTCTTGTCTATTTTACAGTATAAAAACACAAAATGGATAGACAACCCAATATTTTAAGAGACCTACCCGGAGACATGATTGATGAAATCTTGTCTAGAGTCGGTCAGAATTCTGCGGCACAACTATTTAAGGCGAGATCAGTTTGTAAGACATTCGAAGAAAGTTCTAAGAATGCCTTGGTTTATAAAAGGCTTTCGTTCAAAAGATGGGGGATATCACATTGGGAAATCCATAAGTTACGACGTGTTTACTTTGACGCATATATTGCGGGGAACCCAAATGCTATTTTACGCAATGGGTTAAGAAATTATTTTGACTCAATATATCCGAATATTGGACTTCGTGATTTAGAAAAAGCGGCTAACATGCAACATAAAGAAGCATGTTATGCTTACGGATTAGTAATGTTCGCTTCTCACCAAAGTGAGAAAAAGAACATCGGGCTACAACTATTAAACAAAACGTTCCCACAAGTGACGGAGTCGGTAATTGGGGTAAGAAATGAGGTTTTTAGATTGTTACGGGACTGTTGGACATTACGTAATCCTCGTCCCTTTGACGACATTACAACACGCTGTCTTATCAACGGCCATAACGGTTATGTTCCACAAGACCAAGGATGGGAAGTAGTCCTAGTAAAACCAGAATGCATGACTTGTTTCTGGACGTATGAATTACGTGTCTTTATTGCCTTTTCTGAACGACTTGTGTACTAGCTAGAATTATATTCACAACTATCTTGTATCAAAGTTATTGTGTGCTATATTTCATGCTTTATGTAAAATAAGCGGTATTGTAAGTTTGTAAAATATTGTATAAAAGTTTGAACGCGAAATATTATTATAATCAGTTTTTCATATAGAATTGTAGTAGTTGAATTGTATATTAGCTACTAAGTATGAACTTAACGGGTAGGTACTACCCGAATTTAAACTTATAAAACGCTAATATGAAGAAAAAGCTTTTATAAATGAGTTCATATTATGCTACGAAATACTATTAACTACTCTTAATATTCTGTATGATTAACTTGTTCCATTTGACTATTTTGAAGGAAATGTCACCGACTACTCGACACACCGTGAATATGAATAAAGAGGAATTCCGTACTTTTCTAGCTTCAAACATAGCCGCAGTACAGGCTGCGCTACATACCAACAATAACCTTGGATCTAGCAGTACAGGAAATCGTGTAGGATGCACCTACAAAGAATTCACTGCCTGCAAACCTTTGGAATTTGATGGAACCGAAGGACCGATCGGATTGAAACGGTGGACCGAGAAGGTCGAATCGGTGTTTGCCATAAGTAAGTGTACTGAAGAGGACAAAGTGAAGTACGCTACGCATACCTTCACAGGTTCTGCGTTAACATGGTGGAATACCTATTTAGAGCAAGTGGGACAAGATGATGCGTACGCACTACCGTGGTCAGCATTCAAGCACTTGATGAACGAGAAGTACCGTCCCAGAACCGAGGTCAATAAGCTCAAGACAGAACTTAGAGGGTTACGAACCCAAGGATTTGATATTACCACGTACGAAAGACGATTCACAGAATTGTGCCTATTGTGTCCGGGAGCATTCGAAGATGAGGAAGAGAAGATCGACGCATTTGTGAAAGGATTACCGGAAAGAATCCAAGAAGATATAAGTTCACACGAGCCCGCCTCCATACAACAGGCATGTAGAATGGCTCACAAACTAGTGAACCAGATTGAAGAAAGAATTAAACAACAGACTGCTGAAGAGGCCAATGTGAAGCAAGTCAAAAGAAAGTGGGAGGAAAACGGTGATAAGAATCACCAATATAACAACAACAGCAATTACAACAATAATCGCAACAATTATCCCAACAATCGCAACATAAATCGCAACTACAACAAACGGCCCAACAACAACAACAACAACAACAGCAACTACAACAATCATCCCAACAACAATAATAACCGCAACAACAACAACAATCAGAAGCAGCTATGCCAAAGGTGTGAAAAGTATCACTCGGGGTTCTGCACCAAATTTTGCAACAAGTGTAAAAGAAATGGTCATAGCGTGGCGAAGTGTGAGGTATACGGAGCAGGGGTTAATAGAACGAAAGGAACAAATAGTGTCGGAACGAGTAATGGCGGAGCAAGTAGTGTCGGAGCAAGTTATGCCAATGTAGTTTGTTATAAATGTGGAAAACCGGGCCACATAATTAGAAATTGCCCGAACCAGGAGAACACGAATGGACAAGGTCGCGGAAGAGTTTTCAATATTAATGCGGCAGAGGCACAGGAAGACCCGGAGCTTGTTACGGGTACGTTTCTTATTGACAATAAATCTGCTTATGTTTTATTTGATTCGGGTGCGGATAGAAGCTATATGAGTAGAGATTTTTGTGCTAAATTAAGTTGTCCATTGACGCCTTTGGATAGTAAATTTTTACTCGAATTAGCAAATGGTAAATTAATTTCAGCAGATAATATATGTCGGAATCGAGAAATTAAACTGGTTAGCGAAACATTTAAGATTGATTTGATACCAGTAGAGTTAGGGAGTTTTGATGTGATAATCGGTATGAACTGGTTGAAAGAAGTGAAAGCAGAGATCGTTTGTTACAAAAATGCAATTCGCATTATACGAGAAAAAGGAAAACCCTTAATGGTGTACGGAGAAAAGGGCAACACGAAGCTACATCTTATTAGTAATTTGAAGGCACAAAAACTAATAAGAAAAGGTTGCTATACTGTTCTAGCACACGTCGAGAAAGTACAAACTGAAGAAAAGAGCATCAATGATGTTCCCATTGCAAAAGAATTTCCCGATGTATTTCTGAAAGAATTACCGAGATTACCCCCACATCGATCCGTTGAATTTCAAATAGATCTTGTACCAGGAGCTGCACCAATAGCTCGTGCTCCTTACAGACTCGCACCCAGCGAGATGAAAGAACTGCAAAACCAATTACAAGAACTTTTAGAGCGTGGTTTCATTCGACCAAGCACATCACCGTGGGGAGCTCCTGTTTTGTTTGTCAAGAAGAAAGATGGTACATTCAGGTTGTGTATCGACTACCGAGAATTGAACAAACTTACCATCAAGAACCGCTACCCACTACCGATAATCGATGACTTATTTGATCAACTACAAGGCTCATCTGTTTATTCAAAGATTGACTTACGTTCCGGGTATCATCAAATGCGGGTGAAAGAAGATGATATTCCAAAGACTGCTTTCAGAACACGTTACGGTCATTACGAGTTTATGGTCATGCCGTTTGGTTTAACTAATGCACCAGCTATGTTCATGGACCTTATGAACCGAGTGTGTGGACCATACCTTGACAAGTTTGTCATTGTTTTCATTGATGACATACTTATTTACTCAAAGAATGACCAAGAACACGGTGAACATTTGAGAAAGGTGTTAGAAGTATTGAGGAAGGAAGAATTGTACGCTAAGTTTTCAAAGTGTGCATTTTGGTTGGAAGAAGTTCAATTCCTCGGTCACATAGTGAACAAAGAAGGTATTAAGGTGGATCCGGCAAAGATAGAAACTGTTGAAAAGTGGGAAACCCCGAAAACTCCGAAACACATACGCCAGTTTTTAGGACTAGCTGGTTACTACAGAAGGTTCATCCAAGACTTTTCCAGAATAGCAAAACCCTTGACTGCATTAACGCATAAAGGAAAGAAATTTGAATGGAATGATGAACAAGAGAAAGCATTTCAGTTATTAAAGAAAAAGCTAACTACGGCACCTATATTGTCATTGCCTGAAGGGAATGATGATTTTGTGATTTATTGTGACGCATCAAAGCAAGGTCTCGGTTGTGTATTAATGCAACGAACGAAGGTGATTGCTTATGCGTCTAGACAATTGAAGATTCACGAACAAAATTATACGACGCATGATTTGGAATTAGGCGCGGTTGTTTTTGCATTAAAGACTTGGAGGCACTACTTATATGGGGTCAAAAGTATTATATATACCGACCACAAAAGTCTTCAACACATATTTAATCAGAAACAACTGAATATGAGGCAGCGTAGGTGGATTGAATTATTGAATGATTACGACTTTGAGATTCGTTACCACCCGGGGAAGGCAAATGTGGTAGCCGATGCCTTGAGCAGGAAGGACAGAGAACCCATTCGAGTAAAATCTATGAATATAATGATTCATAATAGCCTTACTACTCAAATAAAGGAGGCGCAACAACGAGTTTTAAAAGAGGGAAATTTAAAGGATGAAATACCCAAAGGATCGGAGAAGCATCTTAATATTCGGGAAGACGGAACCCGGTATAGGGCTGAAAGGATTTGGGTACCAAAATTTGGAGATATGAGAGAAATGGTACTTAGAGAAGCTCATAAAACCAGATACTCAATACATCCTGGATCGGGGAAGATGTACAAGGATCTCAAGAAACATTTTTGGTGGCCGGGTATGAAAGCCGATGTTGCTAAATATGTAGGAGAATGTTTGACGTGTTCTAAGGTCAAAGCTGAGCATCAGAAACCATCAGGTCTACTTCAACAACCCGAAATCCCGGAGTGGAAATGGGAAAACATTACCATGGATTTCATCACTAAATTGCCAAGGACTACAAGTGGTTTTGATACTATTTGGGTAATAGTTGATCGTCTCACCAAATCAGCACACTTCCTGTCAATAAGAGAAGATGACAAGATGGAAAAGTTAGCACGACTGTATTTGAAGGAAGTCGTCTCCAGACATGGAATACCAATCTCTATTATCTCTGATAGGGATGGCAGATTTATTTCGAGATTCTGGCAGACATTACAGCAAGCATTAGGAACTCGTCTAGACATGAGTACTGCCTATCATCCACAAACTGATGGGCAAAGCGAAAGGACGATACAAACGCTTGAAGACATGCTACGAGCATGTGTTATTGATTTCGGAAACAGTTGGGATCGACATCTACCGTTAGCAGAATTTTCCTACAACAACAGCTACCATTCAAGCATTGAGATGGCGCCATTTGAAGCACTTTATGGTAGAAAGTGCAGGTCTCCGATTTGTTGGAGTGAAGTGGGGGATAGACAGATTACGGGTCCGGAGATTATACAAGAAACTACCGAGAAGATCATCCAAATTCAACAACGGTTGAAAACCGCCCAAAGTCGACAAAAGAGCTACGCTGACATTAAAAGAAAAGATATAGAATTTGAAATTGGAGAGATGGTCATGCTTAAAGTTGCACCTTGGAAAGGCGTTGTTCGATTTGGTAAACGAGGGAAATTAAATCCAAGGTATATTGGACCATTCAAGATTATTGATCGTGTCGGACCAGTAGCTTACCGACTTGAGTTACCTCAACAACTCGCGGCTGTACATAACACTTTCCACGTCTCGAATTTGAAGAAATGTTTTGCTAAAGAAGATCTTTCTATTCCGTTAGATGAAATCCAAATCAACGAAAAACTTCAATTCATCGAAGAACCCGTCGAAATAATGGATCGTGAGGTTAAAAGACTTAAGCAAAACAAGATACCAATTGTTAAGGTTCGATGGAATGCTCGTAGAGGACCTGAGTTCACCTGGGAGCGTGAAGATCAGATGAAGAAGAAATACCCTCATCTATTTCCAGAAGATACGTCAACACCTCCAACTGCTTAAAATTTCGGGACGAAATTTATTTAACGGGTAGGTACTGTAGTGACCCTAACTTTTCCATGTTTATATATATATTAAATGAAATTGTTATTTACATGATTAAGTGTTTCCAACATGTTAAGCAATCAAACTTGTTAAGACTTGATTAATTGAAATAGATTTCATATAGACAATTGACCACCCAAGTTGATCGGTGATTCACGAACGTTAAAACTTGTAAAAACTATACGATGACATATATATGGTTATATATATAGTTAACATGATTTTATTATAAGTATGTATCTCATTAGCTATTTTAACAATGAGTTATACAAATAAAAATGAGACTATTAATTTAAGAAACTCGAAAACGATATATATAACGATTATCGTTATAACAACGTCTTACTAGGTACATATGAATCATATTAAGATATTGATATACTTGGTTAATTATATTAAATGATAAGTAAATATATTATTAAGTGTATTAACAATGAAATACATATGTAAAAATAAGACTACTAACTTAATGATTTCGAAACGAGACATATATGTAACGATTATCGTTGTAACGGTATTTAACTGTATATATATCATACTAAGATATATTATATATCATAATATCATGATAATATAACAATTTAACATCTCATTTGTTATAATAAACAATGGGTTAACAACATTCAACAAGATCGTTAACCTAAAGGTTTCAAAACAACATTTACATGTAACGACTAACGATGACTTAACGACTTAGTTAAAATGTTTATACATGTAGTGTTTTAATATGTATTCATACACTTTTGAAAGACTTCAAGACACTTATCAAAATACTTCTACTTAACAAAAATGCTTACAATTACATCCTCGTTCAGTTTCATCAACAATTCTACTCGTATGCACCCGTATTCGTACTCGTACAATACACAGCTTTTAGATGTATGTACTATTGGTATATACACTCCAATGATCAGCTCTTAGCAGCCCATGTGAGTCACCTAACACATGTGGGAACTATCATTTGGAAACTAGCATGAAATATCTCATAAAATTACAAAAATATGAGTAATCATTCATGACTTATTTACATGAAAACAAAATTACATATCCTTTATATCTAATCCATACACCAACGACCAAAAACACCTACAAACACTTTCATTCTTCAATTTTCTTCATCTAATTGATCTCTCTCAAGTTCTATCTTCAAGTTCTAAGTGTTCTTCATAAATTCCAAAAGTTCTAGTTTCATAAAATCAAGAATACTTCCAAGATTGCAAGTTTACTTCCAAGTTTTCTAAATCCATTCCAAGTAATCATCCAAGATCAAGAAACCTTTATTACTTACAGTAGGTTATCTTTCTAATACAAGGTAATAATCATATTCAAACTTTAATTCAATTTCTATAACTATAACAATCTTATTTCGAGTGGAAATCTTACTTGAAATTGTTTTCGTGTCATGATTCTGCTTCAAGAACTTTCAAGCAATCCAAGGATCCTTTGAAGCTAGATCTATTTTTCTCATTTACAGTAGGTTTATCCAAGGAATTTGAGGTAGTAATGATGTTCATAACATCATTCGATTCATACATATAAAGCTATCTTATTCGAAGGTTTAAACTTGTAATCACTAGAACATAGTTTAGTTAATTCTAAACTTGTTCGCAAATAAAAGTTAATCCTTCTAACTTGACTTTTAAAATCAACTAAACACATGTTCTATATCTATATGATATGCTAACTTAATGATTTAAAACCTGGAAACACGAAAAACATCGTAAAACCGGATTTACGCCGTCGTAGTAACACCGCGGGCTGTTTTGGGTTAGTTAATTAAAAACTATGATAAACTTTGATTTAAAAGTTGTTATTCTGGGAAAATGATTTTTATTATGAACATGAAACTATATCCAAAAATTATGGTTAAACTCAAAGTGGAAGTATGTTTTCTAAAATGGTCATCTAGACGTCGTTCTTTCGACTGAAATGACTACCTTTACAAAAACGACTTGTAACTTATTTTTCTGACTATAAACCTATAATTTTTCTGTTTATATTCATAAAATAGAGTTCAATATGAAACCATATCAATTTGATTCACTCAAAACGGATTTAAAATGAAGAAGTTATGGGTAAAACAAGATTGGATAATTTTTCTCATTTTAGCTACGTGAAAATTGGTAACAAATCTATTCCAACCATAACTTAATCAACTTGTATTGTATATTATGTAATCTTGAGATACCATAGACACGTATACAATGTTTCGACCTATCATGTCGACACATCTATATATATTTCGGAACAACCATAGACATTCTATATGTGAATGTTGGAGTTAGCTATACAGGGTTGAGGTTGATTCCAAAATATATATAGTTTGAGTTGTGATCGATACTGAGATACGTATACATTGGGTCGTAGATTGATTCAAGATAATATTTATCAATTTATTTCTGTACATTTAACTGTGGACAACTAGTTGTAGGTTACTAACGAGGACAGCTGACTTAATAAACTTAAAACATCAAAATATATTAAAAGTGTTGTAAATATATTTTGAACATACTTTGATATATATGTATATATTGTTATAGGTTCGTGAATCAACCAGTGGCCAAGTCTTACTTCCCGACGAAGTAAAAATCTGTGAAGGTGAGTTATAGTCCCACTTTTAAAATCTAATATTTTTGGGATGAGAATACATGCAGGTTTTATAAATGATTTACAAAATAGACACAAGTACGTGAAACTACATTCTATGGTTGAATTATCGAAATCGAATATGCCCCTTTTTATTAAGTCTGGTAATCTAAGAATTAGGGAACAGACACCCTAATTGACGCGAATCCTAAAGATAGATCTATTGGGCCTAACAAACCCCATCCAAAGTACCGGATGCTTTAGTACTTCGAAATTTATATCATATCCGAAGGGTGTCCCGGAATGATGGGGATATTCTTATATATATGCATCTTGTTAATGTCGGTTACCAGGTGTTCACCATATGAATGATTTTTATCTCTATGTATGGGATGTGTATTGAAATATGAAATCTTGTGGTCTATTGTTACGATTTGATATATATAGGTTAAACCTATAACTCACCAACATTTTTGTTGACGTTTAAAGCATGTTTATTCTCAGGTGAATACTAAGAGCTTCCGCTGTTGCATACTAAAATAAGGACAAGATTTGGAGTCCATGTTTGTATGATATTGTGTAAAAACTGCATTCAAGAAACTGATTTCGATGTAACATATTTGTATTGTAAACCATTTTGTAATGGTCGTGTGTAAACAGGATATTTTAGATTATCATTATTTGATAATCTACGTAAAGCTTTTTAAACCTTTATTTATGAAATAAAGGTTATGGTTTGTTTTAAAAATGAATGCAGTCTTTGAAAAACGTCTCATATAGAGGTCAAAACCTCGCAACGAAATCAATTAATATGGAACGTTTTTAATCAATAAGAACGGGACATTTCAACCTACCCGTTAAGTTCATACTTAGTAGCTAACATACCATTTCAACTACTACAATTCTATATGAAAAACTAATCACAAAAAAAAAATATTTCATATTCAAACTTTTATACAATAACTTGCAAACATACAATACCGCTATTTTACATATAGCATGAAATATAGCACATAAAAACTTTGATACAAAGTAGTTGCGAAGATAATTCTAGTTAATATGCAAGGCTTTCAGCAAAGGCAATAAAGACACGTAATTCATACGTCCAGAAACAAGTCATGCATTCTGGTTTTACTAATACCACTTCCCATCCTTGGTCTTGTGGAACATAACCGTTGTGACCGATAGTAAGACAACGTGTTGTAACGTCGTCAAAAGGATGAAGGTTACGTAGTGACCAACAGTCTTGTAATAACCTAAAAACCTCATTTCTTACCCCAATTACCGACTCCGTCACTTGTGGGAACGTTTTGTTTAATAGTTGTAGCCCGATGTTCTTTTTCTCACTTTGGTGAGAAGCGAACATTACTAACCCGTAAGCATAACATGCTTCTTTATGTTGCATGTTAGCTGCTTTTTCTAAATCATGTAGTCCTATGTTCGGATACATTGAATCAAAATAATTTCTTAACCCATTGCGTAAAATAGCACTTGGGTTCCCCGCAATATATGCGTCAAAGTAAATGTAGTGACCCGAACTTTTCCATGTATATATATATATATTAAATGAAATTGTTATTTACATGATTAAGTGTTTCCAACATGTTAAGCAATCAAACTTGTTAAGACTTGATTAATTGAAATAGGTTTCATATAGACATTTGACCACCCAAGTTGACCGGTGATTCACGAACGTTAAAACTTGTAAAAACTATATGATGACATATGTATGGTTATATATATAGTTAACATGATATTATGATAAGTAAACATATCATTAAGTATATTAACAATGAACTACATATGTAAAAACAAGACTACTAACTTAATGATTTTGAAACGAGACATATATGTAACGATTATCGTTGTAACGACATTTAATGTATATATATATCATATTAAGATATATTAATACATCATGATATCATGATAATGTAATAATTTAACATCTCATTTGATTTAATAAACAATGGGTTAACAACATTTAACAAGATCGTTAACCTAAAGGTTTCAAAACAACACTTACATGTAACGACTAACGATGACTTAACGACTCAGTTAAAATGTATATACATGTAGTATTTTAATATGTATTCATACACTTTTTAAAGACTTCAAGACACTTATCAAAATACTTATACTTAACAAAAATGCTTACAATTACATCCTCGTTCAGTTTCATCAACAATTCTACTCGTATGCACCCGTATTCGTACTCGTACAATACACAGCTTTTAGATGTATGTACTATTGGTATATACACTCAAATGATCAGCTCTTAGCAGCCTATGTGAGTCACCTAACACATGTGGGAACCATCATTTGGCAACTAGCATGAAATATCTCATAAAATTACAAAAATATGAGTAATCATTCATGACTTATTTACATGAAAACAAAATTACATATCCTTTATATCTAATCCATACACCAACGACCAAAAATACCTACAAACACTTTCATTCTTCAATTTTATTCATCTAATTTATCTCTCTCAAGTTCTATCTTCAATTTCTAAGTGTTCTTCATAAATTCTACAAGTTCTAGTTTCATAAAATCAAGAATACTTCCAAGTTTGCTAGCTTACTTCCAATCTTGTAGAGTGATCATCCAACCTCAAGAAATCTTTCTTATTTACAGTAAGATATCTTTCTAATATAAGGTAATACTCATATTCAAACTTTGATTCAATTTCTATAACTATAACAATCTTATTTAGAGTGGAAATCTTACTTGAACTTGTTTTCGTGTCATGATTCTGCTTCAAGAAATTTCAAGCCATCCAAGGATCCTTTAAAGATAGATCCATTTTTCTCATTTCTAATAGCTTTATCCAGAAAACTTGAGGTAGTAATGATGTTCATAACATCATTCGATTCATACATATAAAGCTATCTTATTCGAAGGTTTAAACTTGTAATCACTAGAACATAGTTTAGTTAATTCTAAACTTGTTCGCAAATGAAAGTTAATCCTTCTAACTTGACTTTTAAAATCAACTAAACACATGTTCTATATCTATATGATATGCTAACTTAATGATTTAAAACCTGAAAACACGAAGAACACTGTAAAACCGGACATACGCCGTCGTAGTAACACCGCGGGCTGTTTTGGGTTAGTTAATTAAAAACTATGATAAACTTTGATTTAAAAGTTGTTCTTCTGAGAAAATGATTTTTCTTATGAACATGAAACTATATCCAAAAATCATGATTAAACTCAAAGTGGAAGTATGTTTTCTAAAATGGTCATCTAGACGTCATTCTTTCGACTGAAATGACTACCTTTACAAAAACGACTTGTAACTTATATTTCCGACTATAAACTTATACTTTTTCTGTTTAGATTCATAAAATAGAGTTTAATATGAAACCATAGCAATTTTATTCACTCAAAACGGATTTAAAATGAAGAAGTTGTGGGTAAAACAAGATTGGATAATTTTTCTTGTTGTAGCAACGTGAAAATTGGTAACAAATCTATATTAATCATATCCTAGCTAACTTATATTGTATTATACATATATTCTAATATATTATGTAATCTTTGGATACCATAGACACGTATGCAAATGTTTTGACATATCATATCGACCCATGTGTATATATTATTTGGAACAACCATAGACACTCTATATGCAGTAATGTGGGAGTTAGCTATACAGGGTTGAGGTTGATTCCAAAAATATATATACTTTGAGTTGTGATCTAGCCTGAGACATGTATACACTGGGTCGTGGATTGATTCAAGATAATATATATATCAATTTTTTCTGTACATCTAACGTTGGACAACTAGTTGTAGGTTACTAACGAGGACAGCTGACTTAATAAACTTAAAACATCAAAAAGTATTAAAAGTGTTGTAAATATATTTTGAATATACTTTGATATATTTGTACATATTTGTTATAGGTTCGTGAATCGACCAGTGGCCAAGTCTTACTTCCCGACGAATTAAAAATCTGTGAAAGTGAGTTATAGTCCCACTTTAAAAATCTAATATTTTTGGGATGAGAATACATGCAGGTTTTATAAATGATTTACAAAATAGACACAAGTACGTGAAACTACATTCTATGGTTGAATTATCGAAATCGAATATGCCCCTTTTTATTAAGTCTGGTAATCTAAGAATTAGGGAACAGACACCCTAATTGACGCGAATCCTAAAGATAGATCTATTGGGCCTAACAAACCCCATCCAAAGTACCGGATGCTTTAGTACATTGAAATTTATATCATATCCGAAGGGTGTCTCGGAATGATGGGGATATTCTTATATATGCATCTTGTTAATGTCGGTTACCAGGTGTTCACCATATGAATGATTTTTATCTCTATGTATGGGATGTGTATTGAAATATGAAATCTTGTGGTCTATTGTTACGATTTAATATATATAGGTTAAACCTATAACTCACCAACATTTTTGTTGACGTTTAAAGCATGTTTATTCTCAGGTGAATATTAAGAGCTTCCGCTGTTGCATACTAAAATAAGGACAAGATTTGGAGTCCATGTTTGTATGATATTGTGTAAAAACTGCATTCAAGAAACATATGTCGATGTAATATATTTCTATTGTAAACCATTATGTAATGGTCGTGTGTAAACAGTATATTTTAGATTATCATTATTTGATAATCTACGTAATGTTTTTTAAAACCTTTATTGATAAAATAAAGGTTATGGTTGTTTTAAAAATGAATGCAGTCTTTCAAAAACGTCTCATATAGAGGTCAAAACCTCGCAACGAAATCCATTAATATGGAACGTTTATAATCAATATGAACGGAACATTTCAGTTGGTATCCGAGCGTTGGTCTTAGAGAACTAGAATTTTGCATTAGTGTGTCTTATCGAGTTTGTTAGGATGCATTAGTGAGTCTGGACTTCGACCGTGTTTACTTGAAAAATGATTGCTTAACAAATTTTGTTGAAAACTATATATTTTTAACATGTGAATATTATGTGATATATTAATCTCTTAACGTGTTTGATATTATGTGATAGATGTCTACCTCTAGAACAAGTCCCATTGACTCACCTATTAATAATGAAGAGTCAAATGTAAATTGGAATGATTCGTGGACTGATTCACAAGTTCCCGAAGAGGAACCGGAAGAAGAGTCGGAATCGGAAGAAGAATCGAAATCGGAAGAAGAATCGGAACCGGAAAAAGAAATAGAACCAGTGGGAGAAATAATAAAACGGTTAAGTAGAAGAAAATCCTCAACCAACAGACCAAAGTTAATTATGTTCAATGGTGTTTCCGCCAAGGAAGCAAAGTATTGGGAGGATTACCAATTCTCCGATGAATCGGATCCCTATAAGGATTCCGATGATGTTATTGAAATTACCCCAACACAATTTAATAAGGTAAAAGAGAACAATAAGGGAAAGGGCATAAAAATAGAGAAATTTGATTCCAAACCTGATGAACTTTATATGTATCGTCAACACCCGTATTTCTTAAGTTGTGACAATAACCCGGGAACCTCTAAAACACCAGGTTTTTCTAAACCTATGTGGAAAACGACGGCTCGTATTAGGGGAACATCATATATCCCTAGAAACTTGGCAAAACGAACCAAAACCGAAGAAGAAGAAACGAGCGAGTCAGAATAAGATAGTTGTATTCATGTGGTGTAATATATGTAACATAGTGTGCTTATGCTTTATGATATATGTAAAAATTTCTTGTATTAATAAGTATTTTTTTATGAATCTAACTCTTGTCTATTTTACAGTATAAAAACACAAAATGGATAGACAACCCAATATTTTACGAGACCTACCCGGAGACATGATTGATGAAATCTTGTCTAGAGTCGGTCAGAATTCCTCGGCACAACTATTTAAGGCGAGATCAGTTTGTAAGACATTCGACGAACGTTCCAAGAATGCCTTGGTTTATAAAAGGCTTTCATTCGAAAGATGGGGGATATCACATTGGGAAATCCATAAGTTACGATGTGTTTACTTTGACGCATATATTACGGGGAACCCAAATGCTATTTTACGCAACGGGTTAAGAAATTATTTTGACTCAATATATCCGAATATAGGACTTCGTGATTTAGAAAAAGCGGCTAACATGCAACATAAAGAAGCATGTTATGCTTACGGGTTAGTAATGTTCGCTTCTCACCAAAGTGAGAACAAGAACATCGGGCTACAACTATTAAAAAAAACTTTCCCACAGGTGACGGAGTCGGTAATTGGGGTAAGAAATGAGGTTTTTAGATTGTTACGGGACTGTTGGACATTACGTAACCCTCGTCCCTTTGACGACGTTACAACACGCTGTCTTATCAACGGCCATAACGGTTATGTTCCACAAGACCAAGGATGGGAAGTAGTCCTAGTAAAACCAGAATGCATGACTTGTTTCTGAACGTATGAATTACGTGTCTTTATTGCCTTTGCTGAACGACTTGTGTACTAGCTAGAATTATCTTCACAACTATCCTGTATCAAAGTTATTGTGTGCTATATTTCATGCTATATGTAAAATAAGCGGTATTGTAAGTTTGTAAAATATTGTGTAAAAGTTTGAACGCGAAATATTATTATAATCAGTTTTTCATATAGAATTGTAGTAGTTGATTTGTATATTAGCTACTAAGTATGAACTTAACGGGTAGGTACTACTCGAATTTAAACTTATAAAACGCTAATATGAAGAAAAAGCTTTTATAAATGAGTTCATATTATGCTACGAGATACTATTGACTACTCTTAATATTCTGTATGATTAACTTGTTTCATTTGACTATTTGAAGGAAATGGCACCGACTACTCGACAAACCATGAATATGAGCGAAGAGGAATTTCGTACCTTTCTTGCTGCAAACATAGCCGCAGTACAGGCTGCGCTACATACCAACAATAACTCCGAATCTAGCAATGCAGCTAACGACGCAAGAAATCGTGTAGGATGCACCTATAAAGAATTCACTGCCTGCAAACCTTTGGAATTTGATGGAACCGAAGGACCGATCGGATTGAAACGGTGGACCGAGAAGGTCGAATCGGTGTTTGCCATAAGTAAGTGTACTGAAGAGGACAAAGTGAAGTACGCTACGCATACCTTCACAGGTACTGCGTTAACATGGTGGACTACCTATCTAGAGCAAGTAGGACAAGATGATGCTTACACACTACCGTGGTCAGCATTCAAGCACTTGATGAATGAGAAGTACCATCCCAGAACCGAGGTCAATAAGCTCAAGACAAAACTTAGAGGGTTACGAACCCAAGGATTTGATATTACCACGTACGAAAGACGATTCACAGAATTGTGCCTATTGTGTCCGAGAGCGTTCGAAGATGAGGAAGAGAAGATCGACGCGTTTGTGAAAGGATTACCGGAAAGAATCCAAGATGATATAAGTTCACACAAGCCCGCCTCCATACAACAGGCATGTAGAATGGCTCACAAATTAGTGAACCAGATTGAGGAAAGAATTAAAGAACATGCGGCTGAAGAGGCCAACGTGAAGCTAGTCAAAAGAAAGTGGGAGGAAAACGGTGATAAGAGTCACCAAAACAACAACAACTATTCCAACAATCACAACATCAATCGCAACTACAACAAACGGCAAAACAACAACAACAACAATCATTCCAACAACAATAACAACCGCAACAACAACAACAACAATCAGAAGCAGCTATGCCAAAGGTGTGAAAAGTATCACTCGGGGTTCTGCACTAAATTTTGAAACAAGTGTAAAAGAAATGGTCATATTTCGGTGAAGTGTGAGGTCTACGGACCAGGGGTTAACAGAACGAAAGGAACAAATGGTGTCGGAACGAGTAATGATGGAGCAAGTAGTGTCGGAGCAAGTTATGCCAATGTAGTTTATTATAAATATGGAAAACCGGGCCACATTATTAGAAATTGCCCGAACCAGGAGAACACGAATGGACAAGGCCGCGGAAGAGTTTTCAATATTAATACAGCAGAGGCACAGGAAGACCCGGAGCTTGTTACGGGTACGTTTCTTATTGACAATAAATCTGCTTACGTTTTATTTGATTCGGGTGCGGATAGAAGCTATATGAGTAGAGATTTTTGTGCTAAATTAAGTTGTCCATTGACGCCTTTGGATAGTAAATTTTTACTCGAATTAGCAAATGGTAAATTAATTTCAGCAGATACTATATGTCGGAATCGAGAAATTAAACTGGTTAGCGAAACATTTAAGATTGACTTGATACCAGTAGAGTTAGGGAGTTTTGATGTGATAATCGGTATGGACTGGTTGAAAGAAGTTAAAGCAGAGATCGTTTGTTACAAAAATGCAATTCGCATTATACGAGAAAAAGGAAAACCCTTAATGGTGTACGGAGAAAAGGGCAACACGAAGCTACATCTTATTAGTAATTTGAAGGCACAAAAACTAATAAGAAAAGGTTGCTATGCTATTCTAGCACACGTCGAGAAAGTACAAACTGAATAAAAGAGCATCAATGATGTTCCCGTCGCAAAAGAATTTCCCGATGTATTTCCGAATGAATTACCGGGATTACCCCCACATCGATCCGTTGAATTTCAAATAGATCTTGTATCAGGAGCTGCACCAATAGCTCGTGCTCCTTACAGACTTGCACCCAGTGAGATGAAAGAACTGCAAATCCAATTACAAGAACTTTTAGAGCGTGGTTTCATTCGACCAAGCACATCACCGTGGGGAGCTCCTGTTTTGTTTGTCAAGAAGAAAGATGGTACATTTAGGTTGTGTATCGACTACCGAGAGTTGAACAAACTTACCATCAAGAACCACTACCCACTACCGAGAATCGACGACTTATTTGATCAACTACAAGGCTCGTCTGTTTATTCAAAGATTGACTTACGTTCTGGGTATCATCAAATGCGGGTGAAAGAAGATGATATTCCAAAGACTGCTTTTAGAACACGTTACGGTCATTACAAGTTTATGGTCATGCCGTTTGGTTTAACTAATGCACCAGCTGTGTTCATGGACCTTATGAACCGAGTGTGTGGACCATACCTTGACAAGTTTGTCATTGTTTTAATTGATGACATACTTATTTACTCAAAGAATGACCAAGAACACGGTGAACATTTGAGAAAGGTGTTAAAAGTATTGAGGAAGGAAGAATTGTACGCTAAGTTTTCAAAGTGTGCATTTTGGTTGGAAGAAGTTCAATTCCTCGGTCACATAGTGAACAAAGAAGGTATTAAGGTAGATCCGGCAAAGATAGAAACTGTTGAAAAGTGGGAAAACCCGAAAACTCCGAAACACATACGCCAGTTTTTAGGACTAGCTGGTTACTACAGAAGGTTCATCCAAGACTTTTCCAGAATAGCAAAACCCTTGACTGCATTAACGCATAAAGGGAAAAAATTTGAATGGAAGGATGAACAAGAGAAAACGTTTCAGTTATTAAAGAAAAAGCTAACTACGGCACCTATATTGTCATTGCCTGAAGAGAATGATGATTTTGTGATTTATTATGACTCATCAAAGCAAGGTCTCGGTTGTGTATTAATGCAACGAACGAAGGTGATTACTTATGCGTCTAGACAATTGAAGATTCACGAACAAAATTATACGACGCATGATTTGGAATTTGGCGCGGTTGTTTTTGCATTAAAGACTTGGAGGCACTACTTATATGGGGTCAAAAGTATTATATATACCGACCACAAAAGTCTTCAACACATATTTAATCAGAAACAACTGAATATGAGGCAGCGTAGGTGGATTGAATTGTTGAATGATTACGACTTTGAGATTCGTTACCACCCGGGGAAGGCAAATGTGGTAGCCGACGCCTTGAGCAGGAAGGACAGAGAACCCATTCGAGTAAAATCTATGAATATAATGATTCACAATAACCTTACTACTCAAATAAAGGAGGCACAACAAGGAGTTTTAAAAGAGGGAAATTTAAAGGATGAAATACCCAAAGGATCGGAGAAGCATCTTAATATTCGGGAAGACGGAACCCGGTATAGGGCTGAAAGGATTTGGGTACCAAAATTTGGAGATATGAGAGAAATGGTATTTAGAGAAGCTCATATAACCAGATACTCAATACATCCTGGAACGGGGAAGATGTACAAGGATCTCAAGAAACATTTTTGGTGGCCGGGTATGAAAGTCGATGTTGCTAAATACGTAGGAGAATGTTTGACGTGTTCTAAGGTCAAAGCTGAGCGTCAAAAACCATCAGGTCTACTTCAACAACCCGAAATCCCGGAATGGAAATGGGAAAACATTACCATGGATTTCATCACTAAATTGCCAAGGACTGCAAGTGGTTTTGATACTATTTGGGTAATAGTTGATCGTCTCACCAAATCAGCACACTTCCTGCCAATAAGAGAAGATGACAAGATGGAGAAGTTAGCGCGACTGTATTTGAAGGAAGTCGTCTCCAGACATGGAATACCAATCTCTATTATCTCTGATAGGGATGGCAGATTTATTTCAAGATTCTGGCAGACATTATAGCAAGCATTAGGAACTCGTCTAGACATGAGTACTGCCTATCATCCACAAACTGATGGGCAGAGCAAAAGGATGATACAAACACTTGAAGACATGCTACGAGCATGTGTTATTGATTTTGAAAACAGTTGGGATCGACATCTACCGTTAGCAGAATTTTTCTACAACAACAGCTACCATTCAAGCATTGAGATGGCGCCGTTTGAAGCACTTTATGGTAGAAAGTGCAGGTCTCCGATTTGTTGGAGTGAAGTGGGGGATAGACAGATTCCGGATCCGGAGATAATACAAGAAACTACCGAGAAGATCATCCAAATTCAACAACGGTTGAAAACCGCCCAAAGTCGACAAAAGAGCTACGCTGACATTAAAAGAAAAGATATAGAATTTGAAATTGGAGATATGGTCATGCTTAAAGTTTCACCTTGGAAAGGCGTTGTTCGATTTGGTAAACGAGGGAAATTAAATGCAAGGTATATCAGACCATTCAAGATTATTGATCGTGTCGGAGCAGTAGCTTACCGACTTGAGTTACCTTAACAACTCGCGGCTGTACATAACACTTTCCACGTCTCGAATTTGAAGAAATGTTTTGCTAAAGAAGATCTCACTATTCCATTAGATGAAATCCAAATCAACGAAAAACTTCAATTCATCGAAGAACCCGTCGAAATAATGAATCGTGAGGTTAAAAGACTTAAGCAAAACAAGATACCAATTGTTAAGGTTCGATGGAATGCTCGTAGAGGACCCGAGTTCACCTGGGAACGAGAAGATTAGATGAAGAAGAAATACCCGCATTTATTTCCAGAAGATACGTCAACACCTCCAACTGCTTAAAATTTCGGGACGAAATTTATTTAACGGGTAGGTACTGTAGTGACCCGAACTTTTCCATGTTTATATATATATATTAAATGAAATTGTTATTTACATGATTAAGTGTTTCCAACATGTTTAGCAATCAAACTTGTTAAGACTTGATTAATTGAAATAGGTTTCATATAGACAATTGACCACCCAAGTTGACCGGTGATTCACGAACGTTAAAACTTGTAAAAACTATATGATGACATATATATGGTTATATATATAGTTAACATGATATTATGATAAGTAAACATATCATTAAGTATATTAACAATGAACTACATATGTAAAAACAAGACTACTAACTTAATGATTTTGAAACGAGACATATATGTAACGATTATCGTTGTAACGACATTTAATGTATATATATCATATTAAGATATATTAATACATCATGATATCATGATAATGTAATAATTTAACATCTCATTTGATTTAATAAACAATGGGTTAACAACATTTAACAAGATCGTTAACCTAAAGGTTTTAAAACAACATTTACATGTAACGACTAACGATGACTTAATGACTCAGTTAAAATGTATATACATGTAGTGTTTTAATATGTATTCATACACTTTTGAAAGACTTTAAGACACTTATCAAAATACTTCTACTTAACAAAAATGCTTACAATTACATCCTCGTTCAGTTTCATCAACAATTCTACTCGTATGCACCCGTATTCGTACTCGTACAATACACAACTTTTAGATGTATGTACTATTGGTATATACACTCGAATGATCAGCTCTTAGCAGCCTATGTGAGTCACCTAACACATGTGGGAACCATCATTTAGCAACTAGCATGAAATATCTCATAAAATTACAAAAATATGAGTAATCATTCATGACTTATTTACATGAAAACAAAATTACATATCCTTTATATCTAATCCATACACCAATGACCAAAAACACCTACAAACACTTTCATTCTTCAATTTTCTTCATCTAATTGATCTCTATCAAGTTCTATCTTCAAGTTCTAAGTGTTCTTCATAAATTCTACAAGTTCTAGTTTCATAAAATCAAGAATACTTCCAAGTTTGCTAGCTTACTTCCAATCTTGTAGAGTGATCATCCAACCTCAAGAAATCTTTCTTATTTACAGTAAGATATCTTTCTAATATAAGGTAATACTCATATTCAAACTTTGATTCAATTTCTATAACTATAACAATCTTATTTCGAGTGGAAATCTTACTTGAACTTGTTTTCGTGTCATGATTCTGCTTCAAGAACTTTCAAGCCATCCAAGGATCCTTTGAAGCTAGATCCATTTTTCTCATTTCCAGTAGCTTTATCCAGAAAACTTGAGGTAGTAATGATTTTCATAACATCATTTGATTCATACATATAAAGCTATCTTATTCGAAGGTTTAAACTTGTAATCACTAGAACATAGTTTAGTTAATTCTAAACTTGTTCGCAAACAAAAGTTAATCCTTCTAACTTGACTTTTAAAATCAACTAAACACATGTTCTATATCTATATGATATGCTAACTTAATGATTTAAAACCTGAAAACACGAAGAACACTGTAAAACCGGACATACGCCGTCGTAGTAACACCGCGGGCTGTTTTGGGTTAGTTAATTAAAAACTATGATAAACTTTGATTTAAAAGTTGTTCTTCTAGGAAAATGATTTTTCTTATGAACATGAAACTATATCCAAAAATCATGATTAAACTCAAAGTGGAAGTATGTTTTCTAAAATGGTCATCTAGACGTCATTCTTTCGACTGAAATGACTACCTTTACAAAAACGACTTGTAACTTATATTTCCGACTATAAACCTATACTTTTTCTGTTTAGATTCATAAAATATAGTTCAATATGAAACCATAGCAATTTGATTCACTCAAAACGGATTTAAAATGAAGAAGTTATGGGTAAAACAAGATTGGATAATTTTTCTTGTTGTAGCAACGTGAAAATTGGTAACAAATCTATATTAATCATATCCTAGCTAACTTATATTGTATTATACATGTATTCTAATATATTATGTAATCTTGGGATACCATAGACACGTATGCAAATGTTTTGACATATCATATCGACCCATGTGTATATATTATTTGGAACAACCATAGACACTCTATATGCAGTAATGTGGGAGTTAGCTATACAGAGTTAAGGTTGATTCTAAAAATATATATACTTTGAGTTGTGATCTACAATGAGACATGTATACACTGGGTCGTGGATTGATTCAAGATAATATATATCAATTTTTTTCTTTACATCTAACGTTGGACAACTAGTTGTAGGTTACTAACGAGGATAGCTGACTTAATAAACTTAAAACATCAAAAAGTATTAAAAGTGTTGTAAATATATTTTGAATATACTTTGATATATATGTACATATTTGTTATAGGTTCGTGAATCGACCAGTGGCCAAGTCTTACTTCCCGACGAAGTAAAAATCTGTGAAAGTGAGTTATAGTCCCACTTTTAAAATCTAATATTTTTGGGATGAGAATACATGCAGGTTTTATAAATGATTTACAAAATAGACACAAGTACGTGAAACTACATTCTATGGTTGAATTATCAAAATCGAATATGCCCCTTTTTATTAAGTCTGGTAATCTAAGAATTAGGGAACAGACACCCTAATTGACGCGAATCCTAAAGATAGATCTATTGGGCCTAACAAACCCCATCCAAAGTACCGGATGCTTTAGTACTTCGAAATTTATATCATATCCGAAGGGTGTCCCGGAATGATGGGGATATTCTTATATATGCAACTTGTTAATGTCGGTTACCAGGTATTCACCATATGAATGATTTTTATCTCTATGTATGGGATGTGTATTGAAATATGAAATCTTGTGGTCTATTGTTACGATTTGATATATATAGGTTAAACCTATAACTCACCAACATTTTTGTTGACGTTTAAAGCATGTTTATTCTCAGGTGAATATTAAGAGCTTCCGCTGTTGCATACTAAAATAAGGACAAGATTTGGAGTCCATGTTTGTATGATATTGTGTAAAAATTGCATTCAAGAAACATATGTCGATGTAATATATTTCTATTGTAAACCATTATGTAATGGTCGTGTGTAAACAGTATATTTTAGATTATCATTATTTGATAATCTACGTAATGTTTTTTAAAACCTTTATTGATAAAATAAAGGTTATGGTTGTTTTAAAAATGAATGCAGTCTTTGAAAAACGTCTCATATAGAGGTCAAAACCTCGCAACAAAATCAATTAATATGGAACGTTTATAATCAATATGAACGGGATATTTCAGTAAACACATCGTAACTTATGGATTTCCCAATGTGATATCCCCCATCTTTCAAACGAAAGCCTTTTATAAACCAAGGCATTCTTGGAACGTTCTTCGAATGTCTTACAAACTGATCTCGCCTTAAATAGTTGTGCCAAGGAATTCTGACCGACTCTAGACAAGATTTCATCAATCGTGTCTCCGGGTAGGTCTTCTAAAATATTGGGTTGTCTATCCATTTTGTGTTTTTATACTGTAAAATAGACAAGAGTTAGATTCATAAAAAAATACTTATTAATACAATCAATTTTTACATATATCATAAAGCATAAGCACACTATATTACATATATTACACGGCACGAATACAACTATCTTATTCCGACTCACTCGTTTCTTGTTCTTTGAACTTGGTTCTTTTTGCTAAGTTTTTAGGGATATATGATGTTCCCATAATACGAGCTGTCGTTTTCCACAACGGTTTAGAAAAACCTGGTGGTTTTGAGGTTTCCGGGTCATTGTTACAACTTAAGGAATTCGGGGGTTGACGATACATATAAAGTTCATCGGGGTTGGAATTAGATTTCTCTATTTTTATGCCCTTCCCCTTATTATTTTCTTTTGCCTTTTTAAATTCAGTTGGGGTAACTTCTATAACGTCATCGGAATCCTCGTCGGGATCCGATTCATCGGAGAATTGGTAATCCTCCCAATATTTTGCTTCCTTGGCGGAAACACTATTGACCATAATTAACCTTGGTCGGTTGGTTGAGGATTTTCTTTTACTTAACCGTTTTATTATTTCCCCCACCAGTTCTATTTCTTCTTCCGGTTTCTCCTCCTCCGGTTCTTCCTCTTCCGGTTCCGATTCTTCTTCCAGTTCCAATTCTTCTTCCGGTTCCGGCTCTTCTTCCGGTTCCTCTTCGGGAATGAAATGTCCCGTTCATATTGATTATAAACGTTCCATATTAATTGATTTCGTCGTGAGGTTTTGACCTCTATATGAGACGTTTTTCAAAGACTGCATTCATTTTTTAAACAACCATAACCTTTATTTTATCGATAAAGGTTTAAAAAAAGCATTACGTAGATTATCAAATAATGATAATCTAAAATATACCGTTTACACACGACCATTACATAATGGTTTACAATAAGAACATATTACATCAAAAATAAGTTTCTTGAATGCAGTTTTTACATAATATCATACAAGCATGGACTCCAAATCTTGTCCTTATTTTAGTATGCAACAGCGGAAGCTCTTAATAATCACCTGAGAATAAACATGCTTAAAACATCAACAAAAATGTTGGTGAGTTATAGGTTTAACCTATATATTATCAAATCATAATAATAGACCACAAGATTTCAAATTTCAATATACATCCCATACATAGAGATAAAATTCATTCATATGGTGAACACCTGGTAACCGACATTAACAAGATGCATATAAGAATATCCCCTATCATTTCGAGAAATTCTTCGGACATGATAAAAATGAATTCGAAGTACTAAAGCATCCAGTACTTTGGATGGGGTTCGTTAGGCCCAATAGATCTATCTTTAGGAGTCGTGTCAATTAGTAGATCAGTTTACTAATTCTTAGGCTACCAAGCAAAAGGGGCATGTTCGGCTTCGATCATTCACCCATATAATGTAGTTTCAATTACTTGTGTCTATTTCATAAAACATTTATAAAACTGCATGTATTCTCATCCCAAAATATTAGATTTTAAAAGTGGGACTATAACTCACTTTCACAGATTTTTACTTCGTCGGGAAGTAAGACTTGGCCACTGGTCGACTCACGAACCTATAACAAATATGTACATATATATCAAAGTATGTTCAAAATATATTTACAACACTTTTAATACATTTTGATGTTTTAAGTTTATTAAGTCAGCTGTCCTCGTTAGTAACCTACAACTAGTTGTCCACAGTTAGATGTACAGAAATAAATCGATATATATTATCTTGAATCAATCCACGACCCAGTGTATACACGTATCAGGCTAGATCACAACTCAAAGTATATATATTTTTGAAATCAACCTCAATCCTGTATAGCTAACTCCAACATTACTGCATATAGAGTGTCTATGGTTGTTCCAAATAATATATATACATGGGTCGATATGATATGTTAAAACATTTGCATATGTGTCTATGGTATCCCAAGATTACATAATATATTAGAATACATGTATAATACAATATAAGTTAGCTAGGATATGATTTGTATAGAATTGTTAATATTTCCCGTAGCTACAAAAATAAAAAATATCCAATCTTGTTTTACCCATAACTTCTTCATTTTAAATCCGTTTTGAGTGAATCAAATTGCTATGGTTTCATATTGAATCTATTTTATGAATGTAAACAAAAAAAGTATAGGTTTATAGTCATAAATATAAGTTACAAGTCGTTTTTGTAAGATGTAGTCATTTCAGTCGAAAGAACGACGTCTTGATGACCATTTTGAAAAACATACTTCCACTTTGAGTTTAACCATGATTTTTGGATATAGTTTCATGTTCATAAGAAAAATCATTTTCCCAAAAGAACAACTTCTAAATCAAAGTTTATCATAGTTTTTAATTATCAAACCCAAAACAGCCCGCGGTGTTACTACGACGGCATATGTCCGGTTTTACGGTGTTTTTCGTGTTTCCAGGTTTTAAATCATTAAGTTAGCATATCATATAGATATATAACATGTGTTTAGTTGGTTTTAAAAGTCAAGTTAGAAGGATTAACTTTTGTTTGCGAACAAGTTTAGAATTAACTAAACTATGTTCTAGTGATTTCAAGTTTAAACCTTCGAATAAGATAGCTTTATATGTATGAATTGAATGATGTTATGAACATCATTACTACCTAAAGTTTTGTGGATAAATCTACTAGAAAAGAGATAAATGGATCTAGCTTCAAAGGATCTTGGATGGCTTGAAAGTTCTTGAAGTAGAATCATGACACGAAAACAAGTTCAAGTAAGATTTCCACTCGAAATAAGATTGTTATAGTTATAGAAATTGAATCAAAGTTTGAATATGAGTATTACCTTGTATTAGAAAGATATCTTACTGTAAATAAGAAAGATTTCTTAAGGTTGGATGATCACTCTACAAGATTGGAAGTAAGCTAGCAAACTTGGAAGTATTCTTGATTTTATGAAACTAGAACTTGTAGAATTTATGAAGAACACTTAGAACTTGAAGATAGAACTTGAGAGAGGTCAATTAGATGAAGAAAATTGAAGAATGAAAGTGTTTGTAGGTGTTTTTGTTCGTTGGTATATGGATTAGATATAAAGGATGTGTAATTTTGTTTACATGTAAATAAGTCATGAATGATTACTCATATTTTTGTAATTTTATGAGATATTTTAGTTGCCAAATGATGATTTCCACATGTGTTAGGTGACTCACATGGGCTGCTAAGAGCTGATCATTGGAGTGTATATACCAATAGTACATACATCTAAAAGCTGTGTATTGTACGAGTACGAATACGGGTGCATACGAGTAGAATTGTTGATGAAACTGAACGAGAATGTAATTGTAAGCATTTTTGTTAAGTAGAAGTATTTTTATAAGTGTCTTGAAGTCTTTCAAAAGTGTATGAATACATATTAAAACACTACATGTATATACATTTTAACTGAGTAGTTAAGTCATCGTTAGTCGTTACATGTAAATGTTGATTTGAAACCTTTAAGTTAACGATCTTGTTAAATGTTGTTAACCCAATGTTTATTATATCTAATGAGATGTTAAATTATTATATTATCATGATATTATGATATATTAATATATCTTAATATGATATATATACATTTAAATATCGATACAACGATAATCGTTACATATATGTCTCGTTTCGAAATCATTAAGTTAGTAGTCTTGTTTTTACATATGTAGTTCATTGTTAATACACTTAATGACATGTTTACTTATCATTTATCATGATTAAACATAGTGTATCAATATCTTAATATGATTCATATGTATTTAGTAAGAAGTTGTTATAACGATAATCGTTATATATATCATTTCGAGTTTCTTAATTCAATAAACTCAATTTTATGTATATAACTCATCGTTAAAATATCAAATGAGATACTTACTTATCATAATATCATGTTAAATATATATATAATCATATATATGTCATCATATAGTTTTTACAAGTTTTAACGTTCGTGAATCACCGGTCAACTTAGGTGGTCAAATGTCTATATGAAACCTATTTCAATTAATCAAGTCTTAACAAGTTTGATTGCTTAACATGTTAGAAACACTTAATCATGTAAATAACAATTTCATTTAATATATATATAAACATGGAAAAGTTCGGGTCACTACAGTACCTACCCGTTAAATAAATTTCGTCCCGAAATTTTAAGCAGTTGGAGGTGTTGACGTATCTTCTGGAAATAAATGCGGGTATTTCTTCTTCATCTAATCTTCTCGTTCCCAGGTGAACTCGGGTCCTCTACGAGCATTCGATCGAACCTTAACAATTAGTATCTTGTTTTGCTTAAGTCTTTTAACCTCACGATCCATTATTTCGACGGGTTCTTCGATGAATTGAAGTTTTTTGTTGATTTGGATTTCATCTAATGGAATAGTGAGATCTTCTTTAGCAAAACATCTCTTCAAATTCGAGATGTGGAAAGTGTTATGTACAGCCGCGAGTTGTTGAGGTAACTCAAGTCGGTAAGCTACTGGTCCGACACGATCAATAATCTTGAATGGTCCAATATACCTTGGATTTAATTTCCCTCGTTTACCAAATCGAACAACGCCTTTCCAAGGTGCAACTTTAAGCATGACCATCTCTCCAATTTCAAATTCTATATCTTTTCTTTTAATGTCAGCGTAGCTCTTTTGTCGACTTTGGGCGGTTTTCAACCGTTGTTGAATTTGGATGATCTTCTCGGTAGTTTCTTGTATTATCTCCGGACCCGTAATATGTCTATCCCCCACTTCACTCCAACAAATTGGAGACCTGCACTTTCTACCATAAAATGCTTCAAACGGCGCCATCTCAATACTTGAATGGTAGCTGTTGTTGTATGAAAATTCTGCTAACGATAGATGTCAATCCCAACTGTTTCCGAAATCAATAACACATGATCGTAGCATGTCTTCAAGCATTTGTATCGTCCTTTCACTCTGCCCATCAGTTTGTGGATGATAGGCAGTACTCATGTCTAGACGAGTTCCTAATGCTTGCTGTAATGTCTGCCAGAATCGTGAAATAAATCTGCCATCCCTATCAGAGATAATAGAGATTAGTATTCCATGTCTGGAGACGACTTCCTTCAAATACAGTCGTGCTAACTTCTCCATCTTGTCATCTTCTCTTATTGGTAGGAAGTGTGCTGATTTGGTGAGACGATCAACTATTACCCAAATAGTATCAAAACCACTTGCAGTCCTTGGTAATTTAGTGATGAAATCCATGGTAATGTTTTCCCATTTCCATTCCGGGATATCGGGTTGTTAAAGTAGACCTGATGGTTTCTGATGCTCAGCTTTGACCTTAGAACACGTCAAACATTCTCCTACGTATTTAGCAACATCGGCTTTCATACCCGGCCATAAAAAATGTTTCTTGAGATCCTTGTACATCTTCCCCGTTCCAGCATGTATTGAGTATCTGGTTTTATGAGCTTCTCTAAGTACCATTTCTCTCATATCTCCAAATTTTGGTACCCAAATCCTTTCAGCCCTATACCGGGTTCCGTCTTCCCGAATATTAAGATGCTTCTCCGATCCTTTGGATAATTCATCCTTTAAATTTCCCTCTTTTAAAACTCCTTGTTGCGCCTCCTTTATTTGATTAGTAAGGTTATTGTGAATCATTATATTCATAGATTTTACTCGAATGGATTCTCTGTCCTTCCTGCTCAAGGCGTCGGCTACCACATTTGCCTTCCCCGGGTGGTAACGAATCTCAAAGTCATAATCATTCAACAATTCAATCCACCTACGCTGCCTCATATTCAGTTGTTTCTGATTAAATATGTGTTGAAGACTTTTGTGGTCGGTATATATAATACTTTTGACCCCATATAAGTAGTGCCTCCAAGTCTTTAATGCAAAAACAACCGCGCCTAATTCCAAATCATGCGTCGTATAATTTTGTTCGTGAATCTTCAATTGTCTAGACGCATAAGCAATTACTTTCGTTCGTTGTATTAACAAACAACCGAGACCTTGCTTTGACGCGTCACAATATATCACAAAATCATCATTCCCTTCAGGTAATGACAATATAGGTGCCGTAGTTAACTTTTTCTTCAATAACTGAAACGTTTTCTCTTGTTCATCCTTCCATTCAAATTTCTTTTCTTTATGCGTTAATGCAGTCAAGGGTTTTGCTATTCTGGAAAAGTCTTGGATGAACCTTCTGTAGTAACCAGCTAGTCCTAAAAACTGGCGTATGTGTTTCGGAGTTTTCGGGGTTTCCCACTTTTCAATGGTTTCAATCTTTACTGGATCCACCTGAATACCTTCTTTGTTCACTATGTGACCGAGGAATTGAACATCTTCCAACCAAAATGCACACTTTGAAAACTTAGCGTACAGATTTTCTTTCCTTAACAACTCTAGCACTTTTCTCAAGTGTTCTTCGTGCTCTTGATCATTCTTTGAGTAAATAAGTATGTCATCGATGAAAACAATGACAAACTTGTCAAGATATGGCCCACACACTCGGTTCATGAGGTCCATGAACACATCTGGTGCGTTAGTCAATCCAAATGGCATAACCATAAACTCGTAATGACCGTAACGCGTCCTAAAAGCAGCCTTTGGAATATCATCCTCCTTCACCAGCATTTGATGATATCCAGAACGTAAATCGATCTTTGAATAAATAGACGAGCCTTGTAGTTGATCAAATAAGTCATCAATTCTCGGTAGTGGGTAGCGGTTCTTGATGGTAAGTTTGTTCAACTCTCGATAGTCGATACACAACCTGAATGTACCATCTTTCTTCTTGACAAACAAAACAGGAGCTCCCCACGGTGATGTGCTTGGTCGAATGAAATAATGCTCTAAAAGTTCTTGTAATTGGCTCTGAAGTTCCTTCATTTCGCTAGGTGCGTGTCTGTATGGAGCACGAGCTATTGGTGCAGCTCCCGGTACAAGGTCTATTTGAAATTCAACGGATCGGTGTGGAGGTAGTCCCGGTAATTCTTTCGGAAATACATCGGGAAATTCTTTTGCGACGGGAATATCATTGATGTTCTTTTCTTCGGAATTGACTTTCTCGGCGTGTGCTAGCACAGCATAGCAACCTTTTCTTATTAGTTTTTGTGCCTTCAGGTTACTAATAAGATTTAACTTTGCGTTACTCTTTTCTCCGTACACCATTAAGGGTTTTCCTTTTTCTCGTATAATGCGAATTGCATTTTTGTAACAAACGATCTCTGCTTTCACTTCTTTCAACCAGTCCATACCGATTATCACATCAAAACTCCCTAACTCTACTGGTATCAAGTCAATCTTAAATGTTTCGCTAACCAGTTTAATTTCTCGATTCCGACATATATTATCTGCTGAAATTAATTTACCATTTGCTAATTCGAGTAAAAATTTACTATCCAAAGGCGTCAATGGGCAACTTAATTTAGTACAAAATTCTCTACTCATATAGCTTATATCCGCACCCGAATCAAATAAAACATAAGCAGATTTATCGTTAATAAGAAACGTACCCGTAACAAGCTCCGGGTCTTCCTGTGCTTCTGCCGCATTAATATAGAAAACTCTTCCACGGCCCTGCCCATTAGTATTCCCCTGATTCGGGCAATTTCTAATAATGTGGCCCGGTTTTCCACATTTATAACAAACTGCGTTGGTATTACTTGCTCCGACAATATTCATTTCGGCGTTACTTGTTCCGGCATTATTTGCTCCCTTAGTTCTGTTAAACTTTGGTCCGTAGACCTCACACTTTGTCGCGCTATGACCATTTCTTTTACACCTGTTGCAAAATGTCGTGCAAAACCCCTGGTGATTTTCTTCACACCTATGACATGGCTGTTTTTGGTTTTTGTTGCCGTTGTTATTATTGAGGTTGCTGTTGGGATTGTTATTATTGTTGAAATGGTTGTTGTAGTTGTTGTTGTTGTTGTTGGGATGTTTGTTATAGTTATTGTTAGGATTGCGGTTATTGTTGCGATTGTTGTTGCGGTTGTTGGGATAGTTGTTGCGATTGTAGTTGTAATTGTTATTGTTGTTGTACTGGTGACTCTTGTCACCGTTTTCCTCCCACTTCCTCTTGAGTTGTTTCGTGTTGGCTTCTTCAGCTGCCTGCTCTTTAATTCTTCCCTCAATCTGATTTATGAGTTTATGAGCCATTCGACTTGCCTTCTGTATAGAAGCGGGCTCGTGTGAACTTACATCTTCTTGAATCCTTACTGGTAACCCTTTTACAAACGCGTCGATCTTCTCTTCTTCATCTTCGAATGCTCTCGGACACAATAGGCACAACTCTGTGAATTGTCGTTCATATGTGGTAACGTCGAACCCTTGTATTCGTAACTCTCTAAGTTCTGCCTTGAGTTTATTGACTTCGTTTCTAGGACGATACTGCTCGTTCATCAATTGCTTGAATGCCAACCACGGTAGTGCGTAAGCAGCATTTTGTCCTACCTGTTCAAGATAGGTGTTCCACCATGTTAACGCAGTACCTGTGAAGGTATGCGTAGCATACTTAACTTTGTCCTCTTCAGTACACTTACTTATGGCAAACACCGATTCGACTTTCTCGGTCCACCGTTTCAATCCAATTGGTCCTTCGGTTCCATCAAATTCCAAAGGTTTGCAGGCAGTGAATTCTTTGTAGGTGCATCCTACACGATTTCTTGCGCCGTTAGCTGCATTGCTAGATTCAGCGTTATTGTTGGTATGTAGCGCAGCCTGTACTGTGGCTATGTTTGCAGCAATAAAGGTACAAAATTCCTCTTCGTTCATATTCATGGTGTGTCGAGTAGTCGGTGCCATTTCCTTCAAAATAGACAACTGAATCTTGTTAGTCATACAGAATATTAAGAGTAGTCAATAGTATTTCGTAGCATAATATGAACTCATTTATAAAAGCTTTTTCTTTATATTAGCATTTTATAAGTTTAAATTCGGGTACTACCTACCTGTTAAGTTCATACTTAGTAGCTAATATACAATTCAACTACTACAATTCCATATGAAAAACTGATTATAATAATATATCACATACAAATATTCTTCAAACTTACAACTTCGCTATATTACATATAACATGAAATATAGTACACTATGATACAGGACATTGAAGATAAATCTAGTTAATACGCAAGTTGTTCAGTAAAGGAAATAAAGACACGTAATTCATAAGTCCAGAAACAAGTCATGCATTCTGGTTTTACTAAGACGACTTTCCATCCTTGGTCTTGTGAAAAATAACCGTTATGACCATTGGCTAGGCAGCATGTTGTAATGTCGTCAAAAGGACGAGGGTTTCGTAATGTCCAACAGCCCCATAATAATCTAAAAACCTTGTTTCTCACCCCAACTACTGAATCCGTCACTTGTGAGAAGGTTTTATTTAAAAGTTGCAATCCGATATTCTTTTTCTCACTTTGGTAAGAAGCGAACATCACTAACCCGTAAGCATAACATGCTTCTTTATGTTGCATGTTAGAAGCTCTTTCTAATTCACGAAATCCTATGTTGGGATATGTTGAGTCAAAATAGGTTCTTAACCCGTAGCGTAAAATTGCATTTTGGTTCCCCGCTTTTAACGCTTTAAAAAAAACACGGCGTAACTTACGGTCTCCCCAATGTGATATACCCCACCTATCAAAGGAAAGCCTTTTATAAACTAAGGCATTTTTGGAAAGTGTTTCAAATGTTTGACAAGTTAATTTCGCCATAACTAAATGTGCTGATGAATTCTGACCGACTCTAGATAAGATTTCCTCAATCATAACCTCTGGTAGGTCTTCTAAAATATTCGGTTGTCTACCCTTAATTAACAGACAATACAAGCAATTTTTACATAGAACAAAAAAAATACAAGCACACTACAATACATATAATACACAACATGATTACAACCCTCTAATCTGAATCACTGGTTTCTTCTTCTTCGGACTTGGTTCATTTTCCTAATTTTCTAGGAATATATGGTGTTCCTCTAATACGAGCCGTCGTTTTATATAATGATTTAGAAAAACCTGGTGGTTTAGAGGTTCCCGGGTCATTGTTACATTTTAGGAAATACGGATGTTGTCGATACATATAAAGTTCATCGGGGTTGGAATCGGGTTTCTCTATTTTTATACCTTTTCCCTTATTATTTTCTTTCGCTTTATTAAATTGGGTCGAGGTAATTTCTATAATATCATCGGAATCCACATCGGGATCCGATTCATCGGAAAATTGGTAATCTTCCCAATATTTTGCTTCCTCGGCGGAAACACCATTGACCATTATTAACTTTGGTCCGTTGGTTGAGGATTTTCTTTTATTTAATCGATTTACTATAGGTATCAATATTTCTTCCTCCGGAACCTCTTCTTCTTCTGGTTCCTCCTCTTCCGATTCCTCCTCTTCTGGTTCCTCTTCTTCCGGCTCCTCCTCTTTCGGTTCCTCCTCTTCCGGTTCCTCCTCTTCCGGTTTCTCTTCGGGAATTTGTGAATCTTCCCAAAATATATTCGACTCTTCATTATTATTAGGTGAATCAATGGGATTTGTACTAGAGGTAGACATCTATCACACAATATCAAACACGTTAAGAGATTAATATATCACATAATATTTACATGTTAATAATATATAGTTTCCAACAAAAAAAATGTTAAGCAATCGTTTTTTTTTTTTTTTTTTTTTTGAAGAAAAAACACGGTCGAAGTCCAGACTCACTAAAGCATCCTAACAAACTCGGTAAGACACACTAATGCAATTTTCTGGTTCTCTAAGACCAACGCTCGGATACCAACTGAAATGTCCCGTTCATATTGATTATAAACGTTCCATATTAATTGATTTCGTCGCGAGGTTTTGACCTCTATATGAGACGTTTTTCAAAGACTGCATTCATTTTTTAAACAACCATAACCTTTATTTTATCGATAAAGGTTTAAAAAAAAGCATTACGTAGATTATCAAATAATGATAATCTAAAATATACCATTTACACACGACCATTACATAATGGTTTACAATAGAAATATATTACATCGACATATGTTTCTTGAATGCAGTTTTTACATAATATCATACAAGCGTGGACTCCAAATCTTGTCCTTATTTTAGTATGCAACAGCGGAAGCTCTTAATAATCACCTGAGAATAAACATGCTTAAAACGTCAACAAAAATGTTGGTGAGTTATAGGTTTAACCTATATATTATCAAATCATAATAATAGACCACAAGATTTCATATTTCAATATACATCTCATACATAGAGATAAAATTCATTCATATGGTGAACACCTGGTAACCGACATTAACAAGATGCATATAAGAATATCCCCTATCATTCCAGGAAATCCTTCGGACATGATAAAAATGAATTCGAAGTACTAAAGCATCCGGTACTTTGGATGGGGTTCGTTAGGCCCAATAGATCTATCTTTAGGATTCGCATCAATTAGTAGATCGGCTTACTAATTATTAGGCTACCAAGTAAAAGGGGCATATTCAGCTTCGATCATTCACCCATAAAATGTAGTTTCAATTACTTGTGTCTATTTCGTAAAACATTTATAAAACTGCATGTATTCTCATCCCAAAATATTAGATTTTAAAAGTGAGACTATAACTCACTTTCACAGATTTTTACTTCGTCGGAAAGTAAGACTTGGCCACTGGTCGATTCACGAACCTATAACAAATATGTACATATATATCAAAGTATGTTCAAAATATATTTACAACACTTTTAATACATTTTGATGTTTTAAGTTTATTAAGTCAGCTGTCCTCGTTAGTAACCTACAACTAGTTGTCCACAGTTAGATGTACAGAAATAAATCAATATATATTATCTTAAATCAATCCATGACCCAGTGTATACACGTCTCAGGCTAGATCACAACTCAAAGTATATATATTTTTAGAATCAACCTCAACCCTGTATAGCTAACTCCAACATTACTGCATATAGAGTGTCTATGGTTGTTCCAAATAATATATATACATTGGTCGATATGATATGTCAAAACATTTTCATACGTGTCTATGTTATCCCAAGATTACATAATATATTAGAATACATGTATAATACAATATAAGTTAGCGAGGATATGATTTGTATAGAATTGTTAATATTTCCCGTAGCTACAAAAATAAAAAAATATCCAATCTTGTTTTACCCATAACTTCTTCATTTTAAATCCGTTTTGAGTGAATAAAATTGCTATGGTTTCATATTGAACTCTATTTTATGAATATAAATAGAAAAAGTATAGGTCTATAGTCATAAATATAAGTTACAAGTCGTTTTTGTAAGAGGTAGTCATTTCAGTCGAAAGAACGACGTCTTGATGACCATTTTGAAAAACATACTTCCACTTTGAGTTTAACCATATTTTTGGATATAGTTTCATGTTCATAAGAAAAATAATTTTCCCAGAAGAACAACTTTTAAATCAAAGTTTATCATAGTTTTTAATTATCAAACCCAAAACAGCCCGAGGTGTTACTACGACGGCGTATGTCCGGTTTTACGGTGTTTTTCGTGTTTCCAGGTTTTAAATCATTAAGTTAGCATATCATATAGATATAGAACATGTGTTTAGTTGATTTTAAAAGTCAAGTTAGAAGGATTAACTTTTGTTTGCGAACAAGTTTAGAATTAACTAAACTATGTTCTAGTGATTTCAAGTTTAAACCTTCGAATAAGATAGCTTTATATGTATGAATCGAATGATGTTATGAACATCATTACTACCTAAAGTTTTGTGGATAAACCTACTGGAAAAGAGATAAATGGATCTAGCTTCAAAGGATCTTGGATGGCTTGAAAGTTCTTGAAGCAGAATCATGACACGAAAACAAGTTCAAGTAAGATTTCCACTCGAAATAAGATTGTTATAGTTATAGAAATTGAATCAATGATTGAATATGAGTATTACCTTGTATTAGAAAGATATCTTACTGTAAATAAGAAATATTTCTTAAGGTTGGATGATCACTCTACAAGATTGGAAGTAAGCTAGCAAACTTGGAAGTATTCTTGATTTTATGAAACTAGAACTTGTAGAATTTTTGAAGAAAACTTAGAACTTAAAGATAGAACTTGAGAGAGATCAATTAGATGAATAAAATTGAAGAATGAAAGTATTTGTAGGTGTTTTTGGTCGTTGGTATATGGATTAGATATAAAGGATGTGTAATTTTGTTTACATGTAAATAAGTCATGAATGATTACTCATATTTTTGTAATTTTATGAGATATTTCATGCTAGTTGCCAAATGATGGTTCCCACATGTGTTAGGTCACTCACATGGGCTGCTAAGAGCTGATCATTGGAGTGTATATACCAATAGTACATACATCTAAAAGTTGTGTATTGTACGAGTACGAATACGGGTGCATACGAATAGAATTGTTGATGAAACTGAACGAGGATGTAATTGTAAGCATTTTTGTTAAGTAGAAGTATTTTTATAAGTGTATTAAAGTCTTTCAAAAGTGTATGAATACATATTAAAATACTACATGTATATACATTTTAACTGAGTCGTTAAGTCATCGTTAGTCGTTACATGTAAATGTTGATTTGAAACCTTTAAGTTAACGATCTTGTTAAATGTTGTTAACCCAATGTTTATTATATCTAATGAGATGTTAAATTATTATATTATCATGATATTATGATATATTAATATATCTTAATATGATATATATACATTTAAATGTCGATACAACGATAATCGTTACATATATGTCTCGTTTCGAAATCATTAAGTTAGTAGTCTTGTTTTTACATATGTAGTTTATTGTTAATACACTTAATGACATGTTTACTTATTATTTATCATGATTAAACATAGTGTATCAATATCTTAATATGATTCATATGTATTTAGTAAGAAGTTGTTATAACGATAATCGTTATATATATCGTTTCGAGTTTCTTAATTCAATAAACTCAATTTTATGTATATAACTCATTGTTAAAATACCTAATGAGATACTTACTTATCATAATATCATGTTAACTATATATATAATCATATATATGTCATCATATAGTTTTTACAAGTTTTAACGTTCGTGAATCACCGGTCAACTTAGGTGGTCAAATGTCTATATGAAACCTATTTCAATTAATCATGTCTTAGCAAGTTTGATTGCTTAACATGTTAGAAACACTTAATCATGTAAATAACAATTTCATTTAATATATATATAAACATGGAAAAGTTCGGGTCACTACAGGGAACTTGTGAATCAGTCCACGAATCATTCCAAATTACATTTGACTCTTCATTATTATTAGGTGAGTCAATGGGACTTGTGCTAGAGGTAGACATCTATCACATAATATCAAACATGTTAAGAGATTAATATATCACATAATATTCACATGTTAAAAATATATAGTTTCCAACAAAATTTGTTAAGCAATCATTTTTCAAGTAAACACGGTCGAAGTCCAGACTCACTAATGCATCCTAACAAACTCGATAAGACACACTAATTCAAAATTCTGGTTCTCTAAGACCAACGTTCGGATACCAACTGAAATGTCCCGTTCTTATTGATTAAAAATGTTCCATATTAATTGATTTCGTTCGAGGTTTTGACCTCTATATGAGACATTTTTCAAAGACTGCATTCATTTTTAATACAAACCATAACCTTTATTTCGTCAATAAAGGCTTAAAAGCTTTACGTAGATTATCAAATAATGATAATCTAAAATATCCTGTTTACACACTGTAGTGACCCGAACTTTTTCGAACTTTTCTATGAATAAATATTTAAATGAAAACTATATTTGCATGATTAAATGTTTCCAACATGTTAAGCAAATAAACTTGTTAAGACTTGGTTAATTGAAACGGAAATTTTGTAAATGTTTGATCACCCAGTTTGACCGATGATTCACGAATGCTATAAGTTTTATATGACATGATGATACTGAAATGTCCCATTCTTATTGATTAAAAACGTTTCATATTAATTGATTTCGTTGTGAGGTTTTGACCTCTATATGAGACGTTTTTTTCAAAGACTGCATTCATTTTTAAAACAAACCATAACCTTTATTTCATAAATAAAGGTTTAAAAAGCTTTACGTAGATTATCAAATAATGATAATCTAAAATATCCTGTTTACACACGACCATTACATAACGGTTTACAATACAAATATGTTACATCAAAATCAGTTTCTTGAATGCAGTTTTTACACAATATCATACAAACATGGACTCCAAATCTTGTCCTTATTTTAGTATGTAACAGCGGAAGCTCTTAGTATTCACCTGAGAATAAACATGCTTTAAACGTCAATAAAAATGTTGGTGAGTTATAGGTTTAACCTATATATATCAAATCGTAACAATAGACCACAAGATTTCATATTTCAATACACATCCCATACATAGAGATAAAAATCATTCATATGGTGAACACCTGGTAACCGACATTAACAAGATGCATATGTAAGAATATCCCCATCATTCCGGGACACCCTTCGAATATGATATAAATTTCGAAGTACTAAAGCATCCGGTACTTTGGATGGGGTTTGTTAGGCCCAATAGATCTATCTTTAGGATTCGCATCAATTAGGGTGTCTGTTCCCTAGTTCTTAGATTACCAGACTTAATAAAAAGGGGCATATTCGATTTCGATAATTCAACCATAGAATGTAGTTTCACGTACTTGTGTCTATTTTGTAAATCATTTATAAAACCTGCATGTATTCTCATCCCAAAAATATTAGATTTTAAAAGTGGGACTATAACTCACTTTCACAGATTTTTACTTCGTCGGGAAGTAAGACTTGGCCACTGGTTGATTCACGAACCTATAACAATATATACATATATATCAAAGTATGTTCAAAATATATTTACAATACTTTTAATATATGTTGATGTTTTAAGTTTATTAAGTCAGCTGTCCTCGTTAGTAACCTACAACTAGTTGTCCACAGTTAGATGTACAGAAATAAATCGATAAATATTATCTTGAATCAATCCACGACCCAGTGTATACGTATCTCAGTATTGATCATAACTCAAACTATATATATTTTAGAATCAACCTCAACCCTGTATAGCTAACTCCAACATTCACATATAGAGTGTCTATGGTTGTTCCGAAATATATATAGATGTGTCGACATGATAGGTCGAAACATTGTATACGTGTCTATGGTATCTCAAGATTACATAATATACAATACAAGTTGATTAAGTTATGGTTGGAATAGATTTGTTACCAATTTTCACGTAGCTAAAATGAGAAAAATTATCCAATCTTGTTTTACCCATAACTTCTTCATTTTAAATCCGTTTTGAGTGAATCAAATTGCTATGGTTTCATATTGAACTCTATTTTATGAATCTAAATAGAAAACGTATAGGTTTATAGTCAGAAAAATAAGTTACAAGTCGTTTTTGTAAAGGTAGTCATTTCAGTCGAAAGAACGACGTCTAGATGACCATTTTAGAAAACATACTTCCACTTTGAGTTTAACCATAATTTTTAGATATAGTTTCATGTTCATAATAAAAATCATTTTCCCAGAATAACAACTTTTAAATTAAAGTTTATCATAGTTTTTAATTAACTAACCCAAAACAGCCCGCGGTGTTATTACGACGGCATAAATCCGGTTTTACGGTGTTTTTCGTGTTTCCAGGTTTTAAATCATTAAGTTAGCATATCATATAGATATAGAACATGTGTTTAGTTGATTTTAAAAGTCAAGTTATAAGGATTAACTTTTATTTGCAAACAAGTTTAGAATTAACTAAACTATGTTCTAGTGATTACAAGTTTAAACCTTCGAATAAGATAGCTTTATTTGTATGAATCGAATGATGTTATGAACATCATTACTACCTCAAGTTCCTTGGATAAACCTGCTGGAAGTGAGAAAAATAGATCTAGCTTCAAAGGATCCTTGGATGGCTTGAAAGTTCTTGAAGCAGAATCATGACACGAAAACAATTTCAAGTAAGATTTCCACTCGAAATAAGATTGTTATAGTTATAGAAATTGAATTAAAGTTTGAATATGATTATTACCTTGTATTATAAAGATAACCTACTGTAAGTAACAAAGGTTTCTTGATCTTGGATGATTACTCGGAATGGATTTAGAAAACTTGGAAGTAAACTTGCAATCTTGGAAGTATTCTCGATTTTATGAAACTAGAACTTTTGGAATTTATGAAGAACACTTAGAACTTGAAGATAGAACTTGAGAGAGATCAATTAGATGAATAAAATTGAAGAATGAAAGTGTTTGTAGGTGTTTTTGGTCGTTGGTGTATAGATTAGATATAAAGGATATGTAATTTTATTTTCATGTAAATAAGTCATGAATGATTACTCATATTTTTGTAATTTTATGAGATATTTCATGCTAGTTGCCAAATGATGGTTCCCACATGTGTTAGGTCACTCACATGGGCTGCTAATAGCTGATCATTGGAGTGTATATACCAATAGTACATACATCTAAAAGTTGTGTATTGTACGAGTACGAATACGGGTGCATACGAGTAGAATTGTTGATGAAACTGAACGAGGATGTAATTGTAAGCATTTTTGTTAAGTAGAAGTATTTTGATAAGTGTCTTGAAGTCTTTCAAAAGTGTATGAATACATATTAAAACACTACATGTATATACATTTTAACTGAGTCGTTAAGTCATCGTTAGTCGTTACATGTAAATGTTATTTTGAAACCTTTAGGTTAACGATCTTGTTGAATGTTGTTAACCCATTGTTTATTATAACAAATGAAATGTTAAATTGTTATATTATCATGATATTATGATATATAATATATATTAGTATGATATATATACAGTTAAATGCCGTTACAACGATAATCGTTACATATATGTCTCGTTTCGAAATCATTAAGTTAGTAGTCTTATTTTTACATATGTATTTCATTGTTAATACACTTAATAATATATTTACTTATCATTTAAAATAATTAACCAAGTGTATCAATATCTTAATATGATTCATATGTACCTAGTAAGACGTTGTTATAACGATAATCGTTATATATATCGTTTTCGAGTTTCTTAAATTAATAGTCTCATTTTTATGTATATAACTCATTGTTAAAATACCTAATGAGATACATACTTATAATAAAATCATGTTAACTATATATATAACCATATATATGTCATCGTATAGTTTTTACAAGTTTTAACGTTCGTGAATCACCGGTCAACTTGGGTGGTCATTTGTCTATATGAAACCTATTTCAATTAATCAAGTCTTAACAAGTTTGATTGCTTAACATGTTGGAAACACTTAATCATGTAAATAACAATTTCATTTAATATATATATAAACATGGAAAAGTTCGGGTCACTACAGTACCTACCCGTTAAATAAATTTCGTTCCGAAATTTTAAGCAGTTGGAGGTGTTGACGTATCTTCTGGAAATAAATGCGGGTATTTCTTCTTCATCTGATCTTCACGCTCCCAGGTGAACTAGGGTCCTCTACAAGCATTCCATCGAACCTTAACAATCGGTATCTTGTTTTGTTTAAGTCTCTTAACCTCACGATCCATTATTTCGACGGGTTCTTCAATGAATTGAAGTTTTTCATTGATTTGGATTTCGTCCAACGGAATAGTGAGATCTTCTTTAGTAAAACATTTCTTCAAATTTGAGACGTGGAAAGTGTTATGTACAGCCGCGAGTTGTTGAGGTAGCTCCAGTTGGTAAGCTACTGGTCCGACACGATCTATAATCTTGAATGGTCTAATGTACCTTGGATTTAGTTTCCCCCGTTTACCAAATCGAACAACGCCTTTCCAAGGTGAAACCTTAAGAATGACCATTTCTCCAATTTCAAACTCTATTTCTTTTCTTTTACTGTCCGCATAGCTCTTTTGTCGACTCTGGGCGGTTTTTAATCTTTGTTGAATTTGGATGATTTTCTCGGTAGTTTCTGGTATTATCTCCGGACCCGTAATCTGTCTATCCCCCACTTCACTCCAACAAATCGGAGACCTGCACTTTCTACCATAAAGTGCTTCAAACGGCGACATCTCAATGCTTGAATGGTAGCTGTTGTTGTAGGAAAATTCTGCTAACGGTAGATATCGATCCCAACTGTTTCTGAAATCAATAACACAAGCTCGTAGCATGTCTTCAAGCGTTTGTATCGTCCTTTCGCTCTGCCCATCAGTTTGTGGATGATAGGTAGTACTCATGTCTAGACGAGTTCCCAATGCTTGCTGTAATGTCTGCCAGAATCTTGAAATAAATCTGCCATCCCTATCAGAGATAATAGAGATTGGTATTCCATGTCTGGAGACGACTTCCTTCAAATACAGTCGTGCTAACTTCTCCATCTTGTCATCTTCTCTTATTGGCAGGAAGTGTGCTGACTTGGTGAGACGATCAACTATTACCCAAATAGTATCATAACCACTTGCAGTCCTTGGCAATTTAGTAATGAAATCCATGGTAATGTTTTCCCATTTCCATTCCGGGATTTCAGGTTGTTGTAGTAGACCTGATGGTTTCTGATGTTCAGCTTTGACCTTAGAACACGTCAAACATTCTCCTACATATTTAGCAATATCGGCTTTCATACCTGGCCACCAAAAATGTTTCTTAAGATCCTTATACATCTTTCCCGTTCCAGGATGTATTGAGTATCTGGTTATAAGCTTCTCTAAGTACCATTTCTCTCATATCTCCAAATTTTGGTACCCAAATTCTTTCAGCCCTATACCGGGTTCTGTCTTCCCGAATATTAAGATGCTTCTCCGATCCTTTGGGTATTTCATCCTTTAAATTTCCCTCTTTTAAAACTCCTTGTTGCGCCTCCTTTATTTGAGTAGTAAGGTTAGTGTGAATCATTATATTCATAGATTTTACTCGAATGGGTTCTCTGTCCTTTCTGCTCAAGGCGTCGGCTACCACATTTGCCTTCCCCGGGTGGTAACGAATCTCAAAGTCGTAATCATTCAACAATTCAATCCACCTACGCTGCCTCATATTCAGTTGTTTCTGATTAAATATGTGTTGAAGACTTTTGTGGTTGGTATATATAATACTTTTGACCCCATATAAGTAGTGCCTCCAAGTCTTTAATGCAAAAAAAACCGCGCCTAATTCCAAATCATGCATCGTATAATTTTGCTCGTGAATCTTCAATTGTCTAGACGCATAAGCAATCACCTTTGTCCGTTGCATTAATACACAATCGAGACCTTGCTTTGATGCGTTACAATAAATCACAAAATCATCATTCCCTTCAGGCAATGACAATATAGGTGCCGTAGTTAGCTTTTTCTTCAATAATTGAAACGCCTTTTCTTGTTCATCCTTCCATTCAAATTTCTTCCCTTTATGCGTTAATGCAGTCAAGGGTTTTGCTATTTTGGAGAAATCTTGGATGAATCTTCTGTAGTAACCAGCCAATACTAAAAATTGACTTATATGCTTCGGAGTTTTTGGGGTTTCCCACTTTTTAACGGTTTCGATCTTTGCCGGGTCCACCTGGATACCTTCTTTGTTCACTATGTGACCGAGGAATTGAACTTCTTCCAACCAAAATGCACACTTTGAAAACTTAGCGTACAGTTTTTCTTTCCTCAAAACTTCTAGCACTTTTCTCAAATGTTCTTCGTGCTCTTGATCATTCTTTGAGTAAATAAGTATGTCATCGATGAAAACAATGACAAACTTGTCAAGATATGGCCCACACACTCGGTTCATAAGGTCCATGAACACAGCTGGTGCGTTAGTCAATCCAAACGGCATAACCATAAACTCGTAATGACCATAACGTGTCCTAAAAGCAGTTTTTGGAATATCATCCTCCTTTACTCGCATTTGATGATATCCAGAACGTAAATCGATCTTCGAATAAACCGACGAGCCTTGTAGTTGATCAAATAAGTCGTCAATTCTCGGCAGTGGATAACGGTTTTTGATGGTAAGTTTGTTCAACTCTCTGTAGTCAATACACAACCTAAATGTACCATCCTTCTTCTTGACAAACAAAACAGGAGCTCCCCATGGTGATAAGCTTGGTCGAATGAAACCACGTTCTAATAGTTATTGCAGTTGGCTTTGCAGTTTTTCATCTCGCTGGGTGCGAGTCTATAAGGAGCACGAGCTATTGGTGCAGCTCCTGGTACAAGATCTATTTGAAATTCAACAGATCGATGTGGAGGTAGTCCCGGTAATTCTTTCGGAAATACATCGGGAAATTCTTTTACGACGGGAACATCATTGATGCTCTTTTCTTCAGTTTGTACTTTCTCGACGTGTGCTAGAACAGCATAGCAACCTTTTCTTATTAGTTTTTGTGCCTTCAAATTACTAATAAGATGTAGCTTCATGTTGCCCTTTTCTCCGTACACCATTAAGGGTTCTCCTTCTTCTCGTACAATGCGAATTGCATTTTTATAACATACGATCTCTGCTTTCACCTTCTTCAGCCAGTCCATGCCAACTATTACATCAAAACTCCCTAACTCTACTGGTATCAAATCAATCTTAAATATTTCGCTACCCAGTTTAATTTCTCGATTCCGGCATATATTATCTGCTGAAATTAATTTACCATTTGCTAATTCGAGTAAAAATTTACTATCCAACGGCGTCAATGGACAACTTAATTTAGCACAAAAATCTCTACTCATATAGCTTCTATCCGCACCCGAATCAAATAAAACGTAAGCAGATTTATTGTCAATAAGAAACGTACCCGTAACAAGCTCCGGGTCTTCCTGTACCTCTGTCGCATTAATATAGAAAACTCTTCCGCGGCCTTGTCCATTCGTGTTCTCCTGGTTCGGGCAATTTCTAATAATGTGGCCCGGTTTTCCACATTTATAACAAACTACATTGGCATAACTTGCTCCGACACTACTTGCTCCGCCATTACTCGTTCCGACACCATTTGTTCCTTTCGTTCTGTTAACCCCTGGTCCGTAGACCTCACACTTCGCCGCGCTATGACCATTTCTTTTACACTTGTTGCAAAATTTGGTGCAGAACCCCGAGTAATACTTTTCACACCTTTGGCATAGCTGCTTCTGATTGTTGTTGTTGTTGCGGTTGTTATTGTTGTTGAGATGATTGTTGTAGTTGCTGTTGTTGTTGTTGTTGTTGTTGTTGTTGTTATTGTTGTTGTTGTTGGGCCGTTTGTTGTAGTTGGGATTGCTGTTGCGATTGTTGGGATAATTGTTGCGATTATTATTGTAATTGCTGTTGTTGTTGTATTGGTGATTCTTATCACCATTTTCCTCCCACTTTCTTTTGACTTGCTTCACATTGGCCTCTTCAACCGTCTGTTCTTTAATTCTTTCCTCAATCTGGTTCACTAGTTTGTGAGCCATTCTACATGCCTGTTGTATGGAGGTGGGCTCGTGTGAACTTATATCTTCTTGGATTCTTTCCGGTAATCCTTTCACAAACGCGTCGATCTTCTCTTCCTTATCTTCAAACGCTCCCGGACACAATAGGCACAATTCTGTGAATCGTATTTCGTACGTAGTAATATCAAATCCTTGGGTTCGTAACCCTCTAAGTTCTGTCTTGAGCTTATTGACCTCGATTCTGGGACGGTACTTCTCATTCATCAAGTGCTTGAATACTGACCACGGTAGTGCGTACGCATCATCTTGTCCCACTTGCTCTAGATAGGTATTCCACCATGTTAACGCAGAACCTGTGAAGGTATGCGTAGCGTACTTCACTTTGTCCTCTTCAATACACTTACTTATGGCAAACACCGATTCAACCTTCTCGGTCCACCGTTTCAATCCGATCGGTCCTTCGGTTCCATCAAATTCCAAAGGTTTGCAGGCAGTGAATTCTTTGTAGGTGCATCCTACACGATTTCCTGTACTGCTAGATCCAAGGTTATTGTTGGTATGTAGCGCAGCCTGTACTGCGGCTATGTTTGAAGCTAGAAAAGTACGAAATTCCTCTTCATTCATATTCACGGTGTGTCGAGTAGTCGGTGCCATTTCCTTCAAAATAGTCAAATGGAACAAGTTAATCATACAGAATATTAAGAGTAGTTAATAGTATTTCGTAGCATAATATGAACTCATTTATAAAAGCTTTTTCTTCATATTAGCGTTTTATAAGTTTAAATTCGGGTAGTACCTACCCGTTAAGTTCATACTTAGTAGCTAATATACAAATCAACTACTACAATTCTATATGAAAAACTGATTATAATAATATTTCGCGTTCAAACTTTTATACAATATTTTACAAACTTACAATACCGCTTATTTTACATAAAGCATGAAATATAGCACACAATAACTTTGATACAAGATAGTTGTGAAGATAATTCTAGCTAGTACACAAGTCGTTCAGCAAAGGCAATAAAGACACGTAATTCATACGTCCAGAAACAAGTCATGCATTCTGGTCTTACTAGGACTACTTCTCATCCTTGGTCTTGTGGAACATAACCGTTATGGCCGTTGATAAGACAGCGTGTTATAACGTTGTCAAAGGGACGAGGGTTACGTAATGACCAACAGTCTCGTAATAACCTAAAAACCTCATTTCTTACCCCAATTACCGACTCCGTCACTTGTGGGAACGTTTTGTTTAATAGTTGTAGCCCGATGTTCTTTTTCTCAATTTGGTGAGAAGCGAACATTACTAACCCGTAAGCATAGCATGCTTCTTTATGTTGCATGTTAGCCGCTTTTTCTAAATCATGAAGTCCTATATTCGGATACATTGAGTCAAAATAATTTCTTAACCCATTGCGTAAAATAGCATTTGGGTTCCCCGCAATATATGCGTCAAAGTAAACACATCGTAACTTATGGGTTTCCCAATGTGATATCCCCCATCTTTCAAACGAAAGTCTCTTATAAACCAAGACATTCTTGGAACGTTCTTCGAATGTCTTACAAACTGATTTCGCCGTAAATAGTTGTGCCGAAGAATTCTGACCGACTCTAGACAAGATTTCATCAATCATGTCTCCGGGTAGGTCTCTTAAAATATTGGGTTGTCTATCCATTTTGTGTTTTTATACTATAAAATAGACAAGAGTTAGATTCATAAAAAAAATACTTATTAATACAAGCAATTTTTACATATTTCATAAAGCATAAGCACACTATATTACATATATTACACCACACGAATACAACTATCTCATTCCGACTCGCTCGTTTCTTCTGCTTCGGTTTTGGTTCGTTTTGCCAAGTTTCTAGGGATATATGATGTTCCCCTAATACGAGCTGTCGTTTTCCACAACGGTTTAGAAAAACCTGGTGGTTTAGAGGTTCCCGGGTCATTGTTACAACTTAAGGGCTTCGGGGGTTGACGATACATATAAAGTTCATCGGGGTTGGAATTAGATTTCTCTATTTTTATGCCCTTTCCCTTATTATTTTCTTTTGCCTTTTTAAATTCAGTTGGGGTAATTTCTATAACATCATCGGAATTCTCGTCGGAATCCGATTCATCGGAGAATTGGTAATCCTCCCAATATTTTGCTTCCTTGGCGGAAACACCATTGACCATAATTAACCTTGGTCGGTTGGTTGAGGATTTTCTTTTACTTAACCGTTTTATTATTTCCCCCACCGGTTCTATTTCCTCCTCCGGTTCCTCCTCTTCCAGTTCTGATTCTTCTTCTGGTTCTGATTCTTCTTCCGGTTCTGATTCTTCTTCCGGTTCTTCTTCGGGAACTTGTGAATCAGTCCAATATATATTCGACTCTTCGCTATTATTAGGTGAGTCAATGGGATTTGTGCTAGAGGTAGACATCTATCACACAATATCAAACATGTTAAGAGATTAATATATCACATAATATATACATGTTAATAATATATAGTTTCCAAAAAAAATGTTAAGCAATTATTTTTAAAGAAAACACGGTCGAAGTCCAGACTCACTAATGCATCCTAACAAACTCGATAAGACACACTAATGCAAATTATCTGGTTCTCTAAGACCAACGCTCTGATACCAACTAAAATGTCCCGTTCTTATTGATTAAAAACGTTTCATATTAATTGATTTCGTTGCGAGGTTTTGACCTCTATATGAGACGTTTTTTTTAAAAGACTGCATTCATTTTTAAAACAAACCATAACCTTTATTTCATAAATAAAGGTTTAAAAAGCTTTACGTAGATTATCAAATAATGATAATTTAAAATATCATGTTTACACACGACCATTACATAATGGTTTACAATACAAATATGTTACATCGAAATCAGTTTCTTGAATGCAGTTTTTACACAATATCATACAAACATGGACTCCAAATCTTGTCCTTATTTTAGTATGCAACATCGGAAGCTCTTAGTATTCACCTGAGAATAAACATGCTTTAAACATCAACAAAAATGTTGGTGAGTTATAGGTTTAACCTATATATATCAAATCGTAACAATAGACCACAAGATTTCATATTTCAATACATATCCCATACATAGAGATAAAAATCATTCATATGGTGAACACCTGGTAACCGACATTAACAAGATGCATATGTAAGAATATCCCCATCATTCCGGGACACCCTTCGGATATGATATAAATTTCAAAGTACTAAAGCATCCGGTACTTTGGATGGGGTTTGTTAGGCCCAATAGATCTATCTTTAGGATTCGCGTCAATTAGGGTGTCTGTTCCCTAATTCTTAGATTACCAGACTTAATAAAAAGGGGCATATTCGATTTCGATAATTCAATCATAGAATGTAGTTTCACGTACTTGTGTCTATTTTGTAAATCATTTATAAAACCTGCATGTATTCTCATCTCAAAAATATTAGATTTTAAAAGTGGGACTATAACTCACTTTCACATATTTTTACTTCGTCGGGAAGTAAGACTTGGCCACTGGTTGATTCACGAACCTATAACAATATATACATATATATCAAAGTATCTTCAAAATATATTTACAATACTTTTAATATATTTTGATGTTTTAAGTTTATTAAGTCAGTTGTCCTCGTTAGTAACCTACAACTAGTTGTCCACAGTTAGATGTACAAAAATAAATCGATAAATATTATCTTGAATTAATCCATGACCCAATGTATACGTATCTCAGTATTGATCACAACTCAAACTATATATATTTTGGAATCAACCTCAACCCTGTATAGCTAACTCCAACATTCACATATTGAGTGTCTATGGTTGTTCTGAAATATATATAGATGTGTCGACATGATAGGTCGAAATATTGTATACGTGTCTATGGTATCTCAAGATTACATAATATACAATACAAGTTGATTAAGTTATGGTTGGAATAGATTTGTTACCAATTTTCACGTAGCTAAAATGAGAAAAATTATCCAATCTTGTTTTACCCATAACTTCTTCATTTTAAATCCGTTTTGAGTGAATCAAATTTCTATGGTTTCATATTGAACTCTATTTTATGAATCTAAACAGAAAACGTATAGGTTTATAGTCAGAAAAATAAGTTACAAGTCGTTTTTGTAAAGGTAGTCATTTCAGTCGAAAGAACGACGTCTAGATGACCATTTTAGAAAACATACTTCCACTTTGAGTTTAACCATAATTTTTAGATATAGTTTCATGTTCATAATAAAAATCATTTTCCCAGAATAACAACTTTTAAATCAAAGTTTATCATAGTTTTTAATTAACTAACCCAAAACAGCCCGCGGTGTTACTACGGTGTTTTTCGTGTTTCCATGTTTTAAATTATTAAGTTAGCATATCGTATAGATATAGAACATGTGTTTAGTTGATTTTAAAAATCAAGTTAGAAGGATTAACTTTTATTTGCAAACAAGTTTAGAATTAACTAAACTATGTTCTAGTGATTACAAGTTTAAACCTTCGAATAAGATAGCTTTATATGTATGAATCGAATGATGTTATGAACATAATTACTACCTCAAGTTCCTTGGATAAACCTATTGGAAATGAGAAAAATAGATCTAGCTTCAAAGGATCCTTGGATGGCTTGAAAGTTCTTGAAGCAGAATCATGACACGAAAACAATTTCAAGTAAGATTTCCACTCGAAATAAGATTGTTATAGTTATAGAAATTGAATTAAAGTTCGAATATGATTATTACCTTGTATTAGAAAGATAACCTACTGTAAGTAATAAAGGTTTCTTGATCTTGGATGATTACTCGGAATGGATTTAGAAAACTTGGAAGTAAACTTGCAATCTTGGAAGTATTCTCGATTTTATGAAACTAGAACTTTTGGAATTTATGAAGAACACTTAGAACTTGAAGATAGAACTTGAGAGAGATCAATTAGATGAATAAAATTGAAGAATTAAAGTGTTTGTAGGTGTTTTTGGTCGTTGGTGTATGGATTAGATATAAAGGATATGTAATTTTGTTTTCGTGTAAATAAGTCATGAATGATTACTCATATTTTTGTAATTTTATGAGATATTTCATGCTAGTTGCCAAATGATGGTTCCCACATGTGTTAGGTCACTCACATGGGCTGCTAAGAGCTGATCATTGGAGTGTATATACCAATAGTACATACATCTAAAAGCTATGTATTGTACGAGTACAAATACGGGTGCATACGAGTAGAATTGTTGATGAAACTGAACGAGGATGTAATTGTAAGAATTTTTGTTAAGTAGAAGTATTTTGATAAGTGTCTTGAAGTCTTTCAAAAGTGTATGAATACATATTAAAACACTACATGTATATACATTTTAACTGAGTCGTTAAGTCATCGTTAGTCGTTACATGTAAATGTTGTTTTGAAACCTTTAGGTTAACGATCTTGTTGAATGTTGTTAACCCATTGTTTATTATAGAAAATGAGATGTTAAATTGTTATATTATCATGATATTATGATATATAATATATATTAGTATGATATGTATACAGTTAAATGCCGTTACAACGATAATCGTTACATATATGTCTCGTTTCGAAATCATTAAGTTAGTAGTCTTATTTTTACATATGTATTTCATTGTTAATACACTTAATAATATATTTACTTATCATTTAACATAATTAACCAATTGTATAAATATCTTAATATGATTCATATGTACCTAGTAAGACGTTGTTATAACGATAATCGTTATATATATCGTTTTCGAGTTTCTTAAATTAATAGTCTCATTTTTATGTATATAACTCATTGTTAAAATACCTAATGAGATACATACTTATAATAAAATCATGTTAACTATATATATAACCATATATATGCCATCGTATAGTTTTTACAAGTTTTAACGTTCGTGAATCACCGGTCAACTTGGGTGGTCAATTGTCTATATGAAACCTATTTCAATTAATCAAGTCTTAACAAGTTTGATTGCTTAACATGTTGGAAACACTTAATCATGTAAATAACAATTTCATTTAATATATATATAAACATGGAAAAGTTCGGGTCACTACAGATACATATATGGATAGATACATATGTTTAACATGACATAATGATAATCAAGTATCTCATTAAATGTAGTAACAACGGGTTATATACATAGAAATGAGACTATTGACGTAAGAAACTCGAAATGATATATATAACGATTATCGTTATAACAACGCCTTACTAAACATATATGAATCATATTAAGTTATTGTTACATTATATTTAACATGATAAAATGATAAGTAAGTATATCATTAAGTGTGTTAACAATGAACTACATAAGTAAAAACAAGACTACCAACTTAAGGATTTCGAAACGAGACATATACGTAACGATTATCGTTGTAACGATATTTTAATGAATATATATCATATTAAAATATATTCATATATCATGTTAACATGATAATACAATAATTTAACCTCTCATTTGATATAATAAACGATGGATTAACAACATTAAATGAGATCGTTAACTTAAAGACTTCAAAACAAATCATACATGTAACGACTAACGATGACTTAACGACTCAGTTAAAATGTATATACATGTAATGTATTTAAATGTATTTGAATAATTTTGAAAGACTTCAAGACATATATCAAAGTACTTCCAGTTAATAAAAATACTTACAATTACATTCTCATTCAGTTTCATCAACAATTCTACTTGTATGCACCCGTATTCGCACTCGTAGAATATGTAGCTTCTAGATGTATTTACTATTGGTATATACACTCCAATAATCTGCTCTTAGCATCCCATGTGAGCCACCTAACCTTGTGGGAACCATCATTTAGCAACTAGCATGAAATATCTAACAAAAATACAAAATGATGGAGCCTTTATCATAAACCATTAATCACGTTTTTGCAAGGAACCATAAACACAATCACTTTTCAATTTTTTTGAATCAAACTACTCTCTCTCAAGTGTTCTTCATTTGTTCTAAGTGTTCTTCATCTTTTTCTTCATAATCTAGCTCAATCTAGTTCATAAATCCTCAACTAGATCAACATACAAAACAACAACTCTAGAAAACACCAAGAACACTTTCAAGTTTGCTAGCTCACTTCCAATCTTGTAAGGTGATCATCCAACCTCAAGAAATCTTTGTTTCTTACAGTAGGTTATCATTCTAATTCAAGGTAATAATCATATTCAAACTTTGGTTCAATTTCTATAACTATAACAATCTTATTTCAAGTGATGATCTTACTTGAACTTGTTTTCGTGTCATGATTTTGCTTCAAGAACTTCAAGCCATCCAAGGATCTTTTGAAGCTAGATCCATTTTTCTTACTTCCAGTAGGTTTATCCAAAGAACTTAAGGTAGTAATGATGTTCATAACATCATTCAATTCATACATAAAAAGCTATCATATTCGAAGTGGTAAACTTGTAATCACTAGAACATAGTTTAGTTAATTCTAAACTTGTTCGCAAATAAAGTTAATCCTTCTAAATACACTTTTAAAATCAACTAAACACATGTTCTATATCTATATTATATGCTAACTTAATGATTTGAAACTTGAAAACACGATAAACACCATAAAATCGGATATACGCCGTCGTAGTTACAACCGGGGGCTGTTTTGGTTTGGATAATTAAAAACTATGAAAAACTTTGATTCAAAAGCTATACTTCTGGGAAAATTATTTTTCTTATGAACATAAAACCATATCCAAAAATCATGGTTAAACTCAAAGTGAAAGTATGTTTTTCAAAACAATCATCAAGATGTCGTTCTTTCGACGAAAATGACTACCTCTTTCAAAAATGACTTGTAACTTGTATTTCTGACTATAAACCTATACTTTTTCTGTTTAGTTTCATAAAGTCAAGTTCAATACGAAACCATAGCCACTTAAATCACTCAAAACGGATTAGAAACGAAGAAATGGCGCGTAAAACAAAATTGGTAAAAACTACACATTTTAGCTACGTGAAAATTTGTAACAAATCTATCTCAACCATAACTTAATCAACTTATATTGTATATTATGTAATCTTGAGATACCATAGACACGTATACAATGTTTCGACCTATCATGTCGACACATCTATATATATTTCGGAACAACCATAGACACTCTATATGTGAATGTTGGAGTTAGCTATACAGGGTTGAGGTTGATTTCAAAATATATATAGTTTGAGTTGTGATCAATACTGAGATATGTATACACTGGGTCGTGGATTGATTCAAGATATGTATTAAATTATTCATGTATGATCAATTGTGGACTTCTAACATCGGACCGCTAACTGGACATTTAAAAATCATCAACACGTAATAAAGAAAATATTGTGAGTATATTTTAATCATATTTTGATACATGTATATATTGTTATAGGTTCATGAATCGACCAGTGGCTAAGTCTATTCCCGACGAATTGTTAATCGGTGAAAGTGAGTTATAGTCCCACTTTTAAAAATCTAATATTTTTGGGATGAGAATACATGCAGTTTTATAAATGCTTTACAAAATAGACACAAGTATGTGAAACTACTTTCTATGGTTGAATGATCGAATTTGGATATGCCCCTTTTAGCTTGGTAGCCTAAGAATTAGGGAACAGACACCCTAATTGACGCGAATCCTAAAGATAGATCTATCGGGCCCAACGAGCCCCATCCAAAGTACCGGATGTTTTAGTACTTCGATTTTAATCATGTCCGAGGTTGTTCCGGAATGATGGGGATATTCTATATGCATCTTGTTAATGTCGGTTACCAGGTGTTCACCATATGAATGATTTTATCTCTGCAGTTTGCGAAATGCCTGATGTGAGATGGTTGTTATGCAAAATGAAATCTTGTGGTCTATTATTATTATGATTTGATATATGTAGAAATCAAACCTATAACTCACCAACATTTTTGTTGACGTTTAAAGCATGTTTATTCTCAGGTGATTATTAAGTGCTTCCGCTGTCGCATACTAAAATAAGGACAAGATTTCGAGTCCATGCTTGTGTTATATTGTGTAAAAACTGCATTCAAGAATCGTATTTCGATGTAACATATTTGTATTGTAAACCATTATGTAATGGTCATGTGTAAACAGGATATTTAGATTATCATTATTTGATAATCTACGTAAAGTTTTTTAGACCTTTATTTATGAAATAAAGGTTATGGTTTGTTTTAAAAATGAATGCAGTCTTTGAAAAACGTCTCATATAGAGGTCAAAACCTCGCAACGAAATCAATTAATATGGCACGCTTTTAATCAATAAGAACGGGACATTTCACACACGACCATTACATAATGGTTTACAATACAAATATGTTACATCGAAATAAGTTTCTTGAATGCAGTTTTTACACAATATCATACAAGCATGGACTCTAAATCTTGTCCTTATTTAAGTATGCGACAACGGAAGCTCTTAATAATCACCTGAGAATAAACATGCTTTAAACGTCAACAAAAATGTTGGTGAGTTATAGGTTTACATTCTACATTTTACCAAATCATAATAATAATAGACCACAAGATTTCATTTTTTCATAACAACCATCTCATAGCAGGCATTTCGCATCGTACTTAGAGATAAAAATCATTCATATGTCGAACACCTGGTAACCGACTTTAACAGGATGCATATAGAATATCCCCATCATTCCGGGACTCACATCGGATATGATATATCGAAGTACTAAAGCATCCGAACTCGGATGAGGCTTGTTGGGCCAAATAGATCTATCTTTAGGATTTGCGTCAATTGGTGGCAATTATAATAAACACCAATTCTTAGTCTACCAAGCTAAAAATGGGCATATTCGGTTTGATAATTCAACATAGAATGTAGTTTCACGTACTTGTGTCTATTTTGTAAAACATTTATAAACTGCATGTATTCTCATCCCAAAAATATTAGATTTTAAAAGTGGGACTATAACTCACTTTCACCGATTATCAATTCGTCAAGAATAGAGTTGGCCACGGGTTGATTCACGAACCTATAACAATATATACATATATCAAAATATGATCGAAATATATTCACAATATTTTCTTTATAACGTATTGATGATTTAAGTTGTCCAGTTAGCGGTCCGATGTTAGAAGTCCAAAATTGATCGTACATGAATAATTTAATATATATCTTGAATCAATCCACGACCCAGTGTATACATATCTCAGTATTGATCACAACTCAAACTATATATATATTTTGGAATCAACCTCAACCCTGTAGAGCTAACTCCAACATTCACATATAGAGTGTCTATGGTCGACATGATATGTTGAAACATTGTATACGTGTCTATGGTATCTCAAGATTACATAATATACAATATAAGTTGATTAAGCTATGGTTGGAATAGATTTGTTACAAATTTTCACGTAGCTAAAATGAGTAGTTTTTACCAATTTTATTTTACGCGCCATTTCTTCGTTTCTAATCCGTTTTGAGTGATTTAAGTGGCCACGGTTTCGTATTGAACTTGACTTTATGAAACTAAACAGAAAAAGTATAAGTTTATAGTCATAAATACAAGTTACAGGTCATTTTTGAAAGAGGTAGTCATTTCCGTCGAAAGAACGACATCTTGATGACTGTTTTGAAAAAACATACTTTCACGTTGAGTTAAACCATGATTTTTGGATATGGTTTCATGTTCATAAGAAACATCATTTTCCCAGAAGTATAGATTTTAAATCAAAGTTTTTCATAGTTTTTAATTATCCAAACCACAACAGCCCCCGGTTGTAACTACGACGGCGTATATCCGGTTTTATGGTGTTTATCGTGTTTCCAAGTTTCAAATCGTTAAGTTAGCATATCATATAGATATAGAACATGTGTTTAGTTGATTTTAAAAGTTGATTTAGAAGGATTAACTTTATTTGCGAACAAGTTTAGAATTAACTAAACTATGTTCTAGTGATTACAAGTTTATAACGTTGAATAAGACAGCTTTTTATGTATGAATCAAATGATGTTATGAACATCATTACTACCTCAAGTTCCTTGGATAAACCTACTGGAAAAGAGAAAAATGGATCTAGCTTCAACGGATCCTTGGATGGCTTGAAGTTCTTGAAGCAGAATCATGACACGAAAACAAGTTCAAGTAAGATCATCACTTGAAATAAGATTGTTATAGTTATAGAAATTGAACCAAAGTTTGAATATGATTATTACCTTGAATTAGAAAGATAACCTACTGTAAGAAAAAAAGGTTTCTTGATCTTGGATGATTACTTGGAATTGATTTGCAAGATTGAAAGTAAGCTAGTAAACTTGAAAGTGTTGTTGGTGTGTTCTTGAGTTGTTGTTTTGTATGTTGATCTAGTTTAGGATTTATGAACTAGATTGAGCTAGATTATGAAGAAAAAGATGAAGAACACTTAGAACAAATGAAGAAAACTTGAGAGAGAGTAATTTGATTCATAAAAATTGCAAAGTGAATGTGTTATGGTTGCTAGTAAAAAACGTGATTATGGGGTGTCCTTAAAGGCTCCATTAGTTTGTAATTTTATGTAATAATTCTAGCTAGTTGCCAAATGATGGTTCCCACAAGGTTAGGTAGCTCACATGGGCTGCTAAGAGCAGATTTTTATGTGTATATACCAATAGTAAATACATCTAGAAGCTACGTATTCTACGAGTACATGTACGGGTACATACGTGTAGAATTGTTGATGAAAATGAATGAGAATGTAATTGTAAGTATTTTTGTTAACTGGAAGTACTTTGATATATGTCTTGAAGTCTTTCAAAAGTGTTCAAATATATTTAAATACATTACATGTATATACATTTTAATGAATTCGTTTAGCCATCGATAGTCGTTACATGTAAGTGTTGTTTTGAAACCTTTAAGTTAACGATCTCATTTAATGTTATTAATTCATTGTTTATTATATCACATGAGATGTTAAATTGTTATATTATCATGTTAACATGATATATGAATATATCTTAATATGATATATATACATTAAAATGACGTTACAACGATAATCGTTACGTATATGTCTCGTTTCGAACTCCTTACGTTAGCAGTCTTGTTTTTACTTATGTAGTTCATTGTTAATATACTTAATGATATATTTAAATATCATTTTATCTTGTTAAATATAATGCAACAATACCTTAATATGATTCATATATATTTATTAAGGCGTTGTTATAACGATAATCGTTAAATATATCATTTCGAGTTTCTTACATCAATAATATCATTTTTATGTATATAACTCATTGTTACTATATTTAATGAGGTACTTGATTATCATTATATCATATTAAACATATATATTTATCCATATATGTATCATCATGTCATATACAACTTATAACGTTCGTGAATCATCGGTCAAACTGGGTGATCAAACATTTACAGAATTTCCGTTTCAATTAACCAAGTCTTAACAAGTTTGATTGCTTAACATGTTGGAAACATTTAATCATGCAAATATAGTTTTCATTTAATATATAATCATAGAAAAGTTCGGAAAAGTTCGGGTCACTACAATAAATATCATGCATCTGCATAAAAATCATTCATAAGGTGAACGCTTGATAACCGAACTAACAAGATGCATATAGAATATCCCCCAAAGAAACTCGTCTGTATAATATAAACTCAAAGTACTAAAGCATACAATTTTCCAGTATGGGGGGTGTTAGTGCCCGTACATCTACCTTTAGGATTCGCGTCAATTAGGGTGTATGTTCCCTAATTCTTAGGCTACCAAGCTAAAAATGGGCATATTCGATTTCGATAATCTAACCATAGAATGTAATTTTCGAGCACTTGTGTTTATTTCGTCAAACATTTATAAAAGCGCATGTATTCTCAGTCCCAAAAATATATATTGCAAAAGCATTTAAAAAGGGAGTAATGAAACTCACAATACGATATTTTGTAGTAAAAATATGCATACGACGGAACTGAATAATGCAGGGTTGACCTTGGATTCACGAACCTATATCAATCAATTGTATATCTTATTAGAACATATAATGGAAATCACATAATTTCATTTATTAATTATATAATATTTATATATATTTGTTGTTGTAGTTTATATAGAATTTGTACCATATTTTATATATATATATATATATATATATATATATATATATATATATATATATATATATATATATATATATATATATATATATATATATATATATATATATATATATATATATATATATAAAAGTTAATATGTTTATTATATAATTATAGGTAATATAAATATATTTTATGTACAAAATCTTTATTTGTTATAATATAATAATAATAATCATAATACTTTTAATAAATATAATATTGATAATACTAATAATTATAAATTGATACCAATACTAATATTAATGATATTAATAATAGTTTGTGTTATTATTATAATAACAATAATAATAATAATAATCATATTTATAATAGTAATAATAATAATACTTATATTAATATTAATAATAATAATAATACTAATAATATTTAAATGATATTACTTAATAATAACTAAAATGATAATAATAATAATCATATTATTAATTTTAACATAATAATAACAACAATCAATAATAACAATAATAATAATAATAATAATAATAATAATAATAATAATAATAATAATAATAATAATAATAATAATAATAATAATAATAATAATAATAATAATAATAATAATAATAATAATAATAATATTAATATCATAACTACCTCAAAAAATAGTCAAATTAACACAACCGCCGTGGCTCTAACCCGTGACCTCTTTATAACCAAACATCATCCATAACTACTCCTCCATTTCTATTTATCTGATTAATCACCACATAATATTCTTAAAACCCATTATATTCTGTTTTAAAATTCTTCTTTACACCAAAACTGAATCAACCAGGAACCAAATCAAACACTATAATAACACAACGAATTTGTTTTTGGAATCGTAAACTAAACAAAAATGATAAGTGGTCGATTTAATTAATTAAAACAGAAAAGAAAAAAAATATAGAAGCAGTAGCAGTTCGTTTTTAAACTTCAAGAACTCAAATCTTGATTTTTAATTCTAGATTGTTTTAGGTTGTAATTACAACATGAAATATACTCTAAATCATTACTAGAAACTTTCTGTACAATCAATTGATCTAGAAACAACATCTAAATTACGAATTCGAATTTTAAAGAATCACTTGACTTTTTATTTATAAACTTTGACTCGAAAATTCCAACTCAATAAAACGAATTGGAACTTCAAATTTTGCAAAAAGTTTGAGTGAATGATTCTTAACAACACTATATTAATAGATTTTTAAAATTCCTTCGAATTGAAGTAAATGCTTATCACAGTCAAGAACACAATAAACTTGAAATTAAGTTTTAAATTTTTGAACGTTTTAGATAATAATTACAACATGAATTATGCTCTAAATCATTCTTAGGAACTATGTGAATCCTCAATTGATCCAGAAATATCAATATGGATTCGAATTTTAAGATGAACACAAATATTGACTTTTTAGAATTTACCTTTGACTCGCAAATTCGTGCTTGATATTAGGAATTGGAAGTTGAGATTTTGTAGGTAGTTTGAGTAAAGGAGTTCTAACAAGACCGCATTACTAGATTTTGATAATTGGTTCGATTTTTTATTTTGGCCAAAAAGTGGATTATACAGGGGACCTTCGGTTTTCTTTAAAAAAAAAATTGTTCTTCATCTGTGATTTGCAGAAGTCATATATTATAGAGTGTTTAATATCTATTGTAGTAGTTATAATTGATTAAACATTGTTTGATAGTGGTGATTGTAATTGACAGCATATCACGAGTTTAACAGAGGTAGGAGAAAAATAGAAAAAAAATGATAGAGATGGAATAGACACGTTTTTTTTTCTTTCAGTATTTATATATATATCTGTACTAGATTTATGAGCTTGTCCGTTGGACGGGTACTTATCTAAAAACATTATCTAATATATTGTAAATGTATATGAAATAATGATTATATTTGGTCATTATCCTAAATAATGTTGTGCGTAAAATTTTTAAAGTACAAAAAATAGAGATAACCTAAATGTCAAAATATATATTTCATTCAGTTCTTCATAACACAAGTTCTTGTTATTGATTCCTGTAGACATTTAATAGATAAAAAGCACGTTCTTTGTATAGGTATTGGAATAAACATTTGGTGCCCGGCTTTAGTCGATTTTGTTTTCAGGACTCTTAATCATGAGAATACTTGAACTGTAAAATGCTATATCAATTAACTGTATGATAAAGACAATATCACATAAATTGTTGTGAATGAAATTAACATAATCTGCTTAAGTACTTTTTTTTTACACAAAACACATACATTAAGTATACTAAATCCGACAGTAGCAAAACATAAAACACATGACCAACAGTAGCAAATTTATAAGTAACAAAATCACCAAAAGTTGGATAACTCAAACTTTGTTTTACACAAAACACATAGATTAACGCTACAAAATCTGACATGCTAATTGTTTATTCTGCATATATATGAAAAATTGAAGAATAAGAACATGGAAATACTAAAAGTACCTAAACAACAAACTTGTGACTTCCATCTTGTAACATAACGAACAAAAGTTTGATGCGTCGGAATATAATGAGACATTCTTCACCAGCCATGTATCCATTTGTTTTGACATATACCTTGGGCAATTTTCAACCCATTTGACATGTTCAACCTATAGTTAAAATTTAAAGTTAAAGTAGGAGTTCGAACTAAAAGTTTAAACTTAAATTAAAAAGTTTAAAGTGGATAGGTTCGATTTTAATTGGGCGGTTTTTTGTTTTGTTTGTGTTAACCTGGTATAATATACATTTGCATCTTTACCAACAATGATTGCATATATTATATAAAAGCTCGCCCGTTGCACGATAGCTCAATAAAATAGTAATAAAACATGTTTGTATTAGTACTGATTAGTTGTATGATACAATTACGATGAGGAAATGCTTCACCATTGATAATATTTTTTTAATTGATATGCATGTACCTTTGTAGAACCTAATATTTGAGATGGTCCACATTATTGAAAAACTTCAAATTATTGTTTGTTGACTGCATTCTAAGACGTACATGTCTTGCATTGAATATTTAAAAGTAAAATTACTAATGCTAAAGTGTTGCTAATTGTGAATGTAACTCACCCCAATAGAAAAGTCAAATTACTAAGAGCCTGTTCCATTCAACCCTAATCGAAAAGTCAAATCACTAAGAGCCCGTGCATTGTACAAACGTTTAAAAGAATCATATATGTAAAGTGTTAATACATCTATTTGTTTTACAAATTGCTAATATAATGTAAAATTTTAAAAGGATTATGACTAAATGTGTAATCCATATACATCAGTTAAACATTCTGCACAACTATCAACTATCATAAAATATTATTTGTTGTCCAAACATTTCAAATCCTAAAATTGCAACTTAAAGCCAAAAATCATCAATATATGCATATTTAAAAGAAAGATTATAAAAGAGTTGGATTGTCACTACTCAATATAAGAAAGTGGAAATAGCAAAACCGGAAAAACTTATAATAACCACTAAAGGGTATGATAGACATTTTAGCCAAACAAATAAGGATATACCAATATTGTGATTTACTACTGTATATAGTAAAAAAAAAAATAAAATAAAAAATGCTAGTTATAAAGCAAATAGGAGTACACATACCTTGATCCACCATTAGCTCCGACGTACAACGTTAACTGAGTCACAAGCTTGTCCAACTTCGGCTCATAGCTCTCAGTAGTTGCGTAGATTGAACTCAAGCCATTGACAGAGGGCACGGAGAACACAACGTTTTCCATTACTGCAATATATCGATTACCCTGACCATTAATCGCCTGGTCAGCACTACCCCAATCTCATACAACTTCCATTATGTAAAATCAATGTTCACTACATGATTATACCCATGTTTACACCTTGGCATCCTTTGTATCAATCACCTTCCAAAATGATTAAATGCAGTCAAATGTGTTGTGTTTATGGCAAAGTGTCTTGTGTTGTGCTAATGCAAGGTTCAAAACAGTTTGCTAAGGAAAATAGCAGTTGTGCTATGCTAATGTTAACTGTGCAGTCATATTCACGATAAAAAAGAAAGAGTAAAATATGCAATCACTATTCAAGATAAAAAATAGTAAAAAAATCAAAAACGGTCAAAACAGTAAAAAAAAATTATAAAATCAGATTCAACCTCTTCTATGTTGTGATATGCTAATGCTAATGTCGTAAATAACAATCAATTATCAAGATAAAAAACAGTCAACAAAGTCAAAAAGTAAAAATAGTAAAGAAAAAAAAAAGCTCAAAAATCTGTTTCAACCACTTCTATTGTGATTTTCTAGTGATAATGTTAATGGTAATGCAGTCAAAACAGTCAATTATCAAGTTCAAAATTAGTCAAAAGGTAAAAAAAAAAAAAGTCAAAAACAACAGTTTCAACCTCTTTTATGTTGCTAATGCAGTCAATAACAGTCAATTATCAAGTTCAAAATTAGTGAAAAATAGTACCCAAAAAAAAAAAAGAGTTTCAACCTCTTTTATGTTGTGATATGCTAATCCTAATAATGCTAATGCTAATGCTAATGCTAATGCTAATGCAGTCAATTATCATGTTCAAAATTAGTCAAAATGTCAAAAAAGTCAAATTAGAAAAAAAAAATCAAAAAATACTTTGAACCTCTTTTATGTTGTGATATGCTAATGCTCATGTCCAACTGTATGACTGCATAGTGTGTTGAAAAACAACATAAATAGTTCAACTATGCCGAGTGCATACCTTGTCAAGTTCATATTTTGTAAAAAATGGTCAACATGTTTAAACTTGAGGATGCAAAAACACGAATTATGGTCCAACAAATTTAACTTTAGTTCAACTACACATAAATCATTGTGTCTTGATAATTTAAGTTCAGCATCACGCATCAGTTTTTTTGGCAATACTAATTGACTTATGCACACATATGCTAAATCAAAATAGTCAAAAAATACAGTCATAAATAGTCAAACTACTAAAAAGTCAACATGGGTAAAAAAAAAAAATTAAGCAACAAATATAACAGACAATAAGTAGAACTACACATACAATTGTCCCAAATGGCAAGTCCGATAGTAAGTAGCACAATACATACAATCATTCGAAAAGAAATCTTACATTTGATTTTGCAACTCTGTTGACTCACTCCGAAATGTAGACGATGTAGCAACTCGCCGAACTGTCTGTTGAAACTACGATATGTTGGTAATGTAGTTTTGAATACGAAAAGTCAGACCTGCAGATGTAGCATTCAAAATGTCAGTACAACAGTTACAACCTTTAATCATACACTGAATATATATCTTTTTCAAATTAAGTTAATATCATATAGAAATGATCTTTCATTTAAAGTTATGGGAAAAACACATCATGATAAACAAAGCATGTCATAAAAGTATAAATGTAAAGACTTAAATTTGTAAAATTAAAAATTAAAAAGACTTACTTGTGAAGTTGTTGACAATTAGTGACATGAAGAACTCTATATGGTAACATTATCAAGCGTATCGAATACGAATTGGCATAGCCTTGCTCAAACCAACTTGATCTTTCTTATTAAGCTCTAGTTACAGACTTTAATCATTTTAGAACTCTTCTTATTCTAAAACAATGCACCATCAATCAAAATCATATATTATACATGGAAGTAACACCTTGAAAACATTATAGTTCCCTCAAAATCATAATATGATAGTATTATACATCTAAGTTTAACCTTGAAAATCATAAATCAACGATGCACCATCAATGACAATCATAATGTTACACCCAAGTATTTTAATCCGTATATAAGAAAGATAAATCATTAGATTGGAGGCTACAATTGGTGTTAAAAGCATCGGAATTTACTCACACTTAATCCAAAGCAATTGAAATATTAAAAGCAACATAAGTACTTATCTGTTTCAGCAAGCATCCAGAAAGGGATGCATGTGTGCATATAAAGTATCAACGAATACCCTACACACAACTAAGATAGTGGGTGACCTTATTTCTGGATGGACCATGTGGCTGTTGACATACCAACATTGCATCCTGACAGTTGGCCACCTGTGTGATTTAATGTTATGAGTGATATAAGAACAAAACAAAGTATATTCATTCATGTGAAAGTTTATTACTGAACAATGGTATAAAACATCATAATTAGTAAATCGTATTAGCATAATATCGATTTTTTTTTAGAATAAATCAATTGAACAATGGTAGAAAATAACCTGGAAATCTTTCAAAGCTGCAAATTACACAATATCCTTTGGAAGTCCTGAAATTTCAACATGATCCACATATCATCAATGACAAGTATATCCACATGTTATAAATATTCCGTGAATAATTTTAACAGATCATGTAGATGGTAGTACGTTGGACAATGGGAAGACTTTCAACTCTTTTTAGGCAATAAAAAAAGTTATTTATGACAATACAATCATATACCAAAAACTACAAAAAAACAATTAATTGATAATGCATACCCGAAATAAAGATCTTTACCCCACACGTTATTACAATATTTTGATTAACCAAACCTGATCTTCAAATATGCAATTCCCTTCGTCCTGAAACTACAAAAGGTAATATGAATATGCAATAAACGTAACCTGATCTTCAAAAGAATTGAATCAGAGACTGAATACAGATGCCGACAGTCACCTATCCAAATTCAAGGGATCATGATGTTTCTCCAATATCCGCTGAAACAAATAAGTACCAACAAAATCTAGATGATCATGAAACATTTACCTACACATTTGAATTGAAATGCCAGATAAGTAAAAATCAAATCCACATAACCATAAGTCAAAATGTATTTATATGTATTATATTATGAGTATTAATGTGTACCTAAAAGACTTTAAATACATGTATTAACATACTTATTAACATACTTATACTCAACAAAGATAGCTATACTCGTATTAGCATTCGATTCCCTCATTAATTCTACTCGTATTTATACAGTATTTATACCCATCTAATACATAGCTTCTATACGTATTTACTATTGGTATATACAAATAGAAATCTGCAATTATTTGTGTAATATGTCATCCAAGACCTAATCAATTTAATATGTCATCCATGACATAATCATTTTAACTTATCTTCGATATTTTTACTAAAAATCAAATTTATAAGCTTATAAATAAGCACCATTTTTAACTCATTTTTACACATTCATTTTCCAAATTTTCTTTCAAGTATTCAATCTCTCTCAAGTTCTATATTCTAGTTCTAAGTGTTCTTCATCATCTTTATAAGATTCTAGCTTCAAAAACTAAACTATAATCACCATAACAATAATCAATCAAGAAGATTTCAAGAAGACTTTCCATTTCAAGTTTATACTTCCAAGCTTTCTAATCCAATTCAAGAAATCATCTAAGATCAAGTAAACTTCATTAATATCAGTAGCTTTTTATTCTAAATCAAGGTAATAACCATATACAAACTTTGGTTCAATTCATATAATCATAACTATCTTAAATCAAGTTAGTAATCCTACTTGGACTTTTGTACATTACATGCTTCTACTTCAAGATTTCCAAGCTATCAAGAACACTTCCAAGCTCAATAATATCTTCTTATCTTTCCAGTATCTTTACTCTCTTAATTTGAGGTAATAGTACTGTTCATAATCTTGTTCAATTCTTATGATTATAGCTATCTATATAAGAGTTCATAACTAATAACAAATAGAACATAGTTTAGTTAATTCTAAACTTGTTTGCAAACTAAGTTAATCCTTCTAACTTGACTTTTAAAACACTTACATATATGTATTATGACAGTATATAAAGCTAACATAAGGATATATAACTTGAATATATGAAGAATACTTTAAAACTGAACATAAGCCGGCATAGTTAAACCGGGGGTTGTTTTGGGTTCGATAAACCTATCTTAAACTTTGAATTTGAAATATAACCTTTATGTCAGAATGTAAATAATGACTTATACAGTTTAGATTTGAAAAATTGAGTTCAATTGAAAATTATAGAAATTTGATTCACTCAAAACCGATTTAAAACAAAGAAGTTATGGGTAAAACAATATTGGATAGAATTGATTGATTTAGGCAACAGGATTTTTTGTATAAAAACTATACTAACCATATCCTAGCTAACGTATCCTATATCTTACATGTATTTATACATGTCATGATTATTTCCTTGTAATATACTAGTCTTGGTTAATTCCAAGACAATATAATATAGTCTTGATTAGTTAGGACAACACGTCTACAATACGTTGGATAAATCATAAGACAACATGTATACAACACGTACGGATAAATCATAAGACAACATGTATGTAATACGTTCGGATAAATCATAAGACACCATGTATATAATACGACTTGGTTAATTCTAAGACGACACATGTACAATGGGTCGTGATTGACTCTAAAACAATACGTATACAATGGGTCACGATTGAGTCTAAAAAAAACGTGTACGATGGGTCATGATTGAGTCTTAAACAATACGTATACAACACGTCTTGATTAATTCTAAGATTATATATTGGGCTATTGGACGATTATGGGACTACTAACATTGGACTACTAACTTGACAACTTAAATAATCACATGTGATTGAAAATATTGTATGAATATAATTGTATTATATTTTGATATATATATATATATATATATATATATATATATATATATATATATATATATATATATATATATATATATATATATATATATAAAATTGTTATAGGTTCATGAATCCTGTCGAAGGACAAGTCTTATTTTTTAACTTATTAAAAAATCTTGTCATTTACCCTCTTCAAATCACAAGTGAGTTATACTCCCAATTTTACTACCAAATTATTTTTGGGATGAGAATACATGTTGTTTTTATAAATGTTTTACAAAATAGACACAAGTACTTGAAAACTACATTCTATAATCGAATTGTTATACCTGATATCCCTATTTTTGCTTGGTAGCCTAAGAATTAGTGAACTGACCACTAATTGACGGGAATCCTAAAGATAGATCTATGGGCATTAACACCCCCCATTCTGGAAAATGGAATGCTTTAGTACTTCGAATTTTTTTTTTTTTTTGTATACAACCCTCATTCTGGAAAATAGAATACGGCCTGTATGCTGATGGATATTCTATATGCATCTTTGTTAATATTGGTTACCAGGTGTTCATCGTATGAATAATTTTTATACATGAGAATTGTGTATGTTGTTTATAAAATGAAATCTTGTGGTCTATTGTTATGATTTATTATATGTAGGTTAAACCTATGACTCACCAACATTTTTGTTATCGTTTTAGCATGTTATATTCTCAGGTCAATATTAAAAGCTTTCGCTATTTGCATGCTAGCTAAGGTCAAGATTTAGAGTCAGCATGCTTGTATCATATTTGTTTAAACTTGCATTCGGAATCTATGTTTTGTAATATATTCTTAACCATTACGTAATGGTTGTGTGAAATCATGTACTTTGAGATTGTCTTTGGTCGACAATCTATTTTAATGTCATTTGAACCTTTATTGGTATAATAAAGGTTAAGGTTTATTTTAAAAACGAATGCAAGCTTTGAAAAACGTATCATATACAGGTCAAACCCTCGCAATGAAACCAATTAATAAGAAACATTTATAATCGATATGAACGATGCATTTCAGATTATTCCGAGACTTTCTCATCAGTGACAAAAACTGACACCATTTGAGTCCTCTTTTCTATTGCTGCAAACGAAGAATGGCCACTCCACCAATTTGACGTAAAGAATGTTTTTCTACATGGCGAGCTAAAGGAAGAAGTTTATATGGAAGCTCCACTAGGATTCTTGAAAAAAATTAAATATAGGGAAGTTTGTCTTCTTAAAAGCTCTTTATATGGGTTAAAACAATCCCCAAGAGCTTGGTTTGGGAGATTTATAGTAACTACGAAAAAATATGGTTTTAAACAAAGAAATTTAGACCATACTCTTTTTCTTAAAAAGAGAGATAACCTCATCACATGCTTAATTATCAATGTCAATGACATGATAATTACAGTAAATGATAAAGATGAGATATCAAACTTAAAAACTAACTTATTCAACGAATTTGAAATGAAAGATTTACGCAGACTTAAATATTTCTTGAGAATTGAAGTCTTACAATCCCAAGAGGGACTATTTATCTGTCAACAGAAGTATACATTGGATCTTCTTGTAGAAATAGGGATGATTGATTGCAAACCTGTCAAAACTGCCATGATCCCAAATCAGAAGCTAAATTAGAAGCTTTATATGGAAGATGGAGCTAATCTAGCTTATAAAGGGCAATATCTAAGAATTGTGGGAAAGCTCATCTACCTTGCTCACACTCGACCAGATCTAGCACATGCAGTATGAGTCATGAGCTAGTTCATACATCGACCGCAGGTTCACTACATGCAAGCTGCAATAAGTATCATTAGATATTTGAAGAGAACAACTAGACACAAAGTTGTTTATGAAAAGAACGGACACCTAAAAAACCAGATATATACATACGCAAGCTAGGTTAGAGAATAATGGGATAGAAGATCCACATCCGAGATCTTTACACTTGTCAGGAGAAACTTAGTTGCATGGAGAAGCAAGAAGAAGAAAGTAGTCTGCCTTTCAAGTGTCGAATTCGTTCAAGTGCCGAATCCGAATTGAGGGGAATTGCACAAGGAGTAGCCGGAGCATTATGGATCCGAAAGTTATTAACAGAGAGCGAGTTCCTGCCAAAAGAAACTAGTTAGATTTTTTTGTGACAACAAAGCTGCCATTGTCATCTCAGAAAATCGAGTTCAACATGAACGAACTAAGCACGTTGAAGTGGATACTCACTTTATCAGAGAAAAACTAGATGCATAAAATAATTTCTCTCCCTTTCGTCAGATCAGAAGACCAACTAGCCGACATCCTCACAAAATTAGTCAACGAAAGATTCTTCAATGAAGTTCTCATCAAGTTAAATATCGGAAACCCCACTACTCAACTTGAGGGGGAGTTAAAAAAACAATCAAAAGAAAGAGAATCTTAACTTTTATGGTAATTTGACTATGGATCAAAAGAAAGTTCTCTTCATCACTTCCATGTATATGATGTCACAAGCAACTACAAGAGTCCAAGTTGTTGAAAATGTTATACATTTTAACAAGCTTAGTTTGTTTTTTATTTTTCATTCTTAGTTATTTTATTTGTTGTTTGAAGAATGTGCAGGTACTTCCTGTATGATTTTATAAAGCTGAACGACTTGTTTTGATTAATTATGGAAGTTGTGTTGCTCGTGGGCTAAAGCTTTTGAAGTATTTTGCTAATGAACTACGCATAAAAGGCTTATTGCAAGGAAAGAAGCCCAAATTCTATTAATTTATTTGTAGTATAAAAGGATTTTCTTAATCCTTTTATCATTTAACTTATTATTATCATTCTCATCTGCAATTGTTCTCTCAACTACGAATTTAGGGTTTTCTTCTTTTCATCTTCAAATACATCATCTTGATGTACCGTTTGTTTTTCTGGTGATTGATTCTGTTCAAGATCAATCGTGGTGTGATTCTCTGTAATAGTTTGAAGTATTTCTATTTTCATCTTTAGTGTTCTATCAAACGGTTGAGTAATTTTGGCTATAAGTGAATCTTGATTTCTAAGATTGAAGTCTTCTTGTGTTATTGGTTAATTTTTACATGGTATCAGAGCGGCAAGATCGTTCGTGGTGATCTGTTCTTCAATTTCTTCTGTTGGTGTTTGAAAAAAATTAGGGTTTCCTAATTTTGTGATTTGTTTGGTTTTGTTAGATCTGGTAATCGTTCGTTATTAGATTGGGTTCGAATACACTTGTGTTGGTGATAGATTGTTCAGATCTGGTGTTTTGCTTTAGAAGCCCTAATTTCACAAATTATGGTTAGGGTTTGGTGTTCATCTGGTCTTCTGGTGTTCATCTTTTTCTTGTTTCTTTTCTGTCTTCCGCTGCATCATCAATCATTCGTGATTGATTGGTTTCTTCTTACCCTTCTTTATTTTATATTGTATGCTAACTTTTCTTGTTTTTTCTTGTAGAAGAGACAATCCTATGTGTCTTGCCTTGATCATAATTCCCTTGAGAATTGTGATATACTGGTTCATACACAGCTATTGTTTAGGATTTATTGTTCTTTATTTCTCTTGTGTGTTTTATTGCTTGCCTGATTAATTGCTTAATTGTTTAATTGTTTGAATCTATGGGGGACACTGGGGCTGGTGGTACTTTAACCCTAATCAACAAGCTTGATTTTGAGGATCCTTTATATTTGCATCCAAGGGATACTACAACTGGAACACCTATAATTTCTATCAAACTTAAAGGTACTGAAAACTACAATATTTGGAGTAGATCAATGCTTATTGCATTATGAACTAAAAATAAACTTGGTTTTATAAATGGATCTTGTGTTAAAAGTACAATAGATAATGCTCTTGCAAGTAAATGAGATAGGTGCAACACTGTAGTATTATCTTGGATGCTTGGCACTTTATCTGAAGAATTGTATAATGGTCAAATTTTTAGTACTAATGCTTTAACTGTTTGGAATGATTTAAAGGAAACATATGATAAGATTGATGGTTTTGTAATTTTTAATCTACATCAAAAGATAAACAATTTAAAGCAAAATGATAGTCCTCTATCTGAATATTATTACAATCTTAATAGTCTTTGAAAACAATATGATTCAATGGTGTCCTCACCACCCTGCACATGTAGGGCTAATGCTTGCAATTGTGATGCTTCAACCTTTGTTGTTCAAAATAACAACAGACTTAAACTAATGCAATTCTTAATGGGCTTAAATGATGTTTATATGAGTGTTAGAAGTAATATCTTGTTAAGAGATCCTCTTCTTGATGTTAAAACTGCATATGCTGTTATTTCTAGAGAAGAATCACACAGAACTAGTTCATTAAAAGATGTTAATAACAAAACTCAAATATCTGCTTTTGCTGTTCAGACTTCTAATAATTTTAATAAAAGCAATGGGAATAGTTCTTATAACAACTTAATAATAATAATAGTAACAACATTAGAGGACCTAATCCAAATCTAAAATGTAAAAAATGCAATAAACTTGGGCATACTATTGACAGGTGTTTTGAAATTGTTGGTTATCCTCAAAATTTTAAAAGAAATTTTAATAATGTTAACAATAATAATAAAAAGCAATCCTGGAATAATCAATCTTGGAATAATCAAAATAAATCTGTTTCTAGTAACAATGCATCTACTAGCAACAATGTTTCTACTAATAATAATAGCAGTAGCTCTTCTTCTGTTATTTCTTTTTCTAATGAACAGATGTTAAAACTCTTAAGTCTCATCAATGATACACCTTCTGCTCCTGTTGACTCCATGGCTAATATGGAAGGTAACTTTTTAAATTCAAGTGCTAAGTTTAACTTAAACTTTAATAAATTCTTTAATTCAAATTTGTCTCAATCTAAACCTATTCATCAAGGGTGGATTATTGATTCTGGTGCAAATCAACACAAGACTAACTCTGATAAAGAGTTGAGCAATGTTGTTGATATTTCTGGATTAAGACTTACTTGTAGTGATCCGAAAAATTTCGACTAATTTTAAACCAAACTCTCGATACGATTTAATATTTTTAACACGATAAGCAAAGTCTATTTAATTGAATCTCAAAAATTTTGAACTGTTTCAGATATCATTTGACCTTCGACTGTTCCCGACGATTCACGAACAATTGTTTGTAAATAAATATATATGGATATATATGCTCAATACAAAAGTATATAATGATAAAAATACAATTTAATCATTCGAATTAAAAAGAATCTTTATATATACATGTATATGATTTCTATATGTAGTTAATATTATGTGTATATTGTAATATATATAAAATATATAAATATTCAATATTCAATATGTGTTATTATATAAGTATCAAGTATTAGATAATTAATAATATGTAATGTTAATACAATAAATTTAATTACAAGTAAAACATAAATGTTATACGTATTACCTTCATTATTATTTAAATAAATATTAATATCGATGTTATTAATAATATAATATATAATATATAGATATAAAATTTGATACATATAGATTATTACATTATTATTACTATTATTACTATTATCACCATTATCATTAAAAATCATTATTTTTATTATAATTATCAATAGTATTAATTATTATTAAACTTATTATTTATAGATATCATTATTATTATTATAAATTTAGTATGTTTACCATTAAGATTATTACTATTACTATTATTATTTATATCATTAATTATTATTAATATTTATATTTACCATTGTTATTAATATTATTATTATTATTATTATTATTATTTTCTTACAGTACACTAAAATAAATGTAATATCATTAATCAGTAAAAATTATACATCATGTTAATTAACAACTTCAAATGCAACGAAGTCTGCTCCTGTCACTATCTCTTTTAAATTTTACGATTCTTCTTCTGCTCTTGGATTTGGATTATGTCAACTCAATTGACACTACAATACAATTTCAATTGAATCCGTTACACATCATAATCAGCTTTTATTTTTTTATTTTATTTCTGGTACTGGTTGATTCCTCTTGTCGATCATTTTTTTTGTTTGATACTCCTGCTCGAATCTTTCTGTCTTCAATTTGTTACCAATCTCAATCTGTCTTTTGTTGTATTCCTTATAATTTATTCTTCATGTCGACAATCATTCAGTAAATATCAGTAATCATTCTGCAAACACAATTCATCAACTACTTCGCCACTAATTCACTCTCACTCTCAATCCCTTTTGTCTATAAAGATATATATACATACACATACATAATAAGTATATAGATACCTTTTTATTTGTTTCTTGATGAACCAACACAGTGATCACCATTGGAAATTCGATACCACCATCACCACTCTTAAATCAAGAATCATGAAACCACCGTTTCCTCCTTGTACTTCTCTTTTAATGAAACCTACAAACACTCACAAATTCTTTGTATTATTTATATACACACATTAAACATGCATACAGGATATGGAAAGGATATATATGCTCGATCACCTCCCTATCTCACGTTCTCTCCCTCTCTCTCTCTCTACGAACTTGTTTTGTGAACCTTGAAAACCAATCAAGACTCCAACTAGCACATAAAGCTCAAGCACAAACGATAGTTTAGATTTTAGGCACAAAGAATCAAGAACGGCCATGAAAAGTAAATCGTATACTTATTGATCATTAAACTATAATCACTATCTTTCAATCTTTCTTCTTGTTCCATCGTTATCATCATCAAAACACCACTACAACCCAACCGTCACTTGCAGCTAATGGCTTCTCCCTATTTTTTTTTCGTTGTCAACTCAAAACCACCACCAAACCTGCTACTGCAGTTTAGCCATCTGTTGGGCTGCTTTTATCGCTGTGAAACGTCATCAAGAACCCCACATATCGCAGCTATTTTCTCCTGCGAAAACCACCTGCAGCTGTTATCTTGTTATCTGTTCGGCCATCCCAAAAATCACCACATGAACTACTAATGTCTTCTGTTTCATTCTCCATCGAACCACATCACTGTTCTTACTTTCTATCCTACTTCGTTTGCTATTTCTGTTAATATCTTAGCAAGAACAATGATAAGTGTTGATGATAATATCATACGATTGATGTGATGATATATGAGGTCTATGATGAATTATGAAAAGGAAAAAAGAAACATTATATTATATAGAGATGTATGAAGATTAAAGGTGTTACAAGTGCCTTTCTTTTTTGTATTTGGCCGACATATTGCCCACTTGTCATGTGGATTTATTAGTTATATTAAAACAATGATGGAGAGTAGGTAAAGTTACCATGGGCCATGAATTCAAGTGACATTTTGGGTAGGTCCTTGAAACACTGATTGGTTCGGTTTATACACCATCGATTTATATATATTTTTTTATTTTCTCTCTTATAAAGAAGATGATGACGGATATACTTCATGATGGTGTAACGAATAAATCATGAAGGATTAGATGATTGTTGGATGAATACGATGAAGTTAGATGATGGTTATGATATTAATAAGATCGAAAATGATGATGGTATGTAATAGATGATGATGATGCTTAAAGATAGATAAAGAGTGCTGATATATCTGTGAAAAGGTTAAATGGGTTTAGTATTAGATGAACACGACAGACAAGTTAAAAGAATGTTAGCAGATAATTAAAACAGAAAAGAAGAAGTAGAGCATTGGTTTAAGTGGGTGTCAATTGATCATGAGGTCCTGAGTTCGAGTCTAAGTGACTGAAAAATATATTTTTTTTTCCAAATTGGGCTACTGCTATTGATGGGCCAAATTCTGGTTTAGCATCTTAAGAAATAGGAACAGAAAACAAAACTGGTTATATAAATTTAACTGTTAAATTAAAACAGAAAGACAAGCGATAGTGTAGTGGTTGAGACGGTTTGCTTTAAGTAAGAGGTTGTGGGTTCAAGCCTGGGCCTTGACATTTTTTTTGGAGATTATTACTTTAAAGGTAGTTTCTATTATTTTTATTATTATTATTATTGTTATTATTTTTAGTATTAATATCATTAATATTATTATTCTTATTATTATTATTATTATTAATATATGTATTAACATATAACATTTTTATTAGTATTATCATTATTATTAACATTATGAATACTTTCATTTTTAACAATATTATTATGTAAAACATTATTATTAAGATTATCATTGGGATTAGTATTATTATTATCAATGTTATTATTATTATTATCATTATTATTATTACTATCATTCATATCATTATCAGTATTACAGATAAATATTTTTGTATATAAAGATACAATACAATAATATTAATACTACGCCTCACTATATTTTATTAGTAAAAAGATATTAATTAAGTTATATATATATATATATATATATATATATATATATATATATATATATATATATATATATATATATATATATATATAGGATATCAATTAATGTTTTATATTTATACTTTAATATAAATTTTTATTATTAATGATAAATATTAGTATATATAAAACATATAACTCTAATATATTAAATCTACCTAAATGACATATAATATAACAAGTATAGTATTAATAACATTATCTAATTTTATTTCGACTACCATTACATGTGGTAATATATATAAATGATATAGGTTCGTGAATTCGAGGCCAATCCTATACTTGTTCAATGTCGTCATATGTATTTTTACTACAAAATACAGTATGGTGAGTTCATTTGAATCCCTTTTACTCTTTACATTTTTGGGACTGAGAATACATGCAAATGTTTTATTAACTGTTTTACAATAATTATATGCGTGAGTTCATTTGAATCTCTTTTACTCTTTACATTTTTTGAACTGAGAATACATGCAAATGTTTTATTAACTGTTTTACAATAATTATATGCATGAGTTCATTTGATTCCCTTTTACTCTTTACATTTTTGAGACTGAGAATACATGCACTGATTTTATAACTGTTTTATTAAATGCTTTTGAAATATATTTTGAACTGCGAATACATGAAATGCTTTTATAAATGTTTGAGGAGATAGACACAAAGTAAAACATTCCTCGAATGAATTATGTGGACATGATGATTGCCACCATTGAATTATGTGGACGTGATAATTGCCACCAATTGATATGAATATTTTTCCCTGATTATTATGCTTGGTAACCTAAGAATTAGAATCGGGTATGACCCTAATTCACGCGAATCCTAAAGGTAGCTACCGGGTTTGACACCCTCACCCAGAATGTTCACTAGACGGAAGGGCTAGTGGGCGTGGTGTTTAGTACTTCGAGGTTTATATGATTATTATACAGACGAGATGTTTTGTTTTGGGATATTATTATGGGCATTATATTGTTAAGGTCGGTTACCAAGCCAAGCTATGAAAGCAATGAAAAGTGAATGTTATGTATCGAGAGAATGATTTTATACACAGGTTATGTGTACGTTATTTTTGTGCACGAGATATGTGTACGGTTACTAAGATTTATGAAAGATGATTTCGTACACGAGAAAGGTGTACTGTATTTAAAAGATATCGCATGTACATTACAGGTGGATATTGGATTCGGGCCCATTTGTACCATGCAGCATTTAAATCTTGTGGTCTATCAAAATGATGAATTTTTACTGTTTACAATAAACTTATGAACTCACCAACCTTTTGGTTGACACTTGAAAGCATGTTTATTCTCAGGTATGAAAGAAACCTTTCGCTGTGCGTTTGCTCATATCACATGGAGTCATTCATGGCATTTAGACGTCAGTTCACCGCGATGGTACCATGTGTATTTTATTCGTTTGAAAGAATTTGGACGGGGTATGACATTACTGTTGGCCATCCCAATGGTATACAAGCCTTAATCAAAAGCATTGGTAATTTGGTTATAAATGAGTATATCATTCTCAAAGATATACTTGTTGTTCCAGAATACTGTGTTAATCTCATGTATGTTCACAAACTTACAAAAGATAATAAGTTAATTATAAGCTTTGATAATGATAAATGTTACATTCAGGATTTGAGAAACAAGAAAGTCAAGGAGATTGGTAATCAAAATGGTGGTCTGTATGTTTTTGATAAAAATGATAATGCTAGTAAGATACCACACTTAAATCAGACTCATTGTTACTCTTCTGTTAATATCTGGCATTCAAGGCTTTGTCATCCATCTGATCAAGTTTTAAATGTTCAAAAAGATAAGCTAAAATTAAAAGATAAGGTTTTAACTGGACCATGTGATATTTGTCATAAAGCTAAACCTTTTCCTTTAAGTGATCATAAAATCACAGATTTAGGTGAAGTTATTCATCTTGATTTGTGGGGCCTTTTTAAAGTTCAAACAAGAGAAGGTTTTAAATATTTCTTAACTGTTGTTGATGACTATTCTAGAGCTATCTGGATTTTTCTGATTAAAAGTAAAGAAGAAGTGTTTGAAAATGTTAAAATTTTTATCAACATTGTTGAAAATCAATTTAACAAACATGTTAAAATTATAAGAAGTGGTAATGGATCTGAATTCATAAATCAAAGTTTAACAAGTCTTACCAATAGTAAAGGAATTGTTCATCAAACCTCTTGTTCATATACACCACAACAAAATGGTGTTGTTGAAAGAAAACATAGACATTTACTTAATGTTGCAAGATCTCTTATGTTCCAAGGAGGTTTACCTTTGAACATGTGGTCTGATTGTATTCTAAATGCATGTTATTTGATTAATAGGACTCCCTCTGCTGTGCTAAATGGAAAATCTCCTTATGAAATGATTTATAAAATTGGTCCTAATCTCTCCCCTCTTAAGTGTTTTGGATGTCTTTGTTATGCAACTAATTTAAATCCTTCAAACAAGTTTTAAGTAGATCAATAAAGTGTGTTTTAGTTGGTTTTTCTACTGTCAAAAAAGGTTATAAACTTTTAAGTCTTGAGGACAAGTCTATTTTTTATTCAAGAGATGTTACTTTTTATGAGATTGTTTTTTTCCTTTAAAAGTTAAACATAAAGATGTTTTATCTGTTTCTTCTGAAAATCTTTTTCAAACAAATGATTTAAGTCAATCAAGTCTTTTTGATGATATTTTTGAAACTTCTGAAAACACTTTAAGTCCCAATGATGAAGGGAGAGCTGCTGAACATAGTGATGGCAGTAGTGATGATAATCATGAAGATGATCATTGTCCTACATCAACACATCATGAAGATGATACATTTATCCCTGAGAGCAATACCAACTCTAATGATTCTTTTGAAAATACTAATTTAAGGAGATCTTCTAGAAGCACTATCTTTCCTAAGAAATTTGATGATTTTGTTGTTGATGGAAAAGTCAAATATGGAATTGAAAGAGTTGTTAATTACAGTAATCTTACTTCAAACAATTATTCTTTCATTTCTAATCTTAATAAAACCATTGAACCAAAAAGTTATCAACAAGCTTGTCTTGATCCTAATTGTATTGAAGCTATGAATCTTGAAATTGAAGCTTTAAACAGATTTAACACTTGGATAATTACTGATTTACCCTTTAACAGAAAACCTATTGGTTCCAAATGGGTTTTCAGAATCAAATATAAAGCTAATGGAGAAATTAAAAGATACAAAGCTAGACTTGTTGCTAGAGGTTACAGTCAAAAAGAACATATTGATTATGAAGAAACCTTTAGTCATGTTGTAAAGCAATGTTACTGTTAGATGTTTCATTACTTTGGCTGTTCAAAATAATTGGCCATTGTATCAACTTGACATCAATAATGCTTTTTTATATGGAGATTTAAAAGAAGAGATTTATATGACTATACTTGAAGGATATTATACTGAAGCTGCAAACACTAATAAAGTGTGTAAATTAACAAAATCCTTATATGGCCTAAAACAAGCTCCAAGACAATGGAATGAAAAACTTAATGCTGCTCTTGTTGAAAGTGATTTTGTTCAAAGCAAGTCTGACTATTCTTTATATGTTAAAAATTCTGATAATGTTTTCATAGCTTTGTTAATTTATGTTGGTGATATTGTTATTACAGGAAATAGTGAAGTTGAGATAAATAAATTTAAAGCTTTTCTGCAAACTAAATTTATTATAAAATATTTGGGTAAACTGAAATATTTTTTAGGAATTGAAGTTCTTAATCAAAATGATGGAATTTGTCTCTCTCAAAGGAAATATTGTCTTGAATTGCTTAATGATTATGGTTTATTGGGAAGTAAACCTATTGGTACACTAATTGAATTCAATGCTAATATTAATAGTGAACCAAGTGAAAAAGATAGTCTGCTTATCAATGTGACTGAATATCAAAAGCTTGTTAGTAGACTAATTTACTTAACTTTGACCAGACCTGACATTTCATTTGTTGTTCAAGTTTTAAGTCAATATATGCATGCTCCTTTAAAGTCTCATCTTAATCTTGCTTTTAGAACTTTAAGATATCTTAAAAATGCTCCAGGTAGAGGTATTAATTTAGTAAAATGTAATAACTTCTCTCTACATTCTTTCTTGGGCTAAATGCAAATTAAATAGAAAGTCTGTAACTGGTTACTTGGTATATTTCTGCAATTCTCTCGTTTCTTGGAAAATAAAAAACAAACCACAGTTGCTAGGTCATCTGCAGAAGCAGAATATACAGTCATGGCAACTGTTGCTTGTGAAGTTATTTGGATTAAAAATCTTTTGTTAGATTTAAACAATAAAGTTCCTCTTCCTGTACAAATTTGTTGTGATAATAGCCCTGCTATTCAAATTTCTTATAATCCTGTATTTCGTGAAAAAACAAAACATTTTGATATTAATTTACATTACTTAAGAGAAAAAATTTGTACAGAAATTGTTAAAGTGTCTAAAATATCTTCATTTGAAAATTTAAAATGACATTACCCATGCTTTGCAACCCCATTGGTCTACGTGACATTCCCCTTGCATAAAATTACCGTTCACGGTTGGACAACTCTCCACCACACAAAAAAAATGGCCTGGTGTGCTAGGGTAATCAAAAACCCATATCCTCTGATCTTCACCATCTCCTCTGATCCATCATTCTCACGTTTCCTCCACTTTTTCTTCTAATCCCACTATCACAACACCCAATTCTCATAAGGTAATAGCGACAGCCGAAGTTATGTTTTCATTAGCGAAGTTCGACTGAATAAATCATTATGATCACAAAGAAAATCGATTACAGTCCCTACTTCATCACAGGTTGTTCTAAGGTATTCATCATTAATTTTTTTTTTCTGTGAATTATGTAGATTTTTGTTAAACCATAACTTTGGCATCATACCATAAATTGAACCCTAACATTGGCATAGTAGCAACTACTCATGTGTTTAACTGCAATTGAACCGTAGAACTAGAATGGATTCACGCCATTATTCACTTTATCAAACCTTATTATTTATTCTGTAAATATCACGCTGTTAATATCCTCACGGTAGTTGATACTTCAGCTCTAGAATCCAATTTTTAATTCTAATATCCAGTGACGACATTATCTCAATTTTTATGTTTGTGTTGTTTGCAGGATAGACTGTGGGAAGCTATTGATGATAATTGGATTGAATGCTAGCGGAATAATACTGTAAATATCATATTCACACTCCTTCTGGATTTACACATGTATGTATTTATTTAATTTTTGCATATATAATTGGGATATTACTTTATTATCAGAGGATCTGAGCTGGTCATATAATTTTAGTTGGTTTTATGTTTAAAGAGTGTATTTTTAAATTACTAATTGTGTTGGGCAATATAAAAGTATGTATATAAAGTTCAGGTTCTTATTGCTTAACAATTAATTGATGTAGAGTATTAGTAAAGAGACTTGAGAATGTTGACCCTATGAAAATGAAGCGAGAACGAAAGCTCGCATTTACATCATTTTTCTAAGGTTTTGGAGGCCAAAGTATGTGAAGGCTGTTGAAATGCACCATGGGGCATGAGGAGTTTTTTGGGGCTTAATTTGCTATGGCTGTGAATGTTTACCATGGGGAGGTTATTAGGGCAAAACTGACGACGAGTGCTAAGGCTGTGAATGTATACGTAAATATTGTGTATCTATATGTTCATAACTTTTTTTTTATTATTAGGCAAAACTGACGACGAGTGCTCAACAAAGGAGTACTAACCTTTGAAATATGTGTTGGAAGATTCAGAACATGGTTAGCAAAAGGGCAGTTTCGTTAATTTAATACGGAGTATATATTTTAAAGTTCTTTTTCTACAACTTTGAAATATAATCCATGTACAATAATTTGTATTTAGGACATATATTGTGTACTTTTAAAGGACTTTGTGTATTTCTTTCAGCAACAGCTGATTTAACCGGAACTTCAACTCACGCATATTACTTATGAACCACCTTTCAATCGTGCAGGTAATTCTTAACTGCAGAGAATCTGTGAGATGTATGCAGAGACTTAAAATATCCGACAATACATACTTTTTAGGGCTTTGCCAGTGAACCTGAAAATTTCGCCAACACATAATTTTTAGAGCTTGCCGTCTAAAAGTTTTAAATATGCACCTATTTTCTGGTATGATTTGGGCTGTCTTTATGTTTATTGGTATGGTTGACAGTTTGCTGCTTCGTTTCTTACATTCTACAAGTGTTAAATAGGTACATCTTTGGTTGTGTTGTTGTTATAGTATGTTGATGTGCTATTTTTCTATTGTACTATTGTGTTGATGTGCTAAAAAAATAGGATCGATCAGACCCCGATAGGTAAATGATCAACTTACCACCCTTCCTTTCGGAGGAATTCAACAATACTATGATGTTTTCTTTCTGTTTTAATTACTTTCCTTTTTCCAATTTATGTTTCTTTTGTGTTTTTTTGGATATATTTATATTTATACTTCACGTATTTTTTCTTTTTTTAATCTTTTGTTTTTATTTCATCTATCATACTCTGTTTACTTATATATTTCTTTTTTTTTTTCCTTCGTTTCAGATGGTAGATGTGTTTATGCTCCACCTTAGCTTGAGGTAAGTTATTTTTTAATGTAACTGTTTATTTGTTTAGTAAAAGTATATGTGTTTTTTGCATATTTTTTACCTTCTATTTACTTATTGTGTTATATGCTACCTTATTGGATTGACATGTGTATTGATGAAATGTTTAGTTCTGCAGCTACACTTCCTGCATATTTGCTATTGTGCATTGTTATTTTTAATTAATGTCAACTGCAAAGAAGCAAATATATATATATATATATATATATATATATATATATATATATATATATATATATATATATATATATATATTAGTCAATCTATTTCACATGGAACTGGTCAAAATAGTGGTTCTTTGGAACCATCTTTAGTCACCCCACTGCCAATGGCTAAGAGACATAGATTATCTCGACGTAACCGTCTTCGGTCAGCAATTGAACTGCTAGGGAAATTGGTGTAGTTTTAAATCGTTCTACGCCTTCCGATTCTAATTTATCTAAGAGATCCACATTTGTTTCTGCTATAACACCTGGGCACATGAGCATGCAGCATCCACCGGTTGGTAATTCTTTTTGTTATTTGGTTTGATTCAATTAATATTTTTCCCACATTAAAATGCATTGTTGATATTGACTATTGTTTTATCGTGTTTAAGTCGGGATATTGTCTCCATTGTTCTACAAACCGATGATACTGCTTTATTTTCATAAAAACATTAGGTTATGAAACCTTTCTCTGATGATTATCTATTCTGTTGTGCAGATTCGTTTCTGCATGTCGACTGTTCTATAAACATTGACAGTGTGTTGGGTATGCAATTGTTGTTCTGTAATAGACACAACTGATGGAAGACACTTGACATGTTTAGATTTTCCAGGTAAATAATAGTCAGATATTGCAGTTAAATAGTCTTTTTAATAAAGATATGCATTGATATTGTAGTTGAATAGTCTTTTAAATTTAAGATATGCATTTATCAAACCCGCTTAACAGTTTTCATATCTCTACAAGCGAGTTTGTATGGGTTGCAAATGAGAAAAAGGTGGAAAAGAAGATGCAATCTGAACAACCACCGATTGGCAGACCATCTATCGTATATGCACCCCACATTCGGAGAGGTATTCTACCTTTGAATGCTCCTCTGTCACCAGAGGAGGTTGTGCATCGTTTGAAGAGTTGATGAGTATCGGAAACAACAACTATCCAACTTATAAAGAAACCTATTTGGCAATGGGATTATTGGGCGATGATAAGGAATGGACAACCGCCTTAAAAGAAGCAAGTCCCACAACAACGGCAAGCGAATTGAGAAGACTATTCAGCCATATCTTACTCTATTCTGACGTATCCGGCCCATCGAAACTTTGGAGTGTATTAACATTTGTAGATTTCCGTATTTGTTACTCGGTAATATCTTATAGTATTAACAAAGCTTTGTAGGTTTCCGTATTTGTTCCGAAGCTTTATCCAAAGCTAAGGTTTTGCGTTGTAATTTTGAAAAGTTACTCACGACTTAACGTATTTGAAGTTTTTGTAATCTGAATAATTATGCAGGACTTGGTGTCAGCTATTGAAGACAGAGGATTGAAAATCGGAAAGGCGATGTTTCAACAATTAACTGGATTACAGAAATCGATATTAGATGAAGATTGTATACTTCATTGGCATGTTCTTCTTTTGTATGCAGAAGTGGGGTTTTCCTAAATCAGATCTTTTGCGGTGGGTTTCATCGACTCATGGGTTTTGGCTTCGGGATTTTCTACTTATTAAAGTTTTTGATGACGGTTGTCGCAGTTCATTTAAATTTTTCGCTGTCGGAATTTGACTACGGTCTAACCATCAAACATTGAAAGTATTCATGATTCAAAAATTTGAATTTTCTCTCGAATCATATATTTCTTGATTCTAATCCTGAATGTATTCTTTTAATTTGGTTATTTTAGGGTTTTTATGACATTCAGCTTGCTCTTTGAAAGGCGACTTGTGAATGAGTACGTTGGGTTTTGATACTCCTCTTCTTCTCAAGTAATGTGTTCTTTTTGGTTTGTTTTATTAAAGTTTTTTTTTTAAAAAAAAAAAATTCAATTAAGCTGGATTAAGCTAATTGTGAATAGGTTTTAAGCGCTGATTAGTTATTTTGTTAGATAATTGTATAACATGTTTTAATTCGTTTAGGTATGGCAGCATAATAGGTAAAGTCTTTTGGTGTATGTATGAAGCTAATGTGTATGTCTTTTGGTAGTTAAACATTATGTGCTTCTAACCTAGAAGTTGTTGGATACTTTTGGCTGTAAATAATATTTAGCCGCATAGCGCGTACCTTCAATCTTGTTTTAACCAAAGGGCTAACTATAAAACATCATAACTATTTGGTTGAAAGGTCGGGGCTTTCAGACTTGTTCCAAACTAAGCTTGAGGGGGCATGCTGAAAATGTTATACATTTTAACTGAAGCGACCCGTCTAAATCCATAAGGACAGATACAATAACATATGATTACATTGCGAGGTATTGACCTCTATATGATACATTTTACAAACATTGCATTCGTTTTAAAAGACAAACTTTCATTACATCGAAAGTTGACAGGTATGCATACCAATTCATAATATCCAAACTATAATTGACTTAATCTGTCATTTACTTAATAATAATCTTGTTGAACTCAACGACTCGAATGCAACGTCTTTTGAAATATGTCATGAATGACTCCAAGTAATATCTTTATAATGAGCAAATGCACAGCGGAAGATTTCTTTCAAACCTGAGAATAAACATGCTTACAAGTGTCAACCAAAAGGTTTGTGAGTTCATTAGTTTATCATAATCGATCATTTCCATAATTTAAATAGACCACAAGATTTTCATTTCCATTTCTCATAAATATACGTCCCATACATAGAGACAAAATCATTCATATGGTGAACACCTGGTAACCGACCTTAACAAGATGCATATAGAATATCCCCATCATTCCGGGACATCCTTCGGACATGATAATTTCGAAGTACTAAAGCATCCGGTACTTTAGATGAGGCTCGTTGGGCCCGATAGATCTATCTTTAGGATTCGCGTCAATTAGGGGCCATTTACGTTACCTAATTGTTAGGCTACCAAGCTAAAAAGGGGCATATTCGATTTCGATAATCCAACCATAGAATGTAGTTTTGATTACTTGTGTCTATTTTGTAAAACATTTATAAAAGCAGCGCATGTATTCTCAGTCTCAAAAATATATATTGCAAAAGCATTTAAAAAGGGAGCAAATGAAACTCACTATAATGTATTTCGTAGTAAAAATACATATGACGTCATTGAACAAGTGCAAGGTTGGCCTTAGATTCACGAACCTATATTAAGTATATATATATTTACATGTTGGTCAATATCTGTCTAACAATTTAGGTCAAGTCGTAGTGTATCACAATCCTAATGCTCGAGATTATCATGCAAACGCTAGCAAAGGTCATATAATTCAAAAATGATTTTTAGAATCTATACATGTTTAATATATAACTTAAATATAGTCGTTTTATATATTTAAATATATTTATCAGATTTCATTAGAGTAAATAATTCAAGTCCTTTATTAATAATGAAAATTTATATTAAAATTCAAATATGATAAAAATATAATTTTATATATCTTAAGTAATAAATTCATAAAGTTCACTTAATATCATAAAAATATAGTGGCATGTATTATTAATGTAATTATATTATGTATGATAAAATTATCTTTGTATCTCATATTCATTTAAAATTACATTGGTAATAATAATAAATAAAGTTGTATTAATTATTTTTAATAATAATAATAAAATAATAATAATAATAATAATAACAATATTTATATTTACTAATGATAATAATAATCTTGATAATAAATAATAATCTTTTGTAATAATACAAATGTTATAATAATAATAATATTTCTGATAAAAAAATTATATTCATGTTAACTATAATAACAATAAATAACAATGTTTTATATGAGACTGATAATTCTATTCGAAATGATAATTTTTAATAATAATACTAAAATGATAATAATAATGATATTTTATAACAACAATGATATTTTATCAAAATGATAATTTTAATAAAAATGATAGTTTTAATATAAATGATGCTTTTAATAATAATAATGATAAAAATAATAACTTGATAGTTTTGATAAGAATATTAATTATTTTAATAATAATATTAATAATAATAATAATAATAATAATAATATTGATTATTAATTAATAATAATAATAACGATAATAACGACGATAACGATAACGATAACGATAACGATAACGATAACGATAACGATAACGATACGATAACGATAACGATAACGATAATCATTTTAACAATAATACTTTAAAATTATAGATAATTCAATTGACGATATCTTTTAATTCGTTCATCAAAACCATACGATATCTAGATGAAAAGTTTATAGTTTTTCGCCAGCTTTCCAACGACATGCATATCATATATCTTATCTTAGTAGCATATGTATCTAATTCGTGATTTATCATAAACTATCTAACGACAAAATTAAACATACAAACATGCATAATCCTATATACTCGAGCACTAGTCAGGGATACACTAATAATATATAAAAGTTAAGTTATGAGTTATCACGTATCAATATTGAGATTCAATATTGCAGGAAAGGTACATAGACGCAACGGAGATGATAAACACTAGTTTGACTAACGAGCAAAACCCCCGAACCATACCCATATCCTCCATAGCCATAACCCATAATTTCCTTAGCTCTATCCCATTCGAAAACTCATTTTGAAAACATGCGAGCAGAACCTCGTCGTAGTATTTTATGTATAATACTAATACATATACTAATAATAATAATATTAATAATAATATTAATTTTAATAATAATAATAATATAAATGATAATAAAATAAATAACAGAGGGAGTAATATAGATTTTATGTGTGTGTCGAATGCCAGAACTCGATTGCATTTTATAATGTTTCATGAATCTTGATCCCATGCGATCGCATGGGTAATGTGGGTTAGTGCTATGTGATCCAGCTGTTGGGCACCCAATCTGTTTTGTTTTCATTTTGCAGATGTTTTTAATAATTATTTATATATATTTATATATTTAAATTATATAATTATATAAATAATATATTATATTCTCGTATATAACTAAGTTATAAATTTAGTTTAGATGACTCGTACGTTTACGCTCTTTAACGACCCGTCCTAATCCATCCGGACGAAGTCCATATTGATTATAAACGATTCATAATAGTTGATTACATCGCGAGGTACTTGACCTCTAAATGATACATTTTATAAACATTGCATTCGTTTTTAAAAGACAATCTTTTATTTCATTGAAAGTTGACAGGTATGCATACCATTTCATAATATCCAAACTATAAATGACCTAATCAGTCATTTACTTAATAATAATCTCTAATGAACTTCAACGAATCGAATGCAACGTCTTTTGAAATATGTCATGAATGACTCCCAGTAATATCCTTAAAATGAGCTAATGCACAGCGAAAGATTTCTTTCAAACCTGAGAATAAACATGCTTTAAAGTGTCAACCAAAAGGTTGGTGAGTTCATTAGTTTATAGTAATCATTTCATTTTCATCATTTTAATAGACCACAAGATTTCATTTTTCATAACAACTATCTCAAATCCGGCATTTCGCAAACGGCAGAGATAAAAATCATTCATATGTGAACACCTGGTAACCGACCTTAACAACATGCATAAAGAATATCCCCATCATTTCTGGAACTCTCATCGGAATGATAATTCGAAGTACTAAAGCACCCCGTATCGAGTGAGGCTCATTGGGCCAAATAGATCTATCTTTAGGATTCGCGTCAATTGGTGTCAGAACACCAATTCTTAGGCTACCAAGCTAAAAAGGGGTATATTCGGTTCGATAAATTCAACATAGAATGTAGTTTCGATTACTTGTATCTATTTCGTAAAGCAGTTATAAAAGTTGCGCATGTATTCTCAGCCCAAAAATATAAAGGGTAAAAAGGCAAATGAAACTCACCATACTGTATTTTGTAGTAAAAATACATATAACATCATTGAACAAGTGTAAGGTTGGCCTCGGATTCACGAACCTAAATTAATTATATATATTTATATGTTGGTCAATATTTGTCTAACAAATTAGGTCAAGTCATAGTGTACCACAATCCTAATGCTCGAGACTAATATGCAAAAGTCAACAAAAGTCAATTTGACCCAAAATGATTTCCAAAATTTATACATGATTATTATATAGTTTAAATATCGTCGTTTTATATTTTTAAATATTTTTAAAAGATTTATTATAGTAAATAATATAATTCATTTATTAATATATAAAACTTTATATAAAAATATACTTTTATTTATCTTAGATAATAAAATTTATAAAGTTCATTGAATATCATAAAAATGTTATGATAGGTTTTATTAAGTTAATTATATTATTTGTATTACCTTTTTATTTGATAAAATAACATTGATAATAATAATAAGTAAAAGTTGTATTATTTTGTATTAATAATTATTATTATTTTACTAATAATAGCAATATTTATATTTACGAAAATGGTATTATAACAATATGATAATTCTTATTAATAATGAAATTTTACAAGGATATTCCTATTAAAAATAATAATTTTTGTAAAGATGATATTTTTAATATTAATAACAATACTTGTAATAATAGTGATAAAAATAATGAAAAATGATAATTTTATCTAAATCAATATCTTTAAATTTCATCATGATACTCATACTCATTATTTCCTAATCAATTTGTTAATAGCTTTTAAATCGTCTTTTATATCGCGTTCATTTTAATGATAATAATAGTAATCATAATAATTAAGTGTTACTAATATAGTTTTAATTATAATAATACTAATAATAATAAATATTATGATAAGGATAATACTAATAACTAATTTAATGATAATAATAATAATTTTTTTTAATGATAATACTTTTTATTAATAATAATAATAATAATAATAATAATAATAATAATAATAATAATAATAATAATAATAATAATAATAATAATAATAATAATAATTAGATAAAAACTAGAACGACGATAATAACAACGATAATAATAATAATCATTTTTAATAATAATATAAAAATTCAATTGACAATAACTTCTAATCCGTTCATCGAATCCATTCGATATCTAAATGAAAAGTTTATAGTTTTTCGCCAGCTTTCCAACAACATGCATATCTTATATCTTATCTTAACCGCATATGTAACTAATTCAGGATTTAACATAGCCTATCTAACGGCAATATCAAAAGTTCAAGCATGCATAATCATATCAACTCGAGCACTAGTCAGGGATACTCTAATAATAATAATAATAATAATAATAATAATAATAATAATAATAATAATAATAATAATAATAATAATAATAATAATGAAAATGATAATAATAATAATAATAATCTTAATAAATGTTAAAGCTACCTTAAGGAAAAGGCTGTTAAAAAAAATATGCTTCATCCAGAGCTCGAACCCACTGTGATGACCCGTGAATTTCCAACCAAATTTAAACTTTAATCTTTATAGGTTTCTGACACGATAAGCAAAATCTGTTATGTGAGTCTCGAAAGTTTGAAATTTATATTCATGTAATCAATTGACCTTCGACTGTTCTCGACGATTCACGAACAATTATTTGTAAATAAATATGTATATATTATATAACTATAAATATAAGAATATATAATATTTTGATTAGATAAAGTATACTTTAAACCATTAAAATTTAAAATGTAAAATAACAGTTAGAGTAATTAAGTAATGTTAATAGATATAAATATGTACATGTTAATATATAATATAATTAATAATAAATGATATTAAATTTAATTATAAGATAAATTAGTCATTATATTAATATTATTAGTATTTTAAATATTAAATACTTGTATTATTAAAATTATTATTTAAAATAGATGACTTATAAGATATGAAAATGGATGTAGGTTTATATACAGATGTATATATGTATATATATTTTATATATGTATATATATATATATATATATATATATATATATATATATACATTGTGATACTATTATTACTAATAATATTATTATCAATAATAATGTAAATATTATTATAATTAACATAGTATTATGAATATTATCATTAATTATTAACATTCTCGAATATTATCATAGTTGGTATTATTTTTAGTATTATCTTTATAAATATTATTATTATCAGAAATTATATGTTCTTTATACATTTATATTATTATTATTATTATTAGTATTTTGATTATTAGTAATATAATTATAATTATTAATTAATAAAATCATTTATATAAACCGAAATTAGAATTAGGATCATTCAGTTGCACGTATCTTTCACACTTTACTTAATTTTGGAATCTTGTATAGGACTAATTACAATCACAAACAGTTAAATGGTACGAATTAGGTTAGCAATCAGATCAAATTTCAATTGTGTTTTCAATTGCCACTCTTCTTTTACTTATCTCCTACAAACCTGTTCGATACCCACACAAACACACATATTTTCTTTTCCTACTTTTCATTCAAACTCAAACCATGAAACCATCGTGATTAACTGCAGCTGTTTTAATTCCGGTTCCTCTTGTTTAGTTCAACTCAAAACCATCACTCTCATCAATCAAACACCACTTGAACAATTGTTCTTCTACTACTACTGGTGCTATTCGGTACTGTGGTAAACGCTCAAGAACATCCATGTAGCCTGTTACTGCTTATGTTCCTATTTATGGTTAAAAAAAATACCAAAACCATCGAAACCAAACTACTGTTCCTATTCGACTACAACTCTTTTCATTTACAACTTGATCGGAACCCGCTACTACTTTCGTTTCTTGTGTGAAACCCAATTGATTTACTACTACTACTTTTCTGTTTCATTGCTCCGATCAACATAATCATTGAACCATCATAATCATCACACTCATACACCAAACCACCACCATCGAACACCCATCACCAAACTTATTTTTTTCTTTCGTTTATCAACCTGTGACCACCACTTAACCACTGTTGCGAAATTCCTCTTGTGTCTATTCAAATAACAACCGCCACACTAAACCCATGTTGTCACCTTTCTTGCTTTCTCCTGTTTACTACCACGAGCCAAACCACCATCTTTTAACAATCAACACCATCATTAATTATTAGCAAGACCAAACGCCAACTACAACCTTCTACGATATATTTTTTCTCGGTTTTGGCAGGTAACAACCCGACACCATTGAAGTATCACAGTTATGCTGCTACATCAGCTTACTTTTCTGTTTCTATAAATGTCGAGTTCGAATTAAAAAGGGAAGTGGTGGAGCATGTTATGAGCGTACTTAATTATTTAAGTATTCATACAGAGAGTTATTAGTAAAGTGTGGGTAATCTATCTTTATGATTGTGATAATGGAAAATGATGGGATGATGACGGATTGTGTGACGATCGCTCCAAATCCATATGGACAATACGTCATTCATTGATTTCATTGCGAGGTATTTGACCTCTATATGATACGTTTTGTAAACATTGCATTCTTTTGAAAAGGCACACCATAAATGAATATTTAAATCAAAGGTTTTTAACATCTGATGATTTCTACATATAGACAATCACTGTAAATAATAGTTTACAATAGTACTTCCGTTGACAGTACAGTCAAAATAAGATACATGGTGATGATTTGGTGAATGCAACGTTTCCTTGAAAAATATGCCATGTATGACTCCATGCACATAGCTTGTCTAACATATAAGCAAACAGCGGAAGACTTCTAGAAACCTGAGAATAAACATGCTTCAAGTGTCAACACAAAGGTTGGTGAGTTCATAGTTTTAATATTACACATAATCCGTATATCAATGTGGATTTACAAAAGTTCAGTTGTTTTATTCAAAACGTTTATCAATAGGTTTTACATAAAAGGTGGATCACAAGATTTCAGTTGTTTCATCCGAAACGTTTATCAATCGGTTCTACAAAATTGAGCACCCTGGTAACTAAACTTTAATGCTTATATAATTTGTACCCTTTATATAATCATCTTAATAATACACGCAAACCAACGTGTACGCTTCTCAAATAGCATACGTCCGTTAAAAGGCTAGTGCTCTAGCTCGGACGGGGATATCAAGCCCTATGGATCCATATACTACTACTCGCGCCCACCAGTTCTTATAACTGGCAGTTACTAGTTACCAAAGCTAAGGGATTTTCGGTTCAAACTCGGTGTAGAATTTAGTATGTACTTGTATCCATTGCGTTTAAAATAAAGTGCATGTATTCTCAGCCCAAAAATATAGATTGCAAAAGCAATTAAAAAGGGAGCAAATGAAACTCACGCATATAAATATTGTAAATCAGTTTATAAAGCATTTGCATGTATTCTCAGCTCAAACGCATATAAATATTGTATATTGGTTAATAAAGCATTTACATGTATTCTCAGCCCAAAAATGTAGAGAGTAAAAGGGATCTTATGAAACTCACTGTTTAATATTGATATACAATATTGTAGGAAAGCACGTAGACGCATTGGATATAATAAGCACGAGGTTTGATTCACAAAAATACCCTCGAATATTACCCATAACCTCCTTGGCAATAACCCATATTTTCCTTAGCTCTAGCTTTCTCGGAAACTCGTTTTGAAAAATTACTTGGACAGCACTCCGTCGTAATATTTTATGTACATTATTATTTTTGTATCGCAAAAATAATAACACTAATAATAAAATTAATAAGATTAATAATAATCTTATTATTATTAATAATAATAATAATAATAATAATAATAATAATAATAATAATAATAATAAAATAAATAAATACGGAGTAAAAATAATATATGTGTGTGTGTGATTTATCTGGCCAAAACTCGAGAATTTATAGCACTTGGCCTGAAATCTGGAGTCATGCGACTCGCATGGAAATGGCCTTCTGGCCATGCGACTCGCATGAGGACCAGGGACAGCTCACATTGTTTTGGCTCCTAGCTTGTCGACATAATATAAAATAAATATAAATATATAAATAATTAATATAATTATTTTATTCTTGTGCATAGTAGACTAGATATTTTTGGTCAGTTGCGTCGGGCGTTTCTTCTTGACTCGGGTCCCGGTTCCGGATTTTTAGACGTCCTTGCGTACTATTTTATATCGTGTACTTTGCGTTCCGCAACTTGTACTCTTGTCATTTTTAGACGTTCTTCATCAATAATTTGAACCTTTTTAATTGTATCTTAAACTTTCGAGTGTTTTGGTCATTTACTTCTATAAATCATCGTCTCGCTATTTGTTAAAATACATTTTTATAATAGCATTTTACTGTAGCAAAGTTACTGTAGCAAAGTCAAATTTTACTGTAGCAATTCACTGTAGTAAAGTCAATTTCACTGTAGCAAATAGTGATTTTCGAAAACACTGTAGCATTTTGAGTAATGTGGCAATTTGAAAACACTGTAACAAATTAGTGTTTAACTGGTTCATCTTAAACGCTTTAGTTAACTTATCTAAATATCAATTGAATCAATAAACGAATGTTACTATCGTTTATTATATATATGTATATATCTTTTTAATATACATAAATCAGTTTTTAAATACACATTGGAAGTTATTTATAAATAAATTTTAATAATAAATATTTCAACTTATCATATACATTCAAATAGATATTTAAACCAATAAGTTTAATGTACGGTATCAAACAATTAATACATTGTTACCTTTTCATGTTATAGTATATATGTATCTATTTACATATAATTGTTCGCGAATCGTCGAAAACAACCGAAGGGTATTTAAATATATAAAAGTAATTCAAAAATTTTGAGATTCAGTTTTACAGACTTTGCTTATCGTGTCGGAAATGTTAATCATACAAAGATTAAGTTTAAATTTAGTCGAAATTTTCGGGTCATCACAGTACCTACCCGTTAAAGAAATTTCGTCCCGAAATTTGAGTGAGGTCGTCATGGCTAACAATAAAAATGTTTTAATGACGAATATGGGTTGATAATAGAGTTTTATCTATGTTTGAATAATATAGATAAAATAATCCAATTACTCGAAGCGTATGAGAGAAGTTATCGTAATCAAGTGAAATGGAGAATAAAGATGCGTCTTATCTCTTGATGTAGTAACGATTGATTTCCGGATTTTAAGGAATAGAAAATCTTCATAATTTAAATAAGATTTGATTTTTCAGAATTTGCGGAAATTAAGATTTTCTTTGATTAAATGCGTAATCTGCCTCTATTGCTGCGTCCGATATTTTGCTATAAATTGACCTCTTTCGTTTCATTTATTTTCAACACTCCTATAATCTTCTTTCTTATTTCATACATCCCAATAGATTGTGAAAATGCTTAATCCAGTTCTGATTCTTGATATTTTCCTGGCTATCGTATCCTTCATTCTTCTTTTTCATCTGCCACCAGAGGAAGTTATTTTCTTCTACTATTACCTTGGGGTTATAGTGTTTTTCATTCTCCCGTGTCTTTATATTGCTATACGCATTGATATACACGGTTTGTAATTTCGGGGTTGTTATCGGGCTTTATGTTCTCCATTATATTTCGGAGCTTCATGCTTTCGTTTTCTCTTCCCGACCTTAAGTCAAGCGAATAATGGTCCAGAATTCGTAGGTATGAATTTCAGAATAAACATAATTAATGTTCTAAGAAAGAAACGGTAATGGCACAATCTGACTTGTCAAATTACCAGAATATCCGGAAAAGACCGAATCATCAAGAAATATATTTTCTTGATATATTTAGAGATTATATAGAATGAAAGAGTTATGTAACATGGTTTATGATGAGGGTGTGATCTGTGAACCTTTGTCACGTTCCATTAGAAACTCAACATGACTTACTGTAATATAATCACGTTGATCAAGTGTCATTATATTATACTAACTCATGCTTCAGTTCCCAACATTACTTCAAAACATCCATTTTTTTTTCGAATTTTTCAGATTTTAGAAATTAAAATAGTTTCTTTTATGATGTAACACAGATAGCACGAAGAGGTAATGATTTCAAATAAGAATGGTTTCAAAAAAATATTTTCAGAAATATGGAGGATATTTATAATGGGAGATACGATGATATCTTAGAATATTTAAGATAAGATGATGATGAAGAATATTGTCCGCAAAGGTTTTAGTGTAAGGAGCAAGGTATTCGTTAATGATTTCAGCAGACTCTGAATCATTTGGATTCTTTGAAGTTAGATTTAGTCTTTGTGATTTGTCCACAGCCTCCTTCATGGTCTGCTCAATCCGTTTTTCAATTCCAAACCTTCTCTTTTTCTCTGCTTTACCACCATACTATTCTTTATCATCAAACTTTTGACTGTTAAGGTCGTTTACAGTTTTTGCTGCTTCATCAACATTTTTCCAAAATTCGGAGAACTAGTTTCGTAGTTTGGGGTATTTTTCGGAAACTTCACATTCGAAGTATGTAAGTCCAGGAGGTAGACGTTATATGTACACATATAACTGTTGGCGTAGACGTGCTACAAGATTTCAAGATACTGATTGCTATTTCCCGATAATTGGTATGGCAATTGCCGTTACAAGATGTGGATGAGTACATGATACAGTTTCAATGAGTATAAGGATTTTTTGGAAGGTCAAAGATCAATGAAGTTGTTGGTAAATTTACTGCTAATGTGGTGGAACATGAAAGATTCCCCGATAACAAAAATGTATATGCCAAAGTTACAAGTCTGAAAGGTCGTCGTTGACTGGTTGAACGGTTGATAATACTGGATACTTGAAAAGGAATTGTAAGATTATTTTCAGTAATAATAATGCCGAAGGATTTATCACATATACGTGTTAAAGTTTTACTTAGGTTTCGAGAGCTTTCCAGATGTATGATTATAAGTACAAATCTTTCTTCTCGTAGATATCGTGTAGTTGGTTTGTCTTCTCGTTTGTTCATTAGTTGAAGTGTTTCCTATAATTTCGATGGGTTTGAACGCAAAATGTAATCATCTGATGTTCTAGTACTGTTCTGAATTCAAAGCATGGTTTTCGAAGCATGGTTTTGAAAGATGTAGGAATCTAAGAGTGATGTTTTTCGTTTAATCTTGACTTGGATTCTGATCTATCGAAATCAGAATATGAAAATGAATGAAAATGGTTATTCTGCGATGAACAGATACGTATATCTATAGGTTTGAGCAGTATAGTTAATGATTGCTGAATCAGAATTGAAGAATGTATAGTGTAACATATTAATGTGGAATTTATATATTTCTAGGGTATTACCTACCCGTTAAAATATTCTCATCATTAACAGTTTGTACAAAAGGATTTTCAATTACAATCTTTATGAAAATATATGTATGTATATTTCCTTCGGATGTAATATAGATTTAATGAGTTATTAAACTCATTTGATTTTCGGTTGGAACTAGAAACGAATAATCTCTTCTATATTAAAGATTACATAATCGTCGCAGGATATTTCTCCAATGAAGTTATGAATTAATACTTCATCGTTTATAGTTATTAGTATTCTTCGGTGTCTACGATGCGTATGAGGTTGATACTCGTGGGACAGATTGTGAAGTTGAGGTTTGCGATGCAGATGTTGTTGGTGATGGTAATGGTACTGTTGGTGTTGTTGTCGGTGGTACTGTTGATGCCGGTGATGCTGCTGGTGTTTGTAACCTTTGCACCATATTCTCCAAAGCCACTACCCGAGCACGAAGCTCGTTGACTTCTTCTACTACACCAGGATGATTGGCGGTTCGGACGAGCGGATGAATAAGATCCAGAATTTGAGAGAGTATATGATCATGACGAGATATTCTGGAGATGAGAGAGAAAATGGTATCACGAACAGGTTCGCCGGTAAGTGCTTCAGGTTCTTCGCCAAGAGGGCAATGTGGTGGATGGAAGGGATCGCCTTCTTCTTGTCTCCAATAATTAAGTAGGCTACGAACCCATCCCCAATTCATCCAGAATAGATGATGGCTAATTGGTTGATCCATTCCGGTTACACTGTCTTCGGAATTCAGGTGAATATCCATATCGGAATAGCTGTCAGTGTTTGAACTAGATATGGGATCTATCTTGTATAAATAGGGAGATGATTTTTTTTATATGAATTAGATTATAGAATTTAGTTTGGTATTCTTCAATACATAATTTACATATGTATATATAATACCAAATTCCATAAATCACGGAGAAATTTTCGGAAGATATCAGGAAAAGTTTACAGTAATAGATACGCTAAGATATGAATTTTTGTCTATACACTATTTATGCAATAAATGCAGGAAAACGTGTCTAGACTTAAGAATGATAAGCATGTAATTTTCGATAAGAAATGATAAGCAAAACTTTTAACTTGCAGACACGGTCGAAGTCCAGACTTACTAATGCATCTTAACAACTATCAGTTAGACACATTCATGCAAGACCTGATTCGCTAGGACCAACGCTCTGATACCAACTGTGACGATCGCTCCAAATCCATATGGACAATACGTCATTCATTGATTTCATTGCGAGGTATTTGACCTCTATATGATACGTTTTGTAAACATTGCATTCTTTTGAAAAGGCACACCATAAATGAATATTTAAATCAAAGGTTTTTAACATCTGATGATTTCTACATATAGACAATCACTGTAAATAATAGTTTACAATAGTACTTCCGTTGACAGTACAGTCAAAATAAGATACATGGTGATGATTTGGTGAATGCAACGTTTCCTTGAAAAATATGCCATGTATGACTCCATGCACATAGCTTGTCTAACATATAAGCAAACAGCGGAAGACTTCTAGAAACCTGAGAATAAACATGCTTCAAGTGTCAACACAAAGGTTGGTGAGTTCATAGTTTTAATATTACACATAATCCGTATATCAATGTGGATTTACAAAAGTTCAGTTGTTTTATTCAAAACGTTTATCAATAGGTTTTACATAAAAGGTGGATCACAAGATTTCAGTTGTTTCATCCGAAACGTTTATCAATCGGTTCTACAAAATTGAGCACCCTGGTAACTAAACTTTAATGCTTATATAATTTGTACCCTTTGTATAATCATCTTAATAATACACGCAAACCAACGTGTACGCTTCTCAAATAGCATACGTCCGTTAAAAGGCTAGTGCTCTAGCTCGGACGGGGATATCAAGCCCTATGGATCCATATACTACTACTCGCGCCCACCAGTTCTTATAACTGGCAGTTACTAGTTACCAAAGCTAAGGGATTTTCGGTTCAAACTCGGTGTAGAATTTAGTATGTACTTGTATCCATTGCGTTTAAAATAAAGTGCATGTATTCTCAGCCCAAAAATATAGATTGCAAAAGCAATTAAAAAGGGAGCAAATGAAACTCACGCATATAAATATTGTAAATCAGTTTATAAAGCATTTGCATGTATTCTCAGCCCAAACGCATATAAATATTGTATATTGGTTAATAAAGCATTTACATGTATTCTCAGCCCAAAAATGTAGAGAGTAAAAGGGATCTTATGAAACTCACTGTTTAATATTGATATACAATATTGTAGGAAAGCACGTAGACGCATTGGTTATAATAAGCACGAGGTTTGATTCACAAAAATACCCTCGAATATTACCCATAACCTCCTTGGCAATAACCCATATTTTCCTTAGCTCTAGCTTTCTCGGAAACTCGTTTTGAAAAATTACTTGGACAGCACTCCGTCGTAATATTTTATGTACATTATTATTTTTGTATCGCAAAAATAATAACACTAATAATAAAATTAATAAGATTAATAATAATCTTATTATTAATAATAATAATAATAATAATAATAATAATAATAATAATAATAATAATAATAATAATAATAATAATAATAATAATAATAATAATAAAATAAATAAATACGGAGTAAAAATAATATATGTGTGTGTGTGATTTATCTGGCCAAAACTCGAGAATTTATAGCACTTGGCCTGAAATCTGGAGTCATGCGACTCGCATGGAAATGGCCTTCTGGCCATGCGACTCGCATGAGGACCAGGGACAGCTCACATTGTTTTGGCTCCTAGCTTGTCGGCATAATATAAAATAAATATAAATATATAAATAATTAATATAATTATTTTATTCTTGTGCATAGTAGACTAGATATTTTTGGTCCGTTGCGTCGGGCGTTTCTTCTTGACTCGGGTCCCGGTTCCGGATTTTTAGACGTCCTTGCGTACTATTTTATATCGTGTACTTTGCGTTCCGCAACTTGTACTCTTGTCATTTTTAGACGTTCTTCATCAATAATTTGAACCTTTTTAATTGTATCTTAAACTTTCGAGTGTTTTGGTCATTTACTTCTATAAATCATCGTCTCGCTATTTGTTAAAATACATATTTATAATAGCGTTTTACTGTAGCAAAGTTACTGTAGCAAAGTCAAATTTTACTGTAGCAATTCACTGTAGTAAAGTCAATTTCACTGTAGCAAATAGTGATTTTCGAAAACACTGTAGCATTTTGAGTAATGTGGCAATTTGAAAACACTGTAACAAATTAGTGTTTAACTGGTTCATCTTAAACGCTTTAGTTAACTTATCTAAATATCAATTGAATCAATAAACGAATGTTACTATCGTTTATTATATATATGTATATATCTTTTTAATATACATAAATCAGTTTTTAAATACACATTGGAAGTTATTTATAAATAAATTTTAATAATAAATATTTCAACTTATCATATACATTCAAATAGATATTTAAACCAATAAGTTTAATGTACGGTATCAAACAATTAATACATTGTTACCTTTTCATGTTATAGTATATATGTATCTATTTACATATAATTGTTCGCGAATCGTCGAAAACAACCGAAGGGTATTTAAATATATAAAAGTAATTCAAAAATTTTGAGATTCAGTTTTACAGACTTTGCTTATCGTGTCGGAAATGTTAATCATACAAAGATTAAGTTTAAATTTAGTCGAAATTTTCGGGTCATCACAGATTGATGATGAGTATTGCTTCTGTTTGCTACAGTTCACCCTCGTTTCTTTTGTTGTTGAACCAAAAGCCAACCACTTAATTTATTTAAATCCACTATCGGGCAACTGAATTCATTTCTGTATTTTATTTTATTTTTCCTGTCGAAGGCAATCCAAAGACAAAACCCTACAACTTGGGCCGTGGGATTTGTTATCTTGTTGGGCCATGATTATTTAGGGATGATACAAAAAAAATAGGATAAATAAACATGGGTTACGTATTACAACAGAAAAGCATAAGCAGTCTAATGGTTAAGCGTTGTTGTGGGTGAGCGGGAGGTCGAGGGTTCGAGCCCTAGCAAGGGCTGTTTTTTTTGGAATACATTTCTTTGAGGTAGTGGTAGTTTTCATTTATTTATTATCACTATTATTATTATTATCACTTATTAATATTAATTATTATTATTGTCATTAATATGATTAATATTGTTATGATTATGATTATTATTATTATTATTAGTGCATCCCTGACTAGTGCTCGAGTAGATATGATTATGTGTAACGACCCGGATTTTTCCGATCGTTTTACACTTATAAGATTAATATTTACATAAATTAAAACTTACCAACATGATAAGCAATCTAAATTGTTGAGATTTATGATTTTGAAAAGAGTTTTACATAACGTTTAACCGTCTAGTTTGACCGATGATATCACGAACTATACAATATATGTTAATTATACGTTTGTGTATATATATGTATATATACATATTTAACATGATTTAAGGATGTTTAAATATCTCATTTTGTATTAATAACAATAAGTTATAAGTATATTTTGAAACTACTAACTTAAGCTTTCAAAACGATAACTATACGTAACGTTATTTAACATAAATACTTACGACCTATAATGTTTATACATATATCGTATATATAATGTATTTAATCACTTTTAAAGACTTAAATACATAAAACAATATAAGTATATTCACAAAAGATAGCTATATTTGAATCCTCATTCCATTTTTCACAAGATTTCTATACGTATATCTAGAGTATATGTACTTGTATCATACCTAGCTTCTATACGTATTTACTATTGGTATATACACATTAAATCACCACCAACCAGCCCTTGTTCATGCCTTATGTATAAGGTAACTACTTTTGTTATTTAGTATGACAATTTCACATGATTAAAAGATCTTTTCACAAAATTACAAATTTATACACCTTTTACACCACCATAAATACATGCATCCATTTTCAATTTTTGGAACATCATTTCTCTAGCTAAACACACACACTTACTAGCCTCATGTCTCTCTAAGAACTCCAGCAAAAATCCTCTCAAGAATCACCTTAAACACCACCATAAAAAGATCAACAAAAACACTACAAAAATACAACTTTCAATTCAAGTTTATGTCTTAAGTTGCTTCCAATCTTTCATCCAATTTCATCACTCTTTTGGTTCTAGGTTTTTACTCCTCTTTTACAGCAATCTTGTCCAAGTAACTTGAGGTAGTAACTTTGTTCATAACCTTATTCGATTCATATATATATAGCTATCATATTTTGTGGTATACAATTTTAACAACAAGAACATAGTTTGAAAGTTTTCAAACTTGTTTGCAAACTAAATAGATCCTTCTAACTTAACTTTTAAAATACTTCAAGACCTGTAATATAACTTAAATATATGCTAATTTAACAAGGTATAACTTGGTTTTTCAAAGAAAATCTTAAAAACTGTTTTTACGATGTCGGAGTGTCACCGGGGACTGTTTTGGGTTGGATAATTAAAAACCATCTTAAACTTTGAATTGGAGGTTTATGTTCTGGAAAAATGATTTTTACTATGAATATGATAACACATAAAAATTTCATGATTTAATTCAAAGTATAAGTATTTTTAGAAAAATAACCATTTAAGGTTGTTTACATAAAGGAAAATGTTTAACTTCATAAGTTTCACTAAAGTTTCACCTATGCCGTGTGATTTTGAATACAAACTAAGGTATTTACAGTTCATAGTCTTAAAGAGGGACTCGATCCAAGGAGATGGCAAGTTGAATCAACGAAAACGGAGTTGTAACGAAGAAACTATGACCGAAACAAAATTGGTTATCCAAGACTAGTTTAACTTCGGGATTAATTGGGAAAAATTTATATAAATCACATATTTCTAAGATAACAAGATATTTTATATATATGTACTCATAATTCAATTTTATATGGTTCAGGATCACCCGTAAACAATACGAGAAGATTAATCATAAGATCCCATGTTTGTACGCAACACGTCATTTGACAACACCGGTACTTTATGTACGCAACACGTCATTTGACAACACCGGTACCGTGGGTCAAGATTAATCTCGACCAATACATATACGTTGGGGGGTTTTATTTATTTCGTTGGGGGTTTATTAAACATCTAAATATGAACCATTAAAATTGAATTACTAACAACGAACTGCTAACTACGGACTAAGGAATTATTCAAAGTATTAAAAGTATAACAAGTATATATATGTGACGATTGTTTAAAATGAAAACATATTGATATATTATATATGGATAGGTTCGTGATATCAACCGGAAGACCAAGTCAAATTATATATATCTTCAAGACAAAAGTGAGTATATAGTCCCACTTTTAAACTCTAAATATTTCGGGATGAGAATACATGTATTTTATGTTTTACGATATGGACACAAGTAACTGAAAAATATATTCTACGTTGAGTTGTACCACTGGCATACTTCCCTGTAGCTTGGTAACTGTTATTTACAGCGGTATTGTAAACGCGAATCCTGTTGATAGATCTATCGGGCCTGACAACCCCAACCGGACTGGACGACCAGTATTCAACGGTTGCACAGTACTTCGTTTCGTGACTACACTTGGTACGGTGTAGTAAGATTTCATAATAAAGGGAATATGCGACGTGATTAAATGTTAAGTATGGTTACCAAGTGCTCAACCACTTAGAATATTTTTATTAAAATGTTTATATATGAAATCTTGTGTTCCATTGTTATAACGCTGCTAGCATCAAACCTATATATCTCACCAACTTTATGTTGACGTTTTAAAGCATGTTATTCTCAGGTATGAATTAAGTCTTCCGCTGTGCATTAGCTCATGTTAAGGATACTACTTGGAACCTTTTAAGCCATGATACAAAGACGTTGCATTCGAGTCATTGGAGTTCAATAGAGAATATAAATAAGTAAATGACAGATTAGGTCATTTGGATATTATGAAATGTTAGACGAAAATGTCAAATATTGATGTAATGATAGTTTGCCTTTTAAGAATAAATGCAACGTTTGTAAAATGTATCATATAGAGGTCAAGTACCTCGCAATGTTATCATATGTTATTGTATTCGTCCCTATGGATTGGGTCGGGTCGTCTCATGTGGTATCAGAGCGTTGGTCTTAGCGAACCAGGCCTTGCATTAGTGTGTCTAACTGGTAGTTGTTAGGATGCATTAGTGAGTCTGGACTTTGACCGTGTCTACATGTCAAAAGTTTTGCTTATCATATCTAGTCGAAAATCATCTGCTTATCATCCTTAGGAATTGCCTGCTTAGTATTCTTAAGTCTAGACACGTCTTACTGCATTTAGTGCATCGATAGTGTATAGACAAAATTCGTATCCTAGCGTATCTGTTGCTATAGACATTGCCTGACGAATTTCAAAGATTCTCCGTAATTCACGGGATTTTGAGTATTATAAATACATATGTAAATTATGTATTGAAGAATACCAAACCCAACTCCTATAATCTATTCCAAACCAAAAATTCATTTCCCCGACTGTACAAGATGAACTCCGCGTCCAGTTCGAATTCCTCCGACTCCGACAGCTACGCTGATATGGATTTCCATTCGGGCTCCGAAGGCAGCGTCACTGGAATGGATCAACCAATTTCTCATCATCTATTCTGGATGAATTGGGGATGGGTTCGTAGTATACTAAATTATTGGAGACAGGAAGAAGGTGATCCCTTTCACCCACCGAATTGCCCCATTGGCGACGAACCTGAAGCACTTACCGGCGAACCTGTTCGAGAAACCATTTTCTCTCTCATTTCTCGAGTATCTCGTCACGATTATATCCTATCCCATATTTCGGATCTTGTTCATTCGCTCACTTCAACCGCCAATCATCCTGGTGTACTAGCAGAAATTAACGAACTTCGCGCTCGTGTGACGGCTTTGGAGAACACGGTGCGAGGGTTACAAACACCAGCAGCAGCACCAGCAGCATAACCAGTACCGTTAACAACATCAACCTCGCAATCTTCAGTACCAGTAGCATCATCGACGTCAACGACATCATCAGCATCAACACCAACCGTATCATTACCACCACCAACAATCACATCCGCACCACGTACCTCAACATCATCATCTGAACTTCGAATATGATCTTTGTTCTACATATCATTCTACACCGATTACCTCTTCTTTACGTATCGTTCTTCGTTCGACATGACGATTATGTAATCTCTAATGTTTTGGAGATTATGTAATCTAGTAATAACGATAAATCAAATGAGTTGAATATTTTATTGACTCATTAAATTCATAGTTACATCCGAAGAAAATATATATGCAAATATATTTTCATAAAGATTGTAATTAAAAATTTCTTTCGTACAAACTGTTAATGATGAAAATATTTTAACGGGTGGGTAGTACCCAAGGAATATTTAGAATTCACATTAACAAGTTACACTGTACATTCTTCGAATCTGATTCAACGATCATTTATTATCCTACTTACAATTACCGATATATTTATCCGTTCACCCCAGATTAACTATTTCCATTTAAATTTCATATTTGGATTTTTACATATCCGAATCCAACAAGTGGCATAATGAAGAAACATTGACAAAATAAAAATTGTTAGAAACAGATGAATTAATTAATTGAAATTGTGATAGGATTACACGCTAACTGTTCCGGCTAACTGTTCCCAGCTAACTGATTAATATTTAATTTATCGCAATTTACATTCTTGCAATTTTAATTTCTGTACTTTACATACCATCGGAACACATGTACAACAACACGTCGGATTAATTCTGAGACAACACGTTGTATAATGGGTCATGATATATATTTATTTATTTTACGCATTTTAAATAACGGGACACGTATACAAGGTTTCGACTTATCATATTGACCCATCTATATATATATTTCGAAAAAACCATAGACACTCTATATGTGAAGGTGGGAGTTGGCTATACAGGGTCGGAGTTGATTCCAAAATATATATATACTTTGAGTTGTGATCGACACCGAGACCGGTACACGGGTCACGATACGTATTAAGTAATTCGAATATTATATATTTAGTTCATGTATGAATTTATTGAACCATTAGACAATCGGACTATTGGACTGCTAACTTTGGACAATTAAAAATGAGTTAAAATGATGATTATTACATATGAAACTAAACAATCCTTCAAGTTTGCCACTTGATTCTATTTTAAACCTCATTTGTATCTTGACGATTACAATTCGCATTCACAACTTTTCATGATTCTTGAAAACATCTCGATCGAGAAGTTGAACCAGCTGCACCTCGTCTACGGAAGAAAGATTTATGCATACAGTTATGCACCTGAAAATTTTCGAACTCGAAGTTATAGTTAAAACATATCCGCATCGAATTCCTTATCATCCATTAGCAAAAACAATCACGCGATTCCTTTTCAATTAACTAATTTTGTCACAGCTCCACTTCGATATCTCAGTAAGACTACTCTTATTACAATCTCGATATATATATATACGTTGTTCTTTCACCATCGTTACTGGAGAACCTTTTATATTCCATCATATTACCATCAGCGTTTAATCATCTAAAAATACAATTCTCCTTAAACCATCTTGGTTTGATAACCAATGACCCAGATCCGATAACTTTGAAAATACTGACGAAGCAGCATGTTGTAGAAGGTCTTAATGACCAAAAGTTGATGATAAAAGAAGGAAGTGTTAGGAACGCTCGATAGAAAATTGGTACTGAAAACCGGATTGAGCAAACCATGAAGGAGACTCTGAACAAGTTACAAGGACTAAACTTGTACATAAAGAATTATGACGATTCTGTAGCAAACACCTTGCTTCTGAATCTAAACCCTTACGGGTCAATCTTCATCATCATCCTTCGACATTAGAAATTCCAAGATATTATCATATCTTTCATTATAAATATCCTCAATATTTCTGAAGATATTTTCACCACTATCCTTATCTGAAATCATTTATCTCTCTGTAATATCTGCGTTACAATATAAAGGAAACTGTGTTAGTCTCTAAATCCTTCAAGTTTAAAATAGGAATGTTCTGAAGCAGTGTTGGGAACTGATGCATGAATTAGTATAATATAATGAAACTTGATCAACTTCATTATATTACAGTAAGTCATGTTAAGTTTCTAATGGAATATGATGATTCACAGTACCGTCATCATGTGCCATGTTACACGACTTTTACATTCTATCCAATTCCGAAACATATTAAGAACAAATCATCTTGATAGTTCTATTTTCCTGGATATTCTGGTAATTTGACAAATCAAAATCGTGCCATTACCATTCCTTTCTTAGAGCATTAGCTATGTTCATTCCGAATTTTATACCTACGAATTTCGAACTATTGATCGCTTGACTCAAGGACGGGAAGAAGAAACGAAGGGACAAAGTCCCAAAATAGAAATTGGGGTATAGATTACAGCAAATAGGAGAGAGTATTAACTATGGATGACAATGATTATGGAAAACAGAAGCAGGAGCATCGAAATATAAGGAAAGATATCAAACCCAATAACCACCCAGAAACTACAAACCGTGTGTATCAATACGTATGGCGACGTAAAGACACGGGAGAATTAGAAACATTATAATTCCAAGAAAATCATAAAAGTGAATAGATTCTTCTAGCGGTAGATGAAAGAGAAGAATGAAAGATATGAAAGTTAGAAGTATAACAAAAATCAGAACGGGATGAAGCATTTTAAAGGATACCTTAAGGTATGAATTAGAGGAGGAAGAGTAAGAGATGTGAGGTATGGAAGTAAGAAAGGGAAGGAGGTGGATTTATAGTGAAATATCCGACAAGGAAATCGAAACAGATTATCGCATTAAATCAAAGGAGATCCTGTTTTCTAAATCATCGAAGAACCAAATCTTATTACATAAGATTTTCTTTAAATCCCTTAAATTCTGGAAATCAATCCAAATCTCGACATCGGTTAAAACAATTCTATATTCACTCATTTCATTCTTTTGTGATAGCTTCACTCGTGCGCTTCACATGACCGAATCGTTTTATCCATATCTTCCAATAATGATAAAACTCTATTAATACCTCATATTCGTCATGAAAACATTCCTATTGTTATTTATGACAACCTCTACCAAATTTCGGGACGAAATTTCTTTAACGGGTGGGTACTGTAACGACCCGGATTTTTCCGATCGTTTTACACTTATAAGATTAATATTTACATAAATTAAAACTTACCAACATGATAAGCAATCTAAATTGTTGAGATTTATGATTTTGAAAAGAGTTTTACATAACGTTTAACCGTCTAGTTTGACCGATGATATCACGAACTATACAATATATGTTAATTATACGTTTGTGTATATATATGTATATATACATATTTAACATGATTTAAGGATGTTTAAATATCTCATTTTGTATTAATAACAATAAGTTATAAGTATATTTTGAAACTACTAACTTAAGCTTTCAAAACGATAACTATACGTAACGTTATTTAACATAAATACTTACGACCTATAATGTTTATACATATATCGTATATATAATGTATTTAATCACTTTTAAAGACTTAAATACATAAAACAATATAAGTATATTCACAAAAGATAGCTATATTTGAATCCTCATTCCATTTTTCACAAGATTTCTATACGTATATCTAGAGTATATGTACTCGTATCATACCTAGCTTCTATACGTATTTACTATTGGTATATACACATCAAATCACCACCAACCAGCCCTTGTTCATGCCTTATGTATAAGGTAACTACTTTTGTTATTTAGTATGACAATTTCACATGATTAAAAGATCTTTTCACAAAATTACAAATTTATACACCTTTTACACCACCATAAATACATGCATCCATTTTCAATTTTTGGAACATCATTTCTCTAGCTAAACACACACACTTACTAGCCTCATGTCTCTCTAAGAACTCCAGCAAAAATCCTCTCAAGAATCACCTTAAACACCACCATAAAAAGATCAACAAAAACACTACAAAAATACAACTTTCAATTCAAGTTTATGTCTTAAGTTGCTTCCAATCTTTCATCCAATTTCATCACTCTTTTGGTTCTAGGTTTTTACTCCTCTTTTACAGCAATCTTGTCCAAGTAACTTGAGGTAGTAACTTTGTTCATAACCTTATTCGATTCATATATATATAGCTATCATATTTTGTGGTATACAATTTTAACAACAAGAACATAGTTTGAAAGTTTTCAAACTTGTTTGCAAACTAAATAGATCCTTCTAACTTAACTTTTAAAATACTTCAAGACCTGTAATATAACTTAAATATATGCTAATTTAACAAGGTATAACTTGGTTTTTCAAAGAAAATCTTAAAAACTGTTTTTACGATGTCGGAGTGTCACCGGGGACTGTTTTGGGTTGGATAATTAAAAACCATCTTAAACTTTGAATTGGAGGTTTATGTTCTGGAAAAATGATTTTTACTATGAATATGATAACACATAAAAATTTCATGATTTAATTCAAAGTATAAGTATTTTTAGAAAAATAACCATTTAAGGTTGTTTACATAAAGGAAAATGTTTAACTTCATAAGTTTCACTAAAGTTTCACCTATGCCGTGTGATTTTGAATACAAACTAAGGTATTTACAGTTCATATTCTTAAAGAGGGACTCGATCCAAGGAGATGGCAAGTTGAATCAACGAAAACGGAGTTGTAACGAAGAAACTATGACCGAAACAAAATTGGTTATCCAAGACTAGTTTAACTTCGGGATTAATTGGGAAAAATTTATATAAATCACATATTTCTAAGATAACAAGATATTTTATATATATGTACTCATAATTCAATTTTATATGGTTCAGGATCACCCGTAAACAATACGAGAAGATTAATCATAAGATCCCATGTTTGTACGCAACACGTCATTTGACAACACCGGTACTTTATGTACGCAACACGTCATTTGACAACACCGGTACCGTGGGTCAAGATTAATCTCGACCAATACATATACGTTGGGGGGTTTTATTTATTTCGTTGGGGGTTTATTAAACATCTAAATATGAACCATTAAAATTGAATTACTAACAACGAACTGCTAACTACGGACTAAGGAATTATTCAAAGTATTAAAAGTATAACAAGTATATATATGTGACGATTGTTTAAAATGAAAACATATTGATATATTATATATGGATAGGTTCGTGATATCAACCGGAAGACCAAGTCAAATTATATATATCTTCAAGACAAAAGTGAGTATATAGTCCCACTTTTAAACTCTAAATATTTCGGGATGAGAATACATGTATTTTATGTTTTACGATATGGACACAAGTAACTGAAAAATATATTCTACGTTGAGTTGTACCACTGGCATACTTCCCTGTAGCTTGGTAACTGTTATTTACAGCGGTATTGTAAACGCGAATCCTGTTGATAGATCTATCGGGCCTGACAACCCCAACCGGACTGGACGACCAGTATTCAACGGTTGCACAGTACTTCGTTTCGTGACTACACTTGGTACGGTGTAGTAAGATTTCATAATAAAGGGAATATGCGACGTGATTAAATGTTAAGTATGGTTACCAAGTGCTCAACCACTTAGAATATTTTTATTAAAATGTTTATATATGAAATCTTGTGTTCCATTGTTATAACGCTGCTAGCATCAAACCTATATATCTCACCAACTTTATGTTGACGTTTTAAAGCATGTTATTCTCAGGTATGAATTAAGTCTTCCGCTGTGCATTAGCTCATGTTAAGGATACTACTTGGAACCTTTTAAGCCATGATACAAAGACGTTGCATTCGAGTCATTGGAGTTCAATAGAGAATATAAATAAGTAAATGACAGATTAGGTCATTTGGATATTATGAAATGTTAGACGAAAATGTCAAATATTGATGTAATGATAGTTTGCCTTTTAAGAATAAATGCAACGTTTGTAAAATGTATCATATAGAGGTCAAGTACCTCGCAATGTTATCATATGTTATTGTATTCGTCCCTATGGATTGGGTCGGGTCGTCTCATTATGCATGCTTGTACTGTTGATATTGTCGTTAGATATGTTATGATGAATCCTGAATTAGATATACATGCCACTAGAATAGGGTATATGATATGCATGTCGTTGGAAAGCTGGCGAAAAATCATTAACTTTTCATTTAGATATCGAATGGATTCGACGAACGGATTAGAAGTTATTGGCAATTGAATTTTTGTATTATTATTAAAAATGATTATTATTATCGTCATTATTATCGTCGTTCTAGTTTTTATCTAATTATTATTATTATTATTATTATTATTATTATTATTATTATTATTATTATTATTATTATTATTATTATTATTATTATTATTATTATTATCATTATAAATAAAAAGTATTATTATTAAAAATTGTTATTATTATTATTATTACTATCGTTATTATCGTTAAAGTTATAATTAGTATTATTATTATTATTATCATTAAAATAGTTATTAGTATTATCATTATCATAATATTTATTATTATTAGTATTATAATAATTAAAACTAATATTAGTAACACTTAATTATTATGATTAATATTATTATCATTAAAATGAACGCGATACAAAAGATGATTTAAAAGCTATTAACAAATTGATTAGGAAATAATGAGTATGAGTATCATGATGAAATCTAAAGATATTGATTTAGATAAAATTATCATTTTTCATTATTTTTATCACTATTATTAAAAGTATTATTATTAATATTAAAAATATCATCTTTACAAAAATTATTAATTTTAATAGGAATATCATTGTAAAATTTCATTATTAATAAGAATTATCATATTGTTATAATACCATTTTAGTAAATATAAATATTGTTATTATTAGTAGAATAATAATAATTATTAATACAAATAATACAAATTTTACTTATTATTATTATCAATGTTATTTTATCAAATAAATATGTAATACAAATAATATAATTACCTTATTAAAACCTATCGTAATATTTTTATGATATTAATTGAACTTTATTATTTAAAATATATATAAGTATATTATTATATAAAATTCTATTTACTAATACATAAATTATATTATTTACTCTATTAAATCTTTTAAAAAATATTTAAATATAAAACGATGATATTTAATCTATATAATAATCATGTATAAATTTTGGAAATCATTTTGAGTCAAATTGACTTTTGTTAACTTTTACATATTAGTCTCGAGCACTAGGATTGTGATACACTACGACTTGACCTAAATTGTTAGACATATATTGACCAACATATAAATATATATAATTAATATAGGTTCGTGAATCCGAGGCCAACCTTAAACTTGTTCAATGATGTTATATGTATTTTTACTACGAAATACAGTATGGTGAGTTTCATTTGCCTTTTTACCCTTTATATATTTTTGGGCTGATAATACATGCGCAACTTTTATAACTGTTTTACGAAATAGACATAAGTAATCGAAACTACATTCTATGGTTGAATGATCGAAATCGAATATGCCCCTTTTAGCTTGGTAGCCTAGGAATTAGGGAACAGAAGCCTAGGAATTAGGGAACAGACACCCTAATTGACGCGAATCCTAAAGATAGATCTATCGGGCCCAACAAGCCCCATTCTAGAATTTGGAATGTTTTAGTACTTTGATTTTATCATGTTCGATGGGTGTCCCGGAATGATGGGGATATTCTATATGCATCTAGTTAATATCGGTTACCAGGTGTTCACCATATGAATGATTTTTATCTCTGCCGTTTGCGAAATGCCGGATTTTGAGATAGTTGTTATGAAACATGAAATCTTGTGGTCTATGAAAATGAAATGATTACTATAAACTGATGAACTCACCAACCTTTTGGTTGACACTTTAAAGCATGTTTATTCTCAGGTTTGAAAGAAATCTTCCGCTGTGCATTAGCTCATTTTAAGGATATTACTGGGATCATTCATGACATATTTCAAAAGACGTTGCATTCGAGTCGTTGAAGTTCATTAGAGATTATTATTAAGTAAATGACAGATTAGATCATTTATAGTTTGGATATTATGAAATGGTATGCATACCTGTCAACTTTCAATGAAATGAAAGATTGTCTTTTAAAAAAGAAATGCAATGTTTATAAAATGTATCATTTAGAGGTCAAGTACCTCGCGATGTAATCAACTATTATGAATTGTTTATAATCAATATGGACTTCGTCCGGATGAATTAGGACGGGGCGCTTCAGTTGGTATCAGAGCGGTGGTCTTAGCGAACCAGGTCTGCATTAATGTGTCTAACAGGTAGTTGTTAGGATGCATTAGTGAGTCTGGACTTCGACCTAGTAGTTGTTAGGTTATATTAATAAGTCTGGACTTGAACCTGGTCTGCATGTCAAAAGTTTTGCTTATCATTTCTTGTCGAAAATTACGTGCTTATCATTCTTAGTCTAGACACATCTTGCTGCATTGATTGCATGAATAGTGTATAGACAAAATTCATATCTTAGCGTATATGCTAATTCATATCTTAGCGTATCTATTACTGTAGACTTTATCTGACACGTTTCCTTAATTCCCCTCGTAATCTATGAGATCCTCTGTACTATGTATAGGTATTCTATGTAATTAGAATATCATTTGATATCCGAAAGTCATTTCATATCGAGCAATCCTTCATTCAATCGTACGCAATGGAACTCACCACTAGTTCAAGTCCCTCGAATTCTGATATGGAGTCCCACTCCAGCTCCGAAAGCAGCGTCACCAGAATGAATCAATCAATCAGCCATCCCCAATTCATCTGATGGGTTCGTAGTCGACTTAATCAATGGAGATAAGAAGAAGGCGATCCTTTCCACCCACCGAATTTCCCTCTTGGTGATGAACCTGAAGCACTCACCGGCGAACCAATCCGAAACACCATTTTCACTCCCATTACCCGAATATCTCGCCATGATTACATACTATCTCAAATTATGAACCTTATTCATCCGCTCGTTTCGACCGACAATCATCCCGGAGTAATCGAATAAGTCAACGAGCTTCGCACCCGAGTTGTAGCCTTGAAAAATATGGTGCAAAATATACCAGCTTCAGCAACATTACCGGCATCAACAGTACCACCATCACCAACAGCAACATCCGCATCCCACACCTCAACATCACGATCTATTTCACGAACATCAACATCATACGCACCATGGATACCAAGGAGTACCAAAAACAATTAACGATGAAGTATTGATCCATAACTTCATCAATATTCTGCGAAGAATATGTGGATCCTAATAATTAACGATGAAGTATTGATCCATAACTTCATCAATATTCTGCGAAGAATATGTGGATCCTAATAGTTTTAGAGATTACTTATTCTAGCTCAAATCAAAAATCAAATGAGTCTATATCATATTAACTCATTAAATACATGATTACATCCGAAGAAAATATATATGTATATATGTTTTCATAAAGATTGTAATTAAAGATTCTTTTGGTACAAACTGTTAATGGTGAAAATATTTTAACGGGTAGGTAATACCTGAGTAATATTTAAATTTCACATTAATAAGTTACACTGTACATTCTTCAATTCAGATTCAGCAGTCATTAACAACACTGTTCAAATTCACACATATACGTATCCGTTCACCAAAGAACAACTATTTTCATCCAAGTTTAATTTCATATTCGGATTCTGACCGATCAGAATCCAAGTCAAGATTTGACAAGTGGCATAATGAAGAAAATAATGAACAAAATAAAATTGATTAGTAACCAATTAATTAACTACGAAAAACTTTAAAACTATATTAACCAAATCCTAGCTAACTGTTCCTAGCTAACTGTTCCTATATGACTATTTCCTTAAAATATACTAGTTTTGGTGGAACTATTGAACTATTGAGCTATTGGACTATTGGGCTACTATTATGGACAATTAAAAAGTATTAAAAGAGTAGGAAATATTAAATACAACACATTTCAACTTAAAAGATTGTAAATAAATTACATCTACTACAGTTAAATATTTCCTCAAATTTGCCACTTGATTTCATCTTAAACCTCATTTATATATTGACGATTACAATATGCATTCAAACCTTTTGTGATTCTTGAAAACACTTCAATTGGGAGGATGAATCAACCGCACTTCATCTACGGAAGAAAAGATTTACGCATATAGTTATGCACCTAAAAAATTCTCGGAACCTGTATAAATGTTTAAAACGTATCTGTGCTAACTCTTTGGGAGTTGTTATTACCAAAAATAACATTGCAATCCCTTTTCAAATTAGCCAATTTTGTCACAGCTCCAGCAAGGCAACTTCAATTTTTCAGTCAGATTAGCCTTATTATAACCTTGATTTATAAGTGTGCCTTTCGTCATCGTTACCGGGGAACCGTTTATATTCCACCACATTAGCAGTAAACTTACCAGCAACTTCATTACTCATTGACTTAAGTCTCTCCGAAGAATCATTATAATTCTTTATTAAAACCCTATCATATACTTATTCGCATCTTATAACGAGAGTTGTCATATCAATTACCAAGAATTAGCAATCAGTATTTTGAATCTCGCAGCGTTTCTACATCAACAGTTATATGTACACATATAACATTTATCTCTTAGAATTATGATCTTACACTCTGAAATTTTGAAAAGCACGCAGTCTACAAATCAATACTCCAAATTCTGAAAAAGCTGAATACAGCAGCAAAAACTGTACAAGCTGAATACAGCAGTAAAAAAGCTATACACGACCTTAACCGTCGAAGGTATAAAGATAAAGAATAGTATATTGGCAAAGCTCAAAAAAATTGTAACTGGAAACCGGATTGAGCAAACCATGAAGGAGACTCTGAACAAATTACAAGGACTAAACTTGTACATAAATAATCCAGATGATTCTGTTTCTGATGAAATCTTTAGTGAATACCTTACTCCTTAACCACTCTAAATCATCGTGAATGAATTTCTTCATCACAATTTGATTCTGAAATCCTAAGATATCATCGTACCTTTCTTTATTAATATCCTCAATATTTCTGAAGATATCTTCATAAATATTCTCGTTCGATATTAATTATCTCTCTGCGCTATCCGTATTATATCATAAAAGGAAACTGTTTTTGTTTCTATATTCTGCGAACCTTTGAATTTAAATTATGAATGATTTTGAAGTAGTGTTGGGAACTGATGCATGAGTTAGTATAATATAATGACACTTGATCAACTTGATTATATTACGTTAATTCATGCTGAGTTTCTAACGGAACGTGATGATTCACAGAACATACCGTCATCATGTGCCATTTACACGGCTCCTACATTCTACCTAGTCTCCAAACATGTTAAGAACATATCTTCTTGATAGTTCTATTTTCCAGGGTATTCTGGTAATTTAACAAATCAAAATCGCGCCATTGCGATTTCCTTCTTAGAACATTTACTATGTTCATTCTGAAATTCATATCTGCAGATCCTGAACCATTACAAGCAGTGTTTAATCGCAAGAAGAGGAAACGAAAGAATGAAAACTCCAAACTAGAAGTTGAAGTATAAATCACAGCAAATAGAAGAGAGCATTAACTGTGAATGACAATGATTATGGAAGACAGAAGCAGGGACATCGAAATATAAGGGAATATATAAAACCCAACAACCACCCAGAAATTATAAACCGTATATGTCGATGCATATAGCAATATAAAGACACGGAAGAATGAAAAACACTATAACCCGAAGGTAATGGTAGTAGAAACTAACTTACTCCGGTGGTAGATGAAAAAGAAGAATGACAGATATGAAAGTTAGAAGTATATCAAGGATCAAAACGGGATGGAGCATATTAACAAATACTTTAAAGTATGAAACAAGGGAGAAAGAATAGAAGATGTGAGATATGGAAATAAGGAATCGAAGGGGGTAGATTTAGAGTAAAATATCCGACAGATCAATCGAAACAAATTATTGTATTTAATTAAAGAAGATATTGATTTCCTTAATCGCCGATGAACCAAATCTTATTACGAAGATTTTCTTTAAATCCCACGAATTTTGGGAATCAATCATAACTACGTCATCGGTTAAAACGAATATACATTCACTCATTTCATTTTTCTGCGATAGCTTCACTTATACTCTTCGTGTAATCCAATTGTTTTATCTATATTACTCAATGATGATAAAACTCTATTTATCAACTCATATTTTTCATGAAAACATTTTTATAGTTAGCCATGACGACCTCGATCAAATTTCGGGACGAAATTTCTTTAACGGGTAGGTACTGTGATGACCCAGAAATTTCCAACCAAATTTAAACTTTAATCTTTATAGGTTTCCGACACGATAAGCAAAATCTGTTATGTGAGTCTCGAAAGTTTGAAATTTATATTCATGTAATCAATTGACCTTCGACTGTTCTCGACGATTCACGAACAATTATTTGTAAATAAATATGTATATATTATATAACTATAAATATAAGAATATATAATATTTTGATTAGATAAAGTATACTTTAAACCATTAAAATTTAAAATGTAAAATAACAGTTAGAGTAATTAAGTAATGTTAATAGATATAAATATGTACATGTTAATATATAATATAATTAATAATAAATGATATTAAATTTAATTATAAGATAAATTAGTCATTATATTAATATTATTAGTATTTTAAATATTAAATACTTGTATTATTAAAATTATTATTTAAAATAGATGACTTATAAGATATGAAAATGGATGTAGGTTTATATACAGATGTATATATGTATATATATTTTATATATGTATATATATATATATATATACATTGTGATACTATTATTACTAATAATATTATTATCAATAATAATGTAAATATTATTATAATTAACATAGTATTATGAATATTATCATTAATTATTAACATTCTCGAATATTATCATAGTTGGTATTATTTTTAGTATTATCTTTATAAATATTATTATTATCAGAAATTATATGTTCTTTATACATTTATATTATTATTATTATTATTAGTATTTTGATTATTAGTAATATAATTATAATTATTAATTAATAAAATCATTTATATAAACCGAAATTAGAATTAGGATCATTCAGTTGCACGTATCTTTCACACTTTACTTAATTTTGGAATCTTGTATAGGACTAATTACAATCACAAACAGTTAAATGGTACGAATTAGGTTAGCAATCAGATCAAATTTCAATTGTGTTTTCAATTGCCACTCTTCTTTTACTTATCTCCTACAAACCTGTTCGATACCCACACAAACACACATATTTTCTTTTCCTACTTTTCATTCAAACTCAAACCATGAAACCATCGTGATTAACTGCAGCTGTTTTAATTCCGATTCCTCTTGTTTAGTTCAACTCAAAACCATCACTCTCATCAATCAAACACCACTTGAACAATTGTTCTTCTACTACTACTGGTGCTATTCGGTACTGTGGTAAACGCTCAAGAACATCCATGTAGCCTGTTACTGCTTATGTTCCTATTTATGGTTCGAACAAAATACCAAAACCATCGAAACCAAACTATTGTTCCTATTCGACTACAACTCTTTTCATCTACAACTTGATCGGAACCTGCTACTACTTTCGTTTCTTGTGCGAAACCCAATTGAGTTACTACTACTACTTTTCTGTTTCATTGCTCCGATCAACATAATCATTGAACCATCATAATCATCACACTCATACACCAAACCACCACCATCGAACACCCATCACCAAACTTATTTTTTTTCTTCCGTTTATCAACCCGTGACCACCACTTAACCACTGTTGCGAAATTCCTCTTGTGTCTATTCAAATAACCGCCACACTAAACCCATGTTGTCACCTTTCTTGCTTTCTCCTGTTTACTACCACGAGCCAAACCACCATCTTTTAACAATCACCACCATCATTAATTATTAGCAAGACCAAACGCCAACTACAACCTTCTACGATATTTTTTTTTCTCGGTTTTGGCAGGTAACAACCCGACACCATTGAAGTATCTCAGTTACGCTGCTACAGCAGCTTACTTTTCTGTTTCTATAAATGTCGAGTTCGAATTAAAAGGGGAAGTGGTGGAGCATGTTATGAGCGTACTTAATTATTTAAGTATTCATACAGAGAGTTATTAGTAAAGTGTCGGTAATCTATCTTTATGATTGTGATAATGGAAAATGATGGGATGATGACGGATTGATGATGAGTATTGCTTCTGTTTGCTACAGTTCACCCTGGTTTCTTTTGTTGTTGAACCAAAAGCCAACCACTTAATTTATTTAAATCCACTATCGGGCAACTGAATTCGTTTCTGTATTTTTTTTCCTGTCGAAGGCAATCCAAAGACAAAACCCTACAACTTGGGCCGTGGGATTTGTTATCTTGTTGGGCCATGATTATTTAGGGATGATACAAAAAAAAAATAGGATAAATAAACATGGGTTACGTATTACAACAGAAAAGCATAAGCAGTCTAATGGTTAAGCGTTGTTGTGGGTGAGCGGGAGGTCAAGGGTTCGAGCCCGAGCAAGGGCTGTTTTTATTGGAATACATTTATTTGAGGTAGTTTTCATTTATTTATTATCACTATTATTATTATTACTTATTAATATTAATTATTATTATTATCATTAATATGATTAATATTGTTATGATTATTATTATTATTATTATTATTATTATTATTATTATTATTATTATTATTATTATTATTATTATTATTATTATTATTATTATTGTATCCCTGACTAGTGCTCGAGTAGATATGATTATGCATGCTTGTACTGTTGATATTGTCATTAGATAGGTTATGATGAATCCTGAATTAGATATACATGCCACTAGAATAGGGTATATGATATGCATGTCGTTGGAAAGCTGGCGAAAAATCATTAACTTTTCATTTAGATATCGAATGGATTCGACGAACGAATTAGAAGTTATTGGCAATTGAATTTTTTTATTATTATTAAAAATGATTATTATTATCGTCATTATTATCGTCGTTCTAGTTTTTATCTAATTATTATTATTATTATTATTATTATTATTATTATTATTATTATTATTATTATTATTATTATTATTATTATTATTATTATCATTATAAATAAAAAGTATTATTATTAAAAATTGTTATTATTATTATTACTATCATTATTATCGTTAAAGTTATAATTAGTAATATTATTATTATTATCATTAAAATAGTTATTAGTATTATCATTTTCATAATATTTATTATTATTAGTATTATAATAATTAAAACTAATATTAGTAACACTTAATTATTATGATTAATATTATTATCGTTAAAATGAACGCGATACAAAAGACGATTTAAAAGCTATTAACAAATTGATTAGGAAATAATGAGTATGAGTATCATGATGAAATCTAAAGATATTGATTTAGCTAAAATTATCATTTTGCATTATTTTTATCACTATTATTAAAAGTATTATTATTAATATTAAAAATATCATCTTTACAAAAATTATTAATTTTAATAGGAATATCATTGTAAAATTTCATTATTAATAAGAATTATCATATTGTTATAATACCATTTTAGTAAATATAAATATTGTCATTATTAGTAGAATAATAATAATTATTAATACAAATAATACAACTTTTACTTATTATTATTATCAATGTTATTTTATCAAATAAATATGTAATACAAATAATATAATTACCTTATTAAAACCTATCATAATATTTTTATGATATTAATTGAACTTTATTATTTAAAATATATATAAGTATATTATTATATAAAATTCTATTTACTAATACATAAATTATATTATTTACTCTATTAAATCTTTTAAAAAATATTTAAATATAAAACGACGATAGTTAATCTATATAATAATCATGTAAAAATTTTGGAAATCATTTTGAGTCAAATTGACTTTTGTTAACTTTTACATATTAGTCTCGAGCACTAGGATTGTGATACACTACGACTTGACCTAAATTGTTAGACATATATTGACCAACATATAAATATATATAATTAATATAGTTTCGTGAATCCGAGGCCAACCTTACACTTGTTCAATGATGTTATATGTATTTTTACTACGAAATACAGTATGGTGAGTTTCATTTGCCTTTTTACCCTTTATATATTTTTGGGCTGATAATACATGCGCAACTTTTATAACTGTTTTACGAAATAGACACAAGTAATCGAAACTACATTCTATGGTTGAATGATCGAAATCGAATATGCCCCTTTTAGCTTGGTAGCCTAGTAATTAGGGAACAGACACCCTAATTGACGCGAATCCTAAAGATAGATCTATCGGGCCCAACAAGCCCCATTCTGGAATTTAGAATGTTTTAGTACTTCGATTTTGTCATGTCCGATGGGTGTCCCGGAATGATGGGGATATTCTATATGCATCTAGTTAATATCGGTTACCAGGTGTTCACCATATGAATGATTTTTATCTCTGCCGTTTGCGAAATGCCGGATTTTGAGATAGATGTTATGAAAAATGAAATCTTGTGGTCTATTAAAATGATGAAAATGAAATGATTACTATAAACTGATAAACTCACCAACCTTTTGGTTGACACTTTAAAGCATGTTTATTCTCAGGTTTGAAAGAAATCTTCCGCTGTGCATTAGCTCATTTTAAGGATATTACTGGGATCATTCATGACATATTTCAAAAGACGTTGCATTCTAGTCGTTGAAGTTCGTTAGAGATTATTATTAAGTAAATGACAGATTAGGTCATTTATAGTTTGGATATTATGAAATGGTATGCATACCTGTCAACTTTCAATGAAATGAAAGATTGTCTTTTAAAAACGAATGCAATGTTTATAAAATGTATCATTTAGAGGTCAAGTACCTCGCGATGTAATCAACTATTATGAATCGTTTATAATCAATATGGACTTCGTCCGGATGGATTAGGACGGGGCGCTTCACCCACGATCTCATGTAAACCCAACACCCACACAAACCGTCCAGCTACACTCATTTTTCTGATTTAATTATACAACCAAATTTATTCGACCTGTTTTCTATTAACCCTTCTTCTTCACTAACTCAGTTTGATCAGAGACCAAGACCAATCCATCAATGAGGTAATTATTTAGTTTTAGGATTTTCAAAAGATACATAAACGTTTACAGGTGATGATTGAGATTAATCAAAACAGAAAAGAAAAAAAAATTATGGTAACAGGAAGAACACGACTTTGATGAACTCAAACTCAAATTTTAAAATCTGGACCGTTTTAGCTAATGTTTACAACATGAAATAGTTTCTAATTCATTTATATAAACTTTCCAAACTCTTAATTTCAACAGAGACCTTAAAATCAAAACGAATTTCGTGATGAACACTTATTTTGACTTTTGACTTCACAACTTTGACTCGCAAAATTCTTACTCGATAAGATGATTTGGGATTTGAATCTTTGCAGATAGTTTAAACAAAGGTTTTCTAACAACAAAGCATTTACAAATTTTGGAATAAAATTCAAATTCGAAGTATTGACAAAAAGTTGTATCGAACAGGGAAAATGGAAAAAAAAAATAAAACTGGTTTCGTTTGTATATATGTAAATTAATAATCTGAATTATTTGAAATTGAGACTGACTGTAAAGAAGAATTCGTTTAACACAGGGACGGCTCAATTATAATAAGAATTCAAGTGTCAATTCCCCCAACAGACTACAAGGACGACAGAAAAAATAAAGAAAATAAAAAGTTGATATCGATGGTTAACAACTTCAATCAGATTTGTTAGATAGTACTAATTGTGTTGACCAGTAAATCAATTAAGAACAGAAGCAGAATTTTATCGTTGGTGATGGTTAACAGAAATACGTACTCGACTGTATGTATATACCGTTATTATATGAATATATATTTCTGTAACTGTATTTGTTTGTATATATAATCGTATTTTTACATCTGCATCTGTTTAGAATCTGAGTTAATATGTACATGTATTAATACTAATAATAAGCATATAAATAATAATAATAATAATAATAATACAAATTATAATAATGTTAATAATATTAATAACTCTAGTAAGTAATAATTAATAATTAAATAGTTTAATAATAATACTAATAATATTAATAATAATCTATTAATAACAAATAAATAATAATAATACTGATACTGATAAATCTTAATGATAATGTTCATAGTAATATTAATAATGACATTCATAATGACATTAATAAAATACTAACGCCAATATTAACAATAATAGAATACTAATAACATTAATACTAATAATAATGTCTAATAATAATACTAATCATAATATCTAACATTATAACCATACTGCTGGCTATAACAATGATGATGTTAACAATAATATCAAGAATAAATCAAATGTATCAATTTCAATATTATAATTTTGATAATATTAATAATACCAATATTAATAGTTTTAATAATAATGAATGTAATAATAATATAATATCTATAATTAAACTTGTAGTTACATTTAATATATTAACATTACAATTTATTAATTATGTAATACTTATTGATTATATCATATGTTATATGATATCATTTATTTAATATTTAACTATAGTATAATAATTATTGATAGCAATCGCTTCTATATATAAATAATACTATCATATGTATATTTATAACTTAATCATTCTATTTATTATATTATATGATTAGCTCTAATTTATTAGGGGTATTTTATTAATTCAAAATATTATGTATATATATTTATTTTTATATTTTTTTTTACAGATTTGTTATACACCATTGTTCGTGAATCGTCGGGAGTGGTCAAAAGTTAAATGAATCAATGTAAACAGTTCCAAAATTTTAAGACTCAACATTACAGACTTTGTTTATCGTGTCGAAAGCATATAAAGATAAAGTTTAAATTTGGTCGGAAATTTCCGGGTCACTACACGCTCGACTTATGTCCCGGTTCTGGTTTCTCGAACGCATTTTCGTACACTTAGAAAACTAACATTTTACATTACGCAACGTGTACCTTTATCAATAATTAGACCTAGATCAATGAAAAACAAACTCACTCAAAGTGTAACTTATTCATATGAGTGTTTTGGTCATTTATTTCTTTATATCATCGTCTCGTTATTTATCAAAGCATATTTAATAATATTAGTTTAAATCAAAACAGTTTATGACTAAGTTAATATTGTATTAATCACTTTGTAATATATATATATATATATATATATATATATATATATATATATATATATATATATACACACATACACATACACATATACATGTTTAAATATAAATTGTACGTATTGTATGTAGTTGAAATATTTATTTAATAATATAATATTTAGTTTTTCAAAACTAATTATAATTTAAAGTTTGTTTTAAAATCGTTTTGAAAAAATATTATAACACGTACGTTTTCATTTTAAAACTTAAATAGATATCATTCATTTATGTACCAACTTTTTAAATATCAATCTCATCACTAAGCGAGTGTTACTATCGTGTACGTAACTAATTGGAAAACATAAATATTTAATGAACACATTTTAAATACAAGCTGTAAGTTATCTATATATTTAACAACCAATATTCCAACTTACGTTTATTTAATCAAAGACATTTTAAATAATCAAGTTCTATTATATCGAAAAGCATTTTTGTACATTTGGAAACTAAATTAATTGATTAATATGTAATTTAGTCTTCCACTAACTTTTGTATAATTCACGTTAAGTGACACATTGTTCTTATATGCAAATCACTTTACCATTTTTCGGATATCGTTAAAAAGGACAGATTTCTCAATTCAAAGTGGACCTCATAACAGAGACTCGTAATCATAATTCAATGTATCTGATAATTCAATCATATGATATTATCTTTTAATTCCATCAATAACTATATTGAACAAATATCGAAACAAACACGTTTATGTAAAGTATTATATATCTAATACCTTGTTAACGTTTTCAATTACCAAGTATATATTATATATACATATCTATATACACATAAATGTTCGTGAATCGTCGGGTACAGTCAAAGGGTAATTGATTACCTGAATATAGATTTCAAAATTTTCGAGACTCAACATTACAGACTTTGCTTATCGTGTCGAAATCATATAGAGATTAAAGTTTAAATTTGGTCAAAAATTTCCGGGTCATCACATTAACAAGCTTAATTTGTTTTTTATTTTTCATTCTTAGTTATTTTATTTGTTGTTGCAAGAATGTGCAGGTACTTCCTGCATGATTTTATAAAGCTGAAGGACTTGTTTTGATTAATTATGGAAGTTGTGTTGCTCGTAGGCTAAAGCTTTTGAAGTATTTTGCTAATGGACTATGCATAAAAGGCTTATTGGACTAATGCAAGGAAAGAAGCCCAAATTTTATTAATTTATTTGTAGTATAAAAGGATTTTCTTAATCCTTTTATCATTTAACTTATTATTATCATTCTCATCTGCAATTGTTCTCTCAACTACGAATTTAGGGTTTTCTTCTTTTTATCTTCAAACACATCATCTTGATGTGCCCGTTTGTTTTTCTGGTGATTGATTCTGTTCAAGATCAATCATGGTGTGATTCTCTGTAATAGTTTGAAGTATTTCTATTTTCATCTTTAGTGTTCTATCAAACGGTTGTGTAATTTTGGCTATAAGTGAATCTTGATTTATGAGATTGAAGTCTTCTTGTGTTATTGTTTAATTTTTACACAAGTCAACAGATACAAATTAGATGCAACCTTCTCCAACGTAAACAAGAATTCACCAAAATGCATTATCACCTTTCTGTACTGTTTTATATAAAGGCTCCATACCTCGTTTACTAGTATAAATATAGGACCTTGTAATATTCATAAGAATCAATTCAGTTTTATGCAACTGATCAATACTTATAAAGTATTCAACATTATTTTTACGTAATTGACAAAACCTTTGATCTAATGCAATCTTGACAATTTGTTGTCGTTTAATTTTGATTATGTATCTTATTAGTCTATATTATATATTATACATATAAACATATTGCATCATATCCTTTTATCTTCACCATCACCATCACCATCACCATCACCATCACCATCACCATCACCATTGTAAACAAACACACTGTTTCATTGCGTTTAACATTTCAAATCACGATGTCACCTTAAATCTAATAATCACACTAACCTTCATTCTAAGTTTTCCTTTTATTTCCCCACCTTAAATTGATTAATTCTGATACATAATTTAAGAGGATGGATATGTATATTGATTATAGGAGTTAGTAATGCTAAAGAGCTTCTTTGTAAACCAAACGCCCGTTTTCAATGCATTACATAATGTTACTAATAAAATATTACTAGAACACTATAAAAAAGTTTTCATTTTGTAACACTTGCTTAGTTTTTGACGCCTTCTGTTGGGATTTATAATCTGATGAGTCAAAGTGTTTTGCAGTTTTAAAGTCTGAAGGTTTAGAGTCTGAAGTTGCAGACTCTGGTATTTTCTGAAGACAACGTTTTGGATTTCTTGATGGCTAAGAAAAGGAAGATTCTGGAGATATGTTTATATATTAAGAAGATATGTTTTGATTTGATCTTATCTCCAGAAGATAAACTTTATAATTGATTTGAATATTCGTTAAAGTTTAGGTTTATCTTTTTCTTAATTATAGCCAAGTTGTTTAGGAAACCAAATCTCCAGATTTGGTGTTAAACTATATAAATAGGGGCGTATTGTTTAGCTATGTGATTGTATCTTTGCATGATTAATATTATCTTTCATATATCTTCATATCGTGTTCTCTCAATTATTGTTCTTATAATTCATATTTATTATTCAATTGAGAGTCTGGTGTTCATAGATCAAATAATGTGAAGTGATAATTGGTATCAGAGCAGGAAAGGTGTAAATCCATTCTTGGTAATCTTTTAAAACGATCCATATATTCATCAAGATGTCTACCAGTACCATTCCAACCCCAGTTATGGCTGGAAAAGGTGTGCCTATATTCGATGGCACAGACTTTGCAACATGGAAACTGAAAGTCCTATGGTTTTTAGGTTCCATTCATGAAGATGCTGAACAAGTTATCACAACAGGACCCATTATTCCTGGTGCAATGGTTGATGCTGTTCCATGAAACGCCCCGTCCTAATCCATCCGGACGAAGTCCATATCTATTATAAATGAATCATAATAGTTGGTTACATCGCGAGGTACTTGACCTCTATATGATACATTTTACAAACATTGCATTCGTTTTTAAAAGACAAACTTTCATTTCATCGAAAGTTGACAGGTATGCATACCATTTCATAATATCCAAACTATAAATGACCTAATCTGTCATTTACTTAATAATAATCTCTAATGAACTTCAACGACTTGAATGCAACGTCTTTTGAAATATGTCATGAATGACTCCAAGTACTATCTTTAAAATGAGCAATGCGCAGCGGAAGATTTCTTTCAAACCTGAGAATAAACATGCTTTAAAGTGTCAACCAAAAGGTTGGTGAGTTCATTAGTTTATAGTAATCATTTCATTTCATCATTTTAATAAACCACAAGATTTTAAGTATTATAAAATCGTGCAGAAGTCCCATTCCAACTGCACAAACAAAATATCATTCATATGAATAACACCTGGTGAGGATTCCAAAATATAATAGTAACCATCTGTGCCGGTCTTTCACCCCACGGCTGAATACATGTGCCTTCAAAATATAGAACCTCTGTGCCGGTCTTTACTCCCCCACGGCTGAACACATGTATATAAAATATAGGACAACCGGTGCCAAAATATAAAACCATTCATTCAACTCGGGAGCTCATTCGCTCTAACCGAAATAAACCAGTGATAATACGTACCATAATAATCAATCCCAACCCCAGATAATTCTATCATAGAATGCAGTTCGATTACTTGTGTCTATTTCGTAAAACAGTTATAAAAGTTGCGCATGTGTTCTCAGCCCAAAAATGTAAAGGGTAAAAAAGGTAATTGAAACTCACGCATATAAATATTGTAAAACAGTTAATAAACATTTGCATGTATTCTCAGCCCAAAAATGTAAAGAGTAAAAGGGATCATATGAAACTCACCATAGTGTATTTTGTAGTAAAAATACATATAACGACATTGAACAAGTATAGGGTTGGCCTCGGATTCACGAACCTATATTATTCATATAGATATATTAAAACATATAATCGTATTTGAATAAGTTTATATATATTAATGATCATACTAATTATATTATGTGTTATATAGATAAGTTTAATATATTTAATTTATATATTTCATATAACTGATATTCATTATAATATATTAATAATACTCATTTATATTAAGGTTTATATATAAAAAAATATATTTATTTATTAGTTGATATATTTATATATAGCTATGTTAATATCATTTTAATAACAAGAATATAGTGATATGTAATATTAATATTATTATAACGAATTTTATATAAAAAAATATATCTATTTGTAGTAATACTAAAATGATAAGGATAATAATACTAATGATAGTAATAACATTAATAGTGTTAATTTTTAATAATAATAACTTTACTAATTTTGATAAAAATGATAGTTTTAATAAATAAATAAAAATAATAATATCTTTGATAAATGTTTAATTATAATGGTACTTCATTTTAAAAATAAAATGATGATAATAATAACAATATTGATAATAATAATATTCTTAATGATAATTTTAGTAATAATGATAACTTTGATAAAAATTTTGATAATCCTTAATAGTGATGATAATAACGATTTTAGTGATATAATGTTAATAATAATACTAGTAACTATAGTAATAATTTTATTAATAACGATAATAGGAATAATAATAATAATGTTAATAATTAATTAATAATGATACTAATACTAACTTTTAGGTTAATAATAATTGTGTTCATATTATTTTTAATCTTGGTAATAATAATAATTATAATTCTAATAGTAATTAGTGATAATAACATTAATAAATAATAACAATATTAATAATAATACTAATAATTTAATGAAGAACTACCTCAAAAATGGTTTTCTAAAAAGAAATGCATCAGACCGGAATCGAACTCGAGACTTCTCGCTTAACCATAAACGTCCTTAACCAACTACCCTGTTCTGTTTTTCTAGTTTGAATCAAAGACTAAATCTTATAAACCATCATCATAGTCGAACTCTTTTGGCCCAACAGCAAATGTTAATTTTTCGGCCCAACAGAAAACCTAAGTTGGGTCTCGGCCCAATGGAAACTATAATTCTCGGCCTAACAGAATCACACCCTTAAGACAGCTTTTATTGGAAATAAAAAGTAAACATTTGCAAGCTCCTGGTTTCGAACCCACAACCTCCTGTTCAACTCCCACACTCCAAACCACCGCTCTATCTTAATCTTTCTGAGATACCTAGAACATGTAATTCTTTATTACGTAAGGGTCTGTTAATCATCATCATCAACTAACATTATCATCACCTTTCGATTTATCTTATCATGATATACATAAACATCTTGATCATCATTATAATCTTAATCAAACCATCCTCATCATCCTATATCTCATGTATCATAAGCTTCTCGTAAAAAAAAAATATAATAACCGAATGTTACTGTGACCCATTTGATCGACTTATGGCCTAAGTGGAACAAAAAAAATCATATCGGCCCAACACTTGGTTTTAAAGGGTCACGGTCCAAGGAACTAGTCCATCAACAAACTTGAAGTATCGGCCTACTCAGAAAAGGGAAAAAAAAATATAACTTTGCTGAACCCTTATCCTCATTATCGTTATGCTATAAATTTGTAATCTAGCATATTTTATTTTCATGAAAATTGGCTCCACCGAATTGATTAACAATAACCTTAGGTCCACTAATTTGCCCAACAAGTGGTGGTGTTGCTTTACTACTTGTCGACCACAAAGATAAAGAGAAAAGAAAAACATGAAATCACCTTTTTATTTAGCATCAAACTTCCATCATCTTTTATAGAATATAGGTATAGATATATAAATAATGAAGTAGCAGAAGCATTAGTAGCTGCAATTTAGTAATGAACGTGATGGCTTGTGGTGATGGAGAGTGGTGATTGGGTGACGAGTAACAGCATACAGAAAATAGAAAGAAGTAGCAACAGCAGGTGAAAACAGTGGTGGGTTTTGAATGGTAATCGAACAAAGATAGTAGTAGTAGTTTCTATAGCTGCAATGATGGTGAATTAAAGGTGATGGGTTTCATTTGATAAGTAGCCACGAGGTAGTATGTAGGTTCGTGGGTTGTCTTGGATTCAAACGTCCAACGGAAATAGGAAACAGTAGTAGTCGTTAGATGTAGTTTAAGGGTGTGGTTCATGGTGGAGTGATGGTGTTTATGGTGTTTGGTTTTTGAAGAAAAAGAATTGTTGTCGGTTTTCTTTTTCGATTAGCATCATCGAGTAGTAGTATATAATAATAACGAAGATGGTAAGCAAGTAATTGAAACAGCAAACTTGATGATATCAATTTGTTGGATAGTGAAAGTGGTCGACCGATAGTACAAGGGAAGAAAGTAAAAAAAATAAAAGTGACAAAGATGTTTAACATAATTGGAGAAATATGATTTGGAAGGATTCAGTTAACCAGCTGTACACAGATTTGATGTCATCAGATGTAGTTGTGAAAAAAGAAATCGATTTCTTTATCTGATTCTATCTATATACCAATATATATATATTTAACCGATTTATATATCCATCATATTCATATATTTGTTTCTTTTTATATTTGAATTTATATTTATTTATTTTAGTTAACTTTATTACTAAATATAAATATAACAATATTAATTATACATATACTAATATTAATATAACATTTTATATTTTTAACTTGTAACTAAATATATTACAATTTATTAATCAGGTATCATTTATTAATTATCCAATCTAATACATATATATAATAACATATATTAAATATTTATTATTTATTCCTTACAATATAATAATAATCATTTATAGAAATCAATAATATCATATATATATATATATATATATATATATATATATATATATATTATATTCACATAATAGTAACTTAATTATTCTATTTATTATTTTATATTTTTAAATTCCAATTAATTAGGTGTACTTTTATTAATTCAAAATGCGGTATGTACACTTATATTTATATATATATGTTTATATTTATTTATACACAATTGTTCGTGAATCGTCGGGAATAGTCAAAGGGTAATTGATTTCATGAATATAGTTTTCAACTTTCGAGACTCTGCATTACAGATTTTTGCTTATCGTGTCAGAAACATATAAATATTAAAGTTTAAATTTGATCGAAAATTTTCGGGTCATCACAGTACCTACCCGTTAAAAGAAATTTCGTCCCGAAATTTGATCGAGGTCGTCATGGCTAACTATAAAAATGTTTTCATGACGAATATGAGTTTATAAATAGAGTTTTATCATCATTGAGTAATATAGATAAAACAATTTAATTATACGAAGAGTATAAGTGAAGCTATCGCAGAAAAGTGAAATGAGTGAATATAGATTCGTTTTAACCGATGACGTAGTTATGGTTGGACTTCAGAATTCGTGGGATTTAAAGAAAATCTTCGTAATAAGATTTGGTTCTTCGGAGATTAAGGAAATCAGGATCTCCTTTGATTAAATGCAATAATCTGTTTCGATTTCCCTGTCGGATATTTCACTATAAATTCACCCCCTTCGTTTCCTTATTTCCATATCTCACATCTTCTATTCTTTCTCCTTAGTTCATACTTTATAGTATTTGTTAATATGCTTCATCCCGTTTTGGTTCTTGATATACTTCTAACCTTCATATCTGTCATTCTTCTCTTTCATCTACCACCGGAGGATTTTATGTACTTCTACTATTATCTTGGGGTTATAGTGTTATTAATTTTCCCGTGCCTTTACGTGGCAATACGTATTGATATGCACGGTTTGTAATTTATGTGTTGTTGTCGAGTTTTATATTCTCCATTATGTTTCGAAGCTTCATGCTTTCATTTTCTCTTCCCGAATTCGAGTCAAGCGAATAATGGTCCAGAATTCGTAGTTATGAATTTCGAAATGAACATAGTTTATGTTATAAGAATGAAATCGAAATGGCACGGTTTTGATTTGTTAAATTACCAGAGTATCCGGAAAGATAGAACTATCAAGAAGATATGTTCTTAATATGTTTAGAGGTTGAGTAGAATGCAAGAGTCGTGTAAATGGCACATGATGATGGTATGTTCTGTGAATCATCACGTTCCATTAGAAACTCAGCATGAATTACTGTAATATAATCACGTTGATCAAGTGTCATTATATTATACTAACTCATGCATCAGTTCCCAACACCACTTCAAAAACATTCATATTTTAAACTCGAAAGTTTACAGAATATAGAAACTAAAACAGTTTCCTTTTATGATATAATACAGATAGCGCGGAGAGATTATTAATATCGAACGAGAATACTTATGAAGATATCTTCAGAAATATTGAGGATATTAATAAAAAAAGGTATGATGATATCTTAGGATTTCAGAATTAAATTATGATGAAGAGATTCATTCACGATGATTTAGAGTGGTTAAGGAGTAAGGTATTCGTTAAAAATTTCATCAGAAACAGAATCATTTGGATTCTTTATGTACAAGTTTAGTCCTTGTATTTTGTTCAGAGTTTCAGGATGAAAGATCATAATTCGAAGGGATAAATGTTATATGTATATATAACTTTTGATGTAGAAACGTTGCGAGATTCAAAATATTGATTGCTAATTCCCGGTAATTGGTATGGTAATTCTCGTCATAAGATATGGATGAGTATATGGTAAAGTTTTAATGAACAAATATAATGGTTTTTCGGAGACACTTAAGCCAATGAGTGATGAAGTTGCTGATAAGTTTATCGCTAATGGGGTGGGATATAAACGGTTCTTCGGTAATGATGACGAAAGGCAAACTCGTATATCAAGGTTATAATAAGGCTAATTCGAATAAAAATTGAAGTTGATTTGCTGAAGCTGTGACAAAATTGGCTACTCTGGAAAGGAGTTGCAAAGTTATTTTTGGTAATATTAACGCTAAAGGAGCTAGCACATATACGTGTTAAACGTTTACTCAGTTTCCGAGAGTTTTTCAGGTGCATAACTATATGCGTAAATCTTTTCTTCCGTAGATGAAGTGCGGTTGATTCATCCTCCCGATTGAAGTGTTTTTCAAGAATCACGAAAGGCTTGAACGCAGATTGTAATTGTCAAAATACAAATGAGGTTTCAGATGAAATCAAGTGGCAAACTTGAAGAATTGTTTAGTTTCATATGTTATAATCAATATTTTAATTCATTTTAATTGTCCACTGTTGGTAGTCCTCAGTTGATTAGTCCACAGTTAGCTAGGAACAGTTAGCTAGGATTTTGTTAGCGTGGATTCTTAACAAAATTTCTCATAGTTAATTTGTTTATTTCTAACAAATTTTATTCCGTTAAATATTTTCTTCATTATGCCACTTGTTGGATTCTGATAGGTCAAAATCCAAATATGAAATTTGAATGGAAATGGTTATTTTGTGGTGAACGGATTCATATATCTGTGGATGTAAGTAGGATAGGAAATGGCTGTTGAATCAGATTCGAAGAATGTACAGTGTAACTTATTATTGTGGAATCTAAATATCCTTGGGTATTACCTACCCGTTAAAATATTTTCATCATTAACAGTTTGTACAAAAGAATTTCTAATCACAATCTTTATGAAAATATATATACATATATATTTTCTTCATATGTAATCATGGATTTAATGAGTTAATATAATATTAGACTCATTTGATTTTCGGTTTGAGCTAGAATAAGTAATCTCTAAAACTATTAGGATCCACATATTCTTCGTAGAATATTGATGACGTTATGGATCAATACTTCATTGATAATTGCTGTTGGTACTCCTTGGTATCCATGGTGCGTATGATGTTGATGTTCGTGGAACAGATTGTGATGTTGTGGTGTGGGATGCGGATGTTGCTGTTGGTGATGGGGTTGGTGCTGGTGATGTTACTGAAGCTGGTACGTTTTGCACCATATTTTTCAAGGCTACAACTCAAGTGCGACGCTCGTTGACTTCTTCGATTACTCCGGGATGATTGTCGGTCGGAACGAGCAGATGTATAAGGTTTTGAATTTGAGATAGTATATAATCATGGCGAGATATTCTGGTAATGAGGGTGAAAATGATGTTTTGGATTGGTTCGCCGGTGAGTGCTTCAGGTTCATCACCAAGAGGGAAATTTGGTAGGTGGAAGGGATCTCCTTCTTCGCGTTTCCATTGATTAAATCGACTACGAACTCATCAGATGAATTGGGGATGGCTGATTGATTGATTCATTCTGGTGACGTTGCTTTCGAAGCTGGAGTGGGACTCCATATTGGAATTCAAGGGACTTGAACTAGTGGTGAGTTCCATTGCGTACAATTGAATAAAGGATTTTTTTTTTCGATATGAAATGATTTTTGGATGTCGGATGATATTTACATAGAATATCTTGGTATATAGAACAAAAGATTTCGTAGATTACGGAGAAATTTACGAAGCATATCAGGCATAGTTTATGGTAATAGATACGCTAAGATATGAATTTTTGTCTATACACTATTCATGCAATCAATACAGTAAGATGTGTCTAGACTAAGAATGATAAGCAGGTAATTTTCGACAAGAAATGACAAGCAAAACTTTTGACATGCAGACCAGGTTCAAGTCTAGACTTATTAATATAACCTAACAACTACTAGGTCGAAGTCCAGACTTCACTAATGCATCCTAACAACTACCGGTTAGACACACTAATGTTGACCTGGTTCGCTAAGACCACCGCTCTGATACCAACTGAAACGCCCCATCCTAATCCATCCGGACGAAGTCCATATCGATTATAAACGAATCATAATAGTTGGTTACATCGCGAGGTACTTGACCTCTATATGATACATTTTACAAACATTGCATTCGTTTTTAAAAGACAAACTTTCATTTCATCGAAAGTTGAAAGGTATGCATACCATTTCATAATATCTAAACTATAAATGACCTAATCCATCATTTACTTAATAATAATCTCTAATGAACTTCAACGACTCGAATGCAACGTCTTTTGAAATATGTCATGAATGACTCCAAGTACTATCTTTAAAATGAGCAATGCACAGCGGAAGATTTCTTTCAAACCTGAGAATAAACATGCTTTAAAGTGTCAACCAAAAGGTTGGTGAGTTCATTAGTTTATAGTAATCATTTCATTTCATCATTTTAATAAACCACCAGATTTTAAGTATTATAAAATCGTGCAGAAGTCCCATTCCAACTGCACAAACAAAATATCATTCATATGAATAACACCTGGTGAGGATTCCAAAATATAATAGTAACCATCTGTGCCGGTCTTTCACCCCACAGCTGAATACATGTGCCTTCAAAATATAGAACCTCTGTGCCGGTCTTTACTCCCCCACGGTTGAACACATGTATATAAAATATAGGACAACCGGTGCCAAAATATAAAACCATTCATTCAACTCGGGAGCTCATTCGCTCTAACCGAAATAAACCAGTGATAATACGTGCCATAATAATCAATCCCAACCCCAGATAATTCTATCATAGAATGCAGTTCGATTACTTGTGTCTATTTCGTAAAACAGTTATAAAAGTTGCGCATGTGTTCTCAGCCCAAAAATGTAAAGGGTAAAAAAGGCAATTGAAACTCACGCATATAAATATTGTGAAACAGTTAATAAACATTTGCATGTATTCTCAGCCCAAAAATGTAAAGAGTAAAAGGGATCATATGAAACTCACCATAGTGTATTTTGTAGTAAAAATACATATAACGACATTGAACAAGTATAGGGTTGGCCTCGGATTTACGAACCTATATTATTCATATAGATATATTAAAACATATAATCGTATTTGAATAAGTTTATATATATTAATGATCATACTAATTATATTATGTGTTATATAGATAAGTTTAATATATTTAATTTATATATTTCATATAACTGATATTCATTATAATATATTAATAATACTCATTTATATTAAGGTTTATATATAAAAAAAATATATTTATTTATTAGTTGATATATTTATATATAGCTATGTTAATATCATTTTAATAACAAGAATATAGTGATATGTAATATTAATATTATTATAACGAATTTTATATAAAAAAATATATCTATTTGTAGTAATACTAAAACGATAAGGATAATAATACTAATGATAGTAATAACATTAATAGTGTTAATTTTTAATAATAATAACTTTACTAATTTTGATAAAAATGATAGTTTTAATAAATAAATAAAAATAATAATATCTTTGATAAATGTTTAATTATAATGGTACTTCATTTTAAAAATAAAATGATGATAATAATAACAATATTGATAATAATAATATTCTTAATGATAATTTTAGTAATAATGATAACTTTGATAAAAATTTTGATAATCCTTAATAGTGATGATAATAACGATTTTAGTGATATAATGTTAATAATAATACTAGTAACTATAGTAATAATTTTATTAATAACGATAATAGGAATAGGAATAATAATAATAATGTTAATAATTAATTAATAATGATACTAATACTAACTCTTAGGTTAATAATAATTGTGTTCATATTATTTTTAATCTTGGTAATAATAATAATTATAATTTTAATAGTAATTAGTGATAATAACATTAATAAATAATAACAACAATAATAATAATAACAATATTAATAATAATACTAATAATTTAATGAAGAACTACCTCAAAAATGGTTTTCTAAAAAGAAATGCATCAGACCGGAATCGAACTCGAGACTTCTCGCTTAACCATAAACGTCCTTAACCAACTACCCTGTTCTGTTTTTCTAGTTTGAATCATAGACTAAATCTTATAAACCATCATCATAGTCGAACTCTTTTGGCCCAACAGCAAATGTTAATTTTTTGGCCCAACAGAAAAACCTAAGTTGGGTCTCGGCCCAATGGAAACTATAATTCTCGGCCCAACAGAATCACACCCTTAAGACAGCTTTTATTGGAAATAAAAAGTAAACATTTGCAAGCTCCTGGTTTCGAACCCACAACCTCCTGTTCAACACCCACACTCCAAACCACTGCTCTATCTTAATCTTTCTGAGATACCTAGAACATGTAATTCTTTATTACGTAAAGGTCTGTTAATCATCATCATCAACTAACATTATCATCACCTTTCGATTTATCTTATCATGATATACATAAACATCTAGATCATCATCATAATCTTAATCAAACCATCCTCATCATCCTATAACTCATGTATCATAAGCTTCTCGTAAAAAAAAATATAATAACCGAATGTTACTGTGACCCATTTGATCGACTTATGGCCTAAGTGGAACAAAAAAAATCATATCGGCCCAACACTTGGTTTTAAAGGGTCACGGTCCAAGGAACTAGTCCATCAACAAACTTGAAGTATCGGCCTACTCAGAAAAGGGAAAAAAATATATAACTTTGCTGAACCCTTATCCTCATTATCGTTATGCTATAAATTTGTAATCTAGCATATTTTATTTTCATCATAACTGGCTCCACCGAATTGATTAACAATAACCTTAGGTCCACCAATTTGCCCAACAAGTGGTGGTGTTGCTTTACTACTTGTCGACCACAAAGATAAAGAGAAAAGAAAAACATGAAATCACCTTTTTATTTAGCATCAAACTTCCATCATCTTTTATAGAATATAGGTATAGATATATAAATAACGAAGTAGCAGAAGCATTAGTAGCTGCAATTTAGTAATGAACATGATGGCTTGTGGTGATGGAGAGTGGTGATTGGGTGACGAGTAACAGCATACAGAAAATAGAAAGAAGTAGCAACAGCAGGCGAAAACAGTGGTGGGTTTTGAATGGTAATCGAACAAAGATAGTAGTAGTAGTTTCTATAGCTGCAATGAAGGTGAATTAAAGGTGATGGGTTTCATTTGATAAGTAGCCACGAGGTAGTATGTAGGTTCGTGGGTTATCTTGGATTCAAACGTCCAACGGAAATAGGAAACAGTAGTAGTCGTTAGTTGTAGTTTAAGGGTGTGGTTCATGGTGGAGTGATGGTGTTTATGGTGTTTGGTTTTTGAAGAAAAAGAATTGTTGTCGGTTTTCTTTTTCGATTAACATCATCGAGTAGTAGTGTATAATAATAACGAAGATGGTAAGCAAGTAATTGAAACAGCAAACTTGATGAAATCAATTTGTTGGATAGTGAAAGTGGTCGACCGATAGTACAAGGGAAGAAAGTAAAAAAAATAAAAGTGACAAAGATGTTTAACATAATTGGAGAAATATGATTTGGAAGGATTCAGTTAACCAGCTGTACACAGATTTGATGTCATCAGATGTAGTTGTGAAAAAAGAAATCGATTTCTGTATCTGATTCTATCTATATACCAATATATATATTTAACTGATTTATATATCCATCATATTCATATATTTGTTTCTTTTTATATTTGAATTTATATTTATTGATTTTAGTTAACTTTATTACTAAATATAAATATAACAATATTAATTATACATATACTAATATTAATATAACATTTTATATTTTTAACTTGTAACTAAATATATTACAATTTATTAATCAGGTATCATTTATTAATTATCCAATCTAATACATATATATAATAACATATATTAAATATTTATTATTTATTCCTTACAATATAATAATAATCATTTATAGAAATCAATAATATCATATATATATATATATATATATATATATATATATATATATATATATATATATATATATATATATATATATATATATATATTTTATATTCACATAATAGTAACTTAATTATTCTATTTATTATTTTATATTTTTAAATTCCAATTAATTAGGTGTACTTTTATTAATTCAAAATGCGGTATGTACACTTATATATATATATATATATATATATATATATATATATATATATATATATATATATATATATATATATATATATATATATATATATATATATATATATATGTTTATATTTATTTACACACAATTGTTCAGGAATCGTCGGGAATAGTCAAAGGGTAATTGATTTCATGAATATAGTTTTCAACTTTCGAGACTCAGCATTACAGATTTTTGCTTATCGTGTCGGAAACATATAAATATTAAAGTTTAAATTTGATCGAAAATTTCCGGGTCATCACATTCCAGCCACAGATTCTGTTGCTGCACAACCTGTATATTTTCGTGAAACTCCAAGAGATAGATGGACTGAAGCACAAGCCATAAAATTCAAGCTTGATAGCAAGATAAGGAGTATTATAGGTAATGCTGTTATTGTTCCAATTCTCAGAAAGATCAGTTATGCCAATACTGCTAAACCTATGTTGGATCTTTTGCTGAATGACTATGAAGGAGTCACAGTTGTTAAGACTCAGAAGAAGAAGAATCTGATAAGATGTTATGAAAACTTTGCTACTCAGCCTAAAGAATCTTTGAGTGATCTCCATTCAAGATTTCAGGTTCTGATTAATGATCTTGAAAGTGTTGGTGTAGAGAAAACACAACAGGTGTTGTGTCAAAAGTTCATTGAATTGCTACCTTCGAATTTTGAGTCTGTAATTACATCTATGGTAATCAGTGAGAAGATAGATAACTATGAGTTAAGTGAACTGTTTGGCATACTGTCAAACTTTGAGGAAACACAATTAAAGAACAAGATAAATGCTAAGAAAATTGTTAAAGATCCAGAAGCTGCATTGGTGGCTACCACAAAGAAGAATAATCAATTATTCTCTAGCTACTCTAGCAAGGTTGAATTTGAAAGTGATGAAACTTCTGATGATAATAGTGATTCTGATGAAGATGATGAGATTCAGGATCTGGAAGGTCAGGTGGCTCTTTTGACTCAAAGGATTGAGCAGAAAAAGTTTGGTTATAAGAATGGTAAAGGTAAGAGTACTTTTGATCCAAAGAAAGCTAAATGCTTTAAGTGTGGCAAGATAGGACACATAGCTGCTGATTGCTGGTCTAAGAGTGAAGGGGGTTCAAATTCCAACAAGTCTGTTGACAAAGCAAGAAAGTATAAGCTGAAGTACATGAAGTTAAAGAGTGAAGCAGAAAAGTCAAAGAACAAAGAACAGGAAAAGGCTTTGTACACAGAAGCTTGGGAAGATGAAGATTCATCATCTGACGAGGAAGAGGATAAGTGTCTTATGGCTATAATTGAAAGGGATAGTGGTACTAGCAAGTTTGAGGAATATCTGAAAGCTATTAAGAAGATGGATAAAGACTAAACTTGTAATAAAGTTTCTGCCTATAAGGTACAAAACTTTGTAAACTATCTTGATAATGAAAAAGTGAGAATGTTTCAGTATTTGTTACTTGACTTTAAGTGGTGCTTAGAAGATATTGATAGATTAAGAACACAAATTTTTGATCTTAAAAATACCATCAAAAACAAAGATGCTGGAATTAAAGAATTACAAAAATGTGAGACAGAACTTGACACTTATAAAATGGCATACACAGAAGAAACTAAAATGTTAAATACAGAATTAGAAAGATCATGAAAAGGTCAAAACACTATGAAACAATTTGTAAATCTTGGTGTGTTTCTTCCAAAAAAAACTCTAATGCTATTGCCAAACAAATTCCAAATGATGTCAAAGCTATACTAGGTGAAAACTACATATTAAATAATAATGTGGAAGTTGATCCTAGTGTATTCAAACCTGACATTTTACCAAACACTTTTGTAAAATTTGATGGTGATAAAAAGATTTTAACTAATGCTTTTGTAAGATCATTAGATCCTGTTGAACCTTCCGAGACTATAATACTAGAATGCAGAAATCCACTAGAGTCTGAACTTTTGAAATCTTCAGACTCTAGTAGTTTAGTCTCTCAAGATAATATTGTATGTTCTGACCTAGAGTCTGACACCTAAGAGTCAAGTAGCAAAAGTAATTCTGAATCATCCTCTAATAGTGACACTTGTCCAGATCCAAAAAGTTCAACTAAAAGAAGGTCAAAGTCAAAGCAAGCTAAGACTATTCAAAAACTCAAAAAGAAAATTTCAAAACTTAATGAAAAAATCAAGAGTCAAGAAAAACCTTCAGTTAAAAGAACATGTTGTTTTCCTAAGAGAATTAAGAAGGTATGGAAACCTAAAGCTTGTGAAAATAAAGGTGTTTTGAAAACAGTTAAGGATAAGTTGATCTGGATTGGAAACAAAGCTTTTGTCTGGAGAGTGAAAAGCACTCCAATTGAACCCACTGAAAAGTGGGTTCCCCTTAAAGACTAATCATTCTCTTTTATTTGTGTCTTGTGTAGCAGGGTAATAAATGGTATTTGGACAGTGGTTGCTCAAGACACATGACTGGATGCAAAGAGCATCTTGTAGGGTTTGTAGAAGAAAAGGGTCCTTCTGTAAGATATAGTGATAATTCTGTTGCAAAGACTATTGGTTATGGTACTGTTAAAGCTGGAAGTGTTTCATTTAAGAAAGTTACTTTAGTTGAAGGGTTGAAGCATAATCTGCTAAGTGTAAGTCAAATTGCTGATGAAGATTGTGAAATCAGAATAAGGAAGAAAGCTGGTATTATTTATGATCCAAAAGGAAGGCCAACTCTGGTGGCCTGGAGATTTCAAAATGTGTACATGCTGGATCTAGATTCTGTTGATGCAGGAATTGAAACATGTCCGTACTCTCAGACAGCTCCTGAGCTTAATTGGCTTTGGCACAAAAGGCTGTCTCATCTTAATTTCAAAAACATTAATGAGCTTTCCAAAAAGAAGCTTGTAAGAGGTCTGCCTCAACAATCTTTTAAGAAAGATAAACCTTGTTCTGCTTGTATTATGGGTAAACAGACCAAAACAAAGTTTCCCTAAAAAACTCTAGCTACTATTAGTGATCCACTTCACATGCTTCACATGGATCTATTTGGTCCAATGAACACTAGTAGTCTGGGTGGAAAAAGATATACTCTGGTAATTGTTGATGAGTATTCCAGATTTACTTGGATTATTTCCGTAGCTGCAAAAAGTGATGCTCCTGAAGAAATTATCAATTTAATCAAGAGAGAGCAGGTTCAAAAGGGTGTTCTTGTTAAACAATTGAGAAGTGATCATGGTACTGAGTTCAAAAATGTTACATTAATTGACTTTTGTGAAGAGTCTGGAATTGGTCAAAATTTCTCTGCTGTTAGAACTCCACAACAAAATGGAGTTGCTGAAAGAAGAAATAGAACACTTATTGAAGCAGCCAGTACCATGTTATGTCAATCAAATGTAGCTCTAAGGTTCTGGGCAGAGGCAGTTAATATAGCATGTTATACTCAAAATAGGTCCTTGATTGTGAAGAAACATGGCAAAACTCCCTATGATTTATATCATAAAAAGGTGCCTACTATTCATTACTTCCATATATTTGGGTGTAAGTGTTATATTTTAAATCAAAGAGATCAGCTTGAAAAGATGAGGCCAAAATCTGATGAAGGTGTGTTCATGGGATATTCTTCTGTATCTAAAGCTTTTAGAGTATATAATAAGAGAAGAATGAAGATTGAAGAATCCATTAATGTTTCTTTTGATGAAAGTTCTATTGAAATAGATCAGTCATCCAGCACTGAGCAATCTGCACTTGGTGAATTGTCAAATTTAATTTCTGGGAACAGTGTTCAGACTCTGGATTCAGAGTCCGAGTTAGATGAACCTAATTTGTCTGGGTTGAAAAATGATTTTGCAGATGATTCTCATACAGAAGAAGTTCCACAAGAAGATGAGCATGTTGTTATTCAAGAAGGTGATCAGTCATCAAATACTACCTTGGATCATGTTATTCCTACTAGAAAATCATCTAGAAATATAGTCCCTCCAAAGCATCTTGAGGATTATGTTGTGGATCCTACTGGTTTGCCTAAACCTAGTTCTTCTTCTCAGACACCTGTGTCTGATTTTGCTATTGCAAACTATTGTTTCTTTTCCAATTTTCTCTCGCTAATTGAGGCAAAAGAAGTAGATGAAGCATTAGCTGACAATGATTGGGTTGAAGCTATGACTGAAGAGTTGATAGAATTTGAAAGGAATGATGTATGGGAGTTGGTTCCAAAACCTGCTGGTAAAACTGCAATTGGCACTAAATGGGTTTACAAGAACAAGGTTGATAAAGATGGTATTGTGATTAGAAATAAAGCAAGGTTAGTGGCTCAAGGGTATAGACAAGAAGAAGGTATAGACTATGATGAGACATTTGCTCCTGTTGCTAGAATTGAAGCTATTAGATTGTTTCTGGCATATGCTTCAGATAAAGATTTTGTGGTGTTTCAAATGGATGTAAAGAGTGCTTTTCTGTATGGTAAATTACAAGAAGAAGTTTATGTGAAGCAACCTCCTGGTTTCAAGAGTAAGAAATTTTCTAAGCATGTTTACAAGCTGAAGAAAGCATTGTATGGTCTGAAGCAAGCTCCCAGAGCCTGGTATGATACTTTGTCAACATTTCTTCTAAAAAAGAATTTTTCTAGAGGGGCAATTGACAAGACTTTATTCATCAAAAAGGAGAAAGGTGATGTGTTACTTGTTCAAATCTATGTTGATGACATTATTTTTGGGTCTACTAATCTACTTTTGAGAAAATGGTTTTCTGCCATAATGTCTAAAGAATATAGAATGAGTAATTTATGTACTTTAAACTATTTTCTTGGACTACAAATAAAGCAGAGTCATGAGGGTATTTTTATTAACCAAAGTAATTACATTTCTGATATGTTAACTAAGTTTGGTTTTAAAAATTGTTCCGCTTTAAGAACTCCAATGAGTGTTTCTGAAAAACTTGATAAAGATGAGTCTGGAAAACCCACTTGTCAATCAACCTATAGAGGTATGATTGGATCTTTGTTATACTTAACTGATAGTAGACCTGATATAATGTTTGCTACATGCTTTTGTGCACGTTACCAGTCAGATCCTAGGGAGTCTCATTATAAAGCTGTGAAAAGAATTTTTAGGTACTTAAAAGGTACCCCTAACCTGGGTCTTTGGTATTCTAAAGACTAAGGGTTTGATCTAATTGGTTACACAGATGCAGACTATGCAGGTTGTAAATTAGACAGAAAAAGCACCTCTGGTGGATGTCAATTATTAGGTGGAAAGTTGGTTAGTTGCTCTAGTAAAAAGAAAAATTCAGTGGCCACTTCCACAGCAGAAGCTGAATATGTTGCAGCAGGAAGTTGTTGTGCTCAATTACTTTGGATGCAACATCAACTTTTGGATTTTGGGTTAACATTGACCAAAACTCCAATAATGTGTGATAATGAGAGTGCTATTGCTATTAATGAGAATCCAGTGTTTCACTCCAGAACCAAGCATATAGAGATCAGACATCATTTTATAAGAGATTGTGTTGAGAAGGGCAAAGTGGTCTTGAAGCATATTGGTACTAAAGATCAACTAGCAGATATTTTTACTAAAGCACTTCCTGAACAAAAGGCATTTTTATCTTCTTGAACAACTTGGAATGTTAAATCCATCTATTGAAATGTTGTCAAGTGAAGATACTCACTAAATTGTTGTTGTAAAAAAAAAAAAAATGGAAAAAAAAATATGTATAGAGTCTGGATTACGTCATTTTCAGAGTCTGGGTAACATCAAATTATTCAGAGTCTGGAAAGATTTACTCTATTGTTGTATTTTTATTGTATATCTGTTTCCTTATTTGGTCCTTAAAACTTTTCTTACTTACGTTTGTCTAAAGTAAAAGGGTTATTTGTAAAGGGGGTACAAGGTAACTTTGTTTGAGGGTTAAAAGTAACTTTTTGAAATTTTGTCAGGAGTATAAATATCCCTCCTCTTCTTCAAATCAATATCAAATTATCAAAACCCTAATCCCTCTTTTCGATCATCATCTTCAAAATTCCCTCAAATCTTTAAAATTCTCTCCTTTCCGTAAAGCTAAATGGCAAGATCAAAGTACATTCCATTCGTTCTTGTACCTACTCCTAACATGATTCGCGCTACAGAAATCAAAGCCAACAAGGATGTGATGGTGTCGGCTAACAACAGGGTTGCATGTGATACGATTCCAGAAAATTTTGCTAACGAAGGTTATGAAGAGTTGGTTCAGTTTATGCACAATCATCCTCTGAAGGAAGCTTTCTTTAAAACGACGACTATGTTTCCAGAGTTGCTAGCATAATTCTGGTATACTTGTGTTGGAAACAGGGAGGCTCGAATAATCACTGGCACTTATCGCAATGGTAACATTACTTTAGTTCTTACTGAAAACCATTTAAGGTTAGCTTTGAATCTTCCTATGCGTGATGATTTTGTTAGAACAGTATCCAGGTCTGCTGTGAGAGCTTGTTTTCCTTTAGTTGGTCAACCTTTGACTGACTCATCTGTTAAGATTAGTATGTTTTCACCAGGTGGATGTTCGTGTTATCGAATGTTGTTAGAAGCTTGAGTTTTAAATGTGGGAGCTTGACTGAGATTAATGATTTTGAGGCTTATTTGTTTCATGCCATAGTGACAGGAAGAAACATTGATTTTGCTCGTTTGTACTTTAATGAGTTGTTGGTTCTTACTGAGAAGAGTCATAGGGATCATAATGCCTTTTATAAGGATTTTGAGTCTCATGATTGAACAAGCCATGCATCCAGATTTGTAGGATGGGCTAAAGGTGTTAAGAGTGTATGAGTACATAGCTTTTCCTGAATGTAGTTCACGAATGTTTCATAGCCATATTGTCAATGATGATGAAGTTGCTCTCACACCAGCTATGATGCAATGGGTCAATGTTGGCCAAGCTGACCAACCTATAGCTCATGAGCAATCAGGATCTGCAGGGGCATCTCCTTCTGGGTCTGAGCAATTAGGATCTGCAGGAGATCAAAACAATGGTCAACCAATCATAGAGTCTGAGCAATTAGATTCTACCCCCCAGAAACTCCACCCCATATTGTTCCACAAATAGAGCAGGCTGAAGGTATGAATGAGGAAAACCAACTTAATTCTAACCCACCTTCTCCTACTGCTAATGAACAAAATCTCCAATCAACCAACCTTATGAGCTCACCAGCTCATATTGAGAATGTCTCCATACTTGAAAACCTAGATGATTCAGCACTCATGGATTTACATCAACAATTCATTAGGCAAGGTGCTACTAGTGCAGCTCCATCACCTCTGCTAGGGGTTGGTGAGGGGAGTACTTTGACCCAACCTAAACCTGTTAGGTTAGTGAGCTTGGATTTCCATCTTACAGTTGCTGAGAAAACCCACTCAGTTAACTTAAATACAGAAGTCCCAATCCTGGACTCAAACAACCAAATCCAAAACCCAGTTACAATGGCCAAGCCTACTATTACTCCAGACACAAGTCTGCCACTCTTCCCTCCAAATATTCCATCCTTACACTTACTTGCACAGGCTGCCAATGTTTCATCCATGCCACAGGATGAAATACAAGTCTCAAACCCTTCTATGTCCAAGGATCGCCCTACTTTTCAACAGGAAGGTTGTGAGGACATGCCAACATTACCCCTAACCATTGGTACCACTTCACAGGCTGAGGCACCAGTCAATGTGGTTGGCCTGAACCAGGCTTTGACTACTTTGACTAAGAAGTTTGATGACAAGCTTTTGGGTGTGCAGTCTCAATTTGATAAAATTAATCTCCACTTGAATAATAACTTCGTTTCTAAAGATGAGTTGTTAGAGGTCAGGCGGATGGTTGGGGATATGAAGGGTTTAGATGGTTCAAGTGATGCAGTGGTTGTGAAAGATATTGGTAACAGATTGAATGCTTTGGAAGAGAAGATGGCAGGTGTTGATGAAATTAAGGAATGTTTTACAGGTTTTGCTTCTGATGTTAAGTCTCTTCAAGTACAACAAACTGAAATCTGGAAGTTTTTGTCTACTCTCCCTTTGGATGATGTCAAAAAGGGGGAGAAAAGGAAAATGTTAGATGGTGAAGGCATTGAGGGGGAGCAATCAAAGAGAGCTCAGGTTGAGGGGGAGCATCAGATTCAGGGGGAGGATGCTGATAGAGGTGTTGAAACTCAAGTAATTGTTGCTGATACTCAGGTTGGTGATACTCAAATGGTTGGTGTTGATACTCAGGTGGTTGTTGCTGGTGATTCTCAAATAGGTGGTGTTGGTAATGTTCAGGAGAATGCTGTTGTGGTTGCTGCTATGCAAGGTCATTTAAGAACTCAGATGAATAAAAGATTTAGGTTCAGAAGGTATGAAGGTGATGTGGTCAAGGTTGAGGTTGATAAATCAGAATTTGAAGGTGTAACTCTGTTGCTAACTATGACACACTTACCTGATAGGAGATTAAGGGTTAAGTTGAACCAAATTGTTCGTTTAGGTTTCTGTGAGTGGAAAGGCATAGCTGTGTATATTCAGGAGTATGCAGATGATCAAAGTGTTGTGAAAGAAGTATTAAAGAGAGTTTTTATGTTGGTGCATTTGGTATTTGAAGAAGGGTTTATAAGTTTCAAGGATTATGAAATATTTTGTGGGATGTTTGATCTTGAGATGAAGGAGAGAAGAGCTAAGGGACATGTAGAAAGGTATGCTGTTTCAGAACATTTAGAGTTTGTTGATGATATGTATGTTGAGTATTTGGATGCTTTGATGATCAAGACAAATGGAAATCAAAGGATGTTGATTAGGGTTGAACAGTTTGAAGGAGCTAGTATTGAGTTGTTGATCAGTTTGTTAACCAGATGTGTGACAGAGCAGACTTATCCTTTTAGAGTTAAATTGTTAGATCACTTGTACAGTAAGCTCACAATGATGAAGAAAATCAAGTTTTTGAAGAACAAGTGTAAGTTGATTGAAAGGGGGTATGCAAAGTTGAATAAGTAGGTGATCAGGTTGTTTTGACATCATCAGATAGGGGGAGATTGTTAGGATTTATAATCTGATGAGTCAAAGTGTTTTGCAGTTTTAAAGTCTGAAGGTTTAGAGTCTGAAGTTGCAGACTCTGGTATTTTCTGAAGACAACGTTTTGGATTTCTTGATGGCTAAGAAAAGGAAGATTCTGGAGATATGTTTTGATTTGATCTTATCTCGAGAAGATAAACTTTATAATTGATTTGAATATTCGTTAAAGTTTAGGTTTATCTTTTCCTTAATTATAGCCAAGTTGTTTAGGAAACCAAATCTCCAGATTTGGTATTAAACTGTATAAATAGGGGCGTATTGTTTAGCTATGTGATTGTATCTTTGCACGATTAATATTATCTTTCATATACCTTCATATCGTGTTCTCTCAATTATTGTTCTTATAATTCATATTTATTATTCAATTGAGAGTCTGGTGTTCATAGATCAAATACTGTGAACTGATACCTTCAAATGTGAATAATTTGACATGTTTTTGACATTCATAAGTGTCACAAAGTTTTTGACACTTAAAAGCATCAAAAATAAAAACTCATTAACACTTAAAAGTGTCAAAAATTTAATAATTTTTGACACCATATTTTTTTGACACCATATTTTTCCACGGTTCCAACTTTGTGACACTTATAGATGTTAAAAACATCCGAATTTGTTCATATATTTTAGCGTCAAAAATAATGGAAGCGTTAAAAAGTGAACATTTATTTGTAGTGGAACGTGTTTACAATTAAATAAGCCGTGTCAGCTATGTCGTCGTCTGGAAAGTGACGTAGTTTTTTAATAACCAGGTACACATCTGATGAGCGGATGATCTTTCTACAAGGTTGATAAATATACATTGCAGCTAATGCATTAAGACTTGTACGTAGCAGTGACTCATTAACAGCATATGTCCTGCTTGGGTCGAGTGCAACAACTGAGTAATCTGCCACCACCTTTAACAAAGCCTGCAAGAACCATGTAGAAAAAGATTCATTAACAACATATGTCCTGCTTGGGTCGAGTGCAACAACTGAGTAATCTGCCACCACCTTTAACAAAGCCTGCAAGAACCATGTAGAAAAAGATATATACATCACAGATAGTATATAAAGTTTGAATGTCAAAAGTGGTACTACATGAAGTGTTTGTATCAGATATATTTATTTATTATTTATTTATAAATAAATGAAAGATGATATATAGGTACTACATTCACTGCTCCTTTAGAGATCATATCTTCAATAAGTTTGTCGGAGTGGGTCGGAGTGGGCGGAAAGAACGAGAAGATAACTACCTACTAAACCCTAATACATCTTCTCAATTCATTTATAGTATAATTACATACGCACATTCAAATATGTATCCAATCCTACACTACAATTACACAAATCATCATCTATCTATAGTTAATATTAAAATCCTATAATGATGATGTCATAATTAGGTTAATTCCTTTGTTAAGAAAAAATCAAAAAAAAAAAAGAAAAAAAATCTAAGCATGGTGGGTGATGTCATTAATCCAAATAATTTTGAATTAAAATTAAATCTTTTAATTAATTTTTATTATTAAATTTTATTAATAATTATTTTAATTATTAAAATTAAATAATTTTGAACTATTTTAATTAATTATTTTGAATTGAGTACGAGAAGGTATATAAAAGCTAGGCAGAAGGAAACCAATTCTAAATTTATATTGTGATTTACACTGTTAAAATAAAATGACAACCAATATTATCTCTTATAATTGAATGTGGATTGTTTAATATGCATTTTAGGCGTTTGATGAAATGTTCAGCTGACGAGTTTCTTAGTCGGACTCTGTGATTCCACGGGTCATTAAACTAAATGACTTTAGTATTTATGTTCACTTAATACCTAAAACATATCATTAAACTGTTTCATTTAAACAAACCCGTGATTTCACGGGTCATTTCACTAACTAGTATAAATATAAATTATAACTACAACTGTACGGAACTATTAACAAGACCTTTTTCTCAATTGTAGAGGTTTGAACAGGAGCACCACCGGTAGATAGCGGTTGTGACGACGGCACTACTTAACGTTTCTTAAGAAAGTTTTCCTCTCTCTTAATTTACGGATCTCAACCATAGTATCCTCCCTTCGCCGCCGTCCTTCCTCCGGATCGACATCGACTTTGTACCGGTTCGGCGAACTTGGTTGGCCTTAGAGACATGATTAATTAATTGATCAATGATAGATGACTGATAGATAGATTTATGGCAAATCAAACACTAGGATTGCAAATACTCTATACTTGTGCGAAATCAGTTTGACGGAAAGTATCAAAGTTTTGTTTAGTTTTTTATTTACCAGTTTGCCCAATTTATCCACTAATATGCACAAAATACATAAAGACTATAAATATGCATTTTCCACCTCAAAATAAGTTTAGACATTCAACACTTGGAACCCTAGTCTTCCTTTCTCATTTTCCCCAAATTACCAAATTCCCTAACCTTGTAAAACCATTGATCTAATTCAATCTTGACAATTAGTTGTGGTTGATTTTGATTATGCATCTTATTAGTCTAGCATCCATGTTATTATACATTATATACATATAAACATACTGCATCATACTTTTATCTTCACCATCACCATCACCATCACCATCACCATCACCATCACCATCACCATCACCATCACCATCGTAAACAAACTCACTGTTTCATTGCGTTTAACATTCCAAATCACGATGTCAGCTTAAATCTAAGAATCACGCTAACCTTCATTCCAGGTTTTCCTTCTATTCCCCACCTAAATTGATTAATTTATGATACATAATTTGAGAGGATGGATATGTATATTGATTATAGGAGCTAGTAATGCTAAAGAGCTTCTTTTAAAACCAAACGTACAGTTTCAATGCATTTCATAATGTTACTAATAAAAAAATTCCTCGGACGTGTTTACAATGTCAATAGCCACGTTGGCTATGTCTTCTTCTGGTAAGTGACGTAGTTTTTTAATAACCTACAATGTCAATAGCCACGTTGGCTATGTCTTCTTCTGGTAAGTGACGTAGTTTTTTAATAACCTGGTACACGTCTGATGAGCGGATGATCTTTCTACAAGGTTGATGATTATACATTTCAGCTAATGCCATAAGACTTGTTTGTAGCAGTGACTCATTAATAACATATGTCCTGCTTGGCTCCAGTGCAACAATTGAGTAATCTGCCACCACCTTTAACAAAGCCTGCAAGAACCATATAAAAAAAGATATACATCACAGATAGTATATAAAGTTTGAATGTCAAAAGTGGTACTACATGAAGTGTTTGTATCAGATATATTTATTTTTATTTATAAATAAATTGAAGATGATATATAGGTACTATACATTCACTGCTCCTTTAGAGATCATATCTTCAATAAGTTTGTCGGAGTGGCCAGAAAGAGAGAGAAGACAACCAGAAATATATTCCTTTTCTATGTCTGTTGTATCTGCTGAAATCAGCATTTCTGCAAGTTGGGGTATACATATCCTTAGTTCTTCATGAAACAAATCACTATAACATGCTGTCCAGAAAATCTGTTAAATAAATAATGACACATAAGCACTCATCCATTATATATAAATAAAAATAAAAATAAAAATATATTGTTGCAGTATAACTACTAGTTGAAAACACAAAGACATCTTACAGCATACACAGCATTAGTGTCCTTATCCATTAACCGACTGCCCAACAGACCAATGACGTTGTGTTTTGCCTATAATATAACGAGAATCAAGTAATCAGGAAATAGATAGAGTGAAACACGCATCAATGTTGCAGAATATGGAATCATCTAGCAATACTTACCAACAAGCTATAAAAGTAGGAGCTATGAGAGCACATTTCTCCTATAGCCTGCAACGTCCAGGAACGCAGAATTGGATCTTCATGAGTTAGGAAGGCTTTCAAGTGTGGTAAAATATCTGCTCCATCTATATACTTAAAAAACTCCTGCGTCCACATGTTCGTTTATTAACACATAATAATAATAATAATAATAATAATAATAATAATAATAATAATAATAATAATACACATAATAAAACTCCTGCGGCCTTTAAATGGTGTTAAGTTTCTTGGGGCCCCGCAAGTTCCGATCCTGGTTTTAGTAGTGAACTGGTGATGCAAAGGGTGACCAAGTCCATTGCGCTTATGGATAAGGTTACTAAGCTTGATGATCCTCAATGTGAGTTGTTGTTGCTTAGGGCATGTACGGGAGTTTCTAAACTCTACTTTACCTTGCGTACTTGTCCTCCTAGTATATTTGAGGAGGCTCAACGCGCTTTCGATGGATCCCTTCGATCTTCCTTGGAGCGTATTGTTACTGCTTCAGGGCATGGGTTTGGTGATTGGCAGTGGCGGCTTGCCACCTTGCCATTTGCATTTGGAGGGCTTGGTGTTTATTCTGCGGGAGATGTTCGTCTTTATGCTTTTCTGGCTTCTCGATTACAGTCTGCTGGGTTGCAGACCAAGCTCCTACGTCATGCGAGTATTGTTGGTCTTGGTAGTGCTTTTGAAGATGCATTGGGTCTGTTTAATAAAACGGTTGGGTTTGATATTTTAGGTAATCCGAGTGAGGTCGCTGCCCCAATACTCATGAAGAAATTGGCAGATGTTTATTTCACAAAGGTTACCGCTTCTGCAGAATTCACTTTTTCGTTATCTCCCCGACAATCGGCCTTATGGAAATCACAGCAGGGTGATCACACCTCTGCTTGGCTAAGGGCAGTCCCTATTTTGGGGTTGGGTCAGACGATGAACGCAAAGACTTACCGATGTGTGTTGTGCTGCCGGTTAGGTGTTCCATTGTTCTCTATCTCGACGGCATGCTCTGCCTGTTCAAGGGTTTTTACTGGGGATATTTTTGGGGATCACGCGGTGTCTTGTGCTGGTATGGTGGGTATTAAGCATCGACATAATATTGTCCGGGATTCCCTTGTTGATGTTTGTTATCGATCTGGGATTTCAGCGAGAAAGGAGGTTGACATTGGGTTGTCTGGAGGGAACGACAGGGCCCTCAGACCTGTTACTTTACTCCTGGGATTGTGGTCGCGATGTTTGTGTTGACTTGACTGGGTCTTCTCCTTTGACACAGTCTGGGCTTTCTGACTTTGTCCCTGGACGTGCTGTGATTGATGCGGCTCGTCGGAAGCGGGTCAAGTACGAATCTAGTTGTCAGGCGATTGGTTATGGTTTCATTCCTTTCTCATTTTCTTCCTTTGGGGAATTAGAGAAGGAGGCTGTTTCTTTGCTAAAGCGGGTTCAGAAGAGTTCGATGGCGCAAGATATTGGTGCCGGTGCTCATATTTTTACTAGGATAGGTTTTGCTATTGCTAGAGGTGTGGGGGCCCAGATTGTCGCTAGGCTTCCCACTAATTTTTTGTAAGTTTTAAAACTTTTAAGTCGTCGTCGTCGTCGACGACGACGACGACGACGACGATAATAATAATAATAATAATGATAATGATAATGATAATGGTAATGGTGATATTAAAAGAAAAATTAACTTAACAAGTTAACATGGATATGCCTATTTATGTTTCTACAATATATACGCTACTAGACTACTAGGAATTGCACTATATGGAATCTCATTTATAAATTTTTTTTACTCGAATAAGACCTTTGAGCAGTGATTCAATTCCTTGGTTTGAAATCGTATTTACGGGTTATGCACATTCAACAAGAGGGTGACAGAATGTGGATACCAAACCGTGAGTTTTTGAACACAGAGGAAATTTTGAATTGACTAAACTGTTTTATTTAAAATTTTCTCTTATCATATTATTTTTATAACAAGCCTAGCAACTAATATGAAGTACATAAAAAGATTGGGACTTGTATATATCAAGTACGTACTGACCTCATCCATTTCGGCTACCTCAGAAACTATTTCCAGAACTTTTATCTTGACTTGAGTTGGTGATGAATCATCAAGTAATCTTTTCATTAAATTTGGATTTAAGAGACCTTTCCCAACTAGTTCAACAGCCAAAGACCGATGTTCCACCATTTTGGATAGAAGGAGAAGAACGTCTTCAGTATTCTTTGACTCCAAATGTTCCAAACAATTGATTATTTGCCCAGGAAGTCCTACCTGAAGATTTAGAAGCATTCATTATTTGCAAAATTGCGAAACAGAGAAACTAAAACTTGCACCAACACCTGCAAATTTTCTTTTCATGTGGGGCGTTTTTACAACTTCCTAGTTACATTTCATATAACAAATTTTCCTAGTAGGAGACCAAATTCATTTGCAAACAAGTATGATAAACTGAAGAGATAACTATGTAACACACACACACACACACAAAATATATATATGTGTACACTGAGAAAATCCAGAGCTAAGCATCCATTTTGCAGATAAATAAATTTGAATTTTTTTATATCTTTTAATTTAGAATTTATATTTCAAATTTTATAATTTCTGGAGTTAATTTTTACTGTTTAGAATATAAAAAAAATATTTTATTTTTATTTTTCACAACATGTTATAATACAAGTTATCATACATCTTATATATGATAACGCACATTAACGTACATCGATGTATGATAACCAAAACTAATGAAAAATGACTAATGACCGATGAAAACAATGTTTGGGGTTTAGTAATTAGGGTTTGGAAATTAGGGTTTATGGTTTAGATTTAATGTTTAGATTGAGCTTTTAACACAAACGGTTTAGAGTTTAGGGTTTATGGTATTGGATAAAGGGTTTTACCCGGTGAATATTATTGATAGTAAATTCAGATAAGGACAACGACCACAAGCGCGCTTTGGCATCTCCTGAACAACTAGAAAAACAAGACCAACGAAACCAGGAACGACCGACGATACACCTAGAGCAAGACATGAAATAACATAACAATATATATAATATATACCTCCAAAATAATTTGAATATACTTCCCCATGTCTAGAACACTTTCCTCTGAAGTCACAAATGGAAACCCCAAAAGATAAACTACAACATCAATTGTAATTGTTACTGCGTTTTTCCCTCCACCAGGTCCACCCCAACACCGTAAAAGCTTAAGATGGATATCAGATATTAAATCACATAAAATTTGTACATGTTCACTTGAAAACAACACCTGGCGAAAAACTGAAATGCCACCTTGGAAACACTGCATTAATGAAATCATTGTCCACTGAACCCCAAGAGGTGAGAGTCCAATTTCATCTGGATACTTGTTTCCTAACAGATTAATAAGACATTTTAGGATTTCACTGCCACCCATGTCCTGAAAAGCTAAAGGCCCACCCCAATATAATCTGATACACAACAAAAGTGTGCACCCATCCCTGATCCCGTGCCAATATGAAAGCATATTTTTACCGGTTCCTTGAGGGTCTGTTTTTGACATCTTGAGATAATAACAAAGTGTGGCACTCGGTGGGATCAAAGGAACGACTATTTCACGAATTGATGTTGCAACAGACTCATTCATTTCAAGGTAGCACATGTATGCAAGTGCCAGCATGGCAGACATTGAATGGGGATGCAAATTTTGTAGTCCATTACACATGGAGCAATAGTGAGCCAGGTCAGAGAGGCGTGACTGTTGAGTTTCAGGGGAAGATGTAAGCATAATAACTGCAGTATCTATGGATTGTGCAACCGAGGCTATTAAAAGGCAAGCATGGAGAACCAAATCACTTGGATCAGATACTTTACTTTTTAGGTTGTTTGTGTCTTGTTGTTGAGGATCTCTATCGAATGAAGCACATAGATTTATTATTGAAAAAACCTCTGAAATGATTGTATTTTCACCTCCTCCACCAACGATTGAGGAGGAACTAAAGAGGCCACATAAAACTCTAGCAACTGAATCATTATGCAGGCAACACCTTAAGATTATCTGAAACAAGAAATTATACCACTTCTTAGGTGATCCATGATCAATTACTTAATTAAATTTTAATTGGTAAATTTGACCCATTTACTCATATTTGACACATTAGATTTAGATATATTCTTCAAAAACAAAAAGAAAAGTGTTTTAGGTTAACCTTGATCCATTTTGACACATACCATATTGAGCAGTTATTTAAAACCCTTAATCTCTAGGATTAATGCTACATATAAACTTAAATTATCACCTTAATTACAGAAGACCATGAGGTGACCAAGCGCTGTCGAAGACAATAGAACATAGCAAGCCGTACAGCTTCGGACCCGAGGAATGCTTGTGTGACTGTTTCAACTATCTCTTCATAATCTTTACCGATGAATGATTCACATTTATCTCTTTTAATGTTAATCCGATCCAAAGAGTGTGAATGCATTGAGCTTAATGGGAACACGGGTGCATTTTCTTGTGTACATTGAAGCTCAAAAGCATCTATTAGTGACCAAATAGCCTCACTTGCTTCACAAGCAGCACGTAATAAATTTGAGGAGCCAGACATGAGACCTGTACCACAAGTCACTATGCAAGAAAGCAAATCATCTATGACACCGAAAGCTTTAGCATTATCCAATATATCTCTAAGAGTGTATGTCACCATCTCAACATGTTTGATGGCCATGGAAGCTTTCAGACCTTGTGCAACACTAGTTATTATAATTCTAATGCAGGCGACAGATTCATATACAAGTCTCCCGGATGCATCTTCAGCGCAACGAGTAACCTACACAAACCTAAGTTTGAGGTGTAACAGCTAAAAAATTTATACATATTATTATATTATATCTTTGGTTGAGAGTATAACCTCTTTATAAAGCTCCATCATAGCAACCCAATGCCTGATATAAGAATCTCCAAACCGACTTCCATTGTTATCCAATGACTTCTTTATATCTGCGAAACTCTGTAAAACTAGACATTAGTGACGAGCGCCGGGTAAAGAAAGAAATAAAGATGCAAAGATGTAAAACTAGATATTAGTGACAAGCGCGTTAGCCAATAACTATATATAAACACCTTAAATGAAGCCAGTTTCCAATTCTAGTTACACTTATTTACAGTTGATCAAATTTGAATCATTGCTTATGCCATGCTATAGTAAACTGATAAATTCGATAAAGGCAAGTTGATTAGAGATATGGATGCCCATGATGATGATGATGATGATGATGATGATGATGATGATGATGATGATGATGATGATGATGATGATGATGATGATGATGATGATGATGATGATGATGATGATGATGATGAAAATAGGGAAATTCTAATGACAAACCTTAGCGTTAAGTTTTTTAATGCAAAAAGAGTTGTACATTTGTAAGTTAAAGAGTAGTTTTTTTCATAGAAGTAGGTAGTTATTGAAAATGTACAATGAAAACATACATGTTTAAATTTCTTAATGACAACCCTTAGGGTTGTCATTAGCATTTTTCACCCTTAGGAATAATAATAAATAATAATAATAATAATAATATAATAATAATAATAATAATAATAATAATAATAATAATAATAATAATACTAATAATAATAATAATAATAATAATAATAATAATATAATAGTAATAATAATAATAATAATAATAATAATAATAATAATAATAATAATAATAATAATAATAATAATAATAATAATAATAATAATAATAATAATAATAATAATAATAATAAATTGTTAATGGAAAATCTATTATTGCTAAATTATTTAGATTATGCTAAATTGTTTATGCTAGAAAACTGTATAAACAATATTTGCTTCATATTTTTGATTGTGTTTAACCGAAAGATCTCTATTATTGTTCTAGTTTTTTATGATTAATTTTGTAACATGATTTATTGAGTTGTCAACGGCACAAGTTGATTTACAAAATATAGATAATGATAAATTGTTTACGCTAGCAGATAATTTAAACAATTATGAACCCAAGCCACCCATCTCTAGAATTAATTGTAACCACATATTTTGCACTGGGTATGTGGTAAAGCAGGGTTGGGCTCATTTAAGTTACTAATCAGAAAAGACTCATTTCAGTAACATACCTGAATGAGCAAGTCATTGTAATCTGACTTTTTCCTAAGAAGAATGTTGACAGTCAACCCAACATTTTCCCAAAAACTCTTATCTTGCGCTCCTCTACAATGACTAGTAGCAACTAAGTTTGATAGAACTCTCAGCTCGGCCTGGTTTGACTTGGGTACATCTTCATCCCTGTGATCATAACAAGTCGTTATTAATTAACAGAAAATGGGTTGGGAATATGCCGATTATCTACATAAGTAATTAGATATAATAATTGGAAGTTTAAGCGAGTCAAATCTCAAACACTTAAATATTCAAGAGCTTTTGAGATTTACAAAGATGTCATCAGAGAATAAAGTCCTATGCTTGAATAATTTGCACAAATATTGACCAACACTGCAGGAAATTCCCTCTTTTGTGGTGAGTTTCCTCGCCGCATTAAAAGGGGGATCTCGCCGCACTAAATCTTTTGCGGCGACTACTCGTCGCATTATACCTCGTCACCGTATGTTTGCCACCTAAAGTCTTTTGCGGCGAACATAAGTGGGACCCACATTTATTAAGATAAATAAAAAAGAAAAGGGAAATTATCTATTGTGGCGATTGTTTTGTGACGACATGATGACGCCGGCCCTTCCCGGCAAAACAAATGCGCCAACTTATTTGCGACGAGTATATGCATCTAACAATTCATGGTATCAGATTTCTTTTGCGGCAACCCTCGCCGCTAAAGATAGCTAAACCAGGAAGTAGGATTCTAATTCTGGGCGTTTGGGAAACCTGTTTCATACCATTTTATAGAAGCTAACAACATATAACACCAACAATAATAAACATCAAACAACACTAAAATAAATAAACGTATACTGAAAGTTGTAACAATTATACAAACTACAAATATTAAAGTTCAAAAGCATCAATTCGGCGTTTTTACACAAACAACACAAACTATCCGCCTCATTTCCAGATATCGTAGCTAAAGCATTAACGTTGTGTTCTAGACTTTTTTTTAAGTGAAAAGAAATGGGAATGAATAGGAAGGAGAGAATAGTGATAGAAATGAATGTGTGTTGATATATGTCATTGTATTCTGGAGTTGAGAGGAAAGTAAAATAAAGAAAACTAATATATTATTATTATTGTAATATGAAGTTGTTAATAATAATAATTTATAATTTTTAATAAAAAATAAATAACAAGTAAAGCTTCTTATATCTTAAAACGGAGTATATCTTAACTGAGGAGTAATATTGACATACATATAGATATACACTGATATATATATTAAATATAAAAAATAAAAATACACTGATATATTAATATAAAATATTTCATGAATATTTTGGATGGTTATAGGCCTATAGTCACTTGCAACTGCAACTAGGTCGCTTGCATTCTTGCAACTGCAACTATGGGGATACGAAGTACAGTATGTGAAACAGGTCGAAAAAGTAATAGAGTAGCAGGGATACAATAATCATTTATATATATATATTAACCCTTTTCCACTCCAATCATCTCATATTTTGTCGAAAAGTAATAGAATACATCGTAAGTACATTATTATGCATTTAAGCTTAATTATGTAGATGTTATTACGCTATAAATATTAACATGTCACATATAAGGGTAAAGAGATAACCAAGATTCAGGCAAACATATGGGTATCCAATTTCGTCGAGATAAAGTCACTTCTGATTGGATCTCATGAATGTTACCCTCATCGCCTTTATATAGTAACTGCAAAGTATAACCAATCATTAATTAATTGTCATTGGTGTAGTACTCCGTATAATTTATTTGATAAGCAATTTTTTTTCTTTGAAATTGAATCATTTATCTAGTCAAAGTGTTTAGCATGTTTATCAGAACAAAATAATTAATAGCATAGTATAGTACGTATGATTTTGGAAGTACACTACTACAAAAAAACTGCTTTAGAAACCGATTTTTAACACTTTAGAAACCGATTTTAAAACCGGTTTGTATTGGGTGGGGTTTATAAAGTTAACAAGAAACCGGTACGTACCACATTTTCCTTGTTGACAAGAACTTCCTTAGAGGGATTCGTGTAAAGGTCGTCTCTATTAGTGTATGCCACATGAGAATCTAACTTCTCCTTCATTTTTCGATTCGTCAACGATAGACGGGTTTTATCCACATCCTCCTGAGATTCATATATTAATACATTAACTTGTTAAATACTGTATGTTGAAGCATCTAATTCTCAAAATTTACCTTTATGTGTATTTATGGTTTCATATATACCATAAAAAATGATGACATACAAATTGAGACGTGAAAATATATAATTCAAATCACGTCTAAGTTTACCTGCAGTTTTAAAGCTTTTTCAAGTTGTTGTAATACCACATCCATCGAAGGACGTCCTTGTCGATCTCCCAACAAACACTGATATGCAATACGTGAAAACTTTTTCATGGAGTCGGTGCTCATGTACTCACTCAAAATAGGATCAATTATCCGATCTAGTGTTTCCTCTCTATAGAATGTCTGGGCCAGTTGAGGTAATAATCGTTGTTTACTTACTCCATCCATATAGAAGCAAGAACGACCACATAGGACTTCAAACAGTACCACCCCGAACGAATAAACGTCCGACTCTTTGGTCAATATCCCGGAACATTTGTAAGCAGGATCAACATAGCCAGCTGTGCCAACCACGTTCGTGTAGATAAACGTGTCATTTTCGTTGGCACGGCCTATTCTAGAAAGACCAAAATCTGCTATCATTGCTTTCCAATTGTTATCGAGGAGAACATTAGCACTTTTAATGTCTCGGTGGATAACTCGTTCGTGTTCTGCAACGTGGTTGTGTAGATGATCTAATCCACGTGCTGCGTCGACACAAATATTTAGTCGTTGCATCCATGTCAGTTGACACGCTGAATCTGGAGACGTTCGTAGATATTTATCTAGGCTACCGCGATGTGCATACTCATAGATAAGAACTTTTTCAGGGCCTTGGTTGCAAAAACCAACAAGAGATATGAGGTTTGGATGTTTATAACGAGTTAGCAATCGAATCTCTGTTAAGAATTCTTTAAGGCCCTGACCAGAAATTTTAGTATCAAGTCGCTTTATAGCAACAGTGGTTAGTTCCCTTTGACCGGAGAGTGAGATTTGTCCCTTATAAACGGGGCCATATCCACCCTTTCCGATAATAGTTGTGAAGTTTTCGGTGGCTTCTTTGATAAGTTGAAATGGTATGCTAAGGTGCTCCAAGTCTTTAAATTCCATCATCATGGGTAAGTAAAATGTTCAAAAGATTAATGTTGAAGGAAGAAATTAAGAAAAAAATTGTTGGAAAAGATTAGCAGAAAAGGAGATGACTACCTATGAATCAAAAAGAAAGATAAGACAGGACTATTTGATTTGATGTCTAATGAAAATATAAGTGACTTTACTTTTTGATATTGATATTGATATTTATAATAATTAAGGTGCTAGCTAGTAGTGGAAATTGTAATCGTTGTTTAATCCTTAATAATTAAGCTACCTACTTCTCAACAGTCAAACCTTGAGTGCCGGCAAAATGGACTAGGAAATATTTAAACGTGGTACATCTGGACTTTCATAAACATAATATAGGCCATAGTGGACCCTCTTTATTTCGTTATTATCAAAAGAAGACGAAGTTTTTAGTTTTACATTATTAATTATTAATATTAATGTACAGATAGTGGAAATTATTTAATTTTATATGATGAGTCATCATCTTATGATTTAAACTAGCTACTTCAAAATCATGAGTTTGCAAAAAAAACAAAGGAAAGGAATTATAAGCCGTGTTATATGAAATTATTTTGTTACTAAATTATATGTAATGTAATGGATGATGGATCAATCCAGGCTCGAGTCTGATAGAGCTCAACTTGCAGACTTGTTTCCAAACATAATCTGAGATGAACCTGGCTACTTTTATTGGAAAGATGAACCCGACTCAAGGAGAGAGCATAGTCTAACCTAGCTAAGCTAACCCCATCAAATTGAAAAGCGAAACCATAAAAATGTTTTTATGAAAATGAGGGAGCACAAAAGAGGCCCAAATGATTTTAGACGAGTATCATATGATTTAAGAGAATAAATTCTGATTTTGGGTTTATACAAATGTTTCAAATTCTTAAACATAATTTCATAACCGCATTGCCCGTTGTAGGCAAAATCTTTTATATAACCGAAGTCTGAAAGGATGTTAAAACGCTAAGAGATTGAAACTGAATACACCCGCAGGAACAGGGACGGATCTTTGGGGTGGCAGGGGTGGGCAGTGGCCCCTCCAAAAATTGTTCTCTTAGTGTAAGTTTTATTTTCTAGGATCTAAATTATAAATATTTTATATAATAGCCCCTCCAAAATTTTAGAATTTTTCTTATATAAGTTTTTGAAATGATTTTGACCCTTCCACTAAAATCGTTCAAGATCCATCTCTGCGCAGGAAGAATATACATCTACCTTCCACGTGAAAATGCCAACTGTTTATATTGACTTGTTCCACTATCCACACACTCACTCACTCAGACCAATCACACTAAATATCATAACTTCAAACCTATTTAACTAACACAGGCTAAACAGAAATGTACATTTAACTGCAGCTAACAAAAAGCTTTACACAAACAAGCCAGTAAAAGCGTTTAATTAGTAGATAAAGGGGGATTAGAAGTGGGTAGCTTAAAAGCGTTTAATGTGGCGTTAATGCAAAAGTGGAGGTGCCGAATTCTCTTGTCCCCAGATTCCTTATGGGTTAGAGTAATAAAAGCGTCCCACGGTAACGATACGGGTTTAGAGTTAATTAGCAGGTTAATTGTTCTAATTGAGGTTGTGGTCATATACTCATATATTGTTTCTTCAAGCCTGATCGGCTTGTTAACTGACATTTCGGAGGTTCGGTTTGGTGTAGATCCCGATTGTCCGACGTGGGACAGGTTATGGAGATGGAATGTTTACGGTCGTGGAAGCACGTGTTCAGATCGACAAGGTCATTCTCCTGTGTCTTTCTCCGGTTATCAATTGGCCAAAGATTATTCCATGAGACCACTCCCAACGGTTCGAGAACGGGAACCGCCCTCAGCCCACTCCCCCGCCGCCCTCGAGGGCGCCGATGGCATTCCAGCCGCCCTCGGCCGCCCTCCAATCTCTTTCCTGCTTCTGTTCTCGATTAAATCATATGTATCACAGTTTGAGGGCGGGCAACGGTAGTAAATCAGAAACAGAAAATCAGAAACAGAAGTAGCCGTTGGCTACCAACGGCTTTTTTTTTTTTTTTTTTTTTTTTGCTTTTCTTTTTTCTATATAAACACCCAATATATTTTACCAAATAAACATACAAACACTCTTTTACTTCCAACTAAAACCATTATTCTTGCAACATTACTCATCTCAAACCCATTTCCAACTATAAAAAAAAAATGCCTAAAAAATCATCCAAATCATCCAAGAACAATCAAAATTTAACGTCCGAGCCGTTCTACACACAACAAAGTAATGATTTTTTCCAAACGCTACTTGAATCACAAATGTATAACTCACCTACCGGTTCATCTTCTAACCCGAATCAAGGATTGGGGTTCGCATCTTATGCTTCACGTTCACCCGCTTTTGTTTCTACACCTCAATATTCCAACTACCGTCCTCAACAACAATTTCCTAACGTCCAACAATTTGTTCCTCAACAACAAGTCATCCAACAACATGTCATTCGACAACCTAGTTTTCAAGAAAATCAAATTCGAGTACCTACTCAAATTCCTTCCGAAAATGAATCTGAGGAAGAACAAATCGAAGAGGTTCAAGAAACTCAACCCGATGAATTTGAAGTTAGTCAAAACGAAGAACGTGTTGGGAGAAATCGTAAAGGAAAAGGAAAGAAAGTAATTTGCAAAAAAAGTCCGTGGTCGGACGACGAAAGTAGGATTTTGGCAACGGTGTGGATGCAAGTTTCGGAAAATATGGTGGTGGGAACTAATCAAACAAAAGACTCATTTTGGGGGACGATTCAAAGAGTTTACAATGAGCAAGTTCGGGAAAAACGTCGAATGGATCAAATTACGGGAAAATGGACCAAAATGTCCAAAGATATCAAGTTATATATCGGAATTTACTCGAAGCTTGAAAATTTTTGGCAAAGTGGCCAAAACGAAGCCGATATCATGTCACATGCTCGACGTGCGTTTAAGGATCAAGTGGGTCGTAACTTCTTATACGAGGATGCGTGGAAAGTTCTCAAAGAATGTCCGAAATTTTTAACATACGAAGGAGTCGTGAACAAAAAACATACTCCGATGGAGTTACCGAGTGATGGACCCGCGAATGAAAGTGGTCCGAGTGGTGGAGCCGCGGGTCCGAATTTCCATGAAGAACCTTTACGTCGTCCGCCGGGTCGTGCAAGTTCCAAGGCTCATAGGAGTTCGGGTTCATCCGATGCGGCCTCACGTTTGTCGTCCGAGGAAGCCCGCCAAACGTTAATCGAAACCGCAAATGCTACAAGGTTAACCATGGAAAAAATATACATTGAAACCGAGAGGCGTACCATGTTGGATAGTTTAACGTTTCTTACATGTAGCGACCCCGACAAATCGTCAAGTGACGGCGTCGGCTACGTGGGTCCCATTACCTGATTATAAGTCTTTAAGATAACGTTTGACCAAAATATGTCGCCTTCATTTCAAAATAAAGATTGTTTCAAAGTTTACAAGAATTGTTCAACCAAAAGTTAAGTTACAACGTTATAAGTACGATTGAAATCTAGGCGACACGGTTTAAAGTAAAGTCAAAAGACGCTCCATGAAATGCATGTATACTCGACATCGGATGCAAGTATCAATTAGTAAGCGGAAGCATGTTTCACATATCGTGCATGACCTGAGAAAAACATAGAGAATCTGTCAACGAAAACGTTGGTGAAATCATAGGTTTAAGTAAGTAAGTACAAGTGAACCACAAGATTTGCATCAATGAATTAATAGTAATACATTCCAAAATTCTGTTTCACGAGCACCCAATTATCAATGCTTAACATTTCCTTCCATTGAACCCCATCACTTAGTGCTAGAACATACACTGTTTCTCGAAAATATATTTCATTCGTAAACGGTAGCGAACCGTTTGAATGAGGGTTTGTCAAACCCATATGGATCCATACAACATAAGTTCTCGCTTACACCCGGCAAGTGTAACTAATGATAATCGAATTGAGGATTTTGTTCTAAACTCGTATGTAGAATGTTTGTTTTTCCTGTACTTGTGTTCACTTAGTAAAGAAATGTTTATGTTTTCTCATCCCAAATGTAAGTTCAAAAAGAGTAAAAGTGGGACTATGATCTCACCTCGAGTGCACGAGTATAAAGGTACTTCAACAAGTAAACGTGTGCAAAGACAAAGCTAGTCTTGACCTAAACAATAGGTTTGTATCAATAACGGTAAACACAATAGGTCAAAGATGTTCAATTAGTCCTATGGCTCGTTACGACTCAATAATGTAGCATGTGAATCAAGTTGTCATGTTTCATGCAAGATACAAGTATAAAAGCATGTTAGAACGATTGCACAATTATTTGGTTAAGTTTGATTAAAAGTCAACTTGGTCGGGTCAAAGTCAACAGAAAAGTCAACGGGGTCGGGTTGGATATCCGACAATTTTTCTAAGTTATATAATCATATATGAGCATGTTGGCCAAGTTTCATGTTAATCGGAGGTCCGTAGCATAGCAAACATTTTCATGTCAAATGACCAAAGCGAACAGCCAGTTTTAGCCAAATGGGACGGCGTCCCAATTGGCTAGACGGCGTCCCGATTTAAAGGGTGGGACGGCGTCTCGAGAAGCTAGACGGCGTCCCAGTTCAAAATGTGGGACGGCGTCCCAAGTATCTGGACGGCGTCCTGATCTTGTCCCAGGCCCTGTTTGCTGTATTCCTCAAATGGACGAACCAAAACACAAACAATCACATTTTATGATCCGCAAACAATTAGAACATGTATTTTATATCATCGGAAAGCTCTTTCGACAAGGAACGCAACTAAGCACTTTTCATCAAGCAAAAACATCATATACTATAACCGAAATCCCGTCAAGTGATCAATAGAGGTTTATTTTCAAGTTTCAAGTTTATCAATTGAAATTTAAGTTTCGGGAATCCAATTTATACATATGATATGCCGTTTTGAAGGTAATGAAGCATGTAACCCAACTAAACACTTATCAATAACATTAACAAGCATTCAACGCATCAAAAGTTCGTTTTAAGAGTTGTCAACCCTAACCAAAAGTTCACAAAATCAATAATCGCGTTTATGAAGTTTCTTAAATCGATCTATACATCAAAATGAAGCTAATGATACTAGGAACACAATTAGAACATGAACTTTTAACATCTAACAACATATGATCATCCAAAATTCAAGAACAACACACCAAAATTCAAGTTCATGCTAGTTACACTAAAACAACGAGATCGAGCATACAAATTATATATTCATGTTAGACTTGAGCCATAGACACTAATTAACACTTTTATGAGTTAAAAACATCAAGAACACAAAATCTAGTGATTTTAGAAAGTTACCCAAATGAGATGAAGTTGGTACCAAAACGAAGAGGATGAAGAGAGGATCACGAATATGTAATTTATTTGGTTGCTAGCTCCCTAATCCGGATTTAGATGATGAATGAATGGATTTGGTTTTTGAGTGTGTGTTCTTGCTAGAGAGAAAGAGAGAGAGATGGAGGTGGAAATGAATGGGTGAAAGGGGTTTGACCCTTTGACCTAGTCAAGGGTTTGATCCCTTGTCAAGTTTAGTCCCTCAACTATGAATCGGGTGCGGGAATTAACCGAACGAATTATTTTAAATTTCACGGGAGTACGGGAGATATTAAATTTCGATAACGAGAATATTTAAAATGTTACTTAACAAAGGATACGAATCTAGATACGAAGGGTATTATTTAAAAAGAAAAAGACGGGCGTTAAAATAATTTAACGGAAAAATGCGGGATGTTACATTATCCACACCTCAAAAGAAATTTCGTCCCGAAATTTAGTTGGAAGTAATAATCGATGCCTCTCACTCGAGACCGGAGATGTCAATGCTATGAATAAGTGAAGGTACGTCCTTGAGTGTTCTCATGAATTTGGATTGTCAGGGTTTTACGTTGCATTAAGGTTCGGTTTTTACGATCCCCGGTTTCAACTGGTTTTCCTATGAAGAGAAGTTTGTCATTGATAGTTGATGTATTCAGCAGGATTGCACGTTCCTGTTCCGCAGGACACGTTTCTAAGTTTGTTACACGAAATGTAGGGTAAACGGAAACTTAATTGCATCGGAAGTTCTAAATGGTAGGAAGCGGTTCCAATACACCCCAAGGTTTCAAAAGGTTCAATATTGCAGATATAGCCTTTCTCGATTTCCTAAAATGGATTTCACCTTTCCAAGGTGCGGTTTCTCAATATTACGCGATTACACACTGGGATTTGTGGGGTTTTCATCTAAGTTTGGTATAACTCTTCTGGCGACAATGGGTTGCCTCGAGCCCTCCTCGGACTTGAACGATCTCAATTGTTGTTTCTTGATGGAGTTCAGATTCGGCGATTTGCTTGCCGCATGCTTTGGTTAAATGAACAGGGGTGTGACATTAGCGGTCATATAGGGTTTTGGAAGTGTTGCGTTAATATACGAGTGATAGCTGTCATCGTAAAAGGAACTACTAAAGGTGACAATACCAGTCTGTAACATGTCTTTCCAAGATTGAATCGTACGTTTGCTCGGTTCGTCGGTTGTGGGAGCTACGCGGTACGTATGTCCAAGTGGGTTTCCAAGGTTTCTTGCAAAACTAGAAGCGATACGAGTATTTTGATCCGAGGTAATTGGCAATGGTACACCGTGTTAGAATAGGATCTCTTAAGATATGTTTGAACAAGTCAGTTAGGGTTCGAAAAAAAAAATGTTCGTTAGGACTATTCACCCTCGTGGCGAATACTAAGGTAATATGAGGAATTTCTCTATCCATGAAGAAATGTTACAAGGAGTTCCCTTAAACGGAAGTGCGAGCGATAAAGATGGGAGTGAAATGAGGACTTAGAATAGGATGAGTTTACATCTCGAGGTTGCCATAACGTGCCTCTAGTTGTCAATAGTTGAAGTCTGAAAGAGAAACGAGGTAGTACACGTAGTTGTATAGTTCGGGGTTGAATAATAGTTGACCGATTATCAGAAACACAAGGGCGTTAAGTCAAAGAAGAGTGAAGTATCGTTAGATTGTGTGCTACCTTAAATTCCAGTAATATCAGACGGTGACGGTGAAATAACAGAGGTATGTAGTGTGGTACGTGATGACGAGAAGATTGATCGGATCCACAATTTAGTATTCGAATTCTTCGTGTAAAATAACGAATTTTAGTTATGTTGATTTTTGAGTCGAGAGAGTATGCCTTTCGGCGTTCATGTAGAAATATTTCCATGTTTGAGTTCCATCTGTTGCTATACGATTTTAACTAGAAATGTTGGTGTGAAGAATCACGCTCAAGGTTCGAACACGGAGAGGTTTAGAGTTTTCCTTAGTGAGTTAACGAGTTTAAAAGTCGTGTGACACGAGAAAAGTCGGAAATGAATCTTCGGTAACAATAGACGAGATCTAAGATTTTACGAATACAAGTCTGAGTTGGGAGAGTTTCCTGATTACATGTGGCTCGATTTCGAGATTGATTGTAATGCCTTGACCATTAACATCATGGTCTAGAAAATTGGACTTCGTTCAACAGAAATTCTCACTTGGAGAATTTGGTATAGAGTTGCTCTTTTCTCAAAAGTTCGAGCTTAAGATGGTGATGTTGTTAGTTTCCCTCCTTTACTTGAATAAGTTAAGATGTCATCTATAAATACGATAACAGATTTGTCTAGATAAGTTGCATACGTGGTTTAGGAGGTTCATGAATACGGACGGAGTCCTAAATAAATCAAACGGTACTAAGAGAGATTTACAACTAACGTCGTGAGTTCGGAAATGGCTTAGGAGACATCGTCTCACTTAACCCCCAATTGATGATAACCGGAACGGAGGTCGTTTTGGAATGCACACGGGATTCATGCAAGAAATCATGAGGTCATGGATGCGAGGGAGAGGGTATCGGTTTTCCAACCGAAATTTACTCAGTTCACAATAATCTATACAAGATGATGGGGAAAATTTTTTTTTTTTTTTTTTTTTTTTTTTTTTTTAACGAATACGTTTCGAGCTCCCTAGTTCTATAGGTGTCAAGTCAAAAGTCTTAACGTACATCCTCCAATAAAATTTATAGGCACACAATATTTTCCGTTGGTCACTTAAATCGCCGAAATAGTATCTAAGGGAAAAGATGGAAAGTAATGAGTACAAGTCAAAGTCTCGGTTGTAGAACGTCTAGCGGTAACTGAATCGAATAAATATGAAATATACGGTTTGTTGTGAAGAAACGTACCCGTGACTAGTCCATCGTCGTCTCGGGCATCCTGGGTGTCGATGTTGAAAGTTCAATGTCGTGCGTTGTGGTTGATTTCTTCTTTGGGCACACATTCCTAAAATGACCCAGTTGGCCACACTCAAAGCATGCACCCGTCCTGTGTGCGTTGGGCACCCTTCGAGCGACGGTAATGGTACCCTTACAGACATGGGCCACATGGCCACTTCTTTGACACTTGACGCAAAATGGTTTGCCACATTCACCAAAATGATGTTTGCGACACTTGTTACAGTGAGGTAGGGTTCCGGCATACCCCTTCTTGCCGCCGGGGGTGAAAGGCTTCTTGGAGATGTTGTTATTGTTGTGGTTGCTTGGTTGCGAGGCTTCCCATTTTCTTTTGTTGTTACCCGGGTGGTTCTCGACCATTCGTACCGATGCTTCCATTTCATTCACCGTTTCTAAAGTTTGGTGGGCCTTTGTTAAAGCCTCTTGTAGGTTAGTGGGTTGGGATGCCATTACCCCGTGTTGAATGCTCTTAGGGAGGCCATCCATGTAAAGTTCGACTCTTAGGGATTCGGGAGTCATGAGATTTGGACACCTTGAGACTAGTTCGGTAAACCGTTGATTATAAGCTCCGAGGTCATTCCCGACCGTTTTTAAATTCCTTAGCCCTTGCTCGAGCCTTCGAGTCTCATCGCGCGGGAAGTATTCGGTGATCATTCTTTCTCTTAATTCGGTCCAAGAGAGTGTAAGGGCTTCATCGATACCCACTGATTGTACATACGTGTTCCACCATGAGAGAGCGATACCGGTAAGAGTGAGGGTGGAAAACTTGACCTTATCTTGGTCTCGACAACCGCTTGTGTTAAAAACGGTCTCCATTTGTTCAAACCATCGGGTGAGAGTAACCGGTCCTCCGGTTCCATCGAAAGTGGGAGGATTGTACTTCATGAAGTTCTTGTAGGAGCAACCTTCGATTGAATTACCGGTTCCATGATTGTTGTTGTTAGAAAAGTGATCGGCCACGGCCGTACCCACGGCGGTGGTTATCATTCGTTGAAGAGCTTGTTCTAGAGTTTCGAGAGGAGTATTGTGTTGACCTTGGTGAGCCATTGTTCCTTCATGACACAAGAATATCGTTGGTTAGTATTTTCAACAATACTAACCGGAGTATGGAATAAGGATAGAGAGGAAATTTTTCCTTGGCTCGCCTTAAATTCTTTACGTCATAATGTCGGAACGTCCATGTGAATCACCGTAATATAATCCCGGAAATTATATTACCCTGATTTACATGTGCATTTAACATTACTTTATAAAGTCAAGGTGGCGCGTCAACAAAATTTATCAACGTAAGATCAAGATCGAATACGAGTTAGATATGATAGAAGAGTTCGGGTATAAATGCACAAATAGTCAAGTAATTCCTACTTCAGTCTATATGCCGGTTGTAGTCTAGATTCACCTATGTACCCTATGACTCGGGGTGGACACAAATGAACTCTAAATCCCTACAACCAAGGCTCTGATACCAACTGTAGCGACCCCGACAAATCGTCAAGTGACGGCGTCGGCTACGTGGGTCCCATTACCTGATTATAAGTCTTTAAGATAACGTTTGACCAAAATATGTCGCCTTCATTTCAAAATAAAGATTGTTTCAAAGTTTACAAGAATTGTTCAACCAAAAGTTAAGTTACAACGTTATAAGTACGATTGAAATCTAGGCGACACGGTTTAAAGTAAAGTCAAAAGACGCTCCATGAAATGCATGTATACTCGACATCGGATGCAAGTATCAATTAGTAAGCGGAAGCATGTTTCACATATCGTGCATGACCTGAGAAAAACATAGAGAATCTGTCAACGAAAACGTTGGTGAAATCATAGGTTTAAGTAAGTAAGTACAAGTGAACCACAAGATTTGCATCAATGAATTAATAGTAATACATTCCAAAATTCTGTTTCACGAGCACCCAATTATCAATGCTTAACATTTCCTTCCATTGAACCCCATCACTTAGTGCTAGAACATACACTGTTTCTCGAAAATATATTTCATTCGTAAACGGTAGCGAACCGTTTGAATGAGGGTTTGTCAAACCCATATGGATCCATACAACATAAGTTCTCGCTTACACCCGGCAAGTGTAACTAATGATAATCGAATTGAGGATTTTGTTCTAAACTCGTATGTAGAATGTTTGTTTTTCCTGTACTTGTGTTCACTTAGTAAAGAAATGTTTATGTTTTCTCATCCCAAATGTAAGTTCAAAAAGAGTAAAAGTGGGACTATGATCTCACCTCGAGTGCACAAGTATAAAGGTACTTCAACAAGTAAACGTGTGCAAAGACAAAGCTAGTCTTGACCTAAACAATAGGTTTGTATCAATAACGGTAAACACAATAGGTCAAAGATGTTCAATTAGTCCTATGGCTCGTTACGACTCAATAATGTAGCATGTGAATCAAGTTGTCATGTTTCATGCAAGATACAAGTATAAAAGCATGTTAGAACGATTGCACAATTATTTGGTTAAGTTTGATTAAAAGTCAACTTGGTCGGGTCAAAGTCAACAGAAAAGTCAACGGGGTCGGGTTGGATATCCGACAATTTTTCTAAGTTATATAATCATATATGAGCATGTTGGCCAAGTTTCATGTTAATCGGAGGTCCGTAGCATAGCAAACATTTTCATGTCAAATGACCAAAGCGAACAGCCAGTTTTAGCCAAATGGGACGGCGTCCCAATTGGCTAGACGGCGTCCCGATTTAAAGGGTGGGACGGCGTCTCGAGAAGCTAGACGGCGTCCCAGTTCAAAATGTGGGACGGCGTCCCAAGTATCTGGACGGCGTCCTGATCTTGTCCCAGGCCCTGTTTGCTGTATTCCTCAAATGGACGAACCAAAACACAAACAATCACATTTTATGATCCGCAAACAATTAGAACATGTATTTTATATCATCGGAAAGCTCTTTCGACAAGGAACGCAACTAAGCACTTTTCATCAAGCAAAAACATCATATACTATAACCGAAATCCCGTCAAGTGATCAATAGAGGTTTATTTTCAAGTTTCAAGTTTATCAATTGAAATTTAAGTTTCGGGAATCCAATTTATACATATGATATGCCGTTTTGAAGGTAATGAAGCATGTAACCCATCTAAACACTTATCAATAACATTAACAAGCATTCAACGCATCAAAAGTTCGTTTTAAGAGTTGTCAACCCTAACCAAAAGTTCACAAAATCAATAATCGCGTTTATGAAGTTTCTTAAATCGATCTATACATCAAAATGAAGCTAATGATACTAGGAACACAATTAGAACATGAACTTTTAACATCTAACAACATATGATCATCCAAAATTCAAGAACAACACACCAAAATTCAAGTTCATGCTAGTTACACTAAAACAACGAGATCGAGCATACAAATTATATATTCATGTTAGACTTGAGCCATAGACACTAATTAACACTTTTATGAGTTAAAAACATCAAGAACACAAAATCTAGTGATTTTAGAAAGTTACCCAAATGAGATGAAGTTGGTACCAAAACGAAGAGGATGAAGAGAGGATCACGAATATGTAATTTATTTGGTTGCTAGCTCCCTAATCCGGATTTAGATGATGAATGAATGGATTTGGTTTTTGAGTGTGTGTTCTTGCTAGAGAGAAAGAGAGAGAGATGGAGGTGGAAATGAATGGGTGAAAGGGGTTTGACCCTTTGACCTAGTCAAGGGTTTGATCCCTTGTCAAGTTTAGTCCCTCAACTATGAATCGGGTGCGGGAATTAACCGAACGAATTATTTTAAATTTCACGGGAGTACGGGAGATATTAAATTCCGATAACGAGAATATTTAAAATGTTACTTAACAAAGGATACGAATCTAGATACGAAGGGTATTATTTAAAAAGAAAAAGACGGGCGTTAAAATAATTTAACGGAAAAATGCGGGATGTTACATTACACAACCTTGTGCACCCGACATGACTCCCGAACAACACGCGTTGGTGATGAGAGCCAAAAATAAGATCCAAAAAATTTATCAAAACGCGTTTCAATCCGACGACGAAGACGACGAGTAGTGTTTTATTTGTTTAATTTATATGTTCTTGTATTGTATTTTAATTTATGTCTTTTTAATTTCAAAAAAATGTAACCGTAACTTTTTAATTTAATAAAATGTGTTGTTCAAAAAAATATAATTGACATAAAAATAATAATAATAATAATAATAATAATAATAATAATAATAGTAATAAATATTAATAAAAAAATGTGGGGCCATGTGATGAGGAGTAAGGATGTCATGGTGGGTAGTGGTGTGTGATGGAGAGGAGGTGAAAAATAAATGGAGAGAGAAAGCTGATGTGGTGGTGTGTCCTGGGGAGGAAGTACGTCATGGTTGGGAGTGGTCTGAAAAGTAAATATTTTTCTTTCGAGATTGGGTATTTATAGACTGCCTTCTAGATTTAACTTATCTTTACGAGGTTTGGAAATTGATTGTATTAATTGATTGTACTTTTTTAACTCGCATCCGATTAAGAAAATGGATTCATTTGACTCCATAAGCAATTTTCGTATTATTGGATAATTAGCTGTCAATATGCAGAGTTTTGATACACTGCTACTGTTTCATACCCCTGATTGTACAGAATTCTATAAACCAAGGATCTCATTAGTCTCAACTGATTGAGTCAGTTGCACCAACTGATGTTCATATTGTAACATCCTTAATATTTAAAGGGGTCATGGGTGTAAAGTCCTTGGTATTTAGGGACTAGAGGAAGGTGTTTGGAATATTGAGGGATTAAAGGTGTATAAGTCCCAATCTTTTATTAAAAGCTGGAAACTAATGAGTTCTAACTCATTCTAGACACCAAAAATTGAAACAGGGACTAGAGAGGATATAAGGGCGACGAGCTAGGGCAAACTAGGATGAAGAACAAGTTTGATTTCCTTCAAATTGGAACATGAAATTAGAGCTTTGGTGCTAGCAATAACTTGTAGGTGTAGAGATTTTTGGAAGAATCATCTTCTTTCCTTCATCTCTAAAGTTTGGTAAGAACCCTAATCTTAGTTATTGGATTTCTTTATCAATTATGATTATGTATGTGTGTATTTTGGTTGAGTTGGTGTTTAAATGGAGTTTTTAGCTTCATTCAAACTCTAACTCAATTTTGTAAGTTAGGGTTTATGGGGTTAATGGTTGGAATTGATGATGAATTGTGTTAAAATAAGTCCTTAATAGTATTGTTAATAATCAAGGGCTTGAAGACTAGTGTTTTGGGTATGTTCATGAGTTGAAAATTGGTTAAGTGTTGTTAAACCCGTAGCCAAGTAAAAACTGCACAAAACTCGATTTTGTAAAGGTCATATCTTGTAAACCGTGACTCCGTTTGGGGCGCGTGAGCACTTTTCTGAAAGGTCTTTGAATATCCTATCCAATGAATAAGTTTTTGAGGACTGAACAGGAAATTAACTGGGTCAAAAACTGCTGTAAAGTTGGTGCTGTCCGAAAGGTCAAAATGGGTAAAAATTGTATAAAGTGTTATGGTTTGGGATTTTGGGCTTGGTATTAGTGTCTATATTGTTAGGTTGTTGTTTGGGCCTGAATTGCCACTCATAGTGGTAATGAGTCGAGTGTTTCTTGAGTCAAATTGGTCGAAATCTTAATTGGGTCGAAATTAAGTTGGGAGTCACTTATGGTGTCTAGTGGCTTTACGGACGGGTTTTTTGTTTATGTGTGTGATAATTAGCTAAATAGAAATATTTAGCTTATTATTTGTGATATAATGTAATAGGTGGATTACGTTGGCGACTCGTGGAATTCGGATATTGTGTTGCTAGAGATTCCGAGGTGAGTGGAATAATTATATGTATGTGTATATAATTTATTTGCTTGTGTGTGGGGTGTGGTTAGTGTATCCGTGCGTGAGGTTATAGTGTTATCCGTGCGTGAGGATTTCACTACCCTTTTGTACGATGGGGGCCACATGTGTGTCATGGTGTTGGTAGTTTTACTACTTCGTCATGACATGTGCGATGGGTGGGTTGTGGCCGTTGACTCGGTCCACTATATTCACCTTGGGAGTAACGTTGTATTTGCGCGGTATAACGTTATCGGGAAATGCGAGTACCATTCCCGGGTTGTGTGAATATGGATCCATATTGCTTGTATGCGTGTGTGTTTATGTTTTAGCGTGTTACTTGTTGATTATATGCTAACGGTGATGGTAGCTTGGGGTATGCGTTGATATGCGTTATTATGTGTTGTATGTGTAAGTGGGTGCAAGTAAGTGAATTATATATGTATATGTATAATTATTGCATTCACTAAGCTTTATGCTTACCCCTCGTGTTGTTTACTTTTTTTATATAGGTACGGTTGACTTCGAGTTATCTAGTTGCTAGACTAGATATTTAGACGTTGTTTGAGCTCATAGCGGGATGGCTCGTGGCTTATTGGACTTGAGTTGGGGATAGATAGTCCTCGTGATCATGCTCTTGGTATCGGTTTGGGTTGTTGAGTCATAAATCATTCGTAAGGTAATTTGGGTCAAAATTACACTTTTGTGTTATGTAACGGGTCGTGGGTAACCCGATAAATGATTAAACTTGGTCAAGCATTTCGTTGTCTGATTTTGTCGTATGTTAAAGCTTAAACAGATTTTAATTTTGGTTGATATGAATGAGTTTGGGTAATTTTTGTGTTGGTTTTGAAATGTGTCGAGATGTATAAAATAAATAAAAAATTGTTGTCGTTTTGTGGAATTGAGTCGAAGTCGTTTCACATATGCGTATATGTGTATGGATATATAATAAACACCTTAGACCTACCTACTAAACCATAACACATCTTCTCAATTCATTTATAATATAATTTAATCATATATACACATTCAGATATGTATCTAATCCTTACTACACTACAATTACAACAAATCATATAAATATAAATTATAACTACAACTGTACGGAACTATAAACAATACCTTTTTCTCAATTGTAGAGGTTTGAACAGGAGCACCACCATTAGATAGTGGTTGAGAAAACTGCACTACTTTGACGTTTCTTAACCAATTTTCCTCTTATTTTTACAGATCTCAATCATAGTATCTCCCTTCGGATATTTTTTTTTAAAATAGTAATATTTGGTAGGGGAATTACAGAAATGGTTTTTCAAAGGTAAAAATTATAGAAATGGGTAAACTGGAATTTCAGATGTCGGTTTGCTGTTTTTAATCCAAACTGGCATTTCAAATGACGGTTTGTAGCCACGTTGCCCTAATCGTAGAACCTTTTCCAGTAATCTGACACACTGCAAACCGGCAATTGAAATGCCGGTTTCTACCCATGATTTTCACTGATTATTTCTAGTTTTTCAGACTTATTACTGTTTTTTCAGACTATTATCACTGTTTTTCCGACTATTATTACTGCAAGGCTGCAACCTATGATATCATAGTCCATTATTACAATCAATATGAGTTTGAATTGCCAGAAAAATCTTAGTAAACTGGAATCAATTAATTCAAAACCATTACCATTACCATTACATGTTTCTTCAATTACTAAAACACTAAGGTGCTGTTTGTTTTTTAAGATGTTTTGGTCTGAAGATCTGCGGACCATGTCTGTAAAGAAGATGTGGTCTAAAGGTCTGTATGCTGAATAGTGAAGACTGTTTGTTTTTATGTCTGCAAAATAACATAGTTATGTCTGCAGCACTTAGAAGCATATTTCTAAGTCTGCGAGGCTGCAGACATAATAAGACATTATTTTATCTTATGTCTTCAGAAAAACAAACTGTCTGCAGTAAAAATGTCTGCGGGCGCGAAGACATAAGACATAATAAGGTCTGCAGACAGGAAAACAAACAACACCTAAAACACCTCATATTACTAAAACACTAAAACACATTATATTCATCACATACGATGGCTGAATTTTGTGGATTTATGGTTCATTTTGTTTGAGGTGGTAGAATTACATTTCAAAATGGGTGGTTAACTTGTGATGAAACATCATTTAGAACCACTTTTCCACTATACCAAAAGATTAATTGCATGAAGTAAAACGAAATGCTTATAAATATGTGGGTGTTGATCCAAGAACACATACGTTGAAGATGAGTATGTGGAATGAGTACTTCGGCAATGCGTGTGCGACTGAAATTCACGACGATAATTCTTTGGAATCAATGTATTTTTTGGATAGTCAAAATCCACATTACATTGGTCAAATTGAAATTCAGTTTGAACAAGTCTGTTCGACACAACGATCCAGTTTTGTAGATCAGTTACAAAGTTTGATTCAGTCTACTCAAGTTACACAAACCGGGGGCGGTGGTGCATCTGAAGCGACCCGTCCTAATCCATAAGGACGAATACGATAACATATGATTACATTGCGAGATATTGACCTCTATATGATACATTTTTACAAACATTGCATTCGTTTTTAAAAGACAATCTTTCATAACATCGAAAGTTGACAGGTATGCATACCATTTCATAATATCCAAACTATAAATGACCTAATCTGTCATTTACTTAATAATAATCTTTAATGAATTTCAACGACTCGAAAGCAACGTCTTTTGAAATATGTCATGAATGACTCCAAGTACTATCTTTAAAATGAGCAAATGCACAACGGAAGATTTCTTTCAAACCTGAGAATAAACATGCTTTCAAGTGTCAACCAAAAGGTTGGTGAGTTCATTAGTTTATCATAATCGATCATTTCCATAATTTTAATAGACCACAAGATTTCATTTTCGTTTCAAGTTGCAGGTCTGTTCACTGCTATAAAAATTCATTCATATGGATTGAACACCTGGTAACCGACATTAACAAGATGCATATAAGAATATCCCCATCATTCCGCGACATCCATCGGACATGATAATAAAACTCGAAGTACTAAAGCATCCGCAACAACGGATGGGGTTTGTTAGGCCCAATAGATCTATCTTTAGGATTCGCGTCAATTAGTAGACTGGTTTACTAATTCTTAGGTTACCAAGCAAAAAGGGGCACATTCGGCTTCGATCATTCAACCATATAATGTAGTTTCGATTACTTGTGTCTATTTCGTTAAATATTTATAAAAGCGCATGTATTCTCAGTCCCAAAAATATATATTGCAAAAGCATTTAAAAAGGGAGTAATGAAACTCACCATACTGTATTTCGTAGTAAAAATACATATGACGTCGTTGAACAAATATAAGGTTGGCCTCGGATTCACGAACCTATATTAAGTGTGTGTGTGTATATATATATATATATATATATATATATATATATATATATATATATATATATATATATATATTGGTCAATATCTATCAAACAATTTAGGTCAAGTCATAGTGTATCACAATCCTAATGCTCGAGATTATCATGCATACGTCAACAAAAGTCATCTTAACCCAGATTGATTTCCAAAATCTATACATGTTTATTATATAACTTAAAGTCATCTAATATATTTAAATATATTTATCAGATTTTATTAACGTAAATAATACAAGTCATTTATTAATGAATAAAAACTTATATTAAAATTTATATATGATAAAAATATACTTTTATATCAAGTTTATAAAGTTCACTTAATATCATAAAAATATAGTGGCATGTATTTTTAATGTAATTTTATTACGTATGATAAAAATATCTTTGTATCTCATATTCATTTGATAAAATAATATTGATAATAATAATAAATAAAGTTGTATTTATAATAAAAATATAATAATAATAAAATAATAATAATAATAATAACAATATTTATATTTACTAATGATAATAATAATCTTGATAATAAATAATAATCTTTTGTAATAATATAAATGTTATAATAATAATAATATTTCTGATATAAATATTATATTCATGTTAACGATAATAACAATAAATAACAATGTTTATATGAGACTGATAATTCTATTCGAAATGATAATTTTTAATAATAATAATACAAAAATGATTATAATAATGATATTTTATAACAATAATGATATTTATCAAAATGATAATTTTAATAAAAATGATAGTTTTAATATAAATGATGCTTTTAATAATAATAACGATAAAAATAATAACTTGATAGTTTTGATAAAAATATTAATTATTTTAATAATATTAATAATAATAATAAAAATCATAATAATAATAATAATAATAATAATAATAATAATAATAATAATAATAATAATAATAATAATAATAATAATAGTTATAATAATAATAATAATAATAATAATAATAATAATAATAATAATAATAATAATAATAATAATAATGATTATTAAATAATAATAATAATAATAACGATAATAACGACGATAACGATAATGATAACGATAATCAGTTTAACAATAATACTTTAAAATTATAGATAATTCAATTGACGATATCTTTTAATCCATTCATCAAAACCAAACGATATCTAAATGAAAAGTTTATAGTTTTTCGCCAGCTTTCCAACGACATGCATATCATATACCTTATCTCAGTAGCATATGTATTTAATTCATGATCTATCAATAAGTATTTAACGACAAAATTAAACATACAAGCATGCATAATCATATATACTCGAGCACTAGTCAGGGATACACTATTAATATATAAAAGTTAAGTTATGAGTGCTCACGTATCAATATTGAGATTCAATATTGCAGGAAAGTACGTAGATGAAATGTCCCGTTCATATTGATTATAAACGTTCCATATTAATTGATTTCGTTGCGAGGTTTTGACCTCTATATGAGACGTTTTTCAAAGACTGCATTCATTTTTAAAACAACCATAACCTTTATTTTATCAATAAAGGTTTCAAAAGCATTACGTAGATTATCAAATAATGATAATCTAAAATATACTGTTTACACACGACCATTACATAATGGTTTACAATAGAAATATATTACATCGACATATGTTTCTTGAATGCAGTTTTTACACAATATCATACAAACATGGACTCCAAATCTTGTCCTTATTTTAGTATGCAACAGCGGAAGCTCTTAGTATTCACATGAGAATAAACATGCTTTAAACGTCAACAAAAATGTTGGTGAGTTATAGGTTTAACCTATATATATCAAATCGTAACAATAGACCACAAGATTTCATATTTCAATATACATCCCATACATAGAGATAAAAATCATTCATATGGTGAACACCTGGTAACCGACATTAACAAGATGCATATATAAGAATATCTCCATCATTCCAGGACACCCTTCGGATATGATATAAATTTCGAAGTACTAAAGCATCCGGTACTTTGGATGGGGTTTGTTAGGCCCAATAGATCTATCTTTAGGATTCGCGTCAATTAGGGTGTCTGTTCCCTAATTCTTAGATTACCAGACTTAATAAAAAGGGGCATATTCGATTTCGATAATTCAACCATAGAATGTAGTTTCACGTACTTGTGTTTATTTTGTAAATCATTTATAAAACCTGCATGTATTCTCATCCCAAAAATATTAGATTTTAAAAGTGGGACTATAACTCACTTTCACAGATATTTCCTTCCTCGGAAATAAGACTTGGCCACGGATCGATTCACGAACCTATATATATATATATATATATATATATATATATATATATATATATATATATATATATATATATATATATCAAAGTATGATCAAAATATAATTACAACCATTTTTATTATGTTTTAAAGATTTGAGTGTATTAAGTCAGCTGTCCTCGTTAGTAACCTACAACTAGTTGTCCACAGTTAGATGTACAGAAATAAATCGATATATATTATCTTGAATCAATCCACGACCCAGTGTATACACGTCTCAGGCTAAATCACAACTCAAACTATATATATTTTTGGAATCAACCTCAACCCTGTATAGCTAACTCCAACATTACTGCATATAGAGTGTCTATGGTTGTTCCAAATAATATATATAGATGGGTAAATATGATATGTCAAAACATTTGCATACGTGTCTATGGTATCCCAAGATTACATAATATATTAGAATATATGTATAATACAATATAAGTTAGCTAGGATATGATTTGTATAGATTTGTTAAACATTTCCCGTAGCTAAAAAGATCAAAAATATCCAATCTTGTTTTACCCATAACTTCTTCATTTTAAATCCGTTTTGAGTGAATCAAATTGCTATGGTTTCATATTGAACTTAAGTTTATGAATCTATACAGAAAAAGTATAAGTTTATAGTCGGAATTACAGGTTATAAGTTGTTTTTGTAAAGGTAGTCATTTCAGTCGAAAGAACGACGTCTAGATGACCATTTTGGAAAACATACTTCCAATTTGAGTTTAACCATGATTTTTGGATATAGTTTCATGTTCATAAGAAAAATCATTTTCCCAGAAGAACAACTTTTAAATCAAAGTTTATCATAGTTTTTAATTAACTAACCCAAAACAGCCCGCGGTGTTACTATAACGGCGTATATCCGGTTTTACGGTGTTTTTCGTGTTTTTCGGTTTTAAATCATTAAGTTGGCATATCATATAGATATAGAATATGTGTTTAGTTTATTTTAAAAGTCAAGTTAGAAGGATTAACTTTTGTTTGCGAACAAGTTTAGAATTAACTAAACTATGTTCTAGTGATTTCAAGTTTAAACCTTCGAATAAGATAGCTTTATATGTATGAATCGAATGATGTTATGAACATCATTACTACCTCAAGTTTTCTGGATAAAACTACTGTAAATGAGAAAAATGGATCTAGCTTCAAAGGATCCTTGGATGGCTTGAAAGTTCTTGAAGCAGAATCATGACACGAAAACAAGTTCAAGTAAGATTTCCACTCGAAATAAGATTGTTATAGTTATAGAAATTGAATCAAAGTTTGAATATGATTATTACCTTGTATTAGAAAGATATCTTACTGTAAATAAGAAAGATTTCTTGAAGTTGGATGATCACTTTACAAGATTGGAAGTAAGCTAGCAAACTTGGAAGTATTCTTGATTTTATGAAACTAGAACTTATAGAATTTATGAAGAACACTTAGAACTTGAAGATAGAACTTGAGAGAGATCACTTAGATGAAGAAAAT